>NC_090933.1:800977244-801602244 GCF_040938575.1 Ambystoma mexicanum
CTCCGGCATTCCAGCTCCAGGGACCGCCGCAGCCGCCTTCCGGTATCCGCCCACTCTGAAGTAAGTGTCGGCGTCACATGCAACATGACGCGCCGGCTGCGGCCTGGTCCACCCTCCATCTCTTCTCTGCTTCAAAGCGGCCGCCTCTGGTGCCGGCGTGCAACAGCACCATATTCTTAGATTCCCTTGAGGAGAGGGAAAAATAAATAAATAAAAGGATAAAAAAGAAAGAGGATTAGTAAGCCCTACGTGGCTTCATAAGAAACCATATACCACTAGATAAAAAACCATCTCAATATAAACAATATTTTGGTTATATCCCTCCATGCAAAAAATAAATATAGAACATCCCATTTACGTAAGACTTTGGTGACTAAATAAAGAGGATAAAAAAAAAAAGAAACATAGAAAGGAATACTGTTATACTTCACAGAATATCTACCACACATTGCCACTCATGAGACACAACCCTATTCTCGCTCGCCTCTGGCTCTGATAGCGACCACATATTTGGTCTCCTGAACTATGAGTGAACCACGCATTTAACATGATGGCATAAGCATGGAACTGGGTATAACTTCAACCGTAAATTGAACCTAACTATAATTGGATACCCATATTAACAGGAAGCATCCTACCACTACAAGGCTTGTAGCACTCTCAACTCACGCCTAAGTTTACGCCTTATTATTCAACAGTACTTCTATTAACCTCCTCTATCAGGAGTAGTACTACCGAAATAATATGGACATAATAATTGTAAACTTTGGAATATAGAGCCTCACGTACTTGCTGTTTAAAGACTCTATACAGCGGTGCTTACCACCACAAGCCCTTTTCAAAACAGCTTCCATCTGAAACAGAACCTACTTCTGCTCTACATGTAATAACTTTCTGCAATTATTTACCTTCCATCATTAATATAGCCAACCACGCTCTTTTCAATTGCTCATATATCCATACTTTGCAGCCAATATTATGGTGGCCAACAAAAAAAACAACACTCTACTACCAAAGAATCTAATACTCCCACTTCCAACCTTAAGAGACCCAAAAGTGACTCACCTCCGCCGTTGGGCATCTCGGACCCTGCTTTGGATGCCATTTTGTCAGAAATTAGATCACTCAAGCCCTTCATAGAGACCACAAATTTAAAATTACAACAGTTGGACGACAGATGGAGGGGCTTTGAGAATAGAATGGACGAGGTGGAGAAAAGAATGGGTATTGTAGAAGAAACTACGCCTAAAGTAACACAAATGGAAAATGCAATAAAAGAACTTCAAAAACACAATGAAGATTTGGAAAATCGTAGCAGATGTAATAACCTCCGCATTTCAGGGCTGCCAGAGGGATCAAAGGGAACTAATACCATTGTCTTTTTGCAAACATTTCTATCAAAGCTGCTTCACTTACCTCCTGACCTAACACTTAATATTCAACGTGCTCATAGAATCGGCCAACTATCTACTTCCACCTCCCCTCGACCTTCATCCAGAACAATGATCTTTTATCTTCTTGAATACTCCCAACTCCAACTCATCATATCCGCAGCAAAAGAACGCAAATCCCTTATATGGAATGGCTCTAAGATTTTCATCTCACAAGATGTTGCTAAAAGCACGGCCCAACGCAGGAAAGTATTTTTATCCTTTCGTCCAGCCTTGAAACAGCTCAACATACGCTATGGGCTATACCACCCATGTTCTTTTAAAAAACATATGAAGGCCATACCAGGATGTTTGAAGAACCAGCAGACCTAAGAGCATTTATAAGATCCATCAAATCTGATAACATGGACACATCCTCACCTGCAAGTACCTCCACTTCTTTTGTTACATGATCATTTTACCCCCTTTCTCTCTTTCTCTCCTTACTATTACAAATTTAATGCCATGATTATCTCCTGTATGTATGACGTGGGACGGGTGGCCACGTGGCGTCCATCTTCCATCCTGAGTCGCTCTACTCCCTTTTTGACGACTCAGCAGGTGCCACCCTTCCCTACAACTTTATACTCCCCTAGCCTCCCTTTTTTTCCAATCTGATCAGTGTTCTACCCCATATCTTCAAGCCATCAGGCAAGCGGTTATGATCAGACACCCCAACCCTCATCCTATTACCTCATGTGTTTTCCTAATGTGTCTTTTTATCATTATATGGTATTCAAGATATTGTTCCGTGGCACTTATTAATTGCATTTATATGGCTCGCAAATGCTATTTCAGATACTGTTCTGGAACACCTAGCATTTGTATATATATGGTCTTATGTTATTGCTATACTATCATAATATTTAAAATGCTACAATGATTTTTAAATGTGTCACATGGAACATCAAAGGTTGCAATAATCCCATCAAAAGGTGTAAGCTCATCTCTCATCTTAACAAACTCAACCCCTCCATAGCTTGTATACAGGAAACACATTTATCTATCAGTGAAACACTAAAACTGAAGTCCCGTTGGATCAAATAAATAATTTCTAGTCCTGCTGTTGCTAAAAAAAATGGCGTAGCTATTTTAATCAGCAAGACATTATCATATAAAGTTCTTGACCAAGGTGCGGATACGGATGGCAGATGGGTTTGGGCTAAACTAAAGATAGATTCCACTGAAGTTACCATTCTGAATATTTATGGCCCCACTAACCCAGATCCTAAGTTTTGGACTATCATCAAACAAATGATACTTCAAAAAAGCATTACCAATTTAATTATGAGTGGGGATATGAATCAAGTCCTTGACCCTTTTCTGGACAGAAAATCTAGCTGCTTGTTCAAAAATAACAAAACACACAAATCCTTCTTAGGATGCTTAGCCGAAACTGGTCTTATTGCTACATGGAGAATATCTCACCCAACTCAACTTGACTACACTTTCCACTATTCCCCACATAATGCTCTCCCACGTCTTCATTATATTTTCTCCACCAAAAACCTGACAGGTACCATTATAGACTCCAAAATAGAAAACATCATTATTTCTGATCATGCCCCTGTCTGTACCTCTTTCAGTCTTTCTGATGTTCGAAACCATCATCTAGATGGAAGCTTAACAACTTTCTTTTACAAGACTTTCAATTCATCCTATCAGTAGAGTCTTTTGCTCAGCAATTCTATGCAGACAATCTAGACAGTGACACTTCGGTAGTGAACAATTGGGATACCTTTAAAGCTGCCTTGAGAGGTCACATCATGGCTTACTCAGGAAAAATGAGAGCTCTACGCAAAAAACACTTAGATGACCTTTATTCTCAGCTAACTACAGCCGAAAAACATTATTACAGAGTCTCCAACCCTACCAATCTCCACAAAGTACTGACTTTACACTTCTCAATCAACAAGGAGATCACAGATCTCGCTGCAGGGACAATTATTAAATACAAAACAAAAATATACCAAACATCTAATAAAGCAGAGAAGGCACTAGCTTCATACTTAAAAACCAAAAAGGAGAAATTTCTCATATCCCATATTACAGACCAATCTGTCACGGTTAATCATCATCCCAAAGATATATTAAATTGTTTCAGAGACTTCTATACCAAACTATATACTCCCGAGAACTCCATTCCCCATAACAACATCACGTCCTTCTTTGATAATATTAACAGATCCTCCTACCCCCAAACTGATTTATCCTCTTTAGACACTGTAATCACTCTCCCAGAGATTTCCAAAGCAATTAAAGGATTGGGTAAAGGCAAAGCTCCAGGCCCAGATGGTCTTTCCACATAATTCTATGATAGATTATCTCGATATCTCATACCTAAGCTTCAAAATCTATTCCCTTACTTTACCTCCCAAGAAGCGTCCTCAGGTTCCTTTTCAGAGGCCTTGCTCATTCTATTCCCTAAACCCGACAAGGACCCATCATTACCAGGAAATTATCGGCCTATCTCTCTAATAAACGTGGAAAGTAAAATCTTTGCAAAAATCTTAGCCAACAGGATTGAATCCTCCCTTCCTTCCCTTGTCAAACCAGAACAAGTCGGCTATGTTAAAGGGCGCAACATCTCCTCCAATGCCAGACTCCTTCTAAATGCTATCCACCTATCTAATAAAAATAAAAAAGATAAGCAGGGAGCGGCGGTTATAGCATTAGATGCAAAAAAAGCCTTTGATCGAGTCAGCTGGGATTTTATGTTTCAATCCCTCCGTTGGCATGGTTGCAGCGACAAGTTCATCTCTCTAGTCAAGTTACTTTACTCCTCCCCAAAATCTTCAATCTGTATTAATGGTCTTACCTCCCCATTTTTTTCCCTCAGCAGAGGTACTAGACAAGGCTGTCCCCTCTCACCCATTCTATACATCCTCTCCTTAGAACCGTTACTAGAACTAGTCAGATCCAATAAAAACATCCCAGGTATTGCATGCGGCTCATCCCATATTAAAATAGCCGCTTACCTGATGATATCCTCATTCTCATCAAAAACCCCAAAACACACCTCCCATATTTACTCGAAGTACTATCTTAATTTAGCTCGGTTTCTGGTTATAAACTTAACAAGGATAAGTCAGAAATGATGCCCCTCAATCCCTATTGCCTCAGACATGACATTGACCCCTTTGGTTTTAAATGGTGCAGTTCCTCTATTAAATACCTAGGCCTTAGATTTGCTCCTACCATTCAAGACACCATCAAGCAGAATACACAATCATTACTAGATAGACTAAATGTAACGCTCACCTGATTCTCGCAGAGGCGCCGGTCTTGACTGGGCGACTACCGTATCTTCAAAGGTGATGTGTAGCACCCGGTTGGCTCTTTGGGCTGGACCTCTGTGCACTGTATGCCTGACGTGTAGAGTAAGATGTCTGCAGATAGAAAATATGGGGTTAATGAACTGGGGTTATTGGGGTGTCCCTATCTCTTTCCTCTTCTCCTCTCCTGTAGACCCCCAAAGGTTAACGCTCTCACCTTAGGTAAGTGAATGCCGAGCTCTCCATCTGCCTCGGGGCAGGGTGCTGTAACCAGTTTCTTCACTGGATAGGTAGCGCAGGCCTCTTGACTTCAGAGGACTGCTGTCCGTCGTTTACTGCACGAACGGTAAGTTTCGAGTCATTCAAATGTCTTTAAAGTCTTTAGTAATGATGTCTCTTGTTTTGCAGGGTTCCGGCGATGGCGGATGACGGGCTGAAGTGAGTTGAAGATGGAGCCCGTGTGATGAATAGAAGCGCCTGGAAGCACGTAAGTAAGCGCTTGTTGCCTGCTTCACTATGCGCTCTAACTGTCTTTTTATTTTGCAGGTACGAGTTCGGAGCGGCTGCAGGGTGCCGGAATACCCACTGGATTAGATGTGGAAAGGAGTAATGGCACGTGAGTATTAAAGTTCCCCAATGTCTTTAAACGCACCTTGTTTTGTCTTTCAGATGCGGGATGCAGCGCCGAAGGCCTCCGGAGCGTGCGAAGAGTTGGTAAACTTGCCTTTCAGATGCCGGAATGCTAACCTGTTCTTTCTTGTCTTTATAGGTGTTGCTGAAGACTGGATTCAGGATGGTAAGCCTTTGCCTTTCAGATGCCGGAATGCTAACCTGTTCTTTCTTGTCTTTATAGGTGTTGCTGAAGACAGGATTCAGGATGGTAAGCCTTTTTCCTTAGGCCCAGGACCGGATGCAGAAGACACGATGAGCGTTCTGCTGCAGAGGTTGCAGAATAACGCAAAGCAAGATTCATCCACCGGGTGTGGTTTAAATAGCCTCCTGTAGTGCTTAGGTGTCTCCTTCCACAGCCACGCCTAAGTAAGAAAAGAGTTCCTGGTAAGAAAAGAGTTCCTGCCTTCCAGAAGAGTTCCAGTGTTCTGAATCTAGGGAGTGGCTCCAGCCCCACCCAACAGGAAAAGTAGTTCCAAACAGAAGAGGATCAGAGGCTCAACTGGCAGGCAAGTAAGCAGCATGGTCTGCTGAAGGTAAGTCCACCCAAGCATTATGAGCCCGGCGCTTCCAGCGCTGGGACTGGGCATATTTATGAGCCTGGTGCCACTGGCGCCAGGACTGGGTCCAAAAGGTCCCAATTGGGACTGGTTGGCACTCGGAACCTGGGTTATGGATCTGCTTCCAAGGGAGTTGGGAAAACCCTGACCTTTTGGAAGCAGAGATCATGACAGTACCCCCCCTCAAGGCCCCTCCCAAACCGGGCTTCTACGGGGGTTTTGGCTTGTCAGGAAATGTTCGGTGAAATCTTTTGATTAGGCGAGGAGCGTGGACATATTCAGCAGGTTCCCAGGATCTCTCTTGGGGGCCGTAGCCTTTCCAGTCAATTAGGTAGAATAGTTTAGATTTGGAGATCTTGGAGTCCAGAATGCTTTTGACTTCAAACTCGAGTTCTCCATCCACTAGGATAGGTTTTGGAGATTTGGTTAGTCGGGTTTGAGGTTGCACTGGTTTTAATAGAGAGACGTGGAAGACCGGATGTATCTTCATGTGCGGGGGCAAGTCCAACTTGACCGCTACTGGGTTTACTATGGTAGTGATGGAATAGGGACCAAGGTATCTTGGGTTGAATGAGCGTGGCCCTTTTAGAGATAGATATTTGGTGGATAACCAGACTTGATCCCCTACTTGATAGTGAGGGGCTTCCTTCCGATGTTGATCTGCTCCTTTCTTGTATTGTTCTTTAGCCCTTTGAAGGTGAGAAACAGCTTCCTTAAAGGCTTGGGTGATTGTAGAATGCAGGTAGTCTACTGCTGGTGTTTCAAGATCTTGGAGGGGATCCAACTCCGAGGTTCGAGGGTGACTGCCGTACAAAAGAAAAAACGGGGTTTTCCCAGTTCCCGAATGGACAGAGTTATTGTAGGCATACTCGGCTATCCAAAGGATATCTTTCCAAGTTTTTTCAGTTTGTTGCAGCATGCAGCGTAAATACTGTTCCAGAGTTTGATTGGTCCTCTCGGTTTGTCCGTCGGTCTGAGGGTGGTGACTGGTCGATAGTCTCACATCAAATTGAGCCGACCGACAGCAACTTCGCCAAAAATGAGAAATAAATTGACTACCTCGATCCGAAATTAGAACCGAAGGAAAACCGTGCAGTCGGACGATGTTTTCGAGAAATTCTCGGGCCAGAGTTGCTGCTGTTGGCAAGCCTTTGAGCGGAATGAAATGCGCCATCTTGGAGAATAAGTCCACGATTACTAGAATCTTATTGTATCCGGAGCATGGAGGTAGATCGGTGATGAAGTCCATAGAAAGCGTATGCCAAGGGCGAGGTGGGATGTCAATAGGGCGTAAGAGGCCTGCTGGTCTTTCCTTTTGACTCTTGTTTTGGGCGCATACTCCACAGGACATTATAAAGTCTCTGATATCTTTTTTCCAAGACGGCCACCAGAAGTAGCGCTTGATCTTTTCTGAGGTCTTGGCTATACCGGGATGACCTTCCATTAAAGAGTCGTGATAACAAGAGATTACTTTTTTCTGTAAATCTGTGCTGGGTAGGTATAATCGTTCTTGGAAATACAATAAGTTGTCCTTTACTGCAAAGTCCTTTCCCTGCAGATGCCAATTCTGTATGTCTGCTGGAGTTACAAGTTGCCTGGCTTTATCCTTAACTTCCTCTATGGATTCTGTGGCGATTACACCCAGAATTCTTTGTTCGGGAATGATTGGTACAGGTTTAGGGTTGACCAAGTGTTCTTCCACTCCCATCCGAGAAAGGGCATCGGCTTTACCGTTCTTTGTACCAGGTCGATAGGTAATTATGAAGTCAAACTCGGCAAAGAATAATGCCCAACGGAGTTGTCTAGAGGATTGGGCTTTTGCGGTCTTCAAATATTGCAGGTTTCGGTGATCCGTAATCACAGTAACGGTGGTCGGGCCCCCAGCAGATAATGCCGCCAAGCCTTAAAGGCAGACTTGATAGCCAGAAGTTCCTTGTCAGTAATCGTGTAATTGATTTCAGGAGGCGAGAATTTGCGGGACCAAAATGCCACGGAATGCAACTGATTGGTTACCGGGTCCTTTTGTGATAGAACTGCCCCCATGGCAAGGCTTGAAGCATCAGTTTCCACGATGTAGGGGAGTTCGGGGCGAGGGTGTTTTAAGATTGGTGCAGAGATAAATTTAGTCTTCAAATCCTGGAAAGCTTGTTCCGCCTCGGTAGACCATTCAAAACGTTTGTTTTTCTTTAACAAGGCAGTGATGGGCTGGACTATTCGAGAGAATTCGGGGATAAACCTGCGGTAAAAGTTAGCGAAGCCTAACATGCTTTGCACACCTTTTACGGAGGATGGTGATGGCCAATTGAGAACTGCATCGACCTTCTTTGAATCCATACGCACTCCGCCAGGTGATAATATGAATCCCAAGAATTCAACTTCAGTCACGTTGAAAACACATTTTTCCAACTTAGCGAAAAGTTTGTGTTGACGCAATCTTTCGAGGACCATTTTCACGTGTTTCCGATGTTCAGATTCCGATGAAGAATAAACGAGGATGTTGTCAATGTAAAAAACAACACATACATCTATGAGCTCTCTGAGGACATCGTTCATAAAATATTGAAAGGCGGCCGGGGCATTGCAAAGTCCGAAGGGCATGACCTGATATTCAAATAGCCCATACTTGGTGCGGAAGGCCGTCTTCCATTCATCGCCCTCTTTTACTCGTACCAAGTGGTAAGCTCCTCTAAGATCCAGCTTTGTATATATGCATGCTTTTCTGACTTGGTCCAGGAGTTCAGGGATCAAAGGTAACGGATATCTATTCTTAACGGTGATCTGGTTCAGGGAGCGATAATCGATACAAGTTCTAAGGTCTCCTTCCTTTTTTGGAACGAAGAACAAAGCTGAAGAAGCAGGGGACTTGGAAGGACGAATAAACCCATTTGCCAGGTATTGATCCAGGTATTGTCGAAGGTGAAGGTTCTCAGGCTCGGTGAGGGCATAAATTCTACTACAAGGAGGAGTAGATCCAGGTATCAGGTCTATCTGGCAGTCATAAGACCTATGAGGAGGTAGAGAGTTAGCCTGATCCTTCCGGAAAACATCTTGGTATTCTAGGTATTCGGGAGGTAACTGGGGAGTCTCTGAAGAAATTGCGGCCAGTGCAACACCAGGTGGAGGGTGACAAGTAGAGACACATTCTGGAAACTGGACCGTTCTTGCTCACCAATCGATCAGAGGATTGTGTTTCTCTAACCAAGGTATTCCTAGAATAATCTGAAACTGAGGGGCCTTGATCACATCGAACACGATCTTCTCATGGTGTCCATCTTGACTTACTAGCGTCACCTCTTGAGTGGTATGCGTTACTGGCCCGGAGGCTATCTCCGTACCATCCACCGTAGTAATGACGTCCTTTACAGCCTTGGGACAAAGAGTTAGATTCATCCTCAAAACCATTTCATGATCCACATAATTGCCGATGGCACCGCTGTCGACGTAAGCTTCAATTGCATGTAATCGATCCGGATTATCAGGGCTAATGAGGACCATAGGTATCACGAAATGCGAGGTCACGGAACTGGTTTTCACGCTTGGCAAGAGGACCTCTATTCTTGTCGAGCGAGGTCGTTTCCCAGCTCAGAGTTTGTAACTTTGGTAACTGCAGCTCCTACTGCCTTCTTGGCAGGTTTCACCGGACAGTCTCGAAGAAAGTGCCCTGAGTTTCCGCAATATAGGCATAATTGCAACTGTTTCCTCCTTTCCCGCTCCCTTTGTGTTAGAGGACCTTTCAGACCCCCTATTTGCATGGGTTCCCCGGAGTCTACTCCTTTGGAAGGAGTTGGCGGTTTGGAAAATACTCGAGCATCAAACTTGGAACGATCGGCCTTCCTGTTCTGCAGCCTGTGATCTATTTGAACGACCAAGTCTATATAATCCGAACAGTCTTGTGGGGGATTCACTACTTGGGCTAAAACGTCTTTGAGCTCTCCACGTAGACCTCTATAAAACAGCGTAATCCTTTTGTCCTCAGGCCATTGAGTTTCCACTATTAGTCTATTGAAAGATGCAATATAAGCCAAAAGGTCTTGATTACCCTGTTGCAACGAAAGAAGCTCATTGTCCAAGGCCTGCCCCTGTGAATGTCTTGCGAACAGTTTTTCCATACTAAGCTGAAAGGCTTGAAAATCATGGAGAACCGGATCATCTTGATTAACTAGAGGGATCGACCAGTCTGCCGCATTGCCACTAAGGTACGAAAGTACAAAAGCTACTTTTGCTTGATCAGTTGGAAAGGCTGCTGGCCGGCATAAGAAGTGCAACCGGCACTGATTGATAAATACTGCAAACCTCTTTGGGTCACCAGAAAATCGTTCGGGCGGAGCCAGAGGTACATTCCCAGGTAGGTTGATCTGCACTGGATTCATAGAGGATGTTGAAGGAAGATTTGCCCCTGATGCGGGTAACGGGGTCTGTCCGGCTTGTGACTGTAGCACTTGTCTAGCAAGATTGTCTGTTCTCTCCTTGGAAATAATTAGTTCCCTTCTTAGAGCATTCGTTTCCTGACGAGCTGCATGCACTTCTCCCCTTAGTTCCCCAAGTAACCGGGCTAGGGGGTCAGTATCCGAGGTTTCCATAGCGCCTGGGCGAGAGTTTTGCGGTAGGCTTTGCGTTCTGTAACGCTCACCTGATTCTCGCAGAGGCGCCGGTCTTGACTGGGCGACTACCGTATCTTCAAAGGTGATGTGTAGCACCCGGTTGGCTCTTTGGGCTGGACCTCTGTGCACTGTATGCCTGACGTGTAGAGTAAGATGTCTGCAGATAGAAAATATGGGGTTAATGAACTGGGGTTATTGGGGTGTCCCTATCTCTTTCCTCTTCTCCTCTCCTGTAGACCCCCAAAGGTTAACGCTCTCACCTTAGGTAAGTGAATGCCGAGCTCTCCATCTGCCTCGGGGCAGGGTGCTGTAACCAGTTTCTTCACTGGATAGGTAGCGCAGGCCTCTTGACTTCAGAGGACTGCTGTCCGTCGTTTACTGCACGAACGGTAAGTTTCGAGTCATTCAAATGTCTTTAAAGTCTTTAGTAATGATGTCTCTTGTTTTGCAGGGTTCCGGCGATGGCGGATGACGGGCTGAAGTGAGTTGAAGATGGAGCCCGTGTGATGAATAGAAGCACCTGGAAGCACGTAAGTAAGCGCTTGTTGCCTGCTTCACTATGCGCTCTAACTGTCTTTTTATTTTGCAGGTACGAGTTCGGAGCGGCTGCAGGGTGCCGGAATACCCACTGGATTAGATGTGGAAAGGAGTAATGGCACGTGAGTATTAAAGTTCCCCAATGTCTTTAAACACACCTTGTTTTGTCTTTCAGATGCGGGATGCAGCGCCGAAGGCCTACGGAGCGTGCGAAGAGTTGGTAAACTTGCCTTTCAGATGCCGGAATGCTAACCTGTTCTTTCTTGTCTTTATAGGTGTTGCTGAAGACTGGATTCAGGATGGTAAGCCTTTGCCTTTCAGATGCCGGAATGCTAACCTGTTCTTTCTTGTCTTTATAGGTGTTGCTGAAGACTGGATTCAGGATGGTAAGCCTTTTTCCTTAGGCCCAGGACCGGATGCAGAAGACACGATGAGCGTTCTGCTGCAGAGGTTGCAGAATAACGCAAAGCAAGATTCATCCACCGGGTGTGGTTTAAATAGCCTCCTGTAGTGCTTAGGTGTCTCCTTCCACAGCCACGCCTAAGTAAGAAAAGAGTTCCTGGTAAGAAAAGAGTTCCTGCCTTCCAGAAGAGTTCCAGTGTTCTGAATCTAGGGAGTGGCTCCAGCCCCACCCAACAGGAAAAGTAGTTCCAAACAGAAGAGGATCAGAGGCTCAACTGGCAGGCAAGTAAGCAGCATGGTCTGCTGAAGGTAAGTCCACCCAAGCATTATGAGCCCGGCGCTTCCAGCGCTGGGACTGGGCATATTTATGAGCCTGGTGCCACTGGCGCCAGGACTGGGTCCAAAAGGTCCCAATTGGGACTGGTTGGCACTCGGAACCTGGGTTATGGATCTGCTTCCAAGGGAGTTGGGAAAACCCTGACCTTTTGGAAGCAGAGATCATGACACTAAAGGAACTAACATCCAGATGGTCCCCCTTATATCTGTCTTGGTGGGGCCGACTAGATACGATCAAGATGATGCTATCACCAATAATTTTATATTATCTACAACTCTTATGTGTTCCGATATCTCCATCCTTTTACAAATCAATTTACTCTATCCTACTAAATTTCCTATGGGGGGAGGGTAAAAGCAAAAGAATAGCTCTAATCAAATTGAAAGCACCATATGACAAGGGAGGGGCTAGGTTTCCTGATTTCAAAGCATACCACACTGCCTTTCTTTTGAAGCAAGCTAGATACTGGTTTGCCTGCCCCATAACGTCAGATATTGCCACCTGGTGTACTATAGAGAAGCAGTTAATGTATCCCACTGAAATTACCAACCTCATTTATGTATTTAATCACTCTTCGCTAGCAATATCAGATCCCATTAGAGCCACAATATCAGCCCTCCAACTCTTTTTATTCACACAGACAGACTCCCCCAAAAAATGCCTTTCTCCTTATCTATGGCATAACAATAAGATACTGATTAAGAATAAAACCCTAAAAAGAAAATCCTGGAAGAAAAAGGGTATTAGATTTATACAACAAAGCATAAAAAAATCATCTATCCTTTCCTTTCAGCAGCTTAAAAGTCAATTCTCAATCCCCAACACAGAATACAACTTCTACAACGAATTAGTTAATTCTTGCTTTGACGCTCTACACAGCCCCTCCAATGATATTCTGACTCCTGATGCCTTAAGATTGCTACATCTTACTATGCCCACTGACACAAAGGCTTCAAAATTCTACAACATTCTAATATCATCCCTGAAGTTGTGCTCGATACGCCACAAATGGGAAGATGACTTTGGCTATGTTTTAGACGATTACACATGGTCTAAGCTCTTCTCTAGAATCCAATATATTTCAACATCAGCAAATAACTCCCAACATGTTTTCTTCTTTATACATAGAGCTTTCATTACACCAGCCAAATTATTTCTATCCAATATTAATGACAATGACAATTGTTGGACTTGTGGAGCTACCCCTGCATCGTATGAGCACATGTTCTTCTCATGTCCCTATACCCTTAAGTTTTGGCAACAAGTATGGAAATACCTTAACTCTATTTTCTTCACCGATATACCACTTTCATTTATGAATATTGTTTTAGGTAGCCTGGCAGTTACCACCCACTTGCCATATGATGCTTCCAGGCTCTATGATCTCTATATTTGTTTGGCTATGAAGATTATAACTGCCAATTGGAAAGACTCTCATTCCTTATGTATAAGAAGCTGGTGGAATAACATATGTCTCACGCAAAAGATGGAAATGTGTATGGCAAACAATCTTTACTCTATACCTAAGTTTAATGCTAAGTGGTCATTTTTCACTCGATTTCTGAACCATTTTAATGTAACCACGCATGGAATGTGACTTCTCCAAATCTCTCACACTCCTTGGATGCTTCCAAGATCATTATATGCTAATACTAATCCGGAAACTTAACTGAATATTTACTGTATTATATGCCAATGTGCCTCTCTTCATCAATACCTACCACCTCCCTTTCTCCTCCCTCCCCCCATATGTCATGTTTGTCATATGTCAGTCTTATGTTTGTCCTCCCCCCCACTTAGACATCATAATGCAGAATTTGTTCCATACTAAGTTCTGCACAACACTGTGCTATAGTTCTTTTGCGTAAGTTTTCAATTATATTGACAATTTGTTCCTTATATGCTCAACTTCACATTGTACACAGTGTAATCAGTTAATTGCTCTATTGGAACACTTCCATTTTACCATTGTTTAATCTATTCTCATGTAAAAGTTTCACTGCATTATGTTTATGAAGTTATGACTTTATGATTGTATACTACATACCTTAATAAAAATTATTAAAATAAAAAAAACAAGTATTCCTTGTTTTAATACGCAATTTATTACAACATAGATGCCTGTCTCTGCTTTAAACTTTAATGGGCATGGTGACCTTTGGGCAACTGGTTTGTGTTGTTTACCTGAATGTGTACACAGTCCATGTTATATATCAATCCCACCTCATATTCATGTTGTGACCATACTTCCATAATAACTATTTTAAATCTATAAGATTTAGAAATGCAAGTGTTTGACCTCCTGCAATGGATGAGTTTTAGTTTTAAAGTGTCACAACCACTTCTCTATCTGCCTCCAACAGAGATTCCTGAAAGCAACTACAGAACCTGAGGTGTTTATTCTGCCTACTTGTTCATCATATACTCATAGACATATTCAGAGATGCCTTTTAAAACTATTTATGATTTTATATCAACCCAAATTCCTCTGCCAACATGTGTTTTGAGTTTTGCGCTATTCTTCAGGGCTCAGTTCATCATTCTTCAGAGCCATCTTGTTTCATATCTGCCTCTGGTTTCCCTAGAGTATATCATGGGTTTCGCCTCATGCTGCATGTTCTTCTAAACTCCCGTATTGTTAATGTTGCCCATTGGAATCCGTATTATTCTGCAATCTTACTTTTACTTCATGCTGGATCATAGCCCGCAACAGTGGGTTTCAAAAGGGGGGTTCCGTTGCAGATCAAGAGGCTTCCCTTCCCATCCCTGTGAATGCTGTGCTCTGTGGAAACCAAAGGATATCAATCAGGTTCGTTCAGAAGAGTGAATATGTCATCATTTATTCAGAATGCATTGACTGGTGACATTGGGCTTAATAAAAATACACGCATCTGTAGTTGGGACAGTCAATATTGACAGTAATTCAGTGACTGGCTGGAGTACTGGCTATCGGAGGCTTATTGGACATTTCTACTGCTCGCACAATTTCAGGGGACATTTGCTAAATTTTTACTTCCTGTATCAATGAAACATAACACATGCTTCAAGTTAATCTCACAACTCACAAAGTGCCCCTTCTGATGAACTGGAATTAAGGTCTGCATGATGGTGTTAGTTTTGCTTTGGCGGTGCTGAAGGAACACTGATCCTCCCACGGCTTGGAACGGAGAGTGATTCGTTGACTCGAACTTCCGTTGCACCTCGTCTTTACAATAGTGGCATGCTGTATTACTTGTGACATATTCACTTATATTTCCCTGTGGATTGGGGGCACCATCTCTATGACCCCTTAACTTTTCTCAGGGTCATATGGGCCCACTCACAATTGCTATACCCCACCAGCCGCATTAGTGAGCACTGCCTGCCCCACCCTCGCTTATTGCAGTACATTCTGTAATTGAAGAGTCATTAGGTTGAATTCACTCAAATATGTTCATCAGAATGTTGCTAAAGCGGATCTATCTATGTTGCTGCCATTGCTGCTAGAAAAGGGGGTTATGGGGGAAGATTTGAGATTTATTTAAAAAAAAAATGCGTCTCCGATCAAACTCAGAAAAGTTATAAGCAGGGTTGTAACCAAATATAAAAATTGGATATGGAGTACAAAATGTCAATGAACTATGTCAACTGGAAGTCTATGTTCAGTTTACTGAGAAATCATGATAGCTCCAAGTTCTGGCATATGGTTAATTTGCATACTAATGGTGAAGAAAACTGTGATTTTAAATGTATCGCAGAAAATACTTGGATTGAGTATGTGCAGCAGCTATAATTTAAGATGATGTGTTTTAGCCACATGCATCCCTTCTTGGTACCACAATTGATGTTTCTTATTATGGGAATTGGTGCAACTTCACTGAAGATGATATTTTGAATGTTATTTTAAATATGAAATTGTCACGGGCACCTGGTCTTAATGGACTGACTAATGTGATTTTTTAACTCCACAGCACAATACTGGGTGATTTTGTTAAAGGCCGTTTTTAAGAATATTGTCTTGCTGGGGATTGTACCTCACAGTTGGAAAATGGCAATTTGGTGCCTGTATTCAAGAAGGGTACGTGGGGTGCATTTACCCAGTAGGCTCTGCCCTGCGACATCACTGTGTGATGCTTTCACCAGAAACAACAGAATGGCCGCCAAAAAGCCCTATGCACGTTAAAAACCTCTGAGATCTGTGCAGGGAAACCGGAAAAATAGGCTGCCAATCTATTTTGCCTGTGTCAGTGGTAGAACAGGAGACCCCACTGCCAAAAACTGTCATTGGGCTGCCCACAGAGTGAAATGGAACTACCTGAAAAGGCAGTGCTTCATTGCCAGGAAAACCCAGACCTGCTCTAAAATCCGTTTTTCCTTGGCTGTTGAAATTGCAAAATAATGGTTCCCAAACATCAGAAAAGATCCAACATCCTTGTTGGGTGTTAACCATCACCTTATTTAAAGAATCCACCTAGGCACAATGTCAGGAGAAGCAGATTTAATCACAAAAAAATATCCACATTAAAAAAAGGTGCTTGCCTGGGAAAATCTGTCTGATATGGGCGCAGTACCGCTGGTCGCCTGTATCAAAGCTGTCATTTACTTACACGGGGGGTTTAAACTTGTACATTAAAATCAAATTGTGGAAAAGAAGAGACTTGCCATCAAAATCAATATAGGTTGCTACTATTCAATTTCTATGTTTTAAAAAGACTGGAATTAGAGATCTGTGTGTCCACTTTTTGAAAATATAAAGTTATTTTAGCAAAGACAATTTTAAACAAAGTGTTTTAAAGTGAACTGATGCCAGCTACAGAACTTCAAAGGCAAATTCCACACAGTTCCCCAAACAAAGGTTCCTTCCTTTTGCTCTCTGCCCAGGAACTCTCATTTAGATGCTAATGAAAGGAGTAGGTGATTTTGCTCTGCTTCTCTGGGGAGAGACAATAGGCTTCCTGGACTGAACGTGTCAACAGAAACTACTGCCAGCAGAAAGAGAGGCCTGGATTGCTCTTGGCCCAGAAAAACCTTGGGGGTGGGACCAGGCAGATGTGTGTATCTGTAAACCACAAGAAAGTATCATTTTTTAAAAGACTCACAGAAAACTGCAAAATTTCTAAAAATCTGTAAAATATAGGTTGTTAACATGAGAATTCTGCTCACAGTTTGAAACTACTTTGAACTCTGTTCTATGTTCAGAGACAGGACTGCAGAAATTGTGATTTTGTAGCAATTGTGATGATGCTAGAAATATGAAACTTCACAGGATTATGGCCAGATGTCATGCGCATATATGTGGAAAAATGTGGACAAATCTGACATTGTGTACCCAACCAAAAGTGCGAAAAACTGTCAAATCTAAACTAAAACTCGCACTGAGATGGGACCCGGACGGATACTTGCTGTACTAAATCTGTGATGTAAATATGTATTATTAGCAAGTTGGCAATATTGTAAATATGCTTTATGAGGTACTCCCTGGATTGTAAAATACAGCCTCATCATGGCACCAGAGTTCATTCTCAAATCAGGAGGGAGGACAGACCCTAACCAATAGGATTCCTAGAGGGTGTGCCTAGTATAATTCAGCCTACCCACCCCTTAGGGAAGTACATAAATAGAGACAGCTTAGGACCTAGTGACACACACAGATTCACCCATCAACTGATTACTGGCGAAGCACTTTTCAGGAGAAACCATATCCAAGACTCCAGAACTTTGAAAGCAGAGAGGCCAAATTCAAATCAGAACCCTTCTCAGCTTGGCCTTTAAAATCTTGAAACCTGATTTTACCCCAGACCCCCAAGGGGCACAACAAAAAGAACAGCCTGGCTGTGCTGTTACTGCTTTCTTGCCAAGAACTCTTGCTAGAATCCAGAGATCCAAACCAGTAGAGCAGAGCTGTAACCTGATAGCTGCAACTCAGAACCAACCCGTCAGATCCAGTCCAGGGGGCCGTGCAGTGTCTAGAGTGCCGTGCTGAGTGCAGAACCGAGCGCCCTGAATCCTGTCCGGGAGCTAGCAGAATTCCAGTCCAGAAATCTTTGACCAGATCCCTGACGGGCCTATTCCAAACAGTAGTTGTGAGATCCTATAGCATATAATTGTTGATAGCCAGTATATTATCCTTAAGTAATCCTATCCAAACCATTCTATCATATCCAGAACTGCATTGTCGAAAATCTCTTGTTTTCCTGAATCCTTCTCACATCCCTATAGTCCTTTGGTAATGGTAGTGATAATATCATCTTTGCGCTAATATATTTGCTGAAGAAAGACAAGCGTCTCGGCAGTTAGAAACCATCCGGAGACGTCGCTGGATTGGTGGCTGTGCTGTCGTTTAGCTTGTGGCTTCATAGACTCCCTAGTGTAAAGAACATCCTGGTTGTAATATTCAAAAGCGCATCTTTCATTTGAAAATCTTGACTCTTTCTGAGAAAAAACAGCCTCTACTAAAATCTTCATAACTTCTGTACCGTGCATGCTAGAAACTAAATGTAAGTGTCAAATTGAAGCTAACATCCTCAGCTTTCCAAGGAACCCAACAGTCCTTATAGTTTTCCCGCAATCGCGTTTCTCGTGCGTGGAAAAGTTTGCCGCAAATTTTTCATTTGGCTCAATTTCATCACTTGTAAAACAGCTATTCTTTGCATCCAACCTCAGAATTCAGTTTTCAAACTGCTAGTTATTCAATCATCATTGCTATTGTTTATCTGAAACTATACAAAGTGGCTGCCACTAGTTTTGAATTCAATATAGTGAATTAAATCAATTTTTCAGTGTTTTTAACCATTCATTCAAAGCCACATTCAAAAGCATTTGGACCTGTTTGCAATCATTCCTGTTTCTCCCTGAGTTTGCTGGGGGAAGTTGGAATTGAAACTGTATTTGTCGAGCTTGTATTCCTGAAACCTTTTTTCTCTCCTTCCATATCTTCATCTTGCATATTGGGGGGATTGAGTAGTGTGCAGGGGGAAAGAGTGACATTGCATTTGACTGAACCCACACAAAGTTTTATTCTATGCTGCATTATTTTTCCTATCCATACTCCTTCTGATTAAAGAGGTTGTTGATTGTGACATCACCCCATTGGTGATCATTGTATAAATATTGAATAGTGTGATATATATTGTGCAAATCCATAAAATAAATCTTTTAACTTTGCAAAACAGCCTGTTTCCTGGTTCAGTGAGACCAGGGGGGGGGATTCAAAAAGAGGGGCGTGATATAAGTTTACATCATTCAGAAATAAAAGAACTTATAGACAAATATATATAATTAAGGGTTTCAATTGTGCATCCCATGCTAGGCATTGACTTAGGTCAAGTGCTGGGTTGAAATCACTTACAGGTATAAGAATAAATCCTAGTAATTGCAGATTGCTTGCACTCACTGACTCTATGTCAACATTTTTAGCAACCTGTAGACTTAACAAACTCAGTGTGTGGCAGTGGTCTAAGTGGGTGGGAGAGGTTGGAAGCGGTGCTCCTCTACTTTTTTAAATTACATTTTACTGTTCCTATACTTTTATTTTAAAAAGAAACCGTTCTGGAATGGTTTCGATTTTAAAATAAATGTGTAAGAAAAGTCTAAACTTGCTCTTTCATTGCAGTGCACTGAGCGTTCCCTTAAACAGCAGGTCCATGTGTTTGGAGGTTTGTATCGTGTGTTTGAGGGGGTGTGGTGATGTGGTTTGTGGGGAGCAGGGCCACTTGGGAACATAGTTCCACTACTTCTTTTTGTACATCTTAACCACTGGTGTGTGGGCTATGGAAAGGGTTCTCTTAAGTAAACAGCAAACGGGTTTCCGGAAAGGCATGGTGACCATTTTCAATCTTTGGTACCTTCTATACCTGATGAGATCTACCCTGTCAGCTAAGGGTTCCAGGCTGTTTATATGTTGTGTAGATTATTCTGCAGCTTTTGACTCAGTGGTGCAGAGTTGGCTGTGGACTAACTTGATTGCCTGGGGTTGTGATCTTTCAATTGTTGCCATGATGAGACAACTGTACCAGGACACCTCGGTTCAGGTAAGACTTGACCTTGATGGGTGTTTGTCCCCCAATATTGTTACAAATCAGGGAGTAAAGCAGGGTTAGGGTTGCATGCTGGCATCATTATTGTGCAACTTATGTGTTGTAGATATGGCAGGGAGAATGGATAGTATTCATCATTTCCCTCCCAGGATTGGTGCCAGCGCACTGCCCTGACTTTCCTATGCAGACAACACTCTCTTACTGGATAGGACACCCATCAGAATACAGCACAGCATTAATGCCCTGGCTCAATACTCCAAAGAGAATGGCCTACTGATAAATCCCTCTAAGACAAAGATACTTGTGGTGGGAAATCGGTCGGAAAACTCTGGGAGATTTAAACGGAAAATGAATGGGTCAAATATTGAGATTGTTGAGGATTATGTCTATCTGTGTGTGTTATTAAATTATAAATGACATAGATCTGTACTACCTAGACTTATAATACCCAGAGTACTGAATGTAACCGTTTTGCTTAAGTCCATCAAATTGGCAAGAGGGGGATGGTCTGTGGAGTGCTTTGTAACCCTTTACAAGACAAGACTTGCTTGATACCTAGCCTTCTGTACGGGATAGAGGTATTTGTTTAGGATGAGCAATACTGGCTCCAACAGATTGAGCGCAAGATTTGCAAGTGTACCCTCAGTCTTCCTCAATGTGTATCATCTGAGGCATTCTGTTAAGAGCTAGGATGTATCTCTATTTTGACCTTTGGAGGATTCAGAGATGTTTGCTATACCTGAAGATTAATGACCATGGTAATATAAACTCTCTGCTTGGATGTTTATTCCATATGGTCAAAGGCACTGTGAAACTGACGTGGGTATTTCAGACTTTGATTAATTAAGTGAACGCATTATTTTATTGCATTGATTTTAAAATCAATCTCTCCTTCTCTTCCCATATCACAGACCTTGCCAAGGAGGCCCACGTTCAGCTGCACCCCCTCAGAGGCATTGTTAGGCAAGATTGTATGCAGTACCCTTTGGGTGCACTAAGACAACCCCGACCGCCTGGCAATAGAAACCCAACCTTTGGTATAAGTCTGCACTACACAGGTTGGTAGCGTGTGTAGCAGCCAGGCTTATCTCAAGAGGGGTCAATGTGAGCTGTGGGGGAGTTACACAAAGATTCACAGTGATAAGTGCTCAAATAAACTCTTACACACAAGGTTTCTTGACAATTATTAATGTATTCATCAATCAGTTACAACAAGCCTTCTTCAGAAGGGAGCAATATAAAACACCACACAAATATACTTCAACAATACACACTCTTAGTTATCTAAATCAGCAAATACCTATTTGGGATGACACACAAGCACTACCTACACCCTCAGGTGACTTCAATAGCTAGGGTGCTGTTGACATTAATGTATCACTGTTACATTTAGAATACTCTTAGGAGTAGTGTTAAAGAGACAAGAGTTCAGAATAAAACAAGTATTCATACAGTTATTCTTAAGTAGTTAAGTACTTTCAATACAACCCCCCAATGCAAAGTCAGTTAACCCTTTCCTGGAAGTAAGGCAAAACACATAAGCAGAAGAGAGAAGAGTCATTCAGGGTGACTAGGCCAGCCAATGTTAAGTTAGCAAAAGTTAAGGTGAACTGAAGCACTTCTTGCAGGTAAGTAGAAAGTCTTTTCCAATGTTCAAAAAGTCTTGGTAGAATAAAAGAAAATCAAAATAGGGTCACAAACGTATTAGGCTTGTGAAGTAAAGATGCTTACAGCAACTCTACACATGCAGCCAAGCAAATCCCCAACGAGAAAAAGTGGCTACACAAGAGGTAAGTTCTCTTAGACTTTACAGTACCTTTACGTTGAAGAAAAAGTGCAATAGATGACTTCTGTTCCTGTGCAGCTCTGCAGATCTCGCTGTTCCTGGGCCCCAATCCTGGGAACAAGAGGGAGGACTTCTGGGACTCATGCACTTCAATGGGACGGTCACCACACGCAACCGGCAAACTTCAAACAAGTGGCTGTTCAGTTTTTCCGCTCCTCGCTTCTACCGCATCTTCTACAAGTTCTTCTTCGGATTCCTTCATCCAGTTGTCGACTCTGCCTTTCAAACCAAAAAGCCTTGCCTTTTATGTAGCCTGCTCCCATTCATTCCAGCCTCGCTGTCAGTCACCCAGCAGGGTGGCTGTCCTTGCCAGACAACCTGCCGGCCAATCACCAAATAGTGCATTCCTGTCTCCTAGGAGACTATGCACAGGGATATTCGAGCACCTCCCTCACTTCTTGCCCCCGTCAGACATCCTGGAGCCAGAGGCGGGTTTCACTTCTGAAGCCCGCCAAGGACAAAATGAACATAGGGACCAAACCTGGTTTGGCACGCAGAGTAAATCTCAAGAAATACCTTTCCACAAAGAAATGGTGAAAAAAGATGACCGGGCCATTTTGACAAAAATGGCACCCACGGGTGCTTCACTGTGGCTGCGAACGTAGCCCGAAGTAAAACACCATAATGGTAGTAAAAAGTAAACCACTGCCATCAGCAATTCAGTGAGGAAAGGGTAACATAAAAATCTTACATGAGAAGCTAGACAAATGGGATACTACGTAACCCCTCCAGCACCCTAACGGACGATAGTGTGTGCTGGGTCTAGAAAGTTACAAATGTAATTAGAGTCAATTTCACTTTACTGTTCTGGGAAACAGTAGTTTATCCCAACAATGGTAATTAAACCATTGGGAAATCTGAAAGACTTCCCTGTGTCACTGCACTGAAGGTGCTGTGTGACATAAGGTAAAAGATGATGCCTATGGAGTTTGTCAGACTTCACAACCAAATGAAACAAAGAGTACAAAATCACATTAAAATACATGAGAGAGTGGGAAAAAGGGTCTCACTCTCTCCAGGTTAAAAAAATCAAGTCCTCAAAATCCAGCAAAGTTGCTGGGGGTCTCTAAGGTAGAGGGAATTAGCACATTTCTGAGAATTCTCCCTAACACTCGTCCCGCACCCCCACGCCCCAGACTAAGGGACAGGAGGATTTAATCCACCCCTGGATGAATATCCTTACTCCAGTCAGTCATACTTTCTGGAGAGACCATCATCATTTTGGTGATTACACCCTGACCTGTGTTCTATGGTAAAATCAAACCCCTGTAGGCTGATTGACCATTTTAACAATTTAGGATCCTCCCCCTTCATCTGCATTAACCATCTCAAGGGTTGGTGTCTGTTTGAATTCCAAAAGTAGATCTATACAAGTATGGTCTAAACTTCTTCAAAGACCACACAATGGCAAAACACTCAGTTCTATGGTTGCCCACCTTCTTTAGGAGGTCACATTCAAGGGAGAAGCTATGGTCCAATAGTTCTCAATGAAGTTCCTATAGTAACCTGTGAGACCTAGAAAGGCACTCGCTTGGGTTTGAGTAGTAGGGGTGGCCCAGGCCTGTACAGCTTGTACCTTGCTAGGCAATGGCCTTATTTCACCTACCTGCTCCTACCTTTAATCTGACCAATTTGACACTTACTTGCCTTTATGGTCAGACTGGCCTGCTCAAATGACTGCAATACATATCATAAGTGGTCAATATGTTCATTCCAAGTAGGACTGAACACTGCAATCTCATCCAAGTAGGCCATGCAGAAGTCCTCCATCCCATTCAGAACATGATTTAGCGTCCTTTGAAATGTAGCAGGTGCGTGCTTTAGTCCAAAAGGCATAACCTTAAATTGGTAGAGGTCTGCTGGGGTTGAACATGCAGTGTTGGCCTTGGCATGGTCTGTCAGAGCTATTTGCCAATAGCCTGCCTGAGGTTAGGTCAAACATACTGAGGTACTTGGCTTAACAAAGTTTGTCCACCAGCTCATCTGTCCTAGGTAAAGGATGGGCATCAGTCATGGTGACCGCATTAAGAGCTCTATAGTCCACATAGAATCTTGATTCCTTGGATCCTGCATTTGGCACTAGTACAACTGGACATCCCATGAACTGGTAGAGGGCTCTCTTACCCCAAGATCAAGCATCTTATTGACCTATTCCTTTATGTGGGGTCTCACACAGTCTGACATCCTGTAACCTCTAATTTTGACAGGTAAACAGTCACCAGTGAGAATCTCATGCTGTCCTCAAGGGGTCAAGCCTGGTGATAGTGCAAACAGGAAGGCAACTGATTTAACAGAACCGTGCACTCCTCCTGTTGTTCCAGTGTCAGATTAGAAGAGAGATTGACTCTTCTATCTTCTCATCTAAAGGCTGTTGTCTGAGTAGGTCACGTGAAGGTTCACTCCCCTCGTCCTCTTGATCTGAAGCTAGAAGCAAAGCTCCTACTTCTGGTATTGAGACATAAGCTTTTAGACGGTTGGTGTGAAAGACTCTGGGAGCCTCCTTTGGATTGCCTAAATCCACCAGATTGTTGACCTCTCCAAGTTTTCCCACAATCTTGAAGGGTCCTAACCATTTGTCCTGTAAGGCCCTCTGCCTTGTAGGTACCATAACTAAAACGTGCTGGTCTTGAGTAAACTCAACCATGTTGGCCTTCTGGTCATGCCAATGTTTCACCAGAGCCTGACCTGCTTTTAAGTTATCTGATGCTTCTGCCATCATGTGTGACATTCTCCTCCGGGGACCTATCACATAGGGCCTCCTTCCAAGTTTGCAGGTAGCCATGGCGCTATTAGCGCCATGGCTGCCTCCAAATCTGGGTCCGGGTCTGGTTGAATGGGGACTTAACGGGGAATTCCGACCTGTGCGGACCCGGTAAGTCCCCATTCAACCAACCATTCCCCATTCCCATTTGAGCCCCCATAGGGCTCAATGGGAATGGGGAATACGCTAATTACTTTAGTTATTAGCGCCCTGGTCCCTTAGTATGACCCGCAAAGAACGTGTGGTCAGACCAAACGTCCTTTACGGTTCCCGCTAAGGGACCTCGGAATTGGGTGGTAAGTGTTTAACAGCACCGGGTTCCTTACGGGTGACCGTTAACCCTTACCACCCAACTCGGAATGAGGCCCATAGTCAGTGACTCTAACTGCTTGGGGGAAGGAGCACTCTCAAACCCCTCCGTAATTAGGGCCAATGGACCTCTAACTGGATGGCCATAGAGAAGCTCAAATGGAATAAATCCAACTCCCTCCTGAGGGACCTCTCTATAAGCAAATAGAAGGCATTGCCTGACTTTCTTCTAAGGGGTTCCTCTAAAACACCTATCATGCTCTTCATTGTCCTGCCAAACCTCTTGTCATGATCTCTGCTTCCAAAAGGTCAGGGTTTTCCCAGCTCCCTTGGAAGCAGATCCATAACCCAGGTTCCGAGTGCCAACCAGTCCCAATTGGGACCTTTTGGACCCAGTCCTGGCGCCAGTGGCACCAGGCTCATAAATATGCCCAGTCCCAGCGCTGGAAGCGCCGGGCTCATAATGCTTGGGTGGATTTACCTGCAGCAGACCATGCTGCTTACTTGCCTGCCAGTTGAGCCTCTGATCCTCTTCTGTTTGGAACTACTTTTCCTGTTGGGTGGGGCAGGAGCCACTCCCTAGATTCAGAACACTGGAACTCTTCTGGAAAGCAGGAACTCTTTTCTTACCTAGGCGTGGCTGTGGAAGGAGACACCTAAGCACTACAGGAGGCTATTTAAACCACACCCGATGGATGAATCTTGCTTTGCGTTATTCTGCATCCTCTGCAGCAGAACGCTCATCGTGTCTTCTGCATCTGATCCTGGGCCTAAGGAAAAAGTCTTACCATCCTGAATCCAGTCTTCAGCAACACCTATAAAGACAGGAAAGAACAGGTTAGCATTACGGTCTTCAGTGACAGCTCTTCATTTACCTGGTCCATCGGCTGTCACCAACGCCTCGCGCTGCATTCCGGCATCTGAAAGACAAAGTCTTACCTACTCTTTGTGCGCTCCGGAGGTCTTCACACTGCATTCCGGCATCTGAAAGACAAAAGCTTACCAACTCTTTGCACGCTCCGGAGGCCTTCGGCCCTGCATCCCGCATCTGAAAGACAAAACAAGGTGCGTTTAAAGACATTGGGAAACTTTAATACTCACGTGCCATTACTCCTTTCCACATCTAACCCAGTGGGTATTTCGGCACCCTGCAGCCGCTCCGAACTTGTACCTGCAAAATAAAAAGACAGTTAGAGCGCATCGTGAAGCAGGCAACAAGCGCTTACTTACGTGCTTCCAGGCGCTTCTATTCATCACACGGGCTCCATCTTCAACTCACTTCAGCCCGTCATCCGCCATCGCCGGAACCCTGCAAAACAAGAGACATCATTACTAAAGACTTTAAAGACATTAGGATTACTCGAAACTTACCGTTCGTGCAGTAAACGACGGACAGCAGTCCTCTGAAGTCAAGAGGCCTGCTCCCCTTATCCAGTGAAGAAACTGGTTACAGCATCCTGCCCCGAGGCAGATGGAGAGCACGGCGTTCACTTACCTAAGGTGAGAGCGTTAACCTTTGGGGTTCTACAGGAGAAGAGAAAGGGAAGAAGAGAGAGACATTCAATAACCCAGTTCCTTAATCCCATATTTTCTATCTGCAGACATCTTACCCTTCGAGTCAGACATACAGTGCACAGAGGTCCAGCCCAAAGAGCCAGCCGTGTGTTACACATCACCTTTGAAGATACGGTATACGCCCAGTCAAGACCGGCGCCTCTACGGGAATCAGGTGAGCGTTACAGAACGCAAAGCCTACCACAAAACTCCCGTCCAGGCGCTATGGAAACCTCGGATACCGACCAGCTAGCCCAGTTACTTGGGGAACTAAGGGCAGAAGTGCATGCAGCCCTTCAGGAAACGAACGCTCTAAGAAGGGAACTGATTATTTCCAAGGAGCGAACAGATGATCTCGCTAGACAATTGCTACAGTCACAAGCCGGACAGACCCCGTTACCCGCATCTGGGGGAAATCTTCCTTCTACATCCTCTATGAATCCAGTGCAGATCAACCTACCTGGGAATGTACCTCTGGCTCCGCCCGAACGATTTTCTGGTGACCCAAAGAGGTTTGCAGTATTTATCAATCAGTGCCGGTTGCATTTCTTATGCCGGCCAGCAGCCTTTCCAACTGATCAAGCTAAAGTAGCTTTCGTGCTTTCGTACCTTAGTGGCAATGCAGCAGACTGGTCGATCCCTCTAGTAAATCAAGATGATCCGGTCCTCCATGATTTTCAAGCTTTTCAGCTCAGTATGGAAAAACTGTTCGCAAGACATTCACAGGGGCAGGCCTTGGACAATGAGCTTCTTTCGTTGCAACAAGGTAATCAAGACCTTTTGGCTTATATTGCGTCTTTCAACAGACTGATAGTGGAAACTCAATGGCCTGAGGACAAAAGGATTACGCTGTTTTATAGAGGTCTACGTGGAGAGCTCAAAGATGTGTTAGCCCAAGTAGTGAATCCCCCACAAGATTGTTCGGACTATATAGACTTAGTCGTTCAAATAGATCACAGACTGCAGGACAGGAAGGTCGATCGTTCCAAGTTTGATGCTCGAGTATTTTCCAAACCGCCAACTCCTTCCAAAGGAGTAGACTCCGGGGAACCCATGCAAATAGGGGGTCTGAAAGGTCCTCTAACACAAAAGGAGCAGGAAAGGAGAAAACAGTTGCAATTATGCCTCTATTGCGGAAACTCAGGGCACTTTCTTCGAGACTGTCCGGTGAAACCTGCCAAGAAGGCAGTAGGAGCTTCAGTTACCAAAGTTACAAACTCTGAGCAGGGAAACGACCTCGCCCGACAAGAATAGAGGTCCTCTTGCCGAGCGTGAAAACCAGTTCCGTGACCTCGCATTTCGTGATACCTATGGTCCTCATTAGCCCTGATAATCCGGATCGATTACATGCAATTGAAGCTTACGTCGACAGCGGTGCCATCGGCAATTATGTGGATCATGAAATGGTTTTGAGGATGAATCTAACTCTTTGTCCCAAGGCTGTAAAGGACGTCATTACTACGGTGGATGGTACGGAGATAGCCTCCGGGCCAGTAACGCATACCACTCAAGAGGTGACGCTAGTAAGTCAAGATGGACACCATGAGAAGATCGTGTTCGATGTGATCAAGGCCCCTCAGTTTCAGATTATTCTAGGAATACCTTGGTTAGAGAAACACAATCCTCTGATCGATTGGCGAGCAAGAACGGTCCAGTTTCCAGAATGTGTCTCTACTTGTCACCCTCCACCTGGTGTTGCACTGGCAGCAATTTCTTCAGAGACTCCCCAGTTACCTCCCGAATACCTAGAATACCAAGATGTTTTCCGGAAGGATCAGGCTAACTCTCTACCTCCTCATAGGTCTTATGACTGCCAGATAGACCTGATACCTGGATCTACTCCTCCTTGTAGTAGAATTTATGCCCTCACCGAGCCTGAGAACCTTCACCTTCGACAATACCTGGATCAATACCTGGCAAATGGGTTTATTCGTCCTTCCAAGTCCCCTGCTTCTTCAGCTTTGTTCTTCGTTCCAAAAAAGGAAGGAGACCTTAGAACTTGTATAGATTATCGCTCCCTGAACCAGATCACCGTTAAGAATAGATATCCGTTACCTTTGATCCCTGAACTCCTGGACCAAGTCAGAAAAGCATGCATATATACAAAGCTGGATCTTAGAGGAGCTTACCACTTGGTACGAGTAAAAGAGGGCGATGAATGGAAGACGGCCTTCCGCACCAAGTATAGGCTATTTGAATATCAGGTCATGCCCTTCGGACTTTGCAATGCCCCGGCCGCCTTTCAATATTTTATGAACGATGTCCTCAGAGAGCTCATAGATGTGTGTGTTGTTGTTTACATTGACGACATCCTCGTTTATTCTTCATCGGAACCTGAACATCGGAAACACGTGAAAATGGTCCTCGAGAGATTGCGTCAACACAAACTTTTCGCAAAGTTGGAAAAATGAATTTTCAACGTGATTGAAGTTGAATTCTTGGGATTCATATTATCACCTGGCGGCGTGCGTATGGATTCAAAGAAGGTCGATGCAGTTCTCAATTGGCCATCACCATCCTCCGTAAAAGGTGTGCAAAGCATGTTAGGCTTCGCTAACTTTTACCGCAGGTTTATCCCCGAATTCTCTCGAATAGTCCAGCCCATCACTGCCTCGTTAAAGAAAAACAAACGTTTTGAATGGTCTACCGAGGCGGAACAAGCTTTCCAGGATTTGAAGACTAAATTTATCTCTGCACCAATCTTAAAACACCCTCGCCCCAAACTCCCCTACATCGTGGAAACTGATGCTTCAAGCCTTGCCATGGGTGCAGTTCTATCACAAAAGGACCCGGTAACCAATCAGATGCATCCCGTGGCATTTTGGTCCCGCAAATTCTCGCCTCCTGAAATCAATTACACGATTACTGACAAGGAACTTCTGGCTATCAAGTCTGCCTTTAAGGCTTGGCGGCATTATCTGCTGGGGGCCCGACACACCGTTACTGTGATTACGGATCACCGAAACCTGCAATATTTGAAAACCGCAAAAGCCCAATCCTCTAGACAACTCCGTTGGGCATTATTCTTTGCCGAGTTTGACTTCATAATTACCTATCGACCTGGTACAAAGAACGGTAAAGCTGATGCCCTTTCTCGGATGGGAGTGGAAGAACACTTGATCAACCCTAAACCTGTACCAATCATTCCCGAACAAAGAATTCTGGGTGTAATCGCCACAGAATCCATAGAGGAAGTTAAGGATAAAGCCAGGCAACTTGTAACTCCAGCAGACATACAGAATTGGCATCTGCAGGGAAAGGACTTTGCAGTAAAGGACAACTTATTGTATTTCCAAGAACGATTATACCTACCCAGCACAGATTTACAGAAAAAAGTAATCTCTTGTTATCACGATTCTTTAATGGAAGGACATCCCGGTATGGCCAAGACCTCAGAAAAGATCAAGCGCTACTTCTGGTGGCCGTCTTGGAAAAAAGATATCAGAGACTTTATAATGTCCTGTGGAGTATGCGCCCAAAACAAGAGTCAAAAGGAAAGACCAGCAGGCCTCTTACGCCCTATTGACATCCCACCTCGCCCTTGGCATACGCTTTCTATGGACTTCATCACCGATCTACCTCCATGCTCCGGATACAATACGATTCTAGTAATCGTGGACTTATTCTCCAAGATGGCGCATTTCATTCCGCTCAAAGGCTTGCCAACAGCAGCAACTCTGGCCCGAGAATTTTTTGAAAACATCGTCCGACTGCACGGTTTTCCTTCGGTTCTAATTTCGGATCGAGGTAGTCAATTTATTTCTCATTTTTGGCGAAGTTGCTGTCGGTCGGCTCAAATTGATGTGAGACTATCGACCAGTCACCACCCTCAGACCGACGGACAAACCGAGAGGACCAATCAAACTCTGGAACAGTATTTACGCTGCATGCTGCAACAAACGGAAAAAACTTGGAAAGACATCCTTTGGATAGCCGAATATGCCTACAATAACTCTGTCCATTCGGGAACTGGGAAAACCCCGTTTTTTCTTTTGTACGGCAGTCACCCTCGAACCTCGGAGTTGGATCCCCTCCAAGATCTTGAAACACCAGCAGTAGACTACCTGCATTCTACAATCACCCAAGCCTTTAAGGAAGCTGTTTCTCACCTTCAAAGGGCTAAAGAACAATACAAGAAAGGAGCAGATCAACATCGGAAGGAAGCCCCTCAATATCAAGTAGGGGATCAAGTCTGGTTATCCACCAAATATCTACCTCTAAAAGGACCACGCACATTCAACCCAAGATACCTTGGTCCCTATTCCATCACTACCATAGTAAACCCAGTAGCGGTCAAGTTGGACTTGCCCCCGCACATGAAGATACATCCGGTCTTCCACGTCTCTCTATTAAAACCCGTGCAACCTCAAACCCGACTAACTAAATCTCCAAAACCTATCCTAGTTGATGGAGAACTCGAGTTTGAAGTCAAAAGCATTCTGGACTCCAAGATCTCCAAATCTAAACTATTTTACCTAATTGACTGGAAAGGCTACGGCCCCCAAGAGAGATCCTGGGAACCTGCTGAATATGTCCACGCTCCTCGCCTAATCAAAAGATTTCACCGAACATTTCCTGACAAGCCAAAACCCCCGGAGAAGCCCGGTTTGGGAGGGGCCTTGAGGGGGGTACTGTCATGATCTCTGCTTCCAAAAGGTCAGGGTTTTCCCAACTCCCTTGGAAGCAGATCCATAACCCAGGTTCCGAGTGCCAACCAGTCCCAATTGGGACCTTTTGGACCCAGTCCTGGCGCCAGTGGCACCAGGCTCATAAATATGCCCAGTCCCAGTGCTGGAAGCGCCGGGCTCATAATGCTTGGGTGGACTTACCTGCAGCAGACCATGCTGCTTACTTGCCTGCCAGTTGAGCCTCTGATCCTCTTCTGTTTGGAACTACTTTTCCTGTTGGGTGGGGCAGGAGCCACTCCCTAGATTCAGAACACTGGAACTCTTCTGGAAAGCAGGAACTCTTTTCTTACCTAGGCGTGGCTGTGGAAGGATACACCTAAGCACTACAGGAGGCTATTTAAACCACACCCGATGGATGAATCTTGCTTTGCGTTATTCTGCATCCTCTGCAGCAGAACGCTCATCGTGTCTTCTGCATCTGATCCTGGGCCTAAGGAAAAAGGCTTACCATCCTGAATCCAGTCTTCAGCAACACCTATAAAGACAGGAAAGAACAGGTTAGCATTACTGTCTTCAGTGACAGCTCTTCATTTACCTGGTCCATCGGCTGTCACCAACGCCTCGCGCTGCATTCCGGCATCTGAAAGACAAAGGCTTACCTACTCTTTGTGCGCTCCGGAGGTCTTCACACTGCATTCCGGCATCTGAAAGACAAAAGCTTACCAACTCTTCGCACGCTCCGGAGGCCTTCGGCGCTGCATCCCGCATCTGAAAGACAAAATAAGGTGCGTTTAAAGACATTGGGGAACTTTAATACTCACGTGCCATTACTCCTTTCCACATGTAACCCAGTGGGTATTTCGGCACCCTGCAGCCGCTCTGAACTTGTACCTGCAAAATAAAAAGACAGTTAGAGCGCATTGTGAAGCAGGCAACAAGCGCTTACTTACGTGCTTCCAGGCGCTTCTATTCATCACACGGGCTCCATCTTCAACTCACTTCAGCCCGTCATCCGCCATCGCCGGAACCCTGCAAAACAAGAGACATCATTACTAAAGACTTTAAAGACATTAGGATTACTCGAAACTTACCGTTCGTGCAGTAAACGACGGACAGCAGTCCTCTGAAGTCAAGAGCAAGAGGCCTGCTCCCCTTATCCAGTGAAGAAACTGGTTACAGCACCCTGCCCCGAGGCAGATGGAGAGCACGGCGTTCACTTACCTAAGGTGAGAGCGTTAACCTTTGGGGTTCTACAGGAGAAGAGAAAGGGAAGAAGAGAGAGACATTCAATAACCCAGTTCCTTAATCCCATATTTTCTATCTGCAGACATCTTACCCTTCGAGTCAGACATACAGTGCACAGAGGTCCAGCCCAAAGAGCCAGCCGTGTGTTACACATCACCTTTGAAGATACGGTATACGCCCAGTCAAGACCGGCGCCTCTACGGGAATCAGGTGAGCGTTACACCTCTCTACCAATCCATTTGTCTGTGGAGGGTAGGCAGACTCCACAGTTTTTCCACATGTCCTGGATGTAGTGGGACATAACATTGGATCCCCTGTCAGAGATGACTTCCTTAGGAAAACCTACCCTGGTAAAAATACCAAGTAGGTCCTTATCAACAGCCTGAGCTGTAACAGCCCTCATAGATATTGCTTCAGGATACCTAGTAGCTTGGTCTACTACAACCAGGAAAAAACCTGTTGCCTGAAGAGGTTGGAGAGTCTAAGGGACAATAATGTTGATTCCCACCCTCTCAAAAGGGACTCCCACCACTGGGAGAGGAACGCAGGGTGCCACATTTTTGGCTCCACTCTTGCCAGATATCTGACAAGTGTGACATCTCCTACAGAAGTTATCTACATCAGACCCCAACTTAGGCAAGTAGAAATAAAGAGAAAGCCTTTCCTTAGTCTTCTTGAAACTCAAGTGACCAGCCAAAGGAATCTTGTGGGCTAACTGTAGTTCACTGTAGAAGAGGCCATCTTCCCAGTACAACCTATATGTCCCTGGCTCTTGCCCTTCCAGCTGGGAAGCTGCCTGTTGGCGAAGACCTTCAAGAGTAGGACACTCTCTTTGACTTCTGCTGAAGTCTGCCCTACAGGGTCCACCTTCTGCCAGTAAAGACTGCAGCTCAGGATGGTGTGCAGGATTCAGATCTACAACATGGGCAAGGTCTTTTTCCAGCTCTGATCCTCAGCAGCTGATTCAACCACTCCTGGTTGTTTCTCACACTCATCCTCAGCAGGTTGAGGAGTCCTCTTGGGGATGTCCGTGTAGGTAACACTGGAGTGCTTGCTGGCTTTATATATATATATTTTTATTTTTTTATTCTTGGTTTAACTGAACATTGCAGTATTTACAAGTTTTCAGTTGTCTCTAAGTGTCTGAAGTGTTTTTTCTTAATCTTTGGCGTTTTTTTTTTTAAGTTCCTTTCTGAGTTTTGAGATTTGGTTATTATTCTTGTTCCTGTTAGTTTGTTGTTAGTGTGTCCAGTTGTAGGCTGTCAAAAAATTGGACTACTGCAATCACTCCTTTTGTCATCTTGCCACTCATCAGGCGGTCCCATCAATATTGCTCTTCTAATATTCGCGTGTCTTGAAATAGGTGGCCGATGTGGGATTCTCTGTTGTTTGTTGTTCCTTTGCATGTTAGGAGTAAATGTCTTAGGGTTTCCACTGTTTCTTCAGTTTTGCAGAAGCGACAGTTGTTGTTGGCTGCTTTGCCTCGGATCGCCAGTATTTCATTCGTTTTCAAAAGGTTTAAGCGAATTCTTAGGAAAGTAGTTCGCGTTTTTTTGTCCGGAAATGTTTTCAAATAATCAATCGTCTCATTGATGTTTTGTGAGTTCTGTAGGAGGTGCATGGTGAGTTTGTTTTTCGCTGCTCCTTCTAAGGTGTTAATCCAATCCCAGGTTTTTAGTCTCGCTTTTGTTTTGTTTGGGTTTTCTTCTAGTTCTTTTTCTGAGCTTCCTATTTCTGTGAGGAGATCGTAATTAGCCCAGGATGTTAACATCTTGTTTTTGTTATTCTCCATTTCTTTTCTGATCAATTCGAAGGTTTTGAAGTTGGAGGTTTTGATTTTCCGGTACAGCATCAGGCCGTTTAATGCGACTGTAGCTTTCAGCGAGGCCAGCATGAGTTCTCTTCTTAGGGCCACGATAGAGGTTGATTGCGGTAGGTTCAAGGTCTTTTTCCAGAGGAAACCTTCCAGTTTCGACCAGATCGTGTCTAGTATCTCGGGCATCGCTTCTGTGCCATAAAAGATGGTCGGGATTGCTTTCCACTTGTAAAAGTTGATTGTAGCTTGTAGGGTGAACTTGCAATATTTTCTGTCTACTTTCTACGTTTGTGCCGTCACCGATTTTGTTCTTTCCCACAGTGTTTCTTGCATTTGGGTTTCTTTTCTGGTGCAGTTGAAGTTCACTCATAAGTATGTAAAGGAGCTGACTTTTTCCACCCTCTGGCCGGTGATTGACCACTTTAGGCTCTCCTTTGGTTTGTGATGTTTTCCAGGATTAGCACTTTCGTTTTTTGGGTGTTGATTTCCAGGTCATTTTCCTTAGTGTATGCCAGTAGCTTGTCTAGTCTTCGTTGTAGACCTATTGCAGTTTGATCGAGCAGTATTATGTCGTCTGCATACATTAGGCGACTGATTTTCTCGTTTCCTAGTTGAGGGGGGACGATCCTTAAGTTCTGCTCCTGCTGCCCTATGTCTCCCGTGTAAGCGTTGTACAGTGCTGGTGCAAGCGGGCAGCCCTGCTTTACTCCTCTTGCAGTGCTGATTTCTTTTGAGAGCTGACCCGTACCACTGAGTCGCACTCGCAAGGTGGTTTCTGAGTACAGGCTTTTGATTGGGGTGAGGATAGTGTTAGGGCAATTCCATGTAGCGAGTTTGCAGAGTATTTCTCTATTGACTCTGTCAAAAGCTTGATTTAGGTCCACAAACACCAAGAATATTCACGGGCTCCCCTCCAAGATTTTGGCCTTCATTACACTCAGAGTGAAGATGTTAGCCAGTGTCCCTGAGTTTTTAACAAACCCTGACTGAAAGGGGTCCCGGCATTCCGACGTTGTTGCCCAGAGTTGGAAGTTGTCTAAAAGAAATGATCCAAATAGCTTACCCAGCACGTCTAGAAGTGCTATCGGTCGACAGTTTTCAGGGTTCTTTTTGTCGTTTTCTTGTAAATGGGGACTAGGTTGGCTGTTGTCCAGGAAGGTGGTAAGCTTTTTGATCTGATACATGTGTCGAAGATGTTAATTATCAGTGGGACCCAGGTCTCTCCATTCTTTTTCAAATCTTGATTTGTGATTCCGTCCGGGCCCGGCGCACGTGATGGTTTCAGTTTTTTTATTTTTTCCTCGATGGAGTCTCTGTCGTAATCTAAGTGCCATGGTGTAGTGGTCTGTGGCTGTTTGTACTTGGTCTCTGTTTCTGGCTTGCAGAATAGCTTGGTGAAGTGATCAATCCAATTTTGTTCTCCTGTGCTATTCAGCAGTGTGTCTTGTATGCAATGGTTTGTGCAGTCGATCAGAGACCAGATGTCTTTGGATCTTTTGCTGCTGAGACATATTAACATTTTTTCTGCATCCTCTTGGTACAGCGTGTGTCTGTTTCAACCAGGATTTACAGATTTTTTTTGCCATGGTTGCTGCTGTTATGTTTTTTTTGTTCGGTCTTTTCTTTGCTGTTCTTATTGCATAACTCATGATTTTTCTTGTCTTCTCCAGGTTCTCGTTTCTGATGTGTGCACAGTTTTTGGGTTGTATGTTGTTCTTTTTTACTTGCATGTATAGAAGCAGTAGGGGTCTGTAGTCTGCTTACCCAGCGCCGAGTTTGATGGTAACTTTTCTTTTAGGAGTTTGATGGTAACTTTTCTTTTAGTCTGTGATAATTGGCGGCAATGTTTTCTATGGCTGGAATGGTCTGTTTCAGAGTTCTGCCCTGGTGGGTTGGTTTGAGTTGTTGATTCATAACATGCGGGGCTGGTATTGATGGTATCTCCCAACTGGTTTGTAGTATGTTGTGGTCACTTTTCAGAGTTCTTCTGACCTCTAGGTTTTTGGCTAAAGACAGTATGGATCTTGAGACGTAGATGTGATCTATGTTTGCTTGCATCTCGTCTTTTTCCCAGGGTGAGATTTCCTGGTTCTCTTTTGATCTTATGGTTTGAAGGTTATGGAGGTCTCGTGAGAGTAGGAGGCGGTCTAACTTGGTTCCCCTCTGGGCGGTGGCTTTGGTCCTGCTATCGTTTATGGTGAGGTCATTAAGCGAGCCTACGCTGGATGCGTTCATATCCCCGCATATTACTGTTTGACCAATGCGGTTTTTAGTACTGGCTTCGTCGATGGTGTGTTCCAGTTCTCTTAGGTAGCTTTTGTCCGGTTGGGCTTTTGGATTCCAGTAAGTCGTTATTAACAGTAGGAGGTTGTTGGTCCTTTCCCTCTCTGCTGTGTGCGCTTGGTTTCCGGTGATCTTTACCGCTAAGAAGAATGTGTCTTTCCTTTCAACGGTTTCTAGCTTGTATCCGCTGCCTGATCTTATTCCTATTAGTAGGCCTGCTGCTCGTCTTTCTTTCGTGCCTTTGGTGGCTGGCGATGCTATTATTTCATAGCTGTCCAGAGTGGGCTGGTCTAGCAACCAGGTCTCCTGAAGACATAGAAGGTCGTAGCTTCCCAGGTGTACTTCTCCAGGCTCCGTGATGTGGGAAAAGCCACGTGTGGAGGTGGGAAAAGCCACGTGTGTTCCATGATCCTAGAGTTGTTACGGTCGGTCCTTTTTCTGTAAATAGTTGCTCCTCGTGAATTTGTCTTGATTTGGGGAGCTTTTTTCATTGCTAGGATCTTATAGACTCTTCAAGCAATTTTGGGAGCCAGTTCCAGCTATTTAGGTCTCTTTTCCCATCGGTCGCTTCGTTCCGATTGGTTTCGGCATGTGGCGTTCTCTTGTGAGGTTCTCTGCTGATTGTGATGTTCCAGTGGTCCTTTTGGCAGGTGCTCATCTTTGTCGTTTTGTTTTTTGTACTCTCTGTAGTTTCTATTTCTGTGATCATCTTGCCTTCATTGAGATTCCGTTCTCGAAGTGTATTTTCCCTTAAATTCTGTTTTTCTTGGTGGAGCACAAAATTTTGAATTTTCTTTGTTTTCTTCTTCTCTCTCACTTTCTCTTCGGAGTCCTTGACTTGATCCGGTGTTGTTATCATGGGCCCTGCTGTCTGAGCGTTTCCTCGTTCTGTTTGTCCTTAGGTCAGCGTGTCTATCGTTGTTTGTATGAGCGTTGAGGACGTCTATATGATCACTTCCTCGCTCTTGTAGACGACTTGAGTCTTTGTACCTTCTTCTTTCGTTTCTGTACTGTGATCCATCCTCTCTACTTCTTGTGGGCAGTGTTGGGCTTAGGTCGTAGCCCATGGCACGTAATTGACCTGTGGATGCTGCGAGTCTTTTTCTCGCCCATTGAGATGATATGTGTAGGTAAACTTTGTCCGTGCAGTTGTTGTCCACGAATTCGATGATATCGATGTCATCAGTTTTTATGTTTTTCAGCTTTTCAGTGTGGTTTAGAAGCTTTAACATGGTTTTCCTGTTTAGGATCACTTCTCCTCCTACTTTGAGTAGCTTTTCCAGCTTAAAAGATCTTGTATTTGTAGACCTCTTGCTTTGCGTCATTTGTGATCTTTTATCTTCTCTCGAGGTGTATTGTATTTCTGCTCGCTTTGTTTCTTGCTTTTTTGTTGTTCCAATCGACGCTTGGTGAGATGACCGTCTCTTGTCTTGTCTTGGGTTATCTTGAAACCTGTCTTGATGTCGGTCTTTGTTTGATGTCGATCTTCTGTGGTGTGCTACTTCTCTTTTGTTGTTGCTGTGGGAATGTGACCTTCTCTGGTCTCTTGGGGATGTTTCCAGTGCTCTTCCCCTCCTAATGTTGTAGGTGACTTCCCGTTTGCAGGTTGCAATGGGTGTGGTCCGGGTTTCGTGTACCCTTTTGTCGGTGTTTCTTTCAGAGCTCCTGATTTGATATGCTGGGTATTTGGGCTGGGTTTGATTTTGTCTCTTCTCTTGGAGCTTTAGTTTGTTTCTTTTCTGTTCTAACGTTAGAAAAGTTGGCGATTCGAATGTCACAGCTGTTTTTTTTTTCCCTCGGGGCTATATTGGGTGCTGGTTCTGACTCTTCAATTGAGTATTGGCTGACATTCAGTAGGTCTGTGATCGATGCGTCCTTTTCCTCTTCAGCGATGTCTTCTGGTTCCACTTTCTCATGGGTTTTCTCTCGTGAGATGGCGGGCCCCTCTTTGTGGTTGGATTTGTTGTGAGGTCGGAGTTCTGTTAGGCGTAGGTGTTCCGTATTTGCTTCTTGTGCTACAGTCCATTTTAGTATTTGTTGTTTCTTCTCTTGTTGTACCTTGAGGCTCTCCTTCATTTGTCGTTGATTGGTACCCTTGGCTAGTTTAAGCCTTGGAGTTTCTTTCAAGGTGGGTTTCTTTGAGTTCTTTTGAGTTGGTGCTTCTTTTTGTGATTGTTTGTCTGTTAGGAGTTTCGCTTTTGGGTCCTTTATGCCTTCATTGGTCAGGTCTATGGTAGGGATGTTTATCAGAGTTTCCTGTTGCTCTACCGCCTTCTCGTTTTTAGTTTGGGTCCCTCGGCTTGTTGTCTTTGCCCCAGTTTATTTCTCGTTTTCTTCTGTTTGGATTCCCCAGTCTCTGGTGTTTTGTTTGTACGCTTCTTGTGACATAATGTAGCCTTCTAGGTAGGTAATTTTCGTTTGCATATAGGCCACCATTGTTGTGTGGTCCTTGAGTGTGTCGTTTATCGACTCGTATAATTTACTGAAGGGGGCCAATGCAATGGTTACGGTAGACATTATTGAGAGCAGATCCGCTCTTTTGCCCGGTGAGTCTTGGCTAGGAGATTGTTGTACCGCACTGAGTCTTTTGTTTTTTTAGCGGTGTAGAATAGAGTTCTCCTGTGTTAGCTGATGTTAGTTTGTCTCGCTGCCCCTTTGCTTCACGTTGCTTCTCAGACCTCTTTGTATCTGTTGAAGCAGGTTCTGTGTTGCAGCCTCTCTTGTCGGACTGTACGGTTTTGTTGTCTGTTGAAATTTTTAGTTGTGTCTCTCTCTTGTTTAGTTCATCTGTCTCCTCTGATGTTGTTTTGGGGGGCTCAGTCTCTTGATTGTTAATCTCTATAAATTTGAGGTCTTTTCGTTGGTTACTGGGTGTGCTCCCTTGTTCTTGTGTTTTCATATTGTTGGAGGCTTTTTTTTGTGTCTCCATTTTGTTTGTCACTTCACTGATGTTAACAGTAGTTAGGTCATTTCTTTTTCTGAAATGCCATCTAGTTTGGGTGGCTTAGTTAGGTCTGTCTTTCCTTATGGTGTACATTTTCTTTGAGTTTGGTTCCGTCCACTGCCTGTGTCGTCCAGGATAGTTTCCAAGTAGGTAGGTCGGCTCCTTCTAGGAGTTCTGCATCCGACATTTCAGTTGGTATGGATGTGTTTTTCAATTCTTTTGGAAAGAAGTTGTCTAATGGGCCAAATGTAAAGCCAGTGGGTTTCTTCCCCTTGCACCCTCCTGCTTTAATGGTTGTTGGTGGCTCTGTTCCAGTGTTCATGCTCTTAATGGTGTTGGCGATTGGTCTCCACTTCGCGTCTCCCTTGACCGCGGCGGAGCAGAGGGCTGGGAAGACAAGGTAGGTGGGGCTGATGCCGAAGCCGGCCCTGGCTTTAGATCGGTGTCCGCTTCGAACGGAAATCTGGTCGCAGCTTCGCATGCATGTGTTTGTGCTTGCTTGTGGTGTATACTTTGTGGATTCAAACTTATAGCTGCTTGCAACATGAGTTCTTGTCTGAGGCGTCCACTCCTTAGTCTGCTTTGTGAGTCGTCCTCAGATTGTTGCTGTCGCTGTAGTTGCAGGTCGGCATGGGTGTTAGCGGCCCTTGCTGCCATTGCTGCTCTGACTGCTTCGACTGCAGAAACTTTGCAGCAACTCTGCGGCCTCGTAGTAGGTTTTAAAGGCTCCACCTACGTTTAGGGAGCACAAAGGACAGACTCTCTCCTGCTCCTGCTCCGACTGCAGAAACTCTGCAGCAACTCTGCGGTTTTAAAAATATATATATTTTTTGTGGTTTGTCAATCCAGTTGAAACAAAAGACTACAGCTCCCAGAATGCATTGACAGTCACATTGCCAAACTATGCTGTTGACTGATGCCGGGAGTCCCTGCCCAAGGTAGCCTAAGGGGTACCATCAGGTTTTATGAGGGTTCTAAACCTCTTAAGATACTGGGAAAGAGTTTTCCCAAACCTAGCCATCAAAGCTAGTTTCACATTTTCCTACTCCATCCTGTCTATTTACCCCACCTCCATTACAGCATCAGTTGCAACCTCGGGTAGCCTAGACAAAAGCCAAGGAATCAGCTGATTCCCTGTAATTTCCTGAATCCCATAGTTACATTCAAAAGCAGCCAACCAATCCAAAATATCAAGCTTAACCTCATACATACTTACTGCATCTTTGGGCATGTGTGGCCTCTTAGTACTGGAATACCTAGAAGACTCTGGGAGAGATCCATTCTCAAGAGACAATTTCTTCATTTCAAGAGCATGTTGCAATTCCATTTCCCTTAATTTAAGTTCTTGATGTTTACTTTCAGTTTGTGCTTGGAGCTTTTTGAACTGTAACTCAAGTCTCATCTTCTCAATAGAGACAAACTCTGGACTCAGTACTGGACCTGGTAGGGTCCCTGTGGCTAAAGGTTAAGGCCTACGAGCAGGTAGAGGTGCAGTAGGGCCTACATCTTGAGACTCCTCTGCCTCCTCTAACTCATCAATAACATTTGAGTTGGACTCTGAAATATTATCATCCTCATTATCATTTTCCACATTTGCTGCAGTAGTAGGTATAGCAGACCTACTCCTCAGACTTTGAAATTCCAACAACATTTCCATCAATTCATTATTTTTGCCTTTAACAGTGATGTTCCTAGTTTTATGCATTTCCTTTAGTTGATCAACTGTTAAAATTGCTAGGGTCTCATGTCTAGTTATCCATATCAGGCATGATAAAACAATTGCTTTTCTAGTGGTGCTTAGCCCTGTGAAGGTTATTTGAACAACAGTAAGAGCAGATCTCTCAATGTAACAACTATACTTTATCCTCAACACTTGCCACCAGTGTTAGGCAGAATTACATGCAATACCCTTTGGGAGCACTACACACAATTAAGAAGGCAGGTGTAAGCACAATCTCACCTTTGGTATAAGTCTGTACTACACAGTTTTGTGGTAGTAGGGCTGAGCAGCCAGGCTTATCTCAAGAGGGATGTGAGCAGTACAAGGTGTTACACAAAGGACTTGCAATCACAGTGGTCCAAACCAACACTTACTCAAGATTTCTAGGTAAAACAATATAAATATATTTGCACAGTTAGTTAGAAAACATTCAACTAGCAGTAAGCAGCTCAATATCACACTATAATAAACTGCAGTACTAAACCAATACGTTTCTGAACAAGTTGGGCTCCCCAGAAGTGGGAGCAAAATGGCACTTCAGTAACTTTCAAAAGAGAGTAAAAAGACAAAGGTTATACGAATCAAACACAACTACTTTCTTTAGGCAGGGCAAATACTTTCAGTTCACTACAAGAGGCAGTTCAATTCAATAGGCCTGGGCCAAAGTCAATGGATCAGTGTATTGGATAGGATAGCACAGTTCTGGTAGTAAACGGTTAAGTCTTTGCCAATGTTCTTGGAAGTAGTTTGCACGAAAAAGAGTTATAGGTCGGATTAGGAGTGAACAAGACTCCAAAGGTGGGAAAGTTTCACAAACTTTCACCGCGGCAGAGAGGATTTCTCAACCACGTTTGCAGAGTACCTTGGTAATGAAGAAAAGCAGTAGCTGAGGCAGTTGTTCCTGGCAGTTCCTGCAGATCTCGCTTTTCCTGGGCCTCAGTCGTGGGGACAAGAGGGAGGATGTCGGGAGGTTCCTGCACTGCACAGGGACGGATCCACAAGCTTGGCAAAATGTCGGTTTAAGGTGTGAGCGCCTTAAAGTCCACAAGCTGGTATCCTTCTCACTGGCTATCCGGTTTTCAACAGCACTCTGAAGAAAATTCGACCAGTATGGTGATTGTTTCCAGGTGGCTTGCGAGTTGGTTTATTATAACCAGCTCAAGGGAAGAAGTCGTCCTTGAAGGGGCTTCTCTGTCGAGGGAGTTTCAGGCAATTCGGCCCTGCAGCAGGGCTTGACTGGGCAAACCCATGGTCCAGGTGTTGCAGCAGTCGTCTTCCTCAGCTCGTCTTCTGTTCTTTCATTCCAGTGGTCGTCTCTACCTTCCAAGTCCCAGAGACCTGCTTTTAAACAGTTTGCTCCCATTCATTCCAGCATAGCTGTCACTCACCCAGCAGGGTGGCTGTCCTTGCGGACAGTCAGCCAGCCAATCACGCCAGAGTGCACTTGGGTCTGCTAGCAGACTAAGCACAGGGAGTTGCAGGCACCACCCTCACTTCCTGTCCACCCCAGATACTCAGACGCCAAGGGCGGACTTCAGTCCTGAAGCCTGCCAAAGGCTCATGAACAAAGGGACCAAACCTAGTTTAGCGCGCAGAGAGAAACACTAGAAGGACCTTTCCAAAAATAAATGGGGAAACAGTCGATCGGAACCTGTTTTGACAGAAGGGGCTCAGACGCCATCTTGAAAAACATGGATCCGGTGGATTTTAACTACTGGAGCGTTTAAACCGTCACAGTCAGGAAAATTATGGTAATACCACTGCTACCAGCCATTCTGAGAGGAAAGGGTAGCATTTGAGTTCCACATGAATTTTCTAGGTATAAGGAATACTACGTATTCCCTCCAGCATTCTGCTGCTGCTGTGTCTGCTGGGTCTAGCAATTTAAAGAGACTAGCAAAGAAAATGTAACTTCACATTCAGTGGGAGACAGTAGTCAGTCCAAGAGAAGGTAGTTAAACCTTGGGAAGTCTGAAAAACATCCCTGTCCCACTGCGCTGAGGATGCTGTGTGACACACAAGAAAAGATGATGCCTATGGAGTTGTCCAAAACTCCATATCCAAAGAACACAAAAGTAAAACACAGATCAAAATACATGAAAGAGTGGGAAAAAAAGGCTCAGACTCTTTCTGGGTAAAAATTAAAGCCCTAAAAATCCAGCAAAGTTGCTGGGGGTCCAAAAAGGTAAGGGAAATTAGCACATTTATGAGGATTCTCCCTAATAAGGAATTCAACACATGTTTTGCTTCACCATAACTAAAGTGATCTCTAGGATGCCGAAACCCCTACTAGGAGTCACTCCAGACCTTTATCATTGCTGGGCATAATTTGCAAAACAAACTAGAGACCTTTTAAACCCCTCTTGTGGGCACCATCAGTGAGGCATAAATACTGACACTAAAACTATGTTAAAAACTGAAAGCAGGAAGCAGTTCAAAATATAATGTCAGCTGCAAGTGTAACTGCACACTCATTTTAAACTAAAACCTATGGAGAAGAATGGGTGTTTTTTTTACATGCAGGTAGCATTCTCCCCAATATTCGATCTTACATTGCTTCCTACTATGTATGCAGCCATGCAAATTTGCCAGTCACCGCTATACCGGCACCCAATATGGCTATCCTCACTGCTCTAGTGCCAACTTGAACTGACATAGTGTTAGTGATAGTATCAATGGCTCACTAACGGGCCTGAAGAAGGATTGGTAAAAGTTTTCAGAATGCTCCCATGAAACTGCTAGATACCAAAGTCCTAATTATATCAACTACACTTTTATCTGACTGCAGTGGCTCTATGCCTCTATGCACTGGTATATTGCAACTACAGCCACTGGTGTAGCAGGGGGGCTCACCACACCCAACAAGCTTCAGAAATACATCATTTCTTTCTAAAGTCAAATCATTTCTTTGTGAAGTCGACTTCACAAATCAATTATTTAATTTCCTTGTGAATTCGAAGTGTATGCTCTATAGCTTCAGAAATAAATAATTTCATTTTTTATGAAGTCAAAAACAAATGATGTCATTTCTTTGTGAAGTCACATTGCATGTGCTCTGACTTCACAAAGAAATTAAATAATTTCTTTGTGAAGTCAGAGCGGAATGCCCTCCTACTTAGCCCCCAGCGGCTAAGGGCCCCAAGGCCAAGGGCGGCTCCAACAGAGGCGGATCCAAGAAGTGTCAGCCGGTGTCTGCAGGGGAAGCAGTGGCCAGCCGTCAACCTTCATCCACAAGGACCAGTAAGGTAGGAGTGGCCTGGGTCAGGATTAGAGTAACTACTCTACCCCAGACCCCGAGCCACTTACCAAACCCAAAGTAAAAAAAAAAAAAATGATTGTATTTCATGATGTTTAGGTTGCACTGATAGGCCTCTCTCCCACTATACAGGTCCCTCAAATTTAGCAGGGGATCCGTCCCCAAACTGCATTGTATGATGTTTAGGTTGCACTGATAGGCCTCTCTCCCACTATACAGGTCCCTCAAATTTAGCAGGGGCTCCGTCCCCAAACTGCATTGTATGATGTTTAGGTTGCACTGATAGGCCTCTCTCCCACTATACAGGTCCCTCAAATTTAGCAGGGGCTCCGACCCCAAACTGCATTGTAGAATGTTTAGGTTGCACTGACAGGCCTCTCTCCCACTATACAGGTCTCTCAAATTTAGCAGGAGCTCTGTCCCCAAACTGCATTACATGATGTTTAGATTGCACTGATATGCCTCTCTCCCACTGTGCGGGTATCTCAAATTTAGCAGGGGCTCCGTCCACAAACTGCATTACATGATGTTTAGATTGCACTGATAGGCCTCTCTCCCACTCTGCGGCTCTCTCAAATTTAGCAGGGGCTCCGTCCCCAAACTGCATTGTATGATGTTTAGGTTGCATTGATAGGCCTCTCTCCCACTATACAGGTCTCTCAAATTTAGCAGGGGCTCCGTCCCCAAACTGCATTATATGATGTTTAGATTGCACTGATAGGCCTCTCTCCCACTGTGCGGGTCTCTCAACTTTAGCAGGGGTCCTGTCTCCTAATTGCATTGTATGATGTTTAGGTTGCACTGATAGGCCACTATCCCACTCTACAGGTCTCTCAAATTTAGCAGGGGCTCCGTCCCGAAACTGCATTATATGATGTTTAGATTGCGCTGATAGGCCTCTCTCCCACAGTGCGGGTATCTCAAATTTAGCAGGGGCTCCGTCCCCAAACTGCATTACATGATGTTCAGATTGTACTGATAGGCCTCTCTCCCACTCTGCGGGTCTCTCAAATTTAGCAGGGGTCCGGTCTCCTAATTGCATTGTATGATGTTTAGGTTGCACTGATAGGCCTCTCCCCCACTATACAGGTCTCTCAACTTTAGCAGGGGCTCCGTCCCCAAACTGCATTATATGATGTTTAGATTGCACTGATAGACCTCTCTCCCACTGTGCGTGTCTCTCATATTTAGCAGGGGTCCTGTCTCCTAATTGCATTGTATGATGTTTAGGTTGCACTGATAGGCCTCTCTCCCACTATACAGGTCCCTCAAATTTAGGAGGGGTCGTGTCTCATAACTGCATTGTAGGATGTTTAGGTTGCACTGATAGGCCTCTCTCCCACTATACAGGTCTCTCAAATTTAGCAGGAGCTCTGTCCTCAAACTGCATTACATGATGTTTAGATTGCACTGATATGCCTCTCTCCCACTATGCAGGTATCTCAAATTTAGAAGTGGTTCCGTCCCCAAACTGCATTGTATGATGTTTAGGTTGCACTGATAGGCCTCTCTCCCAATATACAGGTCTCTCAAATTTAGCAGGGGCTCCGTCCCCAAACTGCATTATATGATGTTTAGATTGCACTGATAGGCCTCTCTCCCACTGTGCGGGTCTCTCAACTTTAGCAGGGGTCCTGTCTCCTAATTGCATTGTATGATGTTTAGGTTGCCGTGATAGGCCACTATCCCACTATACAGGTCTCTCAAATTTAGCCGGGGCTCCGTCCCGAAATTGCATTATATGATGTTTAGATTGCGCTGATAGGCCTCTCTCCCACTGTGCGGGTATCTCAAATTTAGCAGGGGCTCCGTCCCCAAACTGCATTACATGATGTTTAGATTGCACTGATAGGCCTCTCTCCCACTCTGCGGGTCTCTCAAATTTAGCAGGGGTCCGGACTCCTAATTGCATTGTAGGATGTTTAGGTTGCACTGATAGGCCTCTCCCCCACTATACAGGTCTCTCAAATTTAGCAGGGACTCCGTCCCCAAACTGCATTATATGATGTTTAGATTGCACTGATAGGCCTCTCTCCCACTGTGCGTGTCTCTCATATGTAGCAGGGGTCCTGTCTCCTAATTGCATTGTGTGATGTTTAGGTTGCACTGATAGGCCTCTCTTCCACTATACAGGTCTCTCAAATTTAGCAGGGGCTCTCTCCCCAAATTGCTGTGTAGGATATTTAGATTGCACTGATAGGCCCCTCTCCCACTGCGCGGGTCTCCCAAGTTTAGCAGGGGCTCTGTCTCCAAACTACACTGTGTGGTGTTTAGGTTGCGCTGGAGGGCGTCTCTCCCACTGTGCAGGTCATTCAGACTCAGCAGGGGCCTCGTCTCCGAACGGCACTATGTGATGCTTAGACTGCACTGATAGGACTCTCACCCACTATACAGGTATCTCAAATAATCTAACTGCGCTTAGTTCAGTACTCTACCAATCCCGGAAACCCACCACCACCTAACTCAATTAAATACCATACCAGCAGACCGTCAACACCCGAACCCCCCCCCCCGACAGTGCACCCTTAGGAAACACACCCTACCCACTGACTGAAAGCAGCACTGAGCCAGAGAACAACACAGCGTATCCAGAGAAGGAAAACCGAGATCACTGCGACCGCACAACACAACATAGAGGACCAACTACCATACTACGCCTGCGCCTAGACTGGAAAATGGCCCGTACCAGAAAAGGACGCCGAGAAAGAGAACAAGATCGTGCAACAAGAGACGCGAACACACAACACCGACAGAACCCACAAGAAACAGCCCCATTGGAAGAAAACACACCTAAAACAGCCACAACTGGAACAAAATCCACAAGAGAAAAGTCCTTATACCTCACACCTTACTTCGCAACAACCACGGTACACCGACACCCCAACACGGAAACCTCGAAACATACAAAGAATTTCCTGACACACGCGGAAAAAAGATGGGGGCACTCAACAAGAGAGTGGGAGGGCTCCGACCCCATTACCCCTTACATTACAAGAACAGAGGGAACATCGATTTCCACTACATCCCGCACAATACGGCGAAGTACCAACAACCAGCAACGCCACCTCCCACCCAACAATCGGACCCAACGAAGAAACCACCGCTGATCTTCATCCGCGTAGCATCACAGCAGAAACACCAAGTCTAATCAGTCCTGTTATCAACTTACTAGAGCGCTTCAATGAAGAAGCAGCTGTCGCCGTCCTTTATCCTACCGACATCAATGCGGGAACTTCATGAACAGACAATTACAAACTCGAACAACAAATAACCTCAAAACAAAATCTCACCCAGAGAATCCACTGTAACCTAATAAACGCAAGGTCAATGTCCAAACACGCAACGGAAATATACGACCTCCTGTCAGAAGGAGGCATAAACATCCTATTTGTAACCGAAACATGGCTAGACGACAACTACAAGATCACCCTCAACAACTGCTTGCCTGAAGACTTCAAATGCATCCAAACAAACAGAAAATCCAAAAGAGGGGGGGGGGGGACTAGCGATTATCCACACAAACAATTGCCCATCAAAATGGAAGATCCACTAAACATCGATAAATGCGAATCCTTAATACTACGACTTTCAGTAAACCCCAAAACTAACCTGAAATTCATACTGATATACAGACCACCAACCTACGAATCGACTTTCATAGACGCTTTCACGGAAGCAATTACCACCCTAGCCATCGAGTACAATCATCTGATCATCCTTGAAGATTTCAACATCTGGTTCGACGAAGAAACCACAACCACACAAAAATCCCTAACCACCCAACTAGCAGCCATGAACCTAAAACAACTAGTCAAAGGAGCAACCCACTCAGCAGGGCACACACTTGACGCAATCTTCGCCAACAAGGATCCCATCACCACGGCACCCGCAATTCAAATACTTTGGAGCGACCACCTCATCATTCCGTTCATAATCACAACGGCCGCTCCAACAAAAAAGCATCAAGAAAACAACCCACCATGATGAAAACAAACTGGAGAACCATAAAAAACTCCAACCTAACCGAGCTCCTAGAACTCAGCAAACCACAAGCATCAACCATGGAAGAAGCAGACCTAGACAAAAAAGTTGCCCTACTTCACACCTGGATCGCAACAACCCTTCACAACATCGCCAAATAAAAGCCCTTCACCCCATCACGCAAGAAAACTACAGCAAAATGGTTCACCCCACTACTCAACGCCATGAAAAGGAAAAAACGAAAACTAGAATCTGAATGGAGGACCAACAACACCACCGCAAACGAACTGAAAATCCTACAATAGATCCGCACATATAAAAAGGAAATACAAAAAGCAAAGAGGAAACATTACAACAACCGAATCTTCAGAGCACCAAATGCTCAAAAAGAACTATTCAAAATCATAAACGAAATAAAAAACCCACCGGCCTGCAACAACACGCCAATCCCATCGACAAAACTTTGCAAGGACCTCGGAGACCACTTCAAAAACAAAATAACCTCCATCCAACACACCATACAAAACAGACCAAGCGTTCACAGCTCAAACCCCACCGACACAGACGAGGAACACGCAAACAAGCTACGAAACTTCCCAGAAATATCAGTTGAGGCTTTCCTCAAACTGGTAAACCAAAGCAACAGATCGGGCTCTCCCGAAGACCCTTGCCACCCGGACATATACAAAACAATTCTCAAACAAGGAACCCCCATGGAATACCACAGGAACCTCCTCAATCTCTCAATCTCAACAGGTAAAGTACCACAGGCCTTCAAATCGGCTTACATCAAGGCGCTACTCAAAGACACAACAGGAAACGTTGAGGACTTATCTAACTACAGACCCATCTCCAACATACCCTACATAGCCAAACTGCTAGAAACGTACGTCTACCAAATAACCCACGAATTCATAGAAGAGCATTGCCTCCTAGACCAGGCACAAGTTGGTTTCAGACCTATTAGAGGAACAGAATCGGCTCTCCTCTCAATATGGGACAACCTAAAAACAAACACAGACTCAGACAACAGCACCGCCCTGATTCTCCTTGATCTGTCTGCAGCCTTCAACACTGTCAACCACGCCAGCCTCATAAAGAGACTAGAAGGACTGGGGATAACAGACACTGCCCTACTTTGGATCAAATCCTTCCTAACAAACAGAACAGAAACAATATGGATGAAACCTTGTAAATCCAAACCCAGAGTCTCCACGTGCAGAGTACCTCAAGGATCATCCTTCTCCCCACTCCTATTCAACACCTACATGTACCTATTAATGAAACTCATCAAAAAACACGGCCTCACATGCTACAACTACGCCGACGATACTCAAATAATCTTCAACATACAAGACACCCGAGAAGAAAACACCACACTAGAGAATTGCCTTCGCAACATATTCAACTGGATGAACCTCAACCATCTCAAAATCAACCCAGGCAAAACAGAGATAATGATTGTCTCAAAAAAGGGAGGATACATCACCTACATCCCCTGGCCAAGAGAGCTCGGCACCACACCAGTACCATCATCAACTGTAAAAAACCTAGGGGTCCTAATGGATAACAATCTCACTCTGGAGCCACAAGTAAACTCGGTAATCAAGAAATGTTTCTTCCTCCTGCGAGCAGCAAAAAGGATCCTTCCGTTCCTGTCATTCGCCAACAAAACACTTACCATCATCGCTCTGATCATGTCCAGAGTAGACTATGCCAATAGCCCATACCTGGGCATGCCAGAACGACTTAAAAAAAACTGCAACGCATACAAAATGCAGCAGCCAGACTCCTCCTCAAGGTACCCAGAAGAGAACACATCACACCCGCGCTAAAAATACTACACTGGCTACCAGTGAAACAACTAATAATGTTCAAGGCCATGTGCATCACGCACAGAGCAATACACAAACAAAACCCTACAACAGAAAAAAACTTGGAGGAACGTCTTTCTCTCACCAGGCACCCAAAACCTGGAATAACCTACCTAAGAATATACGGAATACAACAAACCACCTAGCATTCAGGAAACTCCTCAAATCATGGCTCTTCAAAGTGTAACCACCACGGAGACGCACTAGAATGCCCAGACATTAAAAAAATGATGGAAATAACTCCAACTTCGGCCACTCTCAAATTGGACAAACATTCAAACCAAAGAACCAACCACTCAACAGAGCATAAGACATCATGGAAAATAGCCACAAAGGAAGGCTGCAGAGACTGACCACAAACTGAGACCCTGACGAAAGCCCTCAAATGACTCTCCCACTCATATGCACCGGACGAACATATCCAGACCGGCAGACGCACCTAGATAGACGTTGGCCTGTGTCACATCTGGATAGGATTGATTGAAGGACAACATGCCCGCACCTAGGAAAAACGTGAATGCTAGTGTGTGCCACACCTGGAATTGTGAATGTTAGCAGACCCACACCTGGACGGATCTCTAAACTCTGGCCTGTGCCGCATCTAGATAAAAGTGTGAATGTTGGCATGACCACACCTGGATGGAGTCCTAAACATTGGCCCGCACTGTGTCTAGATGGGAATGTAAGGGCCACCAATGCCACACTCAGACAGAACTGTGAATGTTAGCATGGTAAAGGTCAGGTAACCCACTAACCAATATAAGCTCAAACTCTGCATACTTATCTCACTCAAAAAACTCCCACAACCATCTCTCGCAAAAAAAGCCGCACGCACTTCACACCACTGCAACAATACATAAGCCGGAACAACAGCACACGCGGACTGACTCTGATCCGATACCCACACCAAAGCTCAGCACCCGGTGTATACTGAGCTGAAGCTGCCAACAGAACACCACTCCTCTCACTATCCTACTCCCTCCTTCACCTTACTAACCCATCCCACCTTTATCATTTACAGATCCGCCTGAGTGCCTGGGGACCAATTCTGTTGGTGACGGTGCGCAGTACAAATACCTTTAACATTTAACATTTAACTTTTTAAAAAAAACAAAGTTCCAGTTGCGCTTCCCGCTATTTTGGCAGAGCTGCACATGACAGGAACTATTACGCTCTGTTTGCCTGCGCACAACAGGAACTTGTAAGCTCTATCTGCTTCGGGGTCCCTGTCTGCATAGCAGAGGATGGAATCAGCTGCTGCAGTGGAAGGGAGGCATTCCTCAGATAAGATGGATTCCGGACTGGAGCAAGTAAGAAAACAAATGTAAGTGTGTGTGCGTGCATGCATGTGTGCTGCATTTTTTATGTATCTATACATGTATGTATGTGTGTGTGAGATTGGAAGGGTGTGTTATGTATTATGTAATGTGTGTGTGAGTGTATGATGTATGGTTGTCTGGGTGTGCTTGTGAATGAGTGAGCAAATGGTCTTTGAAGAGGTGTACTCTTCTGTTTGTGCTGGGCCTGCACAAAGGAGCTGGTTTTAGCTGGTGAGGGCTGGGGTTTTCTACTACTTTATGTTTTAATGGGTATCCATTCATGATAAAGCATTTAACTGGACTTGCATTTTGGTGGAGCCACTCTTACAATTTGGTACTGTGGCATTACATGTTTTAATGGACATTTATAATTAAGCAAACATGATAGTTGTTATGATTAGCTGGCAGACTGGCACTTCAGTGCAGCCAGTATAGCCATTTCTTACTGTGACATGGCAGTTTTTACTGGCCATCTATAGTTAAGCAACCATGATGCGTTATTACGTGGCCAGACTTGCATTTTGGTGCAGCCAGTCCAGCTATGTCTTACTGTGACTTGGCATTTCCTTCTGGGCATCTATGATAAAGTAAACATGATAAGTGTCATTATGTTGTGTGAGACAGGCATGGTATAAAGAGAGATAAAGACTCAAAAGTAACAGTTTAAAAACCTTTATTATCAAACTTTGTGGGGTTGGTGTGATGCCTATCTGGCCCTAATTCTAAGGGGGCTGTTACTTCAACTTATGTTTACAAGGGCCGTTGATGTCTGTAAGTCCAAAATCAAAGTTTGTCTGTCCAAACATATGCTTGCCCTCACTCTTAAACCACATGTAATGGGGATTTTCTTGAAGGAAAAATGGTGATTCAAAAGAAAACGTAAACCACAGCTGGTTTCAAGTAGTCTTACCAATAGGTATAATTCTGTCAGTTCAAAATAGCTCAACTCAAAAGGGCCGCCCTTGGAACCTTCGATGTAGGGCTCTTCCAGCAAACAAATAAAGTTCAAAGGGTCTCTGGGTCTTTCGAGGATCCCTTACCCAAGTTTCAGTCTTTCCATTTCTGAGCAAAAAGACAGAGTTCCTGTTAGGCCTCTCAGAGTTCCCTTCCCCAAGTCTAGGCCTCTCTTCACAAAGTTTTATAATTTCTTTAGTGGGCCTGTTAGGATTCCCATTCCCCAAGCTTAGACCCCTCTGGGTCAAAAGATTGAATGTTTCTTACTTTACAATTCAACTGAGGATCACAGTTCCATTTAGGCCTCCCAGCGTTCCCTTCCCCAAACATAGGCCCTTTCTTACAAAGTTCACCAATGCCTCTGATGGGCCTCTTTGGGTTCCCTCCCCATGCGCAGGTCCCTTCTCCCAACGTTCAACGAGGTCTCTTGTGGGCCTCTTAAGGTTCCGTTCCCCAAAATCTATGCCCCTCTGGTCCAAACAAACAAAAAAGTTTGTCTCATTAGGATGTACAGTTCTTTCATGGGGGTAGTGTCAGGGACTTTCGTAAACACCAGGTGCTTTGCTCCTCCCAGGCATGACCACTCTTACCTCTTACCCCTCTCCTTATTCTCTGGCACCTTTTCCTCTTCTGTGCCTCTTTCTCTCTGTCTTTTTCTACTTTGTTGTGTGCTCTGCACACCTTCTTTTCCTGTCGTGCACCATTTCACCTGCTGTTCATGTTTCAGTTCCTCTTGCACACTTTTCTTTACTTTCCACCATGCTCACGTGTTGAGACTTTTGTAACTGCAAGAATAACAACATTTATTTCTTGACCTGAGTGAATTTTTGTAAACAAGAGTGAGAATTTTTGCAACTGTAAAAATTACAACATTCTTTTTTTGACCTGAGTGAATTTTTGAAAACAAGAGTTATAACTACAGATGTATTAGTGTGAAAATTACACTATGCCATTAAATTTGATTTGACTCATTGACTCTGACTCACTGAACAATTAACCATTCACTTGATGATTTAAGGAGCTGGCGCATTTGAGTGACTATTCTCATATATCAAGCATTCAAGAATTTATCTTGTGCAGTAGCCACACAATCTTATGGGAAAACTCGTGCTGATAACTTCGAGACTTCTATGAAATAGGAATAACTTATTGACCTTCACCATTATAATTGATGTCGCCAAGGTTGAGCTTAGGAAGCTACAAACAGGATTTTTCCACCATGCTCTCCTGCACCTTCTTTTCCTCTGTGTTTCATTTGGGTCGCTTGTACCCCATTCTCAGTTTCGGGTTGCTCTCACCCTCTCATGATTGTCCATTTTCCTTTCGCAGTCTCTGTACTGTATTTCTCTCTTTTTTTGGGTTGCTATTGCCCCTCTGCTTCTTTTCGGGTCACTCAAACCACTCTTAGCTGTTTTCGCGCTGCCAGTGCACTTGCATTGTCTTTCATGTCATCCACGCCTCAAGCAAGCCTTTTCTTAACATTCTCCTTTTTTCTCTTTACTTTCTTCCTGCTTTCACTTCACTGGGCACTTCCTTTCACAGCGCTCCTGCTCCGGTCACATGCACGCTACAGTTTCTATGTTTGCTTCGTGAAACTCATTCACAGTACTGTGGCACCAGCGGCCAGGTCAAGTAAGTTCAAATTGGTTTGGGTCGAGAGCAGGGCCTCACCACCTGCCCCTCAGACACCTCTGGGACCACACAGATCCCAGGGGAATCAGCACTGGCCTAACCAAGGCCAACAGTTTGCCTTCCATTCTGCTCCATCTCCAATGGAGACACAGCACACTCGCTGCAGCACTTCACACACTGGGCCAGCCTCTCTGAGTCCAGCACTTCACCGGTTCATCTGGGCTCCTTTCCTAGCTGCCTTATGCTACTTGGCCTACTGGTTCCATCCAGCAACCCCAGATCACTCAATGATCCTGGTAAAAACATCCTGTATATAATGTAAGTTAGAGTTAATGGGAGTTGGGTTGGCACAGTTGGGGAAAAGTGCCTGACCTTGTCTGACTCTATTAGTGAGACAATTCAAAGGAATTAGTTGGTAGGCCTCAATTTGTATCCCTTTTTTGTTGCTATGGGTAATCTTCATTATTCAAGGTCATCTCATCCTCATGCCAGTACTTGTTGAAAATGGGAAGGTGGAGTTAGGATGTAATTGAAAAATCCCCAGATAGACTCAATGAGCCTTAACATGTTTTATCCTCTTTTTATTACCAGGTGTGGGGATTTGTTGGGGCCCATTAAGATGAGGGAGTGATGCTAAGTTCCCTTGTTTACTGGAGGGGTATATCTGGGAGGAAAACAGTGGGATCCGAGAATATCTTCTGGGTTTCTCTAGATGCCCCTGAGATTGTATCTTTCCTTTTGGTGAGGGAAGGTGAAGGGGCAGGACAGGACTTGGGTGACCATATCCCATGAACAAAGAGGTGGGTAGGAATGATTGGGTCGAGGAACGGGGGAATATCATGTCTCGCCTTCGGACGCTCCTCCTGCAGTCTCCAAGGTCCCCCTGCCTAGGTGATACACCCTCACTTGTCTACCCCCAGGGTTGGGATCCAAGAGTGATGGCCACCTGAACAAAGGACCCTCAGCTGATTATTTGGGAGAAAGACCTCAGGTTTCTCACAGTTGCTAGACTACATTTTGGTGCAGCCAGTTTGAACATGTTTTCTTAAAGCCAACAGGGGTATGTCCTTAAATGGAGATACTGCAATATATTGGCAGAGCCAGGCTGGCCATGTTTTCGTATGTAATATCATCACTAGGATTATATGCAAAGCAAACATGAGTATTTTCTCATATGGGAATATTGGCATATATTGGTGCAGCCATTAAGGAAATATATGGGCACAGCCAGTTTGAACATGTTTTCTTAAAGCCAACAGGAGTGTGTCCTTAAATGGGGATACTGCAATATATTGGCAGTGCCAGGCTGGCCATGTTTTCATATATAGTATCATCACTAGCATTATATGCAAAGCAAACATGAGTATTTTCTCATATGGGAATACTGGTATATATTGGTGCAGCCATTAAGGAAATATATGGGCGCAGCCAGTGTGAACATGTTTTTATACTGGCATATAATGTGCTAAAAGGCATCATGAAAATACATTGGGAAATGCTCTTGTACATTGTTGGTGATTTGCTTCTATTGTATTTTACCCTACAAAACTAATTGAAACTGTCTGGCTTTTTACCCAATTTTTCACAGAAACTGTGTTGCATAAAGCAACATTTCACCCCATTACTCAAAAAACGTTCTCAGAGACTAGGGAGAAGGTGAACCTCCTTCCGTCCAACTGGGTTTGGTTGGTTTGGGCTCCCTCGCTACGCTCAGTTGGTCTGGCATATTTGTAGGGATTATTTATACGGCTCCAATTAAAAAAATCACCAGCCGCCACTGGATGAGTGGCTGGTGCGTGAATGGGTATGAATATGTGCATGCATGGCTGGGGCCAAGGCAATAGGCAATGGAGCATGGATATTTTCTTGGATTTTTTTGCTATTTTTGGGACAAGCCAACATGATGAATGTCATTATTAGGAGGATGGTTCAGGGCGGAGCGACCTCTTAAAGGTGTAGTGGCCGGTAACACCACCCCCGTCAAAATGTCCAAACATCAAATTAACATTCTTCGATCAGTCGTTCTGGCCTTTTGATTACTATCTGTGGTCTCTCGTGTCGAGCCTCTGCTTCTTCCTCTCTAGGACGGTCTTCATTGTGTCCAAATGTGTCATCCAGCTCCTCCTGGAGGGATCCACTCGTCATCGTGTTTTTCTCGTGGGACCGGACTGGAGGCCTTTGGTGGCGGCTCGCTCTCTTCCCTCTTGAGGTAGTGTTTGATTTGCTGACTTTTCCTCGTGACAGCCTTGTCGTGATTCTGGGCTGTCACCATTGTCCCTTTTACAGCTGTGACTCTCATAGGGCTTGGAGCGAACCGTGGGTCTGTTTTTCTGACCATGGGCTGTTGGACCAGAACTTCATCCCCATCCTGAAAGTCCTTCGGCATTGCCTTGCGCTGTGTGTCAGTGTCCTGCTTCGCCTTTTCTTTCACTTCAGCGTCACGTTGTGTTACATCAGCGTCCATGTCCTCAGTGGCTGATGGATTTTGTAATATGCGAGTATGCACTTCGTACCGGACCATAAGTTCTGCTGGAGTTTTATTCGTGGCTTCGTGAGGTGTGTTTCCGTAGTCACGACGAAGCCGGCATAACGCTTGATGTGGGTTGACTGCTTCAATGTGGGCTCTCCGGATTGTCTTCTTTATTGACGCCATGAATCGTTCTGCCATTCCATTAGCCTGTGGGTGTCAAGGCATGATTTTCATGTGTTTGAATACTAGGTGTTTCGCCAGCGCCGCAAACTCATATCCGCAAAAGGGTGGACCGTTGTCCAATTTGATGACCCTGGGAATGCCCCATTCGCTGAGCACTTCATCTAGTACTGCGGCTACCTGGGGAAAAGCTGTGGTAGCTAGTTTTTTTACTATGGGGAACCGCGAGTATTCGTCAATCAGGAGAAGGAGATAATCACTGGGTCCATAAAAGTCCACAGCCATTCTTTCCCAGGGGCGGTCTGGTATTTGTGTGTGTTGGAGAGGAGCAGGAGGTTCGGCTGGCGCCGTGCACTGACAGGCATGACAGTTCTTTATCCATTCGTCTACAGCTGCTCCCAAGAATGGGAACCAGATGTGGCATTGCAGTTGTTTCTTTGTGTTCTCTGCCCCTCTGTGTCCTTTGTCAGCAGTGCGGACGATGTCTGCTCTCAGGGCAGCTGGGATGACGATGCAGCAGCATCTAAGCAGTATGTTGTGGTCTTTTACAGCCAGTTCGTTGTGTACTCTGACTGGTCTTTCAATTTCTTCTTTACACACCCCCGGACGAGTTAGCATTGCTCATCGGTGGTCTTTCCATTTGTTTGTAGACGTGAGGCTAATGGCGAGTGAGGTTGTGGGGTCCTCTGCTGAGGCCGCGGCGACCGTTTCCATTGACAGTGCGGGTGGTAATGAGTTTGCTATGACGTAGTTGATATAGGCGACATCACCGCTTCGGGTCAGTGGGGCTCCTACCGGGTGTCGCAATAAGTAGTCTGCAGGGTTTAGGTCGCCTCTGGGTCAGTGTATGATGTCGTAATCGTATTCTTGAAGGCGAATACCCCAGTGTTCTATCCTTGGAGGCATCTTGGTATGTGGATTGCCAAATAGCGAGAGCAGTGCCTGGTGGTCCGTTATCAGGGTGAACTTTTTACCTATTAAGAAGTTGTGAAAGTGTTCACAGACCCAGACTGAGGGCAGGCTTTCTTTCTCGGCCTGGGAGTATGCCGCTTCTGGAGTGGAAAGTGCTCTGCTTGCGTAAGCGACAACATGTCTGGGGTTTATGTCTGCGCAGCTCGTCTGCACTAGGATTGCTCCAAGGCCAACTGGACTGGCATCTACTATTACTTCTGTGTGCCAGGCTGGGTTGAAGTAGGCCAACCGGTGAGCTTCCATGAGAGCTTGTTTGATGGCCTCAAATGCGCGTTGGCACGCGGGGACCAGTCAAATGTTGCTTCTTTCTATAGGAGTTTCCGGAGTGGTTCTGTGAGCGAAGCGTAATGTGGTATGTACCTGGCGCAGTATCCTGCCATGCCTAGGAAGGAGCGGACGTCAGCAGTTTGTAGTGGTTCTTTCAGCTTTGTAATAGTGTCTACCTTCTCAGGGTCAGGCATCATCCTGTCGCTCGAGAATATGTGACCGAAAAATGCAAGCTTTGACTTGCTAAACCGGCATTTTTCAATGTTTAGCGTCAGGCCAGCAGTTTGTATTGCTCGGCACATGGCACGGAGGGCGGCATCATGGGCTTCCTTCAACTAGCCAAAGATGAGGCTATCATTGCTGTAGTTTAAGGCTTTCCAGATCGGTCTGATGACCTGTCGCACTGCTTCCTGGAAAATTTCAGCGGCGGATGAAATGCGAAGTTTAGTCTGCGGTATCTGAACAGCCCATCAAGGGTTGCAAAGGTTGTTATTCCTCTTGATTCAGGGTGCAGCTCCAGTTGGTGGTATCCCTGGATTAGATCAAGTTTTGAGAACATGCGGGCATTGTTTAGTTGTACTATCATGTCCTCGATGCCTGGGCCTAGGTGTCTTTCATGTTGTATGGCGGTGTTTGCCACTCTCATATCGATGCATAAGCATAGTCTGCCTCCCTCCTTGGGTACGATGACAAGGGGAGAGACCCATGGTGTTGATCCTGTTGCAGGTTTGATGATACCATCAGAGAGTAGTTGTTCAAGTTCTCTCTATACCGCCTCCTGGAGGTGGAATCCAACTCTCCTTGGGTGTCGTGGTACAGGTCTCACTGTGGGATGTATTTGCAATTTGGTTGGGGGACCTTTGAGTTTTGCAAGGCCCGTGCACAATTTAGGAAATTCTTGCACAATCTCAGCTTTGGTAATGAGATTTTGGCATTGATTGTGGAGAATCATCCCGATCTGTTCCTTGGAATCCTGACGGATCGTGGTTGAGGTGATGGTGTCTCCCGCTCTTACGTGGATCTCGATTAGGCCTAGGCGTGAGGCGGTGTAGTAGCTGAGAAGGCACCTTCCTTTGGTGAGGGATCGTATTACGTGGATGGTGGTGTCAACCTGTCGTCCATTTAGGAGAAGGCGGCGTGTGAAATGTCTGATGGACTGCAAAGGTGTGGCTGCCCCCCACTGAAAAATTCTGGATTGCTATGGTTCTAGTGCCAGTGGATTTGGAATTCTGGAATATTCCTGCTGACCCATGATGTTTACGGTGGCGCCCGAGTCCACCATGAAGTGAAATAGGGTGTTTCCTAAATTGATTGGTATTTTTGGAGCTTCTCGGCTTCTTCACTGTCGAGGACAAGATTGACGTATTCATCCTGGTTATGCGGGTCGTAGTACATTGTGGTTGTGTTTGTTGAGGGGTTGTGGTAGTATGTGTCCTCTGCGTACCCCTCCGGCGGGTTATCATATTCGTCTGTGAGGTATTGTGGTTCTTCAGTGTAGTCCTGGGTTTGTGGGTATTCATAGTTCTGATATTCGTCAATTGCTGTCACATATCGCTTTGGGCTTGGTTGGTAGAATCTTTCCGATCCATACTGGGGAAATGGCAGGCGGAAAGGCCTCCTGACAGGTGATTGGGGTCGTAGTGTGGGGAAAGGTTTTCCTTCTCTACACACTGACTGAAAATGTCCTTCCCTTCCGCAGTTCATACATCTCTGTGACAGTGCTGGGCAAGTCCCTGGGTGTGGGAATGCCATGCCGCAGCGGTAGCATTGTCTTTGTAAACGTGGTATTTGTAGGGCCTGTGGCTTGTCTGGGTATGGTCTCTTATCTCCCTGGCGGGGTGGTTGGATCGCTGCAATGAGGTGATTGGAATCTTGTTTTGGGTTGTTGGTACCAGTCATGGACGCAGCTAGGGCGTCAACCCTTTCAAAGATGCAAGCAAGTTCGAAGACTTCAGGAATGGTGAGGGGTTTCTTCAATAGCTGCTTCTTGAGTGCAGGTGATAGGCAGCCTTCGATGACTATTAAGCGTATCGCTTCGTCTAAGGAGAATGTGCCGAATTGACAGTGTGCGCCTTTCACTCTTAGACGGGTAATGTATTCATCCACTGTCTCTTGTGGTTTCTGGGAGCACTGATTGAACAGATACCTTTCATAATCACGATTAACTTCAATTATGAGCAGTCTGTCCAGAGCTTTGATTAGGGCTGCAAAGTCATTTTTTTCTGCCGATGGAATGGTTTTCACTATAGTCTTTATCTCCCCCCCTACCAGGTTGAGGAATATGTCTCTGATGTGGGGAGAATCGCCATCTCCTGAGCCCCTTACAAAGTGATGGCAGTCCTCTATCCACTCAGTCCATCTCAGACCTTTCGTGGCTTGGGGCGTTGTGGTGAAAGGTTGTGGCATCCTCAGCTGGATAGATTTCGCCACTCAGGCTAGCTGGAGTGATGTGGGTTTACTTATCTTGTATGGGTGATGTGTTTTGCCAAATATCAACAACCAGCAGTGGGGTGCAGGTGGTGAAGGTTGGCAAACAAAGGGATGTTAACAGCTCAATCTTCTCTTGTCTTTCTCTTCTGTTTGTGTACCACTCAGGATGGCGGCGTGAGCATGTGGATGCTCTTGTGTCCCTTGTGTGCTCAATGTGTGAGGATGCGTGGGCCGGTGGCTCCAGACCACGTGGTCTGCCTTGCTGGGCCTTGGTTTAGAGGGTTACGCGCCCTGTCAGGAAAACGAGAGTCTTTAGGCCGTTGAATATTTCACTCGACGTGTGCAGGGGAAGAGAAAAAAAACCCCTCTCACCGTTGTTGTGTGCGCGGTTCTTCCTGGCGAGTGAAGGCCTCAGCTCTATGAGGCGTGAGGAGGCTGGGCTCTTACACATGGGTGGCGCATGTGGCTGCTTCAGTGTGGCCACGTGCGCGGAGTATGCTGGATGGCCCCGGAGTAGGAGGGAGCGGGGCGTGGTCATGCTGGGGGATCCCAGCTGTATCAGGAGGAGGCGGCTTGGCGGACTGCCAGGAAGCCATGTTCTGAGCACGGGGGGATCACCGGCTGCTTCGGAAGAAGGAGGCCTGGCGGACTGCCAGGGCTGGAACACATGCACAGCGGGATCGCCGGCTGTCGCACGAGGAGGAGGCCTGGCAGAGTGCCAGTAAGGAGGACTCCGGCGTGTGAGGGAGAAATCCTCATCACCAAATGTTGCCCGGGATCGGGCCGTAATGAGGACACGCAGCCGGAGGGATTATGCAACCGTATTTTATTTTAACTACGCAGTAACTGGTGCCCCGCGCGCCTTTCCTGAACCTCCCCCCATCCATGTGTCACCAGTTCACACCCTTTAGTGGGAGGAGCCACCTCTTAAAGGTGTAGTGGCCGGTAACACTTCCACAGCCTATCCACCCAATTGATAAATAAAACATGCTTTAATTGTGCTCTAAAATGGTGTGCCCTGCCCGTGAAACGGTTGTGTGCTGCCTTGCACAGACTGTGCAGTAGATATCAGAGCTGGTGCAAAAACATGTTTGGATGTTCACACATACCATGTAATATAAAGGCAACTTGAACGCTGGAAAATCACAAATAATAAAAAAACAACGTGGTTCTGTTTGTCTGCTGCACATGCCATGATATAGAGTAACGTGCAAAGTCTTGATTTGTTTATTCCATCACAGCTGTCTTCACACAAGAATGGCTGTGTTCTCCTGTAAATGCGTAATTTATTTTATGTGTTCCCTGATGTGAACTACTGAGTAGCTAAACTAATCACTGGCAATCAAAGGAACAGCACTGGCCATATTTTCACAGAGGGCAAGAAGCCCAGGACACTGATTGCCGGCTCCAGAAATAGGCAGTCATATCAATGTGTACACTAGTCATACTGAGTGAAAGAGAAGGCCGTCAATTATGAAACCAATTCATGTGATTGTACAAAGGAGTTCCTCCAGACAGTGTGTCTATTTTACTCAACATTATTGTTTATTATGCTTTTTAGCCACTTACTCATTTTGCAGAAATAAATGTATGTTTAAGCCTGTAAGTTTGTGATTTTCTTTTTAGGAAAATTGCCAAAGTCCAGGCAAGCACGTTAAACTGTTTTGTACCACAACCCACACTATTATTGTGCACTTCTAAGCAATCATAAGGGCAGGAAGGGCACTTTACTGGGGTGGTAAAAGTACAAGTTCAGGGTGTTAGAAAGGCACAAACATAAGGGGGTTTCATTGACAGTCACACTGTTATATGCTCTAGGCTGGAAAATGCCCTTAATAATTGTTGTTTAAGCTAATAACATATAGGCAATAAAGTTGGGTTACAGGTAAGTATACAAAGTTTATCGTTAAACCAAGGCAATGTGAGCAGGCCTCAAAGCATGCATTTTAGAAACATGTTCATATTACTTACTTAGTAGCCGCAGATGCTGGCATAACATTTCAGATTACACGTTCCCAGGATCGTAGGGTAGGAAGCAGAATTTATGGGTTCAATGGAAAAACAGTTAATACGCAACTATATGTATAATTTTGCATATTACTTTATGAAGCTGGTCTACTGACGGTTACAAATGCCCATGGTGGTTTCAAATTGCCCTTTAGTACATATTAGCCTGGGAAGAAGTTCAAAGAGTGCCTAAGATGCAACATTAAAATGGTAACGTGTCAGTGGTTCAAGGCTCTGTGAGTGTCATGATCGAATGCATTGACATGAGAAGCAAATGGAGATGACCGGCGACAGAAGAACAAAGATCCACTGGTCCTCACAAATGATTCAATGATTTGGCATCATGATGTGGGAATTGTGAGTTGGACTGTGACGTCACAAGGGTGGACGAGGGTGGTGTGGGAAGGTTTATGGGAGCCAATCGTTTTAAGATAATGTAAGTCCCTCTATAGGGGAATCACACAATCTTGTTAATCAGCCTCCCGTGGATGAATGTCCTAATGTTGCAATCTGTTTTGATGCTAATTAGTTTATGAGATTATATAAGCTTTTGTTTTTGACAGGACTTTTCATGAAGTTCTGTTCTGCGTTCTATTTAAATTTTGCTTTTTCAGCTCTGTCTGAGCCCAGAATAAATTGCGTTACTTCTTGTTAGGCACAATTGTATGCAGTACCCTTTGGGTGCACTACAACAACGCTGGCCTCCTGACAATAGGAACCCAACCTTTGGTATAAGTCTGTACTACAAAGTTTGGTAACGTGTTGAGCAGCCAGACTTATCTCAAGAGGGGTCAATATGTGCTGTATGGGAGTTACACAGAGATTCACAGTGACAAGTACTCAAATAAACACATACACCCAAGGTTTCTTGAATAAACAATTATTAATTTATTTATCAGTCAGTTAGAATAAGCCTTCTTCAGAAGGGAGCAATATAAAAGCAACACACAAATACACTCCAAAACTACACACTCTTAATTTCTAAATCAGTAAAGACCATTTTGGGATGGCCCACAGTCACAACCTACCCCATAGGTGACTTCAATAGATAGATTTAGATATATAGAGTTATGGGGACATTAATATCTTACTGTTACATTCAGAACATTCTTAGGAATTGGTCAAAGGAAAAGATTATTAGAACAACCAAGAGATTGCAAATATTCTTAAGCAGGCAAATATTTTCAGATTCCCTAAGCACAGTCATTCAGTGTAATAGGCTAAGCCAAAGTCAATGGACAAAAGTCAAATAAGCGGAAGCCCTTCTGGTAGGTAAGTAAGAAAAGGTCTTTGCACAATGTTTGAGAAGTCTTTGAAGAAAAGAAGAATCAATATAGGGCCACATGCAGTTTAGACTTGTGAGTAGTAAAAGATGCAAGCAACTCTACAATGAGAGGTAAGTTCTCTCAGACTTTACAGCACCTTTGGATTGATGAAAAAGTGCAGCAGCTGACTTCTGTTCCTGTGCACCTCTGCAGATCTCATTGTTCCTGGGCCTCATTCGTGGGGATAAGAGGGTGGACATCAGGGGACTCCTGCCCTGCAATGTAATGGTCTCTGCTCGCAACCGGCAATCTTCAAACTAGTGGCACTTCAGTCTTTCAGCTCCTTGTGAATACCGCAAATAGCAACACTGTGGTTTCTGGCTGTCTAGAGGGACTTTCTTTGCTTCTGCGGTCCCGCACACTGTAGGGAGGGCTCAGGATCGGTCAGTCCTGCTTCCTGGGAGTCCAGAGGATCTTCCTGGAGCTCTTGGCCAACTTAAAAGCAACGCACACAATCTGGTGTTCCTCTCTCTGGTTATTCGGGTTCCAGCAGCAACACTGTGCAAATTCAACCAGCTCCAAGAAGATATCCAGGTGGCTCATTTTGGAGTTGATTGGTCCCACCAACTAAAAGGGAGAAGTCGTCCTTGCAGGAGCTTCTCTGTCAATATGAATTTGGAGTTTCAGCACAGCAGCAGGGTTTCACCAGGCAAACCAATGGTCCAGGAGTTGCACCAGGCGTCCTCTTCAAGTTCATCTTTGGTTCCTTTGTCCAGTGGTTGAATCTGCCTTCCAAGCCAAAAGCCTCGCCTTTAATTTAGTTCTCTCCCATTCATTCCAGACTAGTTGTCAGTCACCCAGCAGGGTGGCTGTCCTTGCCAGACATTCAGCTGGCCAAACACTACAGAGTGCATTTGGGATTCCTAGGAGACTAAGCACAGGGACTTTTGGGCACCTCCCTCCATTCCTGCCTCCGCCAGTTACCCTGGAGCCAGAGGAGGGCTTCACTCATGAATCCTGCCAAAAGCAAAGTGAACAAAGGGACCAACCCTGGTTTGGCATGCAGAGTAAATCTCAAGAAGGACCTTTCCACAAAGAAATGGTGAAAAAAAAAGACACAGCCCGCGGTAAATGCACAACATGGTAGTTAAAAGTAAACCACTGTCACTAGCCATTCAGTGAGGAAAGGGTAACATACAAATGTTACATGAGAAGCTAGACAAAGGGGATACTAGGTAACCCCTCCAGCACCCTATTGCAAGCTGGTGTGTGCTGGGTCTAGAAAGTTACAAATGTAAGTAAAGTCAATTTCACTTTACTGCTCTGTTAAACAGTAGTTGATCCCAGAGAGGGTATTTAAACCTTTGTGAAACCTGGAAGGCTTCCCTGTGCCACTGCACTGAAGGTGCAGTGTGACACAATGTAAAAGATGATGCCTATGGAGTTTGTCAGGCTCCATAAACAACAGAAACACAGAGTTCAATAATCACATTAAAATACATGAGAGAGTGGGAAAAAGGGTCTCCCTCTCTCCAGCTTAAAACATCAAGCCCTCAAAATCCAGCAAAGTTGCTGGGGGTCTCTAAGGTGGAGGGAATTAGCACATTTCTGAGAATTCTCCTTAACACTTCTTGCCTGATGTACTCCTTTTTAGACTACTTTTGTAATTTTTACTGGTGAGTTTGTAGGTGACCCACAGTACATTTTGGTGCACAATACAGGGAATTGACTTTCTGGACCAGAGGTGGGGATTCCGGCCATACTCTGGGAGCATTTGTAGACCAGTCCTAAGAGCTCTACACAGAGGAGGGCCGTGCACATGCTGAGTTCAGGAAGGTCTGCTTGGTTGGAACGCTCCCTGTGCTCAGAACGGTTACTGGCCTTTTGAAAGAAGACTCCAGGGTAGAGAAGACTCGAGACTCTCCAAATAAGTATACGTGAGTGTACCGGTGCATGAACGCGTAGGGAGAGGGAGGATTTATTTTTATGGTGTATAGGACGTACCCTCAAGAGGTGGAGGGCAATTGGCTGTTTTAATAGATTTTAGGTCCACTTACCCGATAGGGAGTAAGTCGGTAGTGGTATATCTGCGTCAGAGCAGAGGGTTGCATAATAAGTGGCGGACCTTGTTAGATGAGAGTTGCGCGTAGTACGGGCAATTGGTATAGTTGCATCATTTTTCATTTTACGGGGTAAGGAGTGTTGAAGTTGTGAAGAGGAGTAGATGCAAATGCATCAGTCTTTCTTCGAAATAGTAGTAGTTTGTTGTGATAAAGTGACGTTATTGGGTTCTATGTTCACTGAGGCTGTGGAAATAGCAGAAAGGCCAGAGACAAATTAATATATAAATAGTGGAAGAGACATGTAGCACATGCAGCGGGCATGGTTGAACAGAGGGAGGAGCAAACAAACCCTAGGCACAGTAACATAGAGCATAACTGTTAGGGTGGCGGGTCTGTGGAGAGGGCCATTTGTGTCTTAATTGAAATTAACAAGACAGGCCTGTGGAGAGGGCCATTTCGTGTGTGTAAGTGGTGTGAAAGGGTGGAGCCTGAGGAGAAGGCCAGGGTGAAGGAAAATGTGCTAACGAGTAAGACAGTAAGTAGAAAAAGTAAGTATGAGTGAGGAAGGTTAAGAGTGTTTTGAGATATAAGTGAGAGGGGTAAAGAATAAAATGGGAAAGGGAGAGCACTCTAAAAAAATGGGGAAAAAGTTCAATGATCTCATTCGATAATATGGATGTACCTCTTAATCATATGTGTAAAAAGGTGCCCCAATATTGTGGTAGAATATTAAAATATAACTTTCAATGGGTGAATGACATAGTGGGGAAGTGTTATCAGAAATGGGCCAGTGAAGCAACTTTTCAAAAGGATATTATTGACGGTCTGTACTCATCTGTCAGGTACTTAAAAGGCACAAAGTTTAAAAAAAGACAGGTCATTTTAGGTCTCTGGAAACTTTAAGAAGAAATTAAAGCAGAGAAAAAGAAGGGAGAAGAAGAAGAAGAAGGAGAAGGCTAGTGTTCCACCCCCTCCATATGCATTGTATCCATTATAAAAGCCTGCTGCAGGATGAACAAACCCTAACAGGCATCTGCAGACAAGGGAAAGACATAAAAGGATATGGCAGAGTCATAACCTTGTGCAGAGGATAAGAACGAGAAAGGGAATATTTAACAGACATTAGGAGAAGCACAGGACAGTAGCTGTGCTCAATCTTTATAGAAGCGGAACAAGAAATGGAGCGGGAGATAGACAAAAAATAGAAGAAACCTGAAAAGCGTGAGGACCAGTAGGGATGGACAGCGGGACGTATAAAATTTAAAATAGATAAATGGGGACGGAACACAGAAGAGGATGAGCCAGACACGACAGAAGGAGGTAATGCTGCATCAGAGTGGGAGGACAGTAGCGACAATGACAGTCGGGATGACAAATTAATTCCTAGCGGGCTAACCAGTAAAGATAGAGGACGGAGGCAAAAAGAAGAGGAAGAAGAGGGTCTAACAGGGGACTGGAGAATAGGCTTCAATGCAGGAAAGCAAAGATGGCAGTGGTAAAAAGACCACAACAAGGGGTTAAACCCAGAGCGCGAACTCGGTTGCCCCTTCTAGAGAAGTCGAAAAGGGTAAGTACATTAGGTACTGTGGCAGACAATGGACAGCGATAATTTTGGTCTACAGGTTACTGTCAATAATGTCATGGGCCAAACGTTTTCGAGCAGGAGACAGCGGGGATTCCCACTGGCCATAGCGGACATAAAGAGCCTATTGGCATTCATAGTAGGGGAATGAAGTGACAAAATCTGGCAGCCAGCAGGGTATGCCGAGGTCAAATTAAGTATGAACAAACATGACGGAGCACCCTATAACAATTATCGAGCACATGCTTGGAAAGACCTGAGAGAGCTGTATCCAGATACATCAGATATGGGGTCAACTAGCTCATAAAAAACGTAAAATCCAAACGAGGACTCCTTAGAATATATGCAATCAATAAAAGAAACGTGTACACAAGAGAATAAACAGTCATGGGACTATAAAATACCAGTATTCTATCACATTCTAGTAAGGGTGCTCTCCTCGGATGTACAGGTTTCCATAGAAAAAATAGTAGCGAAAGAAGCAAAGGGATAGCCTGAGATACAGGCAACAATTGTACATTAATGTAAAAGAAAACAGGAAAAAGACAAGGAGACAGCAGACAATGCGGTAAAAAGCTGAAAACAAATTATTGAAGAAAAAACAGGCCAAAATAAGCATGCAAGGTGTAGTGCTTACGGGACCAGTGAGTGTTCCACCTACCCAACAGGGTGATGGCTTCCAGTAGTTGTGGTAACACAGCAAGTAGGATACGAGCCAACACCATATAATCAACAATGGGGGGGGCAACAGCAGCCCATCTTTACAAATACACCATAGCCTGGATTTGCATATGTAGGAGCAGTAAATCAGTACACTGGATAATATCAGACAGGAAAAGGATATTATCCAAGGTGAAGGGGATTGGGATATATGGGTGTGGGTCACTGGTTTGGAGGTCAATGTTTTGTGTGTGGTAACTTTGGTCACTTTGCCAGAACATGCCCACTCATTCTGCAAAAAGTACAGCAAGAAGGAGTGCAGCAACAGCAGCCATATAGCCAGACATACATACAACCTCAGCTGATACAAATGATACCACACGAACATATGCAATAGTGCCACAACAGAAAATGCAATTGCAACCCACACAGACACAGGTTGTACCCACCGAGGGACAAGTACCAGTGCAAGGAGGAGGGTACAGTAAGCATACTTCAAGCACCAGCACAGACACACACACAAGAGAACGTGACGATATTGGGACAGAATGAGGTGCCTCTGTACACTGGAGTGACAGTGGTGGGCAGTAACCCATTCACATCATCAACAAACACTTTTTCACAATAGGGGTGCCCACGGGAAGTGCAAGTGTGTCCTGTCCTAACAGTAAGTAAAGACCCCAAAAGATGAGCCCGAGGTAGCAGTTCAAATAGGACAGAGAGGATTTTCCTTTCTCATAGATACTGGGGCAACCAGATCATGCATAAAAGAAAAGGGATTCCCATTATTGAATAGGAATTGGACATGCAAGACTTTTTCGGGGACTATTGGTTTCTCTGACAAAAAATGTACCACTGACAATAGGGACGCAACACATTGTAGCGCTAATATTGTATTCAAATGACACACTTATCAACATTCTATGAAGAGATTTGTTAAGCAAATTGAATGCCACAATGTCATTTTCAGAGAAAGGGATGGTGTGCACCACACCTGGGATATACCCAGCCAGGGTGGCAGTGTTGATGCAAGCGTACTATGCACACAGCACGATGAGAGAGATACCGACACACAGAGAGGTGTTCTTGTATGGAGTCCAAGTACTGTTAGGCTGGGTCCCATCGATAAAAGGAAAGTTTTTTTGACGTTCAATTGAATTTGTATTCAGACCACAGTGTCTGTCAACAATCACACCAGGCACACACACACTGCTTCAACTAAAGGAAGTGGTAGTGAGAAAAGACATGATCATATTGGTTGCTACAGATGACGATAACATTGACGAACCAAAATATTTTTCTTCGATTCCTCGCTGACATGAGTAACAGATACAGAGTTGTTTTCTACAAAGGACGAAGAGGAGGGAGACGTAGTGTTCCAGTTGAGCATACCTTGTCCACTACAGATAAAGGAAGGAGCAGTGCCCCAGATGACACAATTGGTGAAAAAAGAGACACAATACATGCAGAAGGATTAAGGAAAAAGTTCCAAAGGCACTATGGACCAAAGGACCCCATGATGTAGAAATATTGAAGGGGGCGGGAGCAGTGCACATTAAAATAAAGGAAGGCAATACCCCCTTTCATGAGAAGCAGATGAGGGTATATATGAGACACTGCATACCTTATGGCTGCAAGGTATCATACATGAGTCTACATCCCCTTGCAATACGGCAATTTAGCCAGTTACAAAATCAAAGGGTGGGGCGTGGAAATTCATACAAGATAGCCACCCTCCTAACCACGTCATTAAAGCAGAATATCCACTAGTTCCAAATCCAGCGACAATTTTTTGCAGTATTCCAGCAGAGGCTCAATACTTCACAGTAGTGGATTTGAAGAATGCTTTCTTCTACATTGCCCTGCATCTAGACTCCAGGTATCTCACCGCGTTTATGTATCGTGGGACAATAATTGAACATACAAGGGCATACAAGTACCAAGTACAGTGATACAATATGCGGATGACCTTTTAGTGGCCAGCACAACAGAATACAAGTGCAGAAAGGACTCAGTGACACTACTGACATTGCTGGCTGACAAGGGGTACAAAGTGGGCAGAAAAAAATGCAGTATTGCCAAACAGAAGTGGTTTACTTGGGGCAGATTGTATTAGCAGAGGGAAGACAATTAACACCTTAAAGGGCTGAAGCAATACATAAAACACGAAAACTGAAGACAGTGAAAGAGATGCAACAGATTGTGGGTCTATGCAATTACTGCAAAACAAGGGTCTTTGATTACTCCCCATACACCAGGCCTCTCCTCCAGACACTTAAAGAAGCTCAGAAAAACAAAAGGTACATAACATGAACAGCTCAGATGAATCACAATTTTGACAAGCACAAAATAAAATTGGTACATGCATTTTGGCCACACCCATTTATAAAGAAAAGTTTCATTTGTTTTCTCACTCAGATGGTAAATTAGTGACAGCCGTATTCACACAAAAGAAAGGACAGGCACACAAGCCTCTGTCATATTACAGTGGGACACTTGCTGCCGCTGCATTTGCAATAGAGAAAGGAACAACAATAATAATGGGATGCCCAGTCATTTTTTTCATCGATCATGCGTTGTCTGAAGTACCAGAAAGGTCAAAATCAACATTGACAACTCAGAGCGCATTAGGCTATAAAATAATACTGACAAACCCTGTAAAAGAAATTGCAATTTGCAGGACGGTAAACCCAGCAGAATTCATTGCAGAGCCCATTGAGGAAGGAGATTATATACACGATTGTGTGGCATGCATGGACAGGAATGAAGGGAACCCCCTCATAATAGAAGAAGTATTTGAAGGAGGGGATAGGATCTTTATTGACAGGAGCTCAAGTTTCTACCCATATTCAGGACAAAGGCATTCTGGTTCAGCAGTAGGGGGACACAAACATGGAATACACAAGGAAGGAGAGTTGATAGTATATTCACAGACATGATTGCTAGCACACTACTTTGCACAAGTAGCAGAATTAATGGCACTAATTGAGGCATTAAACATTTCAGAGGGACAAGCAGTTAATACCTCCACTGTACATTCCGGGCTAACAAGGTGGGAAAGGAGAGAATTCAAGAGAAGTGATGGCACAGCAGTACAGCATGCAACACTTTTGAGAAAATTATTGGAAGTACTGTCGCTCCCAGTGCAAGGCACATACTGCTGGGCAAGATCCTATTTCACTGGGCAACAAAAGAAAAGACAGAGCAGCAAAAGAAGCTGCATATTTACCAGAAGGGACACGTGTGCTGTTCCATTGGGAGAATGAAAAAGTACCACTTACAGCATTGATAGGAGCAACTAAAGAACAAAATGCACTGCCAGAGAGTTTCAATGCAACACTGATGGTTCAGATAATAGAGTAACAGGGAGAAGCACTAAATGATGAAAAAGAACTGTGGAATAAAAGAGGTTGCTCTCTGTCTCCAACGGATTTAATTTGGTGGCTTGACAGCACAGGGAAAGTGGTGATGCCCAAAAAGTTGTTGAATGTGACACTGGAGCAGCTTCACTAACCCGCCCATGTATCAAAAGAGCATGTTGCTGCGGGGATAAGTGAGGGCTGGTGAATGCCAAATGTATACAAAATATGTCTGAATTTGTGAATAATTGTATGATTTGTCAAAGGTTTCTGCCAGGTCATACCTTGAGAGTGGTACAGGGAACATAACTGCGACTGGAAGGGCCCTTCCGGCACTTTCATAACGAATATATCGATATGCAATACAGATGTAACTCTTAAAGATACATGTTTACAGTGGTGTGCTAGTTGGCTTGAGGCTGGTCCCAGTGCTCACAATGACTCCTGCTCAGCGGTGACATTTCTGGCAAGGAAGGTGTTCCCGAGGTGAAGGATCCCAGATGAAATCCGCTCTGACAACGGTCAGGATTTTGCAAATGATTTGATTAACGAAAATAACTGTCCTTTTGGGGATTCGGCACAAATTGTGCACTGTCTACCGGCCGCAAGAAAATGGTTTGGCTGAGAGAATGAATGTCTTACTAAAAGAATGCTTGGCTAAGCTTAGACAAATGCTTGGAAAGTCCTGGTTGCTCTTCTTACCTCTTTGATTTGCCTTATTAGCCTGGAGGGTAACATCGCCTCACTACGCATGAAATTGTCACTGGTCGGAGAATGCATGCACCTATATCTGCGGCATGTACAATTTCTGATGTTAATTCTTCTTCTAACATATTGGGGAGAATTTTCATGTGTACCTTACAGAACTTACAAAATCGCTCGCCTATATATCTCAACAGACAAATCCAAGAGTGCGTATAGAGCAAAACAGTGGCGAGCAGGAAGAGACATTCCGCAATCAGCACTTCTTTATTGAGCGACATAGTGTTAATAAAGAACCACGTCAGAAAGTGGGTAGAGGAGCGCTTCACAGGTCCTCACGCAGTGAACTATGCAACACCAACTGCTGTTAAAATCATAGGCTGCTGAGGATGGGTTCACATCACCGTCGTGCGTAGGGACAAGAGCACCGTCTCCAGAGAGAAGAGGACCAGAGCGCAATGTGGTGGGAAGTATTAGTAAGCTTTCATGAACTTTTTTTTCAACAATAAGACTTTATAGAAGACCAACAAAGGAAGACGGATGAGAGAGTGTTGTTCATATATAGACATCGAACAGTTTTGGTTTTATGGAATGTAATGATATTCATATGCATTAGTATAGGATTAATAATATTGTTATGTTTTCTTCTTAAAGTAAAAGGTGTTATATGCTCAAATCGTAGTGTAAATAGAAGTAAAATAAATTTAATAGATGAGGAAGAGTTCCATCAGGACACAGAAAAAGGACACATGATATCTGGAATGATGAAATGTTTTGTTTGGGAAGAGAGAGGGTGAATGGCACATGCTACGTCTGCTCACTCATCCCACACGTAATAGGTGCACCCAAACCTTTCTTGCCTCAGGCTGCATCCAATGAGGAAGCAGGATGCCCAATGCACCTATCCCTCTGTAAAAATAAGAGTCTATTACATGGAGAAAGAATTTCTTTCCAGTTGGTGGATGAAGGGGAATAGGTCTACAAAGATAATGATGTGCAACTAAACAGGATGGTCCAAAAAAGTGAAAGCAAAATGATGATAGTTAAATAAATAACAGAAGGCAGAAGGTTCTAAAAGGGGAGAGCAACTAATTAGTGAACACAAACAAATGCAGTTCATCAATAAGGAGGGATGCAGAATTCCCTGGTGTCACATGTAGGGAAAGCATTGTATCACAAGTATGACACTGACACAATGGGGACAATTTGTAAAACCCTATTGAATTAGTTGGGGCTGGAGAAACTCCTACTTTGCCTCTTAGTCTCGACCATCAAAAAATACATAACACAGTCCTAGTGGTGTCCGCCAAATCAAAATGACCTATACTTACAAAACGCCTGCCCTATCTCCTGTACAGAAAAAGTGTAAAAAGGAGAAATGTATGCAAAAGGAAAAATCAGTGTTCAAATTATAATGTGGTTGAACCAGCTCTACTCCTCACGTCATGTCAATATAGGCCCGACAGAAATTGGAGTAGGGCTTTAATACCCTGTCTATGTGCTGTTGGAAAGTGGCTGGGGCCCCATGCAGGCCAAAATGGAGGACTCTGAACTGGAATAGTCCCAGGGGTGTCGAGAAATCTGTCTTTTCCTTATCAAGACCATGTACTGGGACCTGCAAATATCCCTTGGTTAAATCTAAGGTTGATAGGAATGTGGCATTTTCAAGTTCATCTATTAATGCATGGCATATGATAGGTATCGTGGAAGAGATGGTGTTAACCTGCCTGAAGTCTATGCAAAACCTTCAAGAATAATCAGGTTTAGTTACCAGTACAATATGGAGGACCATGGACTTGAACAGGGCTTGATATTTTTGCCTTCAGCATTTTTTTCACTTCCTCAAACACTATTTATTTTTATGCTTGTGTGAGTCTATATGGTTTCAGATAGACCACTTTTCCCTTTGGAGATCTGATATAACGATAAGAACCATGTACCCTCCCTAGTTTCTCACAGAATACATTGAGGAATGCTGTAATAAGGTCATTCAAATCCTCTTGTTTCTGTCTAGATATTTATTGGGGATTAAGCTCAGAGTTATCTATTTCCTCAAGCACCAAAGAAGTCATTATCGAGGCGGTGGCAGCAGAAGGATTTTCTTTCCACTCCTTCAGGAGATTTATATGGTAGAGGTGTATCTTTTGCTTTCTTTGTGGTTGAGCTATTTTATAAGCAAAGGTTTCTGCTTGCTCTAGCACCTCATATGGCCCATGCCACTGTGAGACAGGTTTATTTTCAGAGGTGGGTAAGAGGACTAATACCATCTGTCCGACTGAAAAAGAACCTACATTCACCTCTGGTCATGGGTGGACTTCTGTTGGGCTTGCGCTTTCTCCAGGTGAGTGTGGAACAGGCTCAGTACAAGTTTCATGTGCTCTCGCAATTGGGTAGCTATCTGCGAGAGGGGAATAGGCACCTCTTCTCTCTCTTCACAGGTCTCCCAGAACATGTCTAAGACATCTCTTGGTTCTCTACCGTAAATTAATTCAAAAGGAGAGAATCCAGTGGATGCCTGAGGGGTCTTTCTTACTGCAAATAGAGCCCATGGGATTATGCGATCCCAGTCCTTCCCATCCTCTTCTACCAATTTTCTTTAAATTATTTTAAAGGTTTAGGCAATCTCTCTACCAATACGTCCATTTGGGAGTGGTAAACTGAGGTTCTTACCGTGGTTATTTGTAGTAATTCCTTGACTTCATCCATATCTTTACTCATGAGATTGGTGCCTAAGCCATTAGAATTTCCTTGGGGATACTAACCCTAGAAACGAATAGTAGTTATTGTTTTAAAATGTGCTGGGTTGTGTTGTTCTGCATGGGGAAGGGCTCTGGGTACTGGGTAGTGTAATCAGCGATTACGAGAACATATTTATTACCCAGTCTAGAGGTTTCCAACGGTCCAATGACATCCATCCCAATTCGGGAGAAAGGGACTTCTATTATTGGTAAAGGGTTTAGAGGGGCAAGTAAGGGAATATGTGCACTGGTTTTGCAGCATATTTCACATGTCTGCATGAAGTTCTTGATGTCCACATGGATACCAGGCCAGTAGGATTTGTCCACCTGTGAAACGAGAAAGTGCAATCTCTACAGCGATCTTGCGATGGGTTTGGGGAATAACTAACTGAGTTCTACATAGGCCTTCTCTATAGGTTTCCATTCTATATAATAATCCCTGTCTCAGGAAGAGAAAGGGTCTTCCCTATCCTTGTCCTTCTCCCTCAGGAATCACATGTAAGAAAGCCTCTGTGAGTGCTAAGTCATTTCACTGGGTGAAGGCCAGATCAGGAAGGATGGTAGGTTTTTCTTCCATCTTTGTCTCAATGATAGGTGTTTCATCTGCCCCTCCAAAGTCTAAGCTACCTCTCTCAGTTTCCTCAGTTTGGGGAAATAGAGCCTTCTCAAGAATTCCCTGTGCAATTTTGTCCCGATGGTGTATTTCAAATGGAGTTTCGCCATTGTTCTGTAGGACAACTTTCATGTCTAGCTAAATTTTTGGATTGATGATGCCTGCTAGGACATCTAGGCCAAACTTCCAGGACACATTTTGGGGCCAATCTAATATAACAACCCACATGAGGTATTAGTCTGGGAATCATCTCTCTTTTCCAAGGAGGGATAGTGACTTCTCTGCTGCTATATATCAAAACCTATGGATTCTTGTGTGGGTGAGGAGTCTGAGGCTCTGTGACTAAGTTTCTCCAATTTTAGGGTCCCCCAATTTTTCTCAATTCAGTCGTATCCCACTATTGACACCATATGTAGGGAAGGCATGGTATCACATGTATGACACTGACAAAATGGGTATTTGTAAAAACCATTACTTAAATAGTTGGGGCAGTCCTAGTAGAGGCTGTCAAATCAAAATGGCCTATGCTAAAAAAAAAGGTAATACCTGCCCTATCTCTTGTACAAAAAAGTGTAAAAAAGAGAAATGTATACAAAAGGAAAAATCAGTATTCAAATGATAATATGGTTGAACCAGCTCTCCTTCCCACATTAGGCCTCACAGAGTAATGCGATCCCAGTAGGCATGATGACACACTCTGGCTTGGTTTCCAACACAAAACACAGTTCAAAACCAGGGATCGATGCCCGCATGGCCTTCCAGGTTAATGTCTCTTTCTCTGACTTCCAAAATAATGTTTCAACCAAAATGTTCACAAAGATCCCCCTCTGTGGGGCTCAGAATTTTCTCCACACAGTTCTCGTAGGTCCCCCTTCGTCGGGCACAGACCTCTCATGACAAAGTTCAACACAAACTTGCAATGGGACTCCCTGCCCCAAGCCTATGATACTTCGGTCCCCCTCAGTTGGGTTTGGAATACTTTCGGATGTCGAAGACTTTCAAATGTGCATGGTATTTTTTACAGACCACCGCAGGACCAATTCAACTCAAAGTTCATGGTTTAACTTTCACTCTTCCCTTCTCTAGGAATTAGTCTTTTTTATTTCACTTTTGTTGTTCATTTGCTTTCTTGCTTTATTTGCTTTCTTGCTTTAAACAAAATACCTTTCACAGAGACTTTCGAGTGGTCTACTTCCTTTCACTGGACAAAATGCAGTAAAGGAACATTTAAGAGCACTACGTTTAGTGGCTCCCCAAAATAGATATGTACTCAACCTTCTTACTGCCGTAGAAAGAGGAGTAGTGCCAAGTTTGTGAGCAGTTGCTGCACAGTAGTGACTGATGGAGAAGATTGAAATGGAACATTGAAAGCATCTATCAGTGGAACACAGACATTCTATGCAAAGATGACAAATTAAGTTAGTGGGTTGCAGCCAAACAACCGGCAGGACGGCATTTTCACATGGGTGCCCACCTGACTTTATGGAGTATTTAGAGTGACTGTGCCCGCATTGATCCTCATGCTCGTCACCTTCTTCATTCGCAAAACTATTTTGAGACTCTATACTAACAAAATTAAAGGAAAATGTATGTTGTCCCTGAATGCTGATGGGGAAAATGACAGAAATAAGCCGCTAAGCAAACTAACAGAGAATGACAAAAAATTAAGAAGTTGATTGGGTCACAGTGCAAACGGTAGACAGAAAATTATGAAGCCTATTGTATTTCAAGAGATAAGAATGGGCCAGTGTGTGTGTTGATAGATGGAACACTGGAAATTTGAGAAGATAATGGAGGGGACATGAGTAGACTAAAAAGGTGTGGATAAATAAAAGAAAAGAGAATAGCAGAGCGAGGAATCGGGTAACAGAAGAGTTAGTAATTGATGGATCAATAAAAGGGGGAATAATGTGGCAACAGTACAATTTCAGACCTGTAAAAGGGCACAGACTTACCACCTGCAGGATTAGCCCATTAAAAAGGGAGGGAGCTTCTTTGATAGCCACACTGCTATATGTACTAGGCTGGGGAATGCCCTTAATTATTGCGTTTTAAGCTAATAACATATATGCAATATAATTGGGTTACAGGTAAGTATACTGTGTACAGGCCTCAAAGCATGCTTTTAAAAACATGTTCATATTTAATTAACTAGCTTAGTGGCCACAGAGGGTTGCAGCACATTGCAAATTACACATTCCCAGGTTCATAGAGTAGGAAGCAACAGCCTTTGTTACTTTCAAGGTCAGGAAGCAGAGTTTATGGGTCCCCTGGAGAAACAGTGAATGTCCAACAATTTTGTAATTCTGCATATTAGTTTATGAAGCTTGTCTATTGACGGTTTCAAAATGCCCATGGCAGTTTTAAATTTCCCCTTAGTACGTCTTAGCCTAGGAAGAAGTTTGAAGAGTGCCTAAGATGCAACATTAAAACACTAACTTGTCTGTGGTTAAAAGGCTCTGGCAGTGTCATGTTCGATTGCATTCCCATGAGAAGCAGATCAAGATGAGCGGCGGCAGAATACTAAAGATCTGCTGATCCTCTTAAATATTTAATTGAATTGGCATTATGATGTGGGAATTGTGGGTTGGACTGGGACATCACAAGGGTGGACAAGGGTGGTGTGGTGAGGTTTGCTGGACCCAATCATTTTAAGATAATGTATGACCCTCTAAAGGGGAATTCGGAATACACAGGGAAGCCCAAATATACACTAATTATTGATTTCCCTACCTTATTTTGGGAGTGGGTAACCAGTATGTATGTGAGAGGTAGTTGAATATTATCAACACTTATATCTGAATGCAATTTATCTCAAAATACATCGGTGTTTCTTTTACACAACTACTAGATTCCCAGACTTCTTTGGGTTTTCTCTACTTAATCTGTGTGACACCACTGTGTTTGTCGGGTTGTTTAAACTAATAATAATAAAAGAAGGAATCATTTTCCTGTTTCCATTCCAAAAATGGTGTCCAGTCGTATTCGGTGACTAAGTTCCCAACGTGCTTATTGGGTTTTTTCAGTTAATAATAACAAGTAAAGAAGGGCTTTTTTCCCTCTCCTACTTACAACTTGGCGCTCGGTTCCTCCCGGTGACTACGCTCTCAGCATTGCTCTCCTTTGTTGAGTTTTTATGGAGGGCTGATTGCATTCTCTGGAGCATTTCGTGACACCGGAGAACAGCACAGTGGTTATTCTTCAGAAGCAAGGAATAAGGTATGAGATTTTCCTTTCTAAACATTGTTTTTTGTCGATGGTGGCAACATATGGTGCACAATAAATAGTAGACATTTACTATGTTTTTCGGTGGTTTTTACACCATCTGATTTCCTTATCTCTATTGTGCCCCTCTAGATTTCCGACTTAGGAATCTGCCTGGGACACCACTGTTTCTGAGACCCACGTACTAAGATACCTAATTTTCTGCGCTTTAAATATAAATATTATATCCGCTCAAGGTAAGCCTAATCCTTGACACAGTTCTTCCTTCTTTTGAATAACTAAAATAAGACACCGTTTTCAGGATTTTGTTGTACGCTGTGTGCGTAATATATAGTAAAGCTCTTTTTTACAATTAGGTGATGCAAGACCACCCTGAAAAATTTTTAGAACCTGTTTACCTCCACAACACAAGAGGGCTACATTGGCATTTTACTCAGTGTATTCCTCATACGAAAGATGATTGACTAAGCTTGAGGAAAGCTAAAGAGAGTTTTTCCGAGAGAGAGCATTTTTAGTGGCATTTCATGTATTGGAACACTCAGTCATCTTACCTGAATCAATATGTTTTCAACAGACTGCACAGAGAATTAACCTTCTGCTTATGGATGGTATCCTGCTTAAATAAGGACACCTGTATTTTGAGAACTGCATCCACGTGCTGGAACAGGTAATTTCTAGACCTGTTTTTCTAGCAATGACAACTGAATATTGTCATAAGGAATAGTAGCAACTAGAGCTTATCCTTCTGTTTTTATGTTTTATCAACAGTTACACCATTAAAAATTTGAAAAAGATTTCACTCAAAGAAGATAAAGTGTTTTTATTGTAATCATAGTCAAATTGACACATCTCCTGACGAATGTTCCGTACTAACGTTGAGAACAGAAAAATGTTGAGTCTGAATTTCTAGTGATGGTTTAACTAGAACTATTTTGTGAATACAAATTGAGTGTGTTAATAACAGAATGATTACAACTGACTCTAATGTTGTTCCATAATTAACTGAGTTTATTAATTACTGAGTCTCTTATCACAAAGGACTTTTTTGTCACAAAGACTATTGTCATTGCTGTGTTTTGTTGCATTTTCTAAATAAAATATAATGTGTTTTGAGATAAATTGCATTCAGGTATAACTGGTGATAGTATCCAACTACGTCTCGCATATATACCCTCTATAGGAGAATGACACAAACCCCCCCCCCCCCTGCCGCCCCCTGTGGATGATTATCCTAATGTTGCAATGTGTTTTGATGATAATTAGTTCATGAGATTATAAAAGCTTTTGTTTTTGTGGCATATCTTTGAAAGCACTTTTCTTGCAGCTCTGTTTCACAATCTGTATGAATTTCACTTTCCCAGCTGTGCCTGGGCCCAAAATTAATTGCATTACTTCTTGACCGGTATACTCTCCTTTTTAGACTACTATTGTAATGTATACTGGTGAGTTTGGAGGTGACCCTTAGTACAATAGCATGGAAGCTATTTGCTCAAAAACATATAATAATAATAATAATAATAATAATAATAATAATAATAATAATAATAATAATAATAATAATAATAATAATAATAATAACAAATAATAACAATAACAATAACACATATCCATATAGTGCTTGGTGGTACACTGTTGCTGTTCTGTAATGTTGTAAAGGACAGCTGTTACCCCTGTCCAAACCAATGTTTCTCAGTTTATCCCCCTGGAAGGATGAAAGGTTATGTCATTCCTACACAGATTCAGCCCTGTCACTTACATTTGTGCTCAGAAAGATTGGTAGCCAATGCTCAACCCAACGAGCTAGTTTAAAGACTGTTTCAATTATTTTAAAGCATGCTCAATTGAGGTTCCCTTAATGATTAGAATCCTTGTTCAGAGAAAAGTAATTATTTTTTCTATTCACCTTGAGTCTACACCCGCGTTTTTATGCACACATTAGTTTGAATATGTGTTTTGCAGGAAGAGTGAAACGAGAGATAATCTAAGATAACACCAGTTTTCCCTCCAACTACAGTCCACGTGTGAAATTAATAAAGCATGGTGGAGTAAATTAGGTACAAAAAAATGTTTGTGTCTGACAACAACTGGGATGCCTCAAAAAATATTCATTCGCACACATGGGAAGCATGAGAGCTTCTCCAGCAGACAGCACACCACCAGAAGCCAGGACAAGTGCAGACTTGAAATCTGCCACTGTCAAAAAGGAAAGGAGTAGAAAATAAGCCTTCTCTGCCTAAACCCAAAGACTATGCAACCCTCGCCCTGTCAGCATAAGACTTGCATGCACGCTCGTACAATTCAGAAAAGGACTTCAAGGAATCTATTCTTCTCAATATCTCGGCCATCACATCGCCCCTTGCGTCACTTGACTCGGTAGACGTCGCATACCCCTCTCCTCCCTGCCACCCGGTACAGCTGTACTCCTCCTCTGTGCCCCTCCGTATCCTACCCCTTCTCTATATCTGTTTTGTTGTTCCCCCTGAAAAGCACTCTGTTAGGTATCCTCTCTGAAGCGCTCCATTGCTACTCAAATCAAGGTCTGCACTTGATAAATACAATAATAATAATATAATAAAAATAACAATAATAATAATAATAATAATAATAATAATAATAATAATAATAATAATAATAATAATAATAATAATAGTAGGATCAGTCCACCAACGTTCATGAAAATGCCCACCCCAAAGTGCATCAGAATTTGTGAAGTGAAGCGTGCATTCCAATGTCATACATTCAACCTGTGCAACATGCAGATTGGTGTTTACTGATCCGTCTGAGCATTTATTTATGATCACACCCACAGACCACACCACTGTATTTACCAATGCCCAACCCCCACTGACCACACTGCTGCTATCACATAAGGATTTTCATCTCTTAAACAGAGACGGAAAAGCCTTTATACATTTCATAAATCTGCATGAGTTATTTCAGAAAAGTAAACCCATAATAAAGGCAGGCCTCCCAGAATACTGCTTGTGGTACAATTAGAGGCCACATCCAGTGTTCGTGAAAACAATAATGCCAAACACTCTCCATTGACTCAATAAGTAACTTTATTCCAGATCATAAACAGAACCCATAAGTCTAAGTGCAGCTGAGTGGGCAAATGAAACAATAGGGACAAACTCACAGATGATTGCAGATCCAGCACACAGTATAACATAAAATGAGAGGCTGCGTTAAAACGTTCTTTCTTTAGTTTAAACATATATATAACAAAAAGAATAGGTGTTACTAATAATTTTCAAAGGAGAGCAGCACATTTGGAATTTCTTGATGCATAGTTCCCCAGCACCCCCACCCCCCAGCAGTGAGGGGCACCTGCCAGCAGGCCCCCACTCATGTCCCCCAGCACCCCCACCCCCCAGCAGTGAGGGGCACCTGTCAGCAGGCCCCCACTCATGTCCCACACATGTCCCTCAGCACCCCCACCCCCCAGCAGTGAGGGGCACCTGCCAGCAGGCCCCCACTCATGTCCCTAGCACCCCCACCCCCAGCAGTCAGGGGCACCTGCCAGCAGGCCCCCACTCATGTCCCACACATGTCCCCCAGGACCCCCACCCCCCAGCAGTCAGGGGCACCTGCCAGCAGGCCCCCACTCATGTCCCCCAGCACCCCCACCCCCCAGCAGTCAGGGGCACCTGCCAGCAGGCCCCCAATCATGTCCCCCATCACCCCCACCCCCCAGCAGTCAGGGGCACCTGCCAGCAGGCCCCCACTCATGTCCCACACATGTCCCCCAGCACCCCCACCCCCCAGCAGTCAGGGGCACCTGCCAGCAGGCCCCCACTCATGTCCCCCACTACCACCACCCCCAGCAGTCAGGGGCACCTGCCAGCAGGCCCCCACTCATGTCTCACACATGTCCCCCAACACCCACGTCATGACGATCCTCAATCATGGACCTCATGGCCACCCACATCACACCCCACGCCACCCCAGCCCAAAGACCCAACTAAGTATTGCATCCACCCACAGAGAAATGGCCATTACATGATACAACCCGAATGGCAAGTATGTACATGAACACATGTCCGTCACACACACACAATGGGTGCAAGTGAATGTGAAAACCCATATCATGACATGCATGAAACCAATGAGAGAATAGCACACATCGAAGTATGAAAGAAAAATATATTGAACACAAAATGAATGTAATGAAAAAAAAAACACTCAATAATGGGAATAAGAAATAAAATGCAGCATGTCCGGAAAAAAATTAAAAATATGATTTCAGAATCCAAAGAAATCCAAATGAAAATGTGTCCAAAGTCTCAGTCCAACCAAGCAAATCCAAGGGAAAAAAATATATGAAATCCATTGTGCCATGGTGAAATTAAAATAAAAACAAGAAACATCCACTGTTCAACTATAAACAAATCACCAATCCAGGGTCCTTGAGCCCAACAAATGAAATTAAACCTACAAAAAACACTACCTAATAAAGAACTATATACAAAAATGTGGTGCATTGTCCAAGCGGCCCAAAATAAACAAAAACAGAAAGGAAACCTAACACTATCTAACTATTTAAAATGGCAGCGGGCTAGTCCGACGGCTCACTTTTTGATGTCCCGGGCCAGGGCATCATTGAACTCCTGCTCAATGTCCTGGAGGCGGTCCTCTTCCATGGCCCTAAGGGTTCGCAGGGACGATGACATGTTCACCTCCAACTCCCTGCGAATTGCCTCGAGGCACTCGGCCCGCCTCAGGGCCCTCCGTGTGGAGTTCTCCGCCCTGACCATTGTGAGCTCTGCCTCTTCCGCCCGCTGCCGCTCCGCATCTATGGCATGGCCCAACCGCGGCCACACGGAAGAAACTTGAAATCTGGGGTCCTCCTCCCCTATGGCCGATGCCTGCCCCTCCGATGTTGAAGGCCCTGAGCCATCATTGCTCAGTTACCCATGTTGCTGCTGCTGTGCCTGTGCCTGCGCCCTGGCTCTTGCTGCCTGCACGTCCTCCCCCGGCTGGGGTGCAGTTGTCGTGGTGGCCACCCCTACTGGACGTCCGACTCCCGACTGTGGCAGGGAGGTGTCCTCCACCAGCCTGGCTGATGGGTCAGGGGCAGCTCCACAGGGTAGCCAGGTTATACATGGGTGGGAAGATGGCATGGTGGATGACTGGCGCATAGGGGGTTCAGGTGAGGAGGGGGTCGCAAGAAGGTCCAGCACACGGAGGAATCCAGCACCGGTGACCCGTCCCAGTAGGTCAACGTGGTCAAAGAGGCATGCGAGACGACGTGCAGTCTCTCCACGAAAAGACTGCAGGTCACCTTGCATGCCCCGTTGACGCAGCGCTATCCCAGCCAGGACAGGCTCAACACGGTCCCGGATAGCCACGTCCGCAGGGAGAGGAAGGCCAGTTGTTGTGCGCTCATCCCCTCCCTGAAAACAAGTCTGGATGTAGGCATCCCTGCTGGTGCCAGATGATGCAGTGACAGGATCAGGGACAGGATTACACACAGGCACCTTCGCGGCTGCCTGTGCTGCCTCCTGTCCCTGCCCCTGTACTGCACCACTAGCACCAGTGGAATCCCCACCTCCAGACCCCATGTGTTTCCCTTCCGTGGCCTCCTCCTCCACCAAACCCCCCACCAACCTGGATGACTCAGTGCCATCTTCCTCCGTTGGACCCTGTGGTGTCTCAGCTGCCCATTCTGCTGCCGAGGAGTCCACCTCTGACCTCTGCCTCTTGGACCTACCCTCGGCAGCTGCGGCCTGGGACGCGGCACTAGACTCCTCACTCCCTGACGAGATGACAGTCTGGGAGGGGAGCCGGGCCTTGCGTCTCCGGCTGGTGGTGCGATCCCTGCCGCTGTGCTCTACAGCACCTCTCCGCCCTCTTCATTAGTTGACACTGCAGACAGGGAGAGATAAAACACAGACATCAGGGCACTGTACAATGGACTGATACACACATGACAGTTGCACATGAGTGGCAGTGTCAAACTTCAGACATGGCATCACACTCCATGACACACATGTCATTTCAACTCACACACATGAGCATTTCCACAGCAATATTGCACCAGTCAGCAACATCCATACACATACAACAGCATGAACAGCCGAAGGTGAACCTGACATCACATGAAACACAGGGAGTGCACTAGACATGCACACATGCCACCACACTTACATGCATGTCTACATCTCCTCCAACTGTCGCAATGATGCGATTGCCATACATGTCACATCTGGCATTCAGCCTTCTACATATCAATGTCACGTGCATCCATGTTGCATCACAGTTGCACACTTGACAAATACACACACATGCACATGTACACAGTGCTGATACATGCAGCAGGATCCACCATCCATGTGTGACACCACACCATGCCAACGTACATACACAGAAATTCAAACATGTGTGCTCCCACACCTGCATTTGCACATCATGCTTACCAACACATACACCATTGATGTGTCTCACGCCTAAGAGGACTCACATGTGGCAGCCTCACGCCCCTCTTCATACACATCCCTACATGGCCCTACGAAAACACATGTGCAACCTGCACACTACTGGCACACCACCACACGCACAGCATCCAATCAGTATGCATGTACACTTACTGCTCGACTCCAGATGGGTCTGCCTCTCAAGGACCTGGACATGTAGTGCTGGGCGAATGTGTTCCAGGACCCTCATCTGGTGGTCAGACAGGTGGTCCTGGCGCCCCTTGGCATCCGCTGCCTTCAAGAGGCACCGGGCCTTTTTGAGGGTGCTGGACCTGAAGTCCTCCCAGCGCTTCTTGACATGTTGTAAGTCGCGGACTGCCACCCCTTCACATTGATGGCAGTCACGATGTCCATCCAGATCCTGGTCCGTCCTTCATTGTCGGCGCGCAAACTTCCAAAGAGGGCATCATAATGCCCCAGGACTTGCCTGGCACTGAAGCTGGTGGCCCTCTGCCTCTCTGGCTGGGGGTTGCCAGTGGTGCCAGATGGTGTTGTGCCCGACATGGCAACCCCAGAGGCAGGAGTGGGAGGGCAACTGGGTCCTGGGGCTGGGCTGTGGAGCGATGGTATCCCAGTCGGGAGTCTGCGGTTCCAGCAGGGGTGGTCACAGCAACTGCACCCCCGGCTGACGTGCAGGCATCAAATAGCAAAGCACGTGGGCAGCAGGCAGTCATGCAGCAGCAGATGGCAGGTGGAAGCATGCTCAGGGCTCTGGGGGGCAGTAATTCGGCCTTCTGGGCAGGAGCGTGGTCTTCCTTGTGTTGTTGCGTGGCCAGCTTTATACAGAGTGATTTGGCACGTGAAAATATTGCACGTCATCGTGTAATTCGAGGAAAGGCCCTTCGTGTGTAAGCGCATCAGCACACATATGCGGTTTCATTGGACCAAAGGCCCTTAGCGCGTAAGGGCTTCTGTGACGTGACTCGCACGGGCATTTCCCTCGTGACGTGGGCATAGCGGTTCAGCGCGCGTGAAAAAACTGCACGTCCGCGTGTGGATGCGTGTAATTCCATCAACACGGGTGCATGTTCATCGTATACGTCCAAAAACTGAACGTCCGAGTGTCAGCTCGTGTAATTGGAGGAAAGGGCCTTAGCGCATACACGCGGAAGTGACGCTGTACGTGTGGGCCGCTTTAAAAGGTACATGTAGGACCCCATTCCCTTGTACGTGGTTTTCAAGGAGAGCGAGTGGGTGAATTCTGTACTTCTTGTCGGTTCACACGCGATTACTTCACAGCGTTTCAAGTTCGTACTCCCTGTTACCTCTGACAGCGTTCTTTATTATTTTTGGGACTGTTTCCTCAAACAGCGTTCACTTCTTTTGCCCTGTCTCCTTTTTTCATGTTTTTTTCACATTCTTTTTCCAGGCAGACGGTGAGTCGCGCACGCATTTACCAACTGTGCTTGCCCCGTGTGTCGCGTACCCCTTCAGAGATCATTGTAGGCTGCGTGTAACACACGTACGCTTGATTTTGTGTTTCTGGGTGCCACAGTGTAGTGAGGGTTCATTTTTCCACGCACGGGGTCTAGGAGGGGTTGCGTGCATGTTACTTTTTGTTTTTGGGGTGCCTGTGCGTTGCATGACCCGTCATCTTCCCCCAGGGGTCACAGACAGCCTTGCTAGAGCACTAGGGTACGAATTCCATCTAGTACCCTACCCCTTTCACCCCCAATTGCCCAGGACATTTGTGTACTGCAACTCCGATACGCACAACAACATCAGTGCCATGGTTGGGAGGCGACCTAGTGGTAAGGGAGGCAAAGGTGGCCAACCTCCAAAAGGTGGGCGTGGTGGGCACGGTAGGGGACGAGGCTAGGATTTGCAGGGTGCCCATAGACCCCCATGTGTGGAGGACCAATCAGGGACACCCATGCCCCCCCATGGTTGAGGGAAACGTGGCTGACACCATCCCAGCTCAGCCCTTTTTGGACCAGCCCATTTTGGTACCTGAGCCGGCACAGGATGACTCCCAGGCTGACTTCCAGGTCAGCAAGTCTAAGCCACGTGTGTCGGTGCAAGTTGGTGTCACCAGGCCACGTGGATCTGGGTCTGCAATGTCATCTGCTGCCCCAAGTAGGCAGGGTGGGGAGGCTGCAGGGGAAGCTGCAGCTCTATCCACCCCAGCTCTGAGTCTCCCAGCCGGGACAGTGTCGGTCCTTGTCCATCAAACTGACGTTGCCCCTGCCAACATCACACTTCAGCCAATGCCTGCACCAAGACCTATGGTTATTGTGCCTTCGCACACTCCCAGTACCCAGTCCACCTGCGCTTCTGCCCCTACTGACCAGAGTGGCGCAAGCCACTCAGGCTCTGCTCCACCTTTGAAGAAGAGGAAGAAGGGTGCTCTGGCACTACAGGCTGACACCCCAGACACGGCTACACAGTCCGGCACGTCAAGGAAGCCTAGCTTTAATGACCCCGAACTTGATGCACTTGTGAGCTATGTGTCGGCACATAGCCACGAAATGTTGGTGACTGCAAGGTGCAAGACCACACCTGGTCAATGTAGGGCACACTGGCAGACCATCGCGGACCGCATAAGTGCCCTTGGATTTCTGAGGCGCACAGCTGATGATTGCTACAAGCGGTGGAATGACCTAAAACGCAGAGCAAAGAACAAGCTGGCCTCAAATCATGCCGCTACTCTGGTGACTGGCGGTGGGTCTCCACAAGAGGACAACAATTCACTGAACATGAGTCTGTTGCTGGGACCTTCGTCACAGAGGAACAGATCCAAGGTGTGGGAGATCTACCTGATTACGATGCATTGTCCAGTGAGTGCCCATGTGTGTGTGTGTAATCCATGTGTATGTTGTTTGGGTGACGGGTTCTGATTGAGTGCCAAGTGAGGGTGTGTACTCCTGAGTGTTATGGGTCACCCGTTTGCTTCCTCCCATACATTCACGTGCCTTGGATTTGGGTATGACTGTATCCCTTCTGCCCACATTTGCCAATTAGGCCCACATTAGTGCACTTTACCTTGAACTGTCATCTTGCAACTACATTGTTCAGATTTTGTAAGTGTTCATTCAAGGTGATTGTTTCCACTCTCCCATTTTTGCTATGCTTTATTCTGCCCTCTTGCAACATATGCGATATGCTTCGGTCATTGTTTACAGCCCACACTGGGCCACTATTTTTACCTGGTTATGTTAATGATTACACCATTCAGGCCGATGGAGTTTTGGGCTGCAGTCATTTTTTATTAGGGCCTGTTTGCATGTGGAAGATGACAGATGTTTTCTGTAATGTTAAAGTGACCAACCATTGATCAGCCCACAATGACTGTGTTATTGGACACTGGATGTGTTTCAGTGTGTGGCACATGCATATTTTGGAACACTATTCAGCAACAATCTTCGCATCATGTCGATGTGACATGGATGTGTGACAGTACTCATTCACTGACATATTGCTGTAGTTTTGTAATTTACCGTGGCTATGCTACATGACATCTGTGTGGTGGCATGTGTCATGTATGTGTATTGGACATGCCACTCACAGCCTGATGCGTGATGCCAGTGCTACGCAACATGCTGCAAATGTGTTGCTTTTCCATCTTGCTCTCCCCAGTGTCTGCCTTTTTGACTCCACTTCCAACTCTTTGACAGTGCATGCATGGCAGGGTTATAGTCATGTGGGACATGTGTAAATCATGTACTGGATCTCTGACTTGTCACGGCCTATGTGTGTGCTATGCTGCTCATGCCTGTTTCCATTTGTTGTCTTTCATGTTTTTGCAGGTGATGACGCACTTGGTGCTGTTGAGGTTGAGGAGATGGTGCAGACCCAGGAGGAATCTCAGGAACGACCGGGCACCAGTGGGGGACGTGGTGTGGTGGTGGGTGAAAACCCAATGTTACTGCAAACCATATTGTCCAGGGGTGTCTCTGGGTACACCTCCCCAGACCTCTATTCAGGTGCTGAGTCAGATGATAAGACATATGTGCCGTCGCAGGTAAGTGTTTCTGGCAGAGATTCTGTTATGTCCAACCCACCTGGACCAGGGGTAGAACCCTCTATGGGGATGTCAGTGTTGGTAGGTCCGCCTTTGGCGGTTACGAATGCAGGGTCACACTCCACAGCATCTGATCCTGTTCCTGGGCCAGCAGATCAGAGGGGGAATGCAGTCCTGCAGCCTCAGGCAGTGCCAGCACAGCAAGGTGCAGATCGCCTTGCCCCAAACCGGTGTGTTGCCCGTCGACACAGTGGCTGTGCACCATCAGGCAATACTTTATTGGAAAACTCCATGTACGGTATGGCAACCCAACAGGCAGCATCAGTAGAAATGATGGCTCAGGCAATGGAGAGGGTGGCCACTTCCATTATCCCACCTGAAAGGCAGATGGAGCAACAACAGCAGGCAACAGACTCCATTTGCCTATCACACAGGGAAGACATGTTGGCGTCCAACAGGGACAGACGGGCGGCACTGGAGACTCTGCGCGAATCCATATCAATAGAGTCCCAGGGCCACAAGGAAGCCCTGAGGGTAGAACTACATAACCTCAGGCAGACTCTGGTTGAACTTGAGGCTTCCAGTAATTTAAGGGCAGAACAGCAGCTGGAGCAGCTCACATGTTCGCTCTCAGCTAAGCTGCATGCAACACATGAGGAGATCCGGGCATCATGTGAGGCCATGCGTGCAGAAATGCAGACAACCCGAGATGTGCTGCATGGAGATCTCCGCACTTTAATCCTCCAGAATCAGACCTTCCAGATCTGCATACTTGCTGCCATGGAGGACCATACCAGGGCTTTGCGTGGGCTGCCTCCCATAGTGCCACCACCTCCTGATGCAGCAGCAGATGATGAGCAGAGCGACAGCAGTTCTCCCACAATGGCATAGCCGTGCAGGCCATGAGCCCAAAGAGTTTTTTTTTTTTTGCAACATCCACGCAGGTGGGTGTTGGTGTGCACCCTGTCCTCGAACCCCCTGGGTGGCCTCCCCCACCCTCCTGGCCCCCACATGGCCATTTTTTTTTTTTTTTAATTTTTTTTTTTTACAGTGTGTTGCCTTGTGTGGCTCCCGTGGGCATCGACTGTATTCCGGCTGGGCACATGCAGGCTTTTCCTGAGTTTGGGTTAGATGCTTGGGTTTGTGAGACACACACCCCTCCTGCTTCCCATTTCCATAGGCTTGCAAAGGGTGTGACCAAGTGACAGTGAATTACACAGTGGCATTGGGGTCCCATGAGCTGTGTGGGCAGTCTGTAGTCAATACTGTGTAGACATCCCTAGTGGATATTGTTGTTGTATTGTACACTGCATGGTGTATTGATATGTACTTGTTCATCCATGTCTTCCTCCTAATCTGCAGGTTCTTTCCTCATGTCTTCACAAGGCCGTCTACTTTGCAGATGCAGTTCATGTTGTATACAGTACACTGAGACATTTGCGTGGCAGCAACACTCTACAGTTGTAAGGGGTTGATGTGCTGGCATATTCAGGTTGTAAGACTACCACCACTTGAACTTAGTACTGTCATGTTTTTGCATTTTTCCATGGTGTGTTGCAGCATTGTGTTGGTGGTAAGTATTTGGTAATGTGTGCTGTTAGTTATACATTACTGGGAGCATATTGTGTGTGGGCAGTTTCCATTAGGGACAGTATACTTTATGACACTTGTGTCAGGTCTTGTGCATTGCTTTGTTTGCTTTCACGTTGCATGACATGCCATGGTGTGTTTGGTGGTGGAGCTGGGGAGGGGTTGGGTGACATGGCGCTGTTCTCATGTTGTATTTAGCAACGGGGTAATGAATTTATCAGCATAGATGTATGTCTTTTGTTGACACAGTATTGGTGGTGTTTGGGTAGGTAGGGATGCACACAATGTAACACTTCCAGATGACCAATCTCAGGATGGTATGGTTGTGACAGTTGCGTGTCACTTATGTCATCATCATTGATTGTCATCTGGTATGTGCAGGGGCTGTGTGCACTCCACAGGGGTGTGATTTTATGTGAAGTAATTAGCCACCAGTTGCGTACGGGCTGCCTCACCACGTGCCCTTTCCCCTCCCATGCGCAGCGGGCGTGCATGTGGTTGGGGATGTGGGGGCACCACCATCTCCACCGGCAGGCCCCGGCATGTTGCAACGTTGTGCAGGACACATTCTGCCACTAAGATCCTGCACACTACTGGGGGAGCATATAACAGCTGGCCACCAGAGCGGTCAAGGGAGCGAAAGCGTGACTTGAGCACTCCAAATGTGCCCTCCACTATGCCCCAGGTTGCAATATCGGCTGTGTTGTATCTTACCTTGGGTGGCGTGGTGGGGTTCCGAATTGGCGTCATCATGTGGGTGCTCAGAGGGTAGGTACTGTCCCCTGGGGAGGTGGTGATGGGTATCATTAGTGGGGCTGTGACATTACTCAGTATCTGACATGCATGCATGTGCAGTGGAATTTATATTCACCAACCAGCCGTGTATCGCCATGTCGCCCAGCTTCTAGGTCCCGGTTTAGGGTTGACATTCTGTAAATGAAACTGTCGTGGGTGGACCCTGGATAGTTGGCATATACTGAGGTGATGATTCCCTTGGCATCACATACTACTTGCACGTTGATGGAATGCCAGTGCTTGCGGTTTCTATAGATGTGCTCAGATGCCCTGGGGGGACGTAGAGCCACATGGGTGCAATCAATGGCACCTAGCACTTTGGGGAATTGTGCCACCCCATAGAAATCCTGGATGGCAGCCTGCCTTTCTGCAGGTGTTCTGGGCAGGTATATGTGCCTGCGGACTGATGGGTGTGCAGTCATGATGGCCAACACCTGGTTTAGGCAGCGTGACTGCGTGGCCTGTGACACCCCCCCACTATAGCACTTGTCCGCTGAAATGATCCAGTGGCCAAGAAGTGCAGTACATTGAAGACCTTATCCAGGGGGCTGAGTGCTTGGGAGCACAGGGTGGGTGATGTGAAGTCATCCTCCCACTCACTCACCAGGTCGAGTATTATGTGAGGTGGAAACCTGTACCTCCCATACACCTGGTCATCAGGCATCCCAAAAAGGCTGGTTCTGGGTGTAAAAATTCTGGGCCTGACTATCCTCCTCCTCCTGCGGTATCCCACGACCACTGCTGCTAGGAACGATATATTCATCTTGGCGTCTGAGCTTGTTTGTTGTTTGCGCGCACTTTTATGCTGCACGGGTCCACGTACGCCTGCTTCCTGCTTTTCAAAAAAGTCAAAATTCCTTTCACTGATGCACACACACTTTATCTAGCGCATCTGTTTGTCCATGGAACTGGTATACCAAGCACCACAATCCCTATATGTGTAATATGCAGGAGCGACCGAGCGCAGTGATGGATCCTGAACCAAACCAGCGTGCTTTGTGGGGTTCTCCACCTGAGAACATTTTTTAAAAAGTGAGTCAAATGGCATTTTTGACAGCACTTTCTGTGAAAAAGTGGGGAAAAAGCCAAACAGTCTGCAATCCATTTTCTATGGTTGCACATGAAAAAAACACCAACCGTGCACATGACCATTTTTCAATGCATGTTCATTATGCCTTTCCCCACTTCATATGGCAATATATAAAATATGTTCATGCTGCCTGTGCCCATATAGGTCCATACGTGCTGCACCAATATTTGCCAGTATTATAATATAAGGACTCCCAGCCACAAAAAAAATGCCACAACACAGAAATAGAATATGTCCTGACTGGCTATACCAGAATAGGCCAGTGTACCCCTTATTTTTGCTTGTACCATTGATGCAGTACAAAAATGCCATGGCACATAAAGAATATATGGCTATACAGGAGCCACCAATGTAAGCGAGTCTAGCCATGTATTAACACTCATCATTTTTGCTTTACACTTGATGTCAAGTAAAAAGTAACAAATGCCATGCCACCGGAAAGTAAATGCACACTGATACCATAAACCAAGCTAACCATGTAATGTTATAATATGTTATTTTATTGTGACTTATACCATGGGCCGCTGCCATTTTTCATGGTCTCCAGGTGTTCAGGCAGATCAGAAGAGGAAGTGGGTTTGGATGGTTAGTTGGTGAGTTGGTTGGGCTGAGAGGGACACACGCAAGAGAGATTTGATGTACTGTTGGTAGCTTCAGTTAGGAAAAACCCGTCACTGTGTGCTGGTATGATTTTAGTTGATCGACATTGAGTGATGGTTTGTGTGTGGTTGTATGCAGTATGAGTGTGTTGTGTGTTGTGGAGAATTGGTAGAGTGCCTGTAATTAGGCAGTTTTGTGGTGAAGCTCTGGGTTAGGTGGTGGGTATTTTGAAGAATCCTATGGATCCCTCACTGAAACCCTGACTAAAGTCTCCTGCCAGGTGGCTGGGGAAAGGCGAATGCTTCCTGGTCCTGTCCTCGGGGGTTGTTTCATGTGCGAGATCACCTGGGAGTAGAGAGGGACCGGGGTGGTGAGGCGATCCGGTGGAATGAGATGCAGTATTTGTCCTTTGAAAGGGAAAGCCTCTCAGGATTGCCAAAGCAGGTAATGGCTTATTGCCATTAGGAGGTATCTGAAGCATATATACAATCTGTGCCTAAAGGCACAAATACCATACAACCTGAACAAGCCTTAATAACAGAAAGAACTTTTAAGGTTTTTAGGGTAAACATACTCCTTACTCCCAAAGCAAGAATGTACAGGAATCTAGAAATATTACCTTAAGTAGATTGCCTTCCTCTGTAACAACACATTCTAATGTTTCCTCTTTAAATATGTTCAAGGGAAATAAATCTGTCCTTAATATTAAGAAGTTAGCAAGAAAACCCAATGTTGTTTGGGAGTACAACTACCCTAACCCCATGAGTACTAGGATGAGGAAGAGTACTGTAGAGCAATGTTGTAGCGAGGGTCAGGCAATTAGGCCTAATGACACACACGTGAAGAAGGCTGAGAGCCTTAAAAGGCCCCAGCAGGTGCTGCTCATGTAGAGTAGCTGTGGTTGCCGTATAATTAGCAGAATGAGCTGGAACTGTGGCTGAAGTTCGTGCAGTAGTAGCAGAAGTAGAAAGAAGCAGACCTGGAAGGAGTGGGACAACCAAATAGATGCCTGGTCTTGGTCTTTGATGCTGCAGATTTCACCTGCTTGTCCTCTGAGGGTCTTGTTCCCCCAAACGTGTTGCAGAGGCTGCGCAGAGGAAAGCGTGCAGGAAGACTGTTTTTCCCGATTTGTGCCCAATAGCAGAGATTGCGCAGCAAGATGCGTGTCGGAAACCGAGGCAAGCAGCTGTCGTGGAGCTGTGGATCTCAATATCCAGCTTTCTGTTCACTCACATATAACAGGAAGCGCGATGAAGTTATTTGTTGAAGGTTTAACAAGGGTACAGTGGAAAAGTAGCACTCGCATGTATCAGGTCATTCTTATTTACTCGTGTAAAGAGCAAATGCTGCAAAAGACCATTGTTAAGCCCTTTAAGCCTGCTAAACATATTAAGAAGGGGTTGCATGCCTCTTGTACAGAGCAAACATTGTGAAGACCATTGTTTGTTTCTTTGCTTGTTTGTTCGTTAATTTTGTATGGCGCGCCAAACCCAAAGGTAACTGGGCGCTACAGAGAACAGAAAACAGGATTGCTTAAAAACTTTGTTACAAGGCACAATATAAATATGAAACATTACGTCACGATAAATCAGTTAAAGAATATACATGTGTACAGTCAGGTTGATAGGTATAGATTGATACATGGTTAGTCTTGGGGGTCATTGGAATGTAGCCATGTGAGAATATTCCGTCTAAAACTGTAGTAGGACTGGTCTGTTCTGATGTCAAGTGGGTGAGCATTCCAGTATTGGGCTGCCTTAACTGAGAAGCTGCTGCCGCCTGATTTTTTTTGTCTAAATTTGGGTATCTGTAGGCAGTAGGAGTTGGCAGTTCTGGTGGGGCGAGTGGATGTTTTACTCACTATTCTTGCTGCCAGGTGGAGGGGGCTGCATTGTTAAGACATTTAAAGGTAAGTGATGCTGTCTTAAGTGAGATTCTGTCGCAAAGTTTGAGCCGTTTGTGTTTTCTTCTAATGTTAGAGATGTGTTCTTTGGAGGGTAAGTTGAGAGCAGTTCTAAGGGCATTGTTTTGCAATGTTCGAATATTGTCAATGATGTATGTGTTGGCTCCCAGGTACAGAGCATTGAAATAGTCAAGTTTGGACGGTATTAGTGCATTGGCAATGATGATGCAGCTGGCTTGGGTGAGGAAAGCTCTACTTGCCCTAATGATCTTGCACGTGTAGGCCATGGAAGATGCTAAGGAGTTAACTTGTTTCTTTAGTGTTAGGGCTGAGTCAAGGTGAATGCCTAGTGTTTTCACTGTTTTGGCAACTGTGATTCTATTGCCATCATTGTTAAATGCTGAGTAGCTGGGGCTAAGTTTTTTTAAGTTGGCAGCGGATACAAGGAGCAGGATTTTGGTTTTATCATCATTCAGGCATTGTCCATGTGTGGCCATCCATGCCTGAATGATGAGATATATTTTGTTTACCAAGGCTGTATCAGAGTCGAAATTGCCCGAAAGGGGAATGAGGATCTGAGTGTCATCTGCTTAATTTGTGTAGGTGACACCCAGTCTGCCCAATTTGTCAAATAGGGGCTTTGTAAAGATATTGTATAGAGTTGGCGAGACGCAGGAACCTTGGGGTACACCACAAGTTATTTTGATAGGGACTGCCGATGGGAATGTGGAGAAAACTCTCATTGTGCGGTTGTCCAAAAATGATTGGATCCAGGCTATGGCCTCGTTTGAAAAGTGGGCAGCCGATGCCAGGTGTTTGCACAGGACTGCGTGATCCACCAGGTCAATGGCCGCTGACAGATCAAGGAGGAGTAGCATGGTGGTGTTTCCCCTGTCATTGAGTTCATCAATCTGTTCTTTAAGATCAATTAAGGCTGTATCTGTGCCATGCTCCGGTCTGAATCCTGATTGGCGGGTACCTAGGAGTTGGTTAGTTTCAAGATAGTGGTGGATTTGTAGGTATGCTACTCTGTTTTATATCTTGAGAAGGAATGGTACTGTGATGATAGGCCTGTAGTTAGTGGGAATAGAGGGGTCTAGAGTTTGCTTCTTGAGAAGAGGTAGGACCCAGGACTGTTTTAGGTTGCTTGGAATGGTGTTGGAGGAGAAGGAAGCATTGATCAGTTTAGTTATGAAGGGGGCTAGGTCCCTTGCGGCAGCCTTAATTAACTGGGCTGGACAACTGTCACCCTTACAGTTGGATGGTTTGAGGGATGCGATTAACATTTCAGTTTCCAGAATGGATATTTTTTTTTTTTTATTTGAATGGGTCAGGGTCAGGGCCAGGTGAGTTAGTAGTCATAGGGATGGTGGTGAGTGGTGTCTCATTGGGAGTTAGGGAGTCTTTTTTTAAGGATATTTTGGTTTGGAGCCTTTTAATTTTATTTGCTAGGGCATTTTTGTATGCTTGTGCACCATTGTTTGTCTTCGGTAATGTTGTCGGGTGGAGGTATGGGGCATTTGTACTTTAATAAAATGGCAAATTTGAGCAAACATCACATTGCTGACCCCTCACAGTATGCAAAGTATTCAAGAGTTATTAGCAGGGTTACATGGGACGTTGTCTGTGTTGTTTTGCGCTGGGTTAATCATGAAGCTTATTTTTACTTTTTTTGTTTAGCAGAAGATATTTCTTTGGGTGCTCCAGTTCCATAATGTTTTCTTTCATTTCAGTGGTTGGTTTTCTCTCACCAGTGAGTTTGTCAGCTTATTGTGTTAAAGAGAAATGTTTTCAATAGCTTCCTGAATTGTAGGTGATCTTCTGCTCGTCTTATTTCCCTTCGGAAAGGGTTCTACAGTTTCCCCACTTGATTCCCAGTATTTCTGTTTTGCATATTGTTTTGGTTCGAGGCAGATGTAATTGCTGGATCTAAGTGTTCAAGTTGGTTTCTAGATGGTGATTTTCTTCCTGTATGAATTCCGCTCCTTGGCCTTGGATCACTCTGTATGTCATGCAGATCGTGCTGAAGAACAATTGTTTTTTGACTGGTATCCAATGCAGTGTTTTAGTGCTGGGGTGATGTAATAACATTTATCACGATCCATGTGCACTTGATGCAAAGTGAAACAGGTCATGCCAAGACTGGCACTACTTATGTAGGTAAGTCAAGCCACGTATAAACACTTATGTTTGCATTACTCTTGATACCAAGTAAAAATGCCATGCCACAATAAGAAACTCTATGCAGACTGGCATCACTAATGTAGGAGAGTCTACCACGTAATGACATTTATGATGTTTGCTTTATCCTTGATGCACAATATTTTGCATCGGAGATAAAGCAAAGATAAGTGTTATTACATGGCTAGACTGGCCTATATTTACCGTAGCAAAGCAAAAGTGTACTACTGCACGCCATAAATTTGTAAATTAAATAAAACGTTAAATCAAACTTGTGAGCAAGGGAGATAAACACACCCCTGGCACATAAAGTGTAAATAAATACATATAAGTAAATTATATTCTAAAGTGTGCTTTCCTCTATCCCCTACACATATTTTGTATAGTTAAACCAGTCAACACTCATAGATGTTCATACGTGAATTAAGTCTTTTGCTGTAAATACGAATACTAAGCTGCTATTAACCAACATAGTTTAACAAATCATTCATTTCACAATTAATTCATTCAATAAATAGTATCCATAATTTATTTGTCTAGTTATTGGAGAGTTTTCTTTTATTGTTCAGTAATTGTCTTCTTTGTAATAGAAAGATGAGCTCAATGCATTTCAGGACCCAACAAGTATAATATCTGAAGTTCATAGAACTGTGTTGACCAAGTCGGCTTAATAGAAAAATAAAGTTACATTTTTCGCTGTCTTCAAGATAACAAGTATCCACATTTCAAAGGGTTTCCAGCTCAAAGGTATCCTCACGTTAGGATATTATTTCATTAATTTCATTCAATGTAGGACAGTCTAGCCATGTAATAACACCTCACTTATCGTGTTTGCCTGATCCCTGATGCACAGAACTGTGCATCAAAGGTAAAGCAAAAACGAATGCCATGCCCCCAGCAGCCTCATCCACACATTTAGGGTCCCAACTCAGCAGGTACCCTACATTTAGGGGTGGTGGCTGACAGACGAACGCACACAAACACATTCAACCATGCATGCACACATTCGTAATAACAAACACCAACATACATACATGCATACAATCCATACATACATACATACATATTGCATTGAAAACATTTGCATTAACTGCATGCACCCTCCACACCCATCCGCGCAGCCATTGGAAGGTCCATAATGGCATCTCTTCATCTGTGCAACGTAAACACACTGATTGACAGGAGAGAACCCCCCTGTCAGTCAGTGTTTCTACATTGCTAGAACAATAATGAGAGGTGGCAGGGCCAGTCTTCCAGTGCCGCAATGGCTCCATTTATTATGCCTTGTGGAGTTGCAAGGTCCCTGCAACAAACAACAAAAACTGGAGTGGGGGATGGACCACTGTTCAGAGGCAAAAAGCAGCTCAGTTCCAGTGTAAATAAAGCACATGGAAGACTGTGCTGCCTGCCACTTAGGGGAGGGAGTGCCCCATGCCCCCCTCCCCCGCAGCCCATAATGACAGGTTACCACTGCCTGCCATCAAGTCACTTTGTGCTCAGAGACATCCTCCCTGACTGCCCCTCTAAGCTGACTCCTACCTGGGCTTGTCCAACCTTCCTACCACACTGCCCCAGAGTTTACAGCCTTCTTCCCCAAGTTCCAATCTCAACTGTCCTTTCTTGCACTCCCTCCTCCTCATTTCTCTACATATCTGATACATGCTTAACACTATTCTTCTAACTTCCCTACCTTACTTTTATGCTCATCTTCAGTGTACAACATTCTTTTAACATTCCAGTTCATCCTCCAATCTATCTAGTCTGCATCACTCCAGGCTCTAGCATACATAATATTTCCCTCACACATTCCAATTGGTTGTCAATTGTTCAGCCTTTACATCTAAAACCAGTACCTTCTTGTCAGCTGCTGGCCATGACACCACTGGCCAACTCGTACCATGTCTACAATGTTTCACTTCTCTCAACATCCTGGGCTGATTTGTGGCTGCCCCATGCAATAGGTTAAACAAACTATAATTAGAATAATGACAATACGACCATACACCGTTGCTTGCTATGGCATCAACATTAGTGGTCTAACACAATGAAGATGCATTTAGTGGTGGATGAGTACCATTATAGAGGCAATACAAGTTTCAGGATGTGTTGGCACTCAAGCAGTTTGAAGGCACCATGAGGGTGCTGTGAGAGGACACTCAGGGTTGTTTTGCAAATGGGATAAGGGAATAACACCTGGAGTCCTTGCCAGCTATTACCTTGGGTCAGATTCTGAACTGCAAGCATCACACATTTTCAATTAAAGGGTGTCTTGGTTCATGTGCTCTCAACTATTCATAATGAGTTCATCAAAATGAGTACAAAGTTCTAGAAGCTAACAGTTTGCAGTTAGAGTGAGATCTCCTGGCAACATGGATTACAGTCACTAAAAGTTCTCAAAGTTGCAGGGTTTCGGCAGCTCCTCCTCGAGGATGTGAGTTTATGGTGGCATCCATATCTGAGGTAATTTGGTTTGCTTAAGACAGGCTATTTCTTCCCTGTCATTCATGAGTTAAATTAAATAATGCGGTCATTATGTGCTCTAAGTTAAGAGTGAAGCTGTGGAGTGGTACACAAGACCTTACTTCTGGTAAATCCTTAGGCTGTGGTCCACAATGAGCATTCAGGAGTCTGGTCAACAAGACTCTTTCCCTTTGGTGAGTAACTTCCTGCGTATCTCCTGCCAAACATTCTCATGTTCTGTCTTTGTACCAGTCTTCATTGGAGAGCATCCCCTCTTTTAGCTATAAGAGAGGTCGCCCCTTTGAGGTTCTTTCGGGGGGTTGCCACTCCTTCAGCTCACCAGCATCTGAATACTTTCTCCCTGCAAACCTTGTATTGTTCTTCCTCTGAATGGAACCTGGTTCTCCTCCAAGCCATGTTTCCTAAATTAACTTTCTGAGTTCTCTGAAGTTTTCAGGTTTAGCCCATGTAAGGCTTCAGGCCCAGGTCAATAAAGTTCTCAACTCTCTCAGCCCTCATACCGTAGCTACTTCCCTGCTTTGGCTCTGTTGGCATAGTATTTTACCTCACAGACCTCTTCTCATTATTTGGCCCTCTGGAATCAGCTAATGTTGGTAGCTTTTAATGAAATGCCCCTGTGCCCCATGTCCACCTCCACCTCTTTCTATCTTCTTCCACTCACCTCTGATGATTTTATCCATTCTATGCCTCGTGCACTCCTCCCTCCTCCTGATGATATTTCCCTCATCCAATGCCTCCTTTCCACTTCTTTCTACTTCTTCCACCATTTTCCATCTCACTCTCTCCACATGATTCCTAATGTTTCCTTCTCTCCAAACTCCCTCTGGTTCAACTACGGTATCATTTTATAATACTGATTTTCCAATAATTGGGGCTCTAAGGATATCAGTAGAGGCAACTGTCATCTGTTACCTAACTGTCTGTGTGATTCAATGAGAGCTCTGAGTTCCACCCATCAGGGTTTAATGGCTGTTGTCTGTTGCATTGATTGCCAATACACCCAGGAGTTAAAAAGAAAGGTCTGCTTTGTGGATTGCAATCTGTGAACATGACCACATAGCTTGTTTGTGCCCATTTTGGTGACTTATTAATTCGACTGCTCCATCAAGGACTTTGTGTGTCTTGCATTCAACCCTCTTCTGTGTGAGTTGCTCAACTGCTTTGGAAAAAATAAGGTTTCCCATTTTGGTGCCAGGTGACCCTTTCAAGCTGCCTTTCTCCGCCATGCCTTCTGGTGTTTGTCCAAGATTACCCTCTTCTCTCTGTCTACCATGAGGCATAACTAAACTCATGAATTGGGTCATTGAGTGGAACATGATGTATCCTCATTTTCCTTCTATTGCCACAACGCCTGGAGCCGGGTTCTCTGTGCCTGAACCACAGGGACCAAAGCTTGTGAGAGTTATTGACATCTCTCTTTTTCCACAGCATGGGTGATGAGGGAGAGGCTCTCTAAGATCATCCTCATGTCCCCTCCATTGCTAGCATCATGGAGGGGGTCTTTCCCAACCCCAAAGTCCCACCCATCCTGTTTCCCAACTTTACAGATGGGTGTCTGTCATATAGCCTTACCCTTTTTCTCTTGCTCCCCATTGAATGTTCCTAGCTAGCTAACAGGTTTTTTTTTGTTTCCCAGCTTGCCTGTCTTCATGTAGAATTTAGACTTTCAAGTATTGCTTGAAGGTCTTCATTGTCAGGGGGTCAGGTCAAAATGATCCCTCTCTTTGTTCCTCTCATCTCCCTTTCATCCAGGACAAGGAGGGAATCTTCATTTTTTTAAGCCCCAAAATGTTTTGGGGTTTCTTCCTTAGCTGAAGCACAGGCTCCTGGTCTCACAGTTGCCTCCACAGGAACTGGGTGTCCTCGCACGCTATGGTCTATGCAGGCTGTAGGGTACACCTCTCAGCCAGCATTGGTGTTTTTGGAGATCATGTAGTGTCCATGGACCTGCAGATTAACCATGTTGTAACAATTGGGTTTATCATCTTTGCCAGATTATGAACTTGTATTCCCTCCCTGGATCAAATGTATCAGTTCACGCTATCATTGCACATGTCCTTTCTTACCTGCACTGTGCAAACGTTGTTCACTTGGGAATCCCAAGTTACTTAATTAATAGACTCCAATGGTTCCAGAATGTGCTGTCTTCTATGCTAACACCCCTAAACGTTTCCATATCTCCTACTGGGTCTCAGTTCACTCTACTGGGTTCCTGTTAAGAAACCAGTACAATTCAATGTGTTAGGTATTTCCCATTGGGCCTTTTCGGGTGTAGGTTCTTTATTTCTGCAAAAAAGAAAAGTCAGAGTTGCAATCCCACCCACCATATCTCATGCACAAATTAACTCCTCCCTAATTGTTCCACATTTTCCAGGTCCCACCTGTGCATTCACTCTATCTCTTATTCGGCTCAATCTCTCTGATATAGCCTTCTGATAAAGGTCAAATTCACCTATAACCACTTTGTTAAAAAAAAGAAAACATATTGCCTTTTTGAATGACTTAGTCATTATGCTACATCTACTTTTCCTTCAAATAGCCTAGAAGCCATTTTCACAATTGTGTCTGTACTTGACAAGCGCTCCCAACATAACATAACTTGACACCTGAATGCTAAGGAAACAGGGATACTTAGCTGTTCACTAACTCCCTATGCCCTGCCTTTACTTACAGTAAAGCAGCTGTTTGCCACACTCTGGAGAAAGCCACCCAGATGGTTAGGGGGCACCAATGGGCCTAAGCAACAAGGCCTGTGGCCTTTGGAACATTTTCTAGTTGAGTGACTGGTTCCTGAAAGGAAGAAATTCCAGGTCCCCATCTAGGAAGCTGTTTCCAGACCATCCCAGACTCTAGACCTCTGGTTCCCAGTTACTGCATAAAAGGACCACATCTGTCAACAAGGGGTTGAGGGGGAGCAGGGTAGAACTGAATGCAAAATGTATAGGCTAAGCATATTGCCAAATAATTATACCTGAGGCAGGATGGGCTACATAACTGGAGTCTCTCCTAGGCCAACTAGAATAAGCCCAAATATATCAGCTATATGTGTTCTAATCCAGACACAGTGGTAGCCCAATAAAGAGCTGGAAGAGGGTGAAAAGCAAGATTCGAGGGCAGCAATACAAGCCAGGAAGAATACAATACACCTGCTATTCTGAAATGGCACAGACTTGTGAAGTTGCCAGATCGCAATGAGATCCACACCACTATACCTGGAACATGTATTGCTTGTCAAGGCAGTGCAAATCAGCCAAAGATACGATGGCCATAAGTGATCATAATCAACTTGTGAACAGTCAGAATATAAAACTAATTTGTTTTCCAGTTTAACTTTCAGCAATTACCATCATGCAATTTCTAAAAGACTTACTTTGCTAATGTCCATTGCTGTTGGGATTAAGAGGAGGATTAGTGTATCATTAATTTTCAAATGGGAACCCATGCGCTCAGATAAGGTTGGCAAGGGCCCACAGATATATATTAAAAAGAAAGGTAGAACGTGCTTAGCCCAGTGGAACAGTGCAAATTAATTCTGTAAGGGGTAAAAAAGGATAAAGAATCATTTTACTGCCGATCTTTACGAAAGGATTTCAGCCAGCCTAGCACTTCAACTTTAACATCTATGTCCCCAGCCTAAATGTAAGTGGGATGACTCACTGTATCAAATGCAGCAGACAAATCCAACAGCACTAGGATACCAATCCCACCTTTTTAGTCTGAACTCATCTAGGACAAAAGTCATTAGTGCTTCGGTACTGTTTACCAATTTTGAAGTCCACCTATTTGGATTCCATCATTGGGGTCACTCTATGAATGTCTGATCGGGACCATAACTGTCAGTTGTAGTAATATCGCCAGAAAAGGAATATTATATGTAGGATGATAGCTAGGCCAGATGGATCCAGTGAAGACTTTCTAACAAGGTCATCAAAACTGCCTTTTAAAATAAAACAGGAGGAACCTAATCTTTGACAGCAGAGACATTGGGCCTCATTACAAGTGTGGCGGTCACAGAATGAACGGTGCCAGTAAGGGACCGGCACCGTTCATTCCAGGCCACCACATTACGAGGTCTGCAACGGGACCCGCTCTTCACGCCTGGTCAGACCAGACGTGAAGAGTGGGACCCGCTAGCAGACCAGGATGCTAACAACGGGCCTGTCAATAATGGGCCCGTTGTTAGCATCCTCACCATTGCCATTGAGCCCTATGGGGGCTCAAATGGGGATGTACCGGGTCCGGGTCCTGCAAAATGGGAATTACCGTGCCCTCCAAGGTCGGAATGGCCCGGTAAGTCCCCTTTTGCAGTACCCGGCAACTTTTTTGCCAATAGTAGTACAGATGACATTTATGTTCCAACATGTGTGTTTTTTTTTTTTGAAGTAACAAGTTTGGGGGTCACTATGGGTCAAGAGACTTGTATTTTCGACTATAAATTCAGTCTGTGGGTGAAGAATGCCCATTGCTAATGACATTGAAATGGCAAAGTTGTCCAGCTTGTGCTTGCATATTACTGTAAAGGTGCGATCACCAAAGTAATCCAAGAAATAATCCAAAAGTAATAAAGAATGCAGTGTACAAGTTGCAAGAAAAAACAAGTTTGATTAAAAAGAAACAGCTGGGAGAAAAAAACAGACAGCTCTGTGCAACTGAACTGGAAACCATTTCCCAACATTGTTCTTCCGGGCTAGACCTTTTAAAGTGGAAAATTGCAACAATTAGTATAATTCTAACATGTTGATTCATCACTCGAAATCAGGCCCCTAAATAATGCATTACGTTGACAAATCTATCTAGTGCTTTCCTTTTACATGACGAATGAACATACTGCCCCTTGAACATTACCTAATGTGATAGTCAGGGCAAAATGTGATACTTTGATTGGTTGGCATCGTTCGTAGCACTATTTGGTAGAATGCTAGGTGCTGATTGGGTGGTCATGTTCAAGACAGCATCAGACAATAGCATCCCATGAGAAGGGACAATTACCCTGTAGAGGAGCAGCTGAATGCCTCTGCAGGAAGTCCCACCCCTATTCTGCCTAAATGTTGGAAACCGGAAATTGCGACATTTGCAATGCCAGTAATGGTGGTACCTATAGCAGGAGAAAACCCTATGTGATGTATCCCCAAAGAGATGACGGTCTCCTGAGGGAGACCCCCGAAGAAGTGTGAAGATATGAAAAGGAGAAGCTGGTGATGTCACAAGAAATGGGCGTGACGACACTGAGAAGGATGACCAAAGAAGAGAATGCATAGACCTTATAGAATTTGATGGTGAAGTAAAGTATTGAGAAGACTTTCATGTGTGGAATGAAGATTGCACATGTGAAGAAGCTCTGCAGAAAATGCAAGCTGTTTTATAACTGTACAGATGCCGTAACGCAAGTAGACTAAGTAATCGTAAAGGCTGGCTATATGTAGTGAATAGACTACAGGCAGTGCCGCCAATATATACATAGAATCTGGATATTCTATGTCATAATTTTAGTAACCTCAACCTGTGGAGAAAGGAGGATTGATAGGTGTGTGTGCGTCGCAGCAAAGAAATAAGCCGAGGCTCGAAGACTGCTTGGTCTGGTGTCAAAGGCTGAGGCAGCCAAAACTGGTTATCAATCTATGAAGAACAGTGAATGTGAGATGCTGAGGAATACCTTGTTAAGTTGCAAAGAGAGAACACCATGAGTGCCAAGTTTCTTAATTTGAGACAATTAAATGATATAAAATGGGCCAATTCACGGTCTCCCGTCACGTAAGTCCAGGCTGGAAATAGAAGTGGCGTGCAGACCTGAACCTTGATAAGAAAATGCTCACTTCCCTTATATTGCCAGAGAAGAAAAGCAACTACAAGGCCAAGTTCAAAGACAATCTGAATGGCAGAAGGCATGAGCGATGAGAGATGTTGGACTAATTGGGTGGGGAGGTACAGTCAAGTCCACCCACGAGCACCTGGGGTACCAGCTTTCATGCTGTTAGAGAATCGAATGTTCCAGAAGGGTAGAAGTGTGCTAACCAATTTGTAGGGGGCCATGTAACAAAGGGCCTTTTAGTTTGAGAGCCAATGATGTATCGTGTTTGTAATCACTTCTGAAGATGACTTGCGCTAAGAGAGGGCATGAGTTGCCCTCCTGACTATGGAGACCCAATCACAATACAATCCACTTAGATACTCCTATTAGTCCCATCGTAATGTTTTTTTATGAAATGCTTTGAGACCATGCTGTGCGACGTCAGTTGATATCCTTTGTACTCCCTGTTTTTGATCATTGAGAATAAAAAATAAATTTTGCCAACTTCCTGAGTCAGTCTTCTTATTTGGTGTGAGAGTTATTCTCCATCCCATCCATCGTGCAATGTGTTACCTTACTTAAAAGGACCATAAGGATTCAACCATAGGAGTGTAAATTAGCAAGGGCAAAACTTTCTTGCTTTCCCCAGATGAAAGCAATCCCCAAACCCTAATTGGATCTGTTAGCCCCTCACCCACTGTACATGTCGATACATGTTGCCAACTCTGGTCCCAACCTTCTAGTTACTGCCAACTCTGGTCCCAACCTTCTAGTTACCTTCTCACGATGAACAGATGCAGGGAAAACATGTGTGTGGCCCTGCTGCTAGAAATGAATTCCTTCTATTTATTTGTTCTACCACACTTTTATTCCCAGTTCAAATGCCTTGTGGGGATGCTTTTTTCTCCCATCCTAGTTCTATATTTTGACAGTGCTGTGAACTGAGACCCCTCGTGCATCATACTCTGCTCCTCACAATCACTGTGTATTCATTGGTTTATCGTCTGGGAAGGCACCTGCTGTCTGGAGAGCAACTTCATGCCCATGAGAAAATAATCCCTTGCAACAATTAATTGGACTCGGTTTGGCATTCATTTCCATCCTGACCTTCGCTCCATAAGCTTTTCTGCCCAACAGTAGAATTACAATTCAATTAACGAAGACCACAGCCTTTAGGTAAACCATGAAACTCTACAACTTGAAACACTGGCTGGGTCTATTATGGCCATCCTATTGCTCCCCTTAGCAACTAACAATTATATTTAATACAGTTCAAACTACATATTGTAACCCAGCCCCTGCGACCTGCCCTTTTACCTAACAATATGTGTGCTAACCCAAGTTCCCTCGAAAAACGACCCTTCTGCATGTGTATTTATCTGCACAGCCCTCATCCTGACAAGTCCTTGTGTAGCACAACTATATATATTCAAATTAACCTGTGACGTCACAAAACTACTTGACCACTGCATCACTACCCAGGCCTAAGATCTTAATAAAATATATTTCCTAGCCTGTGCTGATGACCCCCTTGGGGACACTATTTGCATCTTTACAATACCTGTGCATTCAAGGTAGATTTGGCCACTTCAGAGAGGGTCCTATGTCGAAAGATCCATTGGATCAAAGTACAAAAGATTGTGTTTAGGAGTTTTTCTATGGGTGCAGTGAGGGATTTTATAGTGTTGGCCGTAACGGGAATCAAGAACATATATATATATATATAAACCAGTGGGGCAGGGGAAATAAAGAGAAAGATTTGTATTGTTATTATGGTATTTATTGAGCGTTGATCTAGCTTCGAGAAGCAACAGCGTGCTTTACAGAGTTATACAACAATACCGATACACAACAGAGCGCTTTTCAGAGGAAACAACAGAACAGATATTTCGTAAGGGATAGGATACAGAGGGTCACAAAGAAGGGGCACAGCTGTACAGAGTGGCGGAGAGGAGAGGGGCGGACGGCGTCTACTGAGTCAGGTGGCAGAGGGGCAACATGATGGCCTAGGTGTTGAGAAGACATTCCTTAAAGAGGTCGGGCTTGAGTTCTTTTCTGAATTGTAGGAGCTTGTGGGTGAGTCTGATTCTGATAGGGAGGAGGTTCTGTAGTCTTGGGTTGTAGGCAGAAAAATCTTGTTTTCTGATCCTTTCATTTTTGCAGCAGCAGATATCAAGGATGCATTTGTCCTGGATTCTGGTGGTGCGGTGTCTGCCAGAGATGATGAGTTTCTCAGCGAGGTAGCTGGGTTCCTTGAGGTCGACCGTCTTATAGATGATACAGCAAGATTTGAACGTGCAGTGGGAGCCAGTAAAGTTTGTTGAGGGCCGGGGAGGTGGTTGTGGTTTTGCCCATCCAAGTGGGATAAGAACAGTGCTTGAACAGTAGATATAAAGCTATCCGGAAGGAGGGAGGGCTTCATTTTCTGCATCAGGGAGAGCTGATACCAAGCTGTCTGAGTTTTCTTAGTTATGTGTGTCTTGAAGGAGAGGTGTTTGTAGATGTGACACCCAAGGGACTTGGTGCAGGAGATGAGCTCGGGTTTGAAGCCCTCAAGGTTCAATGTTGATAGCCAGGTCTGTATGTCTGGTGTTGTTTGTGAGAAGTAGGAATTTGATCTTGGGGGGTTTGAGCATCAAGTATGCACTGGACATCCAAAACTGGATCAGTGAGTGGCAGGTTTGGAGCCTGTGGATGTTCTTGATAGAGTTGATCTTGAGATATGGCTGTGTGTCGTTGGGCTCCCAGCAGCTGCATGTATAGATTGAACATCACTGGGAAGAGGATGCAGGCCTGCAGGACTCCACAGGTGACGGGTAGCATTGGTGATCTAGAGGAGTCCATCTGAAGAAACTGCTCATGGTTGACGAGGTAGGACTTGAACCAGCGTAGAACAAGGTAGCTTATCCCCATGCACCAATGTAGAGTTTCCGTGAGTGCCTAGTGGTCTACTGTGTCGAAAAGAAAATGAGCAGTCGAGTAGAACCAGGAGCAAAGGGTGACTATCAGCAAGGATGTTGAGGGCGTCATTGACCATCCATATGGTTGCCATCCCCATGCTGCATCCGAATCTGAACCCGTATTTGTAGGTTTGGATGAGATTGTTGTTGTCGATGTTATACTGCAGTTGCACCGCTACCGCTTTCTCAATGATCTTACCTAGGAAGGGATGGTGGGTGATGGGGCAATAGTTACCTAGGTTGTCAGGATTCAGAGTGGGTTTCATTAGTAGAGGGAAGAAGTGTTGTGTCTTTAGGGTCCATGGATGGTGCTTTGAGTTAGGGAGCTGTTGATGATCTCCAGGTAGGGAAGGAAAGGTTCTGCTGGGCGGGTCTTGAGGATGGATCCTGGGAGGATGTTGTCTGTTCAGGATGTGGCTTTTAGGGTGGCCAGGGTTTCTACCAGGTCCTCTGTAGAGAGCATCTTGAATGTTCTCCAGGATGTAGAGATTCTATGAGGAGGGATGTGAGCTGGGTCTGTGGATCCAGAGCTGGTATCTATGTGCTGGTGAATCTTGCTGATTTTTACAATGAAGAAGGTGTTGATAGCAGTGGATTTTTTTGATGGAGTGTGGCATGGCAGGGTCGGGTATCGGGTTGATGCAGTGCTTGACCTCTTTGAAGAGGGCTCTGATTTTGTGGTCAGCTTCTGCTATGGTGTTCTGATAGTATAAGGCCTTGGCTGTGTTGTTTAGTTGTGGGTGGTTTGGTCAGAGTTCTATGAGGAGCACCCAGTCATATTTGGTCTGGAGCAGTGCCTGGTTTTCTCTTGTTTCCTGATGACTCTTTTTTTGAGGTTGAATTCTTGTGTGTACCAGGGGCTGACGGTTTTGCCTTGCAGGCATTGTTTCAGAGGCACGTGTTGGTCGATGGAGGCTGAGAGGCTGTTTTTCAGTGCTTCTAGTAGACAGTCGTAGTTCATTTGGGCGTGTTTGGTCCATGTAAGGTGGAGGTTGGCAAGGTCTTCTGTGAGGCATGCATGGGGAAGTTCTTGAAGAACCTGAAGGTTTGTCGGATGCAGTGATGTGCAGGATGTTGAAAGGCACAGTCAGGTGGTCAGACAAGTCAAGTGCAAGGGGAGACCTGTAGTGGGGGGAAGGCAGTACAGTGATGATTAGGTTGAGGATGTTACCGTTCTCGTGTGTTATATCTTTTGTGTGCAGTGTCAGGCTGAGGGTGTGGAAAAGGCCGAGCAGAACTTCCTTCATCAGTTTAGTGGCCTTGTGGCCTGGGAGGTTGAAGTTGCCTAGAAAGATGTTATTGGCATGTGTGAAGGACATGGTTGTGACTCGGTCAGTGAAGTCTCCGATGACAAATCCAACAGCACTAGGATACCAATCCCACCTTTTTAGTCTGAACTCATCTAGGACAAAAGTCATTAGTGCTTCGGTACTGTTTACATGGTTGAAGTCCACCTATTTGGATTTCATCATTGGGGTCACTCTATGAATGTCTGATGGGGACCATAACTGTCAGTTGTAGTAATATCGCCAGAAAAGGAATATTATATGTAGGATGATAGCTAGGCCAGATGGATCCAGTGAAGACTTTCTAACAAGGTCATCAAAACTGCCTTTTAAAATAAAACAGGAGGAACCTAATCTTTGACTGCAGAGACTTTGGGCCTCATTACAAGTGTGGCGGCCACAGAATGAACGGTGCCAATAAGGGACCGGCACCGTTCATTCCAGGCCACCACATTACGAGGTCTGCAATGGGACCCGCTCTTCACGCCTGGTCAGACCAGACGTGAAGAGTGGGACCCGCTAGCAGACCAGGATGCTAACAACGGGCCTGTCAATAATGGGCCCGTTGTTAGCATCCTCACCATTCCCATTGAGCCCTATGGGGGCTCAAATGGGGATGTACCGGGTCCGGGTCCTGCAAAATGGGAATTACCGGGCCCTCCAAGGTCGGAATGGCCCGGTAAGTCCCCTTTTGCAGTACCCGGCAACTTTTTTGCCAATAGTAGTACAGATGACATTTATGTTCCAACATGTGTGTTTTTTTTTTTTGAAGTAACAAGTTTGGGGGTCACTATGGGTCAAGAGACTTGTATTTTCGACTATAAATTCAGTCTGTGGGTGAAGAATGCCCATTGCTAATGACATTGAAATGGCAAAGTTGTCCAGCTTTTGCTTGCATATTACTGTAAAGGTGCGATCACCAAAGTAATCCAAGAAATAATCCAAAAGTAATAAAGAATGCAGTGTACAAGTTGCAAGAAAAAACAAGTTTGATTAAAAAGAAACAGCTGGGAGAAAAAACAGACAGCTCTGTGCAACTGAACTGGAAACCATTTCCCAACATTGTTCTTCCGGGCTAGACCTTTTAAAGTGGAAAATTGCAACAATTAGTATAATTCTAACATGTTGATTCATCACTCGAAATCAGGCCCCTAAATAATGCATTACGTTGACAAATCTATCTAGTGCTTTCCTTTTACATGACGAATAAACATACTGCCCCTTGAACATTACCTAATGTGATAGTCAGGGCAAAATGTGATACTTTGATTGGTTGGCATCGTTCGTAGCACTATTTGGTAGAATGCTAGGTGCTGATTGGGTGGTCATGTTCAAGACAGCATCAGACAATAGCATCCCATGAGAAGGGACAATTACCCTGTAGAGGAGCAGCTGAATGCCTCTGCAGGAAGTCCCACCCCTATTCTGCCTAAATGTTGGAAACCGGAAATTGCGACATTTGCAATGCCAGTAATGGTGGTACCTATAGCAGGAGAAAACCCTATGTGATGTATCCCCAAAGAGATGACGGTCTCCTGAGGGAGACCCCCGAAGAAGTGTGAAGATATGAAAAGGAGAAGCTGGTGATGTCACAAGAAATGGGCGTGACGACACTGAGAAGGATGACCAAAGAAGAGAATGCATAGACCTTATAGAATTTGATGGTGAAGTAAAGTATTGAGAAGACTTTCATGTGTGGAATGAAGATTGCACATGTGAAGAAGCTCTGCAGAAAATGCAAGCTGTTTTATAACTGTACAGATGCCGTAACGCAAGTAGACTAAGTAATCGTAAAGGCTGGCTATATGTAGTGAATAGACTACAGGCAGTGCCGCCAATATATACATAGAATCTGGATATTCTATGTCATAATTTTAGTAACCTCAACCTGTGGAGAAAGGAGGATTGATAGGTGTGTGTGTGTCGCAGCAAAGAAATAAGCCGAGGCTCGAAGACTGCTTGGTCTGGTGTCAAAGGCTGAGGCAGCCAAAACTGGTTATCAATCTATGAAGAACAGTGAATGTGAGATGCTGAGGAATACCTTGTTAAGTTGCAAAGAGAGAACACCATGAGTGCCAAGTTTCTTAATTTGAGACAATTAAATGATATAAAATGGGCCAATTCACGGTCTCCCGTCACGTAAGTCCAGGCTGGAAATAGAAGTGGCGTGCAGACCTGAACCTTGATAAGAAAATGCTCACTTCCCTTATATTGCCAGAGAAGAAAAGCAACTACAAGGCCAAGTTCAAAGACAATCTGAATGGCAGAAGGCATGAGCGATGAGAGATGTTGGACTAATTGGGTGGGGAGGTACAGTCAAGTCCACCCACGAGCACCTGGGGTACCAGCTTTCATGCTGTTAGAGAATCGAATGTTCCAGAAGGGTAGAAGTGTGCTAACCAATTTGTAGGGGGCCATGTAACAAAGGGCCTTTTAGTTTGAGAGCCAATGATGTATCGTGTTTGTAATCACTTCTGAAGATGACTTGCGCTAAGAGAGGGCATGAGTTGCCCTCCTGACTATGGAGACCCAATCACAATACAATCCACTTAGATACTCCTATTAGTCCCATCGTAATGTTTTTTTATGAAATGCTTTGAGACCATGCTGTGCGACGTCAGTTGATATCCTTTGTACTCCCTGTTTTTGATCATTGAGAATAAAAAATAAATTTTGCCAACTTCCTGAGTCAGTCTTCTTATTTGGTGTGAGAGTTATTCTCCATCCCATCCATCGTGCAATGTGTTACCTTACTTAAAAGGACCATAAGGATTCAACCATAGGAGTGTAAATTAGCAAGGGCAAAACTTTCTTGCTTTCCCCAGATGAAAGCAATCCCCAAACCCTAATTGGATCTGTTAGCCCCTCACCCACTGTACATGTCGATACATGTTGCCAACTCTGGTCCCAACCTTCTAGTTACTGCCAACTCTGGTCCCAACCTTCTAGTTACTGCCAACTCTGGTCCCAACCTTCTAGTTACCTTCTCACGATGAACAGATGCAGGGAAAACATGTGTGTGGCCCTGCTGCTAGAAATGAATTCCTTCTATTTATTTGTTCTACCACACTTTTATTCCCAGTTCAAATGCCTTGTGGGGATGCTTTTTTCTCCCATCCTAGTTCTATATTTTGACAGTGCTGTGAACTGAGACCCCTCGTGCATCATACTCTGCTCCTCACAATCACTGTGTATTCATTGGTTTATCGTCTGGGAAGGCACCTGCTGTCTGGAGAGCAACTTCATGCCCATGAGAAAATAATCCCTTGCAACAATTAATTGGACTCGGTTTGGCATTCATTTCCATCCTGACCTTCGCTCCATAAGCTTTTCTGCCCAACAGTAGAATTACAATTCAATTAACGAAGACCACAGCCTTTAGGTAAACCATGAAACTCTACAACTTGAAACACTGGCTGGGTCTATTATGGCCATCCTATTGCTCCCCTTAGCAACTAACAATTATATTTAATACAGTTCAAACTACATATTGTAACCCAGCCCCTGCGACCTGCCCTTTTACCTAACAATATGTGTGCTAACCCAAGTTCCCTCGAAAAACGACCCTTCTGCATGTGTATTTATCTGCACAGCCCTCATCCTGACAAGTCCTTGTGTAGCACAACTATATATATTCAAATTAACCTGTGACGTCACAAAACTACTTGACCACTGCATCACTACCCAGGCCTAAGATCTTAATAAAATATATTTCCTAGCCTGTGCTGATGACCCCCTTGGGGACACTATTTGCATCTTTACAATACCTGTGCATTCAAGGTAGATTTGGCCACTTCAGAGAGGGTCCTATGTCGAAAGATCCATTGGATCAAAGTACAAAAGATTGTGTTTAGGAGTTTTTCTATGGGTGCAGTGAGGGATTTTATAGTGTTGGCCGTAACGGGAATCAAGAACATATATATATATATATAAACCAGTGGGGCAGGGGAAATAAAGAGAAAGATTTGTATTGTTATTATGGTATTTATTGAGCGTTGATCTAGCTTCGAGAAGCAACAGCGTGCTTTACAGAGTTATACAACAATACCGATACACAACAGAGCGCTTTTCAGAGGAAACAACAGAACAGATATTTCGTAAGGGATAGGATACAGAGGGTCACAAAGAAGGGGCACAGCTGTACAGAGTGGCGGAGAGGAGAGGGGCGGACGGCGTCTACTGAGTCAGGTGGCAGAGGGGCAACATGATGGCCTAGGTGTTGAGAAGACACTCCTTAAAGAGGTCGGGCTTGAGTTCTTTTCTGAATTGTAGGAGCTTGTGGGTGAGTCTGATTCTGATAGGGAGGAGGTTCTGTAGTCTTGGGTTGTTGGCAGAAAAATCTTTTTCTGATCCTTTCATTTTTGCAGCAGCAGATATCAAGGATGCATTTGTCCTGGATTCTGGTGGTGCGGTGTCTGCCAGAGATGATGAGTTTCTCAGCGAGGTAGCTGGGTTCCTTGAGGTCGACCGTCTTATAGATGATACAGCAAGATTTGAACGTGCAGTGGGAGCCAGCAAAGTTTGTTGAGGGCCGGGGAGGTGGTTGTGGTTTTGCCCATCCAAGTGGGATAAGAACAGTGCTTGAACAGTAGATATAAAGCTATCCGGAAGGAGGGAGGGCTTCATTTTCTGCATCAGGGAGAGCTGATACCAAGCTGTCTGAGTTTTCTTAGTTATGTGTGTCTTGAAGGAGAGGTGTTTGTAGATGTGACACCCAAGGGACTTGGTGCAGGAGATGAGCTCGGGTTTGAAGCCCTCAAGGTTCAATGTTGATAGCCAGGTCTGTATGTCTGGTGTTGTTTGTGAGAAGTAGGAATTTGATCTTGGGGGGTTTGAGCATCAAGTATGCACTGGACATCCAAAACTGGATCAGTGAGTGGCAGGTTTGGAGCCTGTGGATGTTCTTGATAGAGTTGATCTTGAGATATGGCTGTGTGTCGTTGGGCTCCCAGCAGCTGCATGTATAGATTGAACATCACTGGGAAGAGGATGCAGGCCTGCAGGACTCCACAGGTGACGGGTAGCATTGGTGATCTAGAGGAGTCCATCTGAAGAAACTGCTCATGGTTGACGAGGTAGGACTTGAACCAGCGTAGAACAAGGTAGCTTATCCCCATGCACCAATGTAGAGTTTCCGTGAGTGCCTAGTGGTCTACTGTGTCGAAAAGAAAATGAGCAGTCGAGTAGAACCAGGAGCAAAGGGTGACTATCAGCAAGGATGTTGAGGGCGTCATTGACCATCCATATGGTTGCCATCCCCATGCTGCATCCGAATCTGAACCCGTATTTGTAGGTTTGGATGAGATTGTTGTTGTCGATGTTATACTGCAGTTGCACCGCTACCGCTTTCTCAATGATTTTACCTAGGAAGGGATGGTGGGTGATGGGGCAATAGTTACCTAGGTTGTCAGGATTCAGAGTGGGTTTCATTAGTAGAGGGAAGAAGTGTTGTGTCTTTAGGGTCCATGGATGGTGCTTTGAGTTAGGGAGCTGTTGATGATCTCCAGGTAGGGAAGGAAAGGTTCTGCTGGGCGGGTCTTGAGGATGGATCCTGGGAGGATGTTGTCTGTTCAGGATGTGGCTTTTAGGGTGGCCAGGGTTTCTACCAGGTCCTCTGTAGAGAGCATCTTGAATGTTCTCCAGGATGTAGAGATTCTGTGAGGAGGGATGTGAGCTGGGTCTGTGGATCCAGAGCTGGTATCTATGTGCTGGTGAATCTTGCTGATTTTTACAATGAAGAAGGTGTTGATAGCAGTGGATTTTTTTGATGGAGTGTGGCATGGCAGGGTCGGGTATCGGGTTGATGCAGTGCTTGACCTCTTTGAAGAGGGCTCTGATTTTGTGGTCAGCTTCTGCTATGGTGTTCTGATAGTATCAGGCCTTGGCTGTGTTGTTTAGTTGTGGGTGGTTTGGTCAGAGTTCTATGAGGAGCACCCAGTCATATTTGGTCTGGAGCAGTGCCTGGTTTTCTCTTGTTTCCTGATGACTCTTTTTTTGAGGTTGAATTCTTGTGTGTACCAGGGGCTGACGGTTTTGCCTTGCAGGCATTGTTTCAGAGGCACGTGTTGGTCGATGGAGGCTGAGAGGCTGTTTTTCAGTGCTTCTAGTAGACAGTCCTAGTTCATTTGGGCGTGTTTGGTCCATGTAAGGTGGAGGTTGGCAAGGTCTTCTGTGAGGCATGCATGGGGAAGTTCTTGAAGAACCTGAAGGTTTGTCTGATGCAGTGATGTGCAGGATGTTGAAAGGCACAGTCAGGTGGTCAGACAAGTCAAGTGCAAGAGGAGACCTGTAGTGGGGGGAAGGCAGTACAGTGATGATTAGGTTGAGGATGTTACCGTTCTCGTGTGTCATATCTTTTGTGTGCAGTGTCAGGCTGAGGGTGTGGAAAAGGCCGAGCAGAACTTCCTTCATCAGTTTAGTGGCCTTGTGGCCTGGGAGGTTGAAGTTGCCTAGAAAGATGTTATTGGCATGTGTGAAGGACATGGTTGTGACTCGGTCAGTGAAGTCTCCGATGAAGATGGTGTTGGGTTTGGGTGGTCTGTACATGAGATGGAAAGTGACTGTTTCCGTCGGGGAGAGTGCGAAGTGGCAGAAGAGGACTTCGAAGGAGGCAATGTTTTCAACGTCAAGTCTGATGCAGGGCCACAAGGTCGTGTGGATGACTACAAGGCCTTTGCCTGTCTTGATTGGCTGGTCTCTGTGTTGGATGCTGTAGCCACCATGGACAAGGATGTCTAGGATGTGGGTGGAAGTGGGTGTCAGCCAGGTCTCGGTGATGAAGATGGTTTCAAGGTCATGTTCAGTGATGAGGTCAGTGATGTCTGCTGCATGGGCGATAGCTGAGCAGACATTGGAGAGCATCAATGTCCTTGTTGTGGACTGTGAGGGAGTGTTGATGGGCTTGAGGATGATGTGGGTGGAGTTGCTGCATTACGGAGTGCATGCCTTAAAGGAGGGGCAATGTTGATGACGTTGGCGTTGCCTGGTGATGATGGGAAAGGCAGGTGGGGACAGAGGGAGTGCTTGTTGGGCGTGCTTACCTGTTTTATGAGCAGGGATTCAGGCCCCAGGTCATCCTGGTCCAAACAAGTTCGAACAGGAATTGCCCTTTTCTTGTCTGACCCAGATCCACTTGCGCCTGCACATCAGCTGCAAAGGGAAAAAGGCTTGAGGGCTGCTTAAGTAGGGGAAAAGGGAAGAAAATCAGGAAGGCACCAACAGTTCAGCAGTGATTGTCAGGTGGGCGGGGCTTAGGCCACATGACCTAGATCCACTTACATCTGCTCACAACTGCAAAGGAAAAGAGGCTGGAGGGCTGCTTAAGTAGGGACAAAAGGGCAGCAAAACAGGAAGGCACCAACAGTTTAGCAGTGATTGACAAGTGGGTGGGTCTTAGGCGAGATGACCTAGATTCACTTGCACCTGCTCACCAACTGCAAACGAAAAGAGACTGGAGGGCTGCTTAAGTAGGGCAAAAGTGTGGCAAAAAAGGAAGGCATCGACAGTTTAGCAGTGATTGACAGATGGGTGGGGCTTAGGTCATGAGACCCAGATCCACTAGGTCCTGCTCACCAACTGCAAAGGAAAAGAGGCTGGAGGGCTGCTTAAGTAAGGAAAAGGGCTACAAAACAGGAAGGCCCTAACAGTTTAGCAGTGATTGACAGGTGTCATGGGGCATAGGTCGCGTGACCTGGATCTGCTTGCACCTGCTCACGAACTGCAAAGCAAAAGAGGGTGGAGGGCTGCTTAAGTAGGGAAAAATAGTGGCAAAACAGGAAGGCACCAACAGTTTTAGCAGTGATTGACAGGTGGGTGGGGCTTAGGCCACCTAATCTAGAGATACTTGCACCTGCCCACCAACTGCAAAGGAAAAGAGCCCAGAGGGCTGCTTAAGTAGGTAAAAGGGGCTACAAAACAGGAAGGCACCAAAGTTTAGCAGTGATTGACAGGTGTGGTGGGCCTTGGGCCACGTGACCTTAACCCACTTGCACCTGCTCAACAAATTGAGAAAATTCTGAGTAAATGGGACTGTTAACTAGTTGCTTCAAGTTTGGTCGATCTACATTTGCAATTAGGTTATGTGACAGTTGGGAAGTATCTGTGCCAAGATTTAAAACTTCACCAGCACAACAAGGTGCAGCTTATTATCTTTAGCATAGTCTTGATTGTTTGCAAAGCAATGAGAGAGAGAAACAAGAGGATCTGAGAATCATCAGCACACAGTTGGAAGTTGAGAGTAACAGATTCATTCAGATCTGCTGACCATCTGACAAAAGCTTTAAAACCCCAGGGATGATCCTGCTCCTCTCTGGTATGCCACGCTTATACTCTGTTCATTTCACACTCCTAATATTTACCTGGGCAGATCAATCTTGGAGGTAGTTAGCTGTCCTTAAAGGTCATATCTTCTGGCCACATACTACGGCGTAGTCTCTCCATCCAGTACGATCAGTGCAAGTGATCTGTTCTGATCTTGTGCCTTGAGCATATTCTCCATCTATACATATACAAATGAAAATGTATTTGTTTGTTTGCGGCATGATTTGTGGTCGAAGCATTGTTCCCTAGGCAATTCCACACTGTTTCACCAATCTGAAACATATTTTGCATATTTACCTGTTAGGGCCCTCTGGACATTACTGCCTACATGACATTTGGACACACCACCCCTTTCCCTGGATTTCAGCACTTTCACACAAATTAAACCCTCCAGATAGACGTTAACTGACACCTTTGTTGTTGTTCCCTCTAATCATATGGTCTCTATTCTCTCTCCTTTCTCCTCCTCTCCCATTAATGGTGGCACCCGATGAGAGGTCCTCTTGGCCTCCTGGCACTCCTCCATAGCTATCATTAATGTCTATCAAAATGGTACCGTCATGGTCCAGGCCCTCAGACCAATCAACTCCTTCTGGATAGGTGTCTCCCGTGTCTTATCAACTTCCACCCTTCTCCTGTCCATCCTTCTACCTGTTCTCTGGCCCCTTTGCCACCTCCATCCTCCTGTTCCTCCTCTATGGCACCCCCTCCTCCTCCTCTCAAACCACTATGCCACCTCCGGCTACTGCCTCAGCCCACTCTTGGGCCCCGCAATGGTGTAACTCATTCCTGTACCTCGCCCCAGAAGTCTTTCAAGAGGGGCGACCTGCTCCACAAAGCTACTCTCAAATGTTGCTCTGCTGTGAAACTCTCCTCGGCCACCTCCTCAAAGACCTTGTCCTTGATGTCCTCGCTCTCACCACAATGTGGTTCACGTCTTGCTTTCAGAATGGGTGGACATCACCTTTTCTCTGTTTGTCTCTTCCTCTCCACTATTCCTCCTCCGAGATCTCAAATTCCCCATGAATGCCTATGACCTCTCCTCTGCGCTCTTCTGCAACCTTTGCAACTCTCTACATTATATCCTCTGGTCCGACACACTCTGCCGGACACAGCTTGGATGTTCTCATCACCTCAGATATCCCACTCTCTAACCCTCCCACTACTCCTCTCTCTTGGACTGACCACTTTCTGCTGTTCTCCCACCTGAACTTCCCGCCCCCCAAGCAAAGCCCCCCCAACACTGTTAGGGAGAATTCTCTTATAAGGCTAATATCCCAAACCTAGTGAGTCCCCCAGCAGCTTTGCTGGATTTTTGGGGTTTGTTTTTTTCTCCTGCTAAGAGTGAGACTCGTTTCCTCCCCCTCTTAGGCATGATTTGAAGTATGTCTTTGACTTTTTGTGTGCTTATGGGCTGTGGGATTTACTTTCTGCTCCATAGGGTGTCATCTATTTTCTATGTGTGTATTACACAGCACCCTCACTGCAGTAACACAGTGGTGTCATAGTGACCCCCAAACATAAACTCCATACCCTGGGACTGACTGCTGTCTCCCAGGGCATGTAAAGTCACCATTGAGAACAGAAGCAGTACAAACCATCATATTGTGGAAGTACTAGAAGGGGTTAATTATATTGCCCCTGGGTCTGTTTTCAAGGGGGCACTGTCCAGTCCCCCTTGCCGAGTTTCTGGCTGGTGGCAGTGGTTAACATGCAAAATATTCAACCGGAACATTCTCTATGGGATTTTCCCATTGATTTTAAACGCACCACTTTTTGGTGCACTGTTAAAGTTCCCGCCGGTTTATTTATTTAATATTAAATCCCGGTTGGGTCTTTTTGCCAGAACTCTTTTCTAAAATGGCGTTTGTGTCCGTCTCTGTAACTCTGACCAAGGTCGAGCCCTTTGTTCCACTATTTTGGCGGGCTTCTCCACAGAAGCCCTCCAAATGGTGCCACTCTGTCTGGGTTCCACAAGAGGGGTGGAGGGGGGAATTGGAACCCTGGACTGCATTGCCTCGGCAACCCAAGTTGCACTCTACTCTGAAGTCACCACAGGACCTAAGAATCCGAAGAGGGAAGAAGCTGAGCCATCTGCAATGACGACACCACTGGTGAAACCCTGCTGCAACTACCTCACCACTTTCCCGACGACAAGAGAAGATCTTCTGCTGGACGAGTCTTCTTCCTCTGAGCTGGTGGGACCAACCAGTTCGCCCTTTTCGCCTTCCAAAGACGACTCTTGATCGAATCGCCCGTGCCAAGCACCCCGGCAGCCGGATAGCCAAGCTTCACCACTTTGACCGTGAATAAAAGGAACGCTCCTTTTATTGACAAACTCCGCGGCTGGTTTCATCCCTGTGCAGTGCAACGACTCCACATTTCCTCCTCGACGAGAACATCTCTTCCCCTGGTCGAAACAATGAACTGCAACCGCTGCCAGGAACAACTGCCACCGCTGGAGCTTCCTCTATATTTAAGGTACTTTGTCCTGCCTGGCCTCCCTTTCTTCGGTTTGCCCAAGGTGACCCTTAAATCCTTGGCTTGTCAACTGGATTGGCCCCAGACCTCCTAACTTTACCTTCTTGAATCGCCCCAACCTCTTTTGAGCATTCTGCATAGACTTTTAGTGCATTTGTAAACCGTGTGATTCTGGGCACATTTCGCTTTGCTCCCTTTTAAGTGGGCCTGGCCTATGAACTTTGGCTCTACAGCGTATACTGCCTTCTTTCCCTTGCTGAGAACTCCTAAAAGTGTTGGGACCTGTTTTATTTCTATGCTCTGCTTTTTTTCTCTCCCTTTAAACTGAACTATTGGAGTGCCATCAGGTTATAGGCTCACCTCTGTTTAACAAATTGTGGTGTTTTAATTCTGACTTGTCTAATAGTTATTAAGGGAGGTGTGTATACTTTACCTGACTGTGTTTTAACTTGTTTTTGATTTAGAGTGCTAGTATATTGCCTAAAGTGTGTTTTAAATAAATAAATATATACTTTTTATACAAAACTCTGGTCAGTGGTTGCTCTACTCTATTTTTAGCCCTATTGTGTATACTCTATATACTACCCTACTCTTCTTGAGAGAAGTCTGACTGCTCAGCCACAGCTAGCAGGTAAATCTGGGTGGTGCAGACTGCTACCAATTGGGTTTACTGCTTACTCCCGTGGTCTTAATCTTTTTGCTGTGTTCCCCAAGGGAACTGCACCGGATTCTGCCTAACAAACACTGCCACCTGCCTTCCCGGTCATTCGGCCCATGAAGCGAGTGTCAGTGCCTGCCTTTGCCTCCATTTTCTCTGTCTTCCTACTCCTGTGTCTGACTCCCACTCTGACACAGCCCTCGCCAATATGCATCTTTCTATCTCCAACATTGTGGACATCCTTACCCCCTGTAATGAGGATCTGTCTGAAGCCTACCTCCAAGTGCAACTGTGGTATGACTCCGACTTGGCCGTCCTGAAATTTAAGTGCAGGGTTGCTCAGCGGAAGTGGAAGGCATCAGGCACCTCCTCTGACAAACTGGCCTTCCAATTGCTCTAAAGAAAATACAGACTCTCCGTCTTCTCTAAGAAGAGGGTCCATATTAAAGCATGCGTCTCTGATGGCTCTAACAACAAAGCCAAACTCTTTCAAATCTGCAAGGTGCTGGCCCATCCTACTGCAGTCTCCACTGCTCCTGTTCCCTCCCAGGCTCGCTGCTCGGCTTTGACCTCTCATTTCACCACTAAAACCCAGGACATCCTGACCTCACTTTCCTCTTCCTCTCTCTCTCCCTCTGCCTCTCTCAGGACAATGTTTCTAGACAAGTCAGATCTATGAAAATGTCTTGCAAACAGGTGCTCCCCTGCTCTTCAAGAACTATAAAGGACCACATTGATTCCCATGCCCCAGCCTTAGCCTATTTCTATAATCACTCCTTCACCACTGGATCTTTTCCCTCCCTCCTCAAGCATTCCCTTGTGCACCTCCTTCTAAGAAAGCCTTCTGATCATCCGTTCCGTCCAGATATCTATCACCCAATCTCTATCACTCCTTTCCTGGGCAAGAACCTGGAAAATCATTCTTCCCCCCACTACAGCTAACCCACCACACTGAATTTGTTGTTTGTCAACATGACCATCAGTCTGGCTTCAGAGCAGCCAGAGGCTCTTCTGAACTCCTGTGAAGATCTGCTCTTTAACTTTGAGTACAGCACTCTCACTGTCCTCATCCTACTTGACCTCTCCTCTGCCATTGATAAGGTCAATCACGCATTCCTAAGTAATCGTCTCCCCTACAACCTAGGCATCATGGATCAGACTCTGGCATGGATGACCACTTTCCTCTTGGATTGCCCTCCCAGGTCCAACTTGATTACTTTTTCTCCACCAACTCTCTCTCCCCTTGTGGTGTCCCCATAGCTCTATCCTCTCACTCTTTAATGTTTATTTGGCCCCTTTGGCCCACCTTATTTCCAACTTATCTTCCAACTTCCAGTGTTATGCAGATGACACACATATCTCTTTCAGGCTTCCCTCAGCCTCCCCTACTTCCTGGCTCATTCCGGACTGTCTATCTTTGATTCAGAAATGGCGTGCCTCCAATGATCTTTTCCTCAATGCCAGTAAGACTGAGATTCTGCTCATTGGGACCCCTGCTCCCGTGTTACCTCTATCTGTATGGCCACCCTCCTTGGGCCCTCTACTGATGGCCTCCTTGGAGGCAAAACACCTTGGGATCATCTTTGACTCCCTCTCTCCTTCTTTCCTCACATCACAGACCTTGCCAAGAAGGCCCACATCCAGCTGCACCTCCTCAGAGGTATTCTTTTTTCTCACCTTCCCCCAGAAGCTCACTGCCTCCAGAGCTGGACTACTGCAACATTCTCTTTCTCAATCTGCCTAACGCTACTCTTCGCCCCTTCAACTAATCCAGAACAGCACTGCAAGACTTATCCTTGGCCTCAAACCCAGGGACTGCTTCTGTCCAGCCCTGAAATCTCTTCACTGGCTCCCGGTGGCTGCAAGGATCAAGTTCAAGACCCTTTTCATCGTCCACAAAGCTTTCTAGGGGCGGGGCCCATACTATATCCAACTCTCTCTGCCTAAATACATTCCTTCTAGGGCCCTTTGCTCAGCTACCTTGAACTCTCTGAGGGTCATATGTTTCTCCAAGCTGTGAGTGGGTGGTAGATCCCTTTCCTCTGTAGGTGCCTCCCTCTGGAACAACCTTCCTGACCCTGTCAAACTTGAGCTGGACCACCTGACATTCTGGAAGCCGCTCAAGACCTTCCTTTTCTACTCTGCCTTCTAGTTCTCTCTTCCTTGCTAACCTTCCTGTTTGCCTTCCATGACTTGTCTGCGGGTACCCTCAGAGTCTCAAAGGCAACCAGGCCCCTCCATGACCAGTCTTCCTGTACTGCCTCTGGGTCTACCTCACACTTAGGGGCTGTAACTTCAACCTCTACTGCCCCCCATGCACTTACTCAGGGTCACACTGCCCTGGCTGCACTTACACAGAACACTGGTGCCCTGACTGTACTTTCCTCTTCCCTCTCCCCTGCACTCCCCCACTCCCTTTACCCTTTGCACTTTTGTTGTTGCACTTGTTGGCACGATCCAAATAGCATTTGGCCTAGTGGAATTGTTGTCCTGCTTCCCTCTGTCCCTTCTCCCTTGTCTTGTGGCACCTAGAAACCCTTGTGTACAGGCGGGTTATAAATACCAAATCATATCATATCATGAGACAGTTGCCTGAAATTGGCAAAACATCAATGTGGTCATAGAAGGACCGGTCCCAACACGAGGAACATAACTCGAGGTCCAGGCCCTAGGACCAGATTCAGGATATGCTTCTGGGCACAGTTATTGAGTACAACTCAATCGATATGTGCTCTAGCACCTTGAAGTGTCTCTTGTGCTAGATGGAATTACCAATAATGATCTCAGGCCAAATAACCAGACAGACTAAAAGAATATGGCAAAGTACTACTTTATTCTGAATCTAATAAAGCGGGTCAACTGCATACATCGGACTGATGCTTGCATACTCAACCACAAACTTGATTACACACAGGTTTTATACCCCAATATTTATCATCTATGATGCATCCTGTGTGCAAACTGTAAAACGTATTAGTGGGAGGGATTGGTGAGGAGAGCATATCTACTTATAGAATACATAGGGGTTAGCACACCCTTGGCTGTTTCTCATCTGTGAAGCACGCCTCAAACTACCTTTAGATACATCTAATACTGATTATAGCAAACAAACTGGCAGCAGAATGGTCTATGAAACATTGTATAGCAGGTTGCCCCATAGACCCACTGATAGGTTGGCATTCTCACCCAACCTTGGACTTTTGGCTCGGCTAACAACACGTAAGCAAAACTAAACCTAGGTGCTTGAATCACATCAGATTACTCCCCACTTTCCCAATTAGTTCATCATCTCTCGTCAGTCCGGCCAAGAGAAAAGTTTCCCATATGTAGTTGACCTTGTAGCATGCTATCTGTTCTGGGACAGTGAAGGGAGTGTAAGCTTAACTATCTTTATCTGAGGCTTGATGAATAGTCCTTGTTTTCAACTTCTGAGTCACTTGTGCATAGACCACACATTTTTCCATTTTGACCTCTTATTTAATGCTATTGGCCTCCAGAGACTTGCTCACTCTACCTTGTATAGACTTTTTACACTTTTAATTGTCCAATACATGATTCTTGCAGATGTTTTCCTCTTCATTAATCTAAGAGATAGGCCTCCATGGTTTATCCATCTCCCTCCCTTTGTGCTTTGCAGCTATTTCTTAAAAATACCACCCTTGATCCCAAGCCAACATAGACTCCTCTCTGCTTTGCACACAAAGCTGTTCTTCCAGTGTCTCCTGAGTCTTCAACCCTGATATGTTTCTGAGGTAGCTGAATTGAATCTTGACACAAGCTGGCATCCATTTTCAAATGATGCCCTTCCTAGCCATGTCATATATTCCTCTATAGCAAGCTTTTTATGTCTTCTCTAGCTTGTGTTACTGTATATTTACACTTATTGGTCAGCAAATTACTTTGTCTTCTTTTGCATTCATGATTACTTTATCATTTTGTAAATGTTTCTCTTGTTACTCCAGTTACATCGTCTCTCAAGTATGTTCATATCATTTCAGTGCAGCTTTGTATATTTGCTTTACAACATCACTATGTCTTCATCAGGTTTCACTCAGCACTCCATGATGTCCAATGGTGTGTTCTTACATCCTTACACACGGATTCCTTCCACACTTTCAGTGTGAGTGTAAATTCAGTACGGTTGTCTAGGTGCATATCAAGTTATGTACACTCTATGCATTATAGGAACAACACATGGGGTCCCATACAGAACTCTTTTCCTTCTGTTCCAATATGATGGCAGTGAGGGGCGGGAGTTAGGGTAAATGCATCCAACTGCTCCTCAACATTCCCCCCTCTGGTCATGTCCTCGACCACATTCTTCTCTTCATTCTCTATTGTCATCACTTCATACTGTTGTTCCTTTGGGACCCATATTTTTGTCACCCCTCTCCGGTGACCTGCATTCTTTATATGTTTATCCACACTCCAGGTAATATGGCAGCAATCTCCTGCTGGAGGACAGAATATCCATCATCCTAAATGTTTTGTATGATCCTCAGGGTAGTAGAACTTCGTTCCTGGAGGTGCAAGTATACCTTTCTTTGTATTCTCATAGGCATGCTCCTAATTTGCATCTGCTCACCAGTTCCAGCATCTATATCAATCATGATCTTCATCCCAATAGCTTTCTTGGCTGTCTTCTGGCATTCTCGCAAGATGATCCTTATGAGACAAAATCCTACCAATACTAACACTACTACTGCTCGAAGAAATTTGAAGGAATTTACCAACCAAGTTTGAATCCATGAAAACAGAGATGAAAACCCGCTGTCCTCCTGGGCCTTGGCTACTTTATCCACCATTTCTGTATGCAAGGTTGACAACATCGTTATTACTTCTGTCAATATCCCATTGTCTTCATAATGGGCAGGAATAAAGGTACAGCAAGAAAGCCCAATCTTGGTGTACATGCCTTCTTCCATTGCTGTAATTAAGTTCAGGGCATACCTGTTTGCATTAAATCATTCTACTGTTGTATTAACTCATTTGCAGCAGCTCCCATCTGGTTATCTTTAACCACTTAGTGTTTATTGCAGTCTGAATTACTGGTAGGAATATAGCTGTGAATATCACTGCTGTTCTGCTGAACAATGAATGCTCATTTGGAATGTCATAATAAGCTTTTTTGATTTTGCTAGGATGTTATTATCTCTCATCCGTCTGCTTCGATGACACAATCTTTTCTTCCTCAGGTGCGTGTCCAAGTATTATCTGCAGGTAACCTTGTGGTACTACTAAGGCTGGTATGCTTATCAGTACCAATAAATAAATCCCTCCTCATTTTGGTGGCAACTTTATATTTACTCTCGATCCAAATGTACATTAATGCTCCATCAGAACTGCTGTTCCTTCCTTCATGCCTGGCGCATCAAAAATTCGGCCACACTTGAGGTTTTCTCTAACTTTCACCATGCCAATATTTTTGCAGCATGAAGAAGTATTCTTCAGGGGTAGTATCTGCAATGGTCACCCCTAATCATCAGCCTAAGTCAACACTCTTGCAATCTTTGGCCATTGGTTTTTGCATTAATTTTCTGCCTTTGTCACAACCACTTACCATTGTCCGGTTAATGCCATTGCTTTGCACACAATCAATCCATCAGCCCATCCTTCAGGACTAAGCACTGCTCCTTTAATTTGTAGTTGACCTCTTTCCCAACATTCTCGTATTTCCTTCCCATTCTTGACCTTGAATTGTAAAATTTTATTTTCTACAATGTTGATTCCTGCTCCATTTATTCCAGACTGTTCATATTTTATGATTCCTGGATTTCCTCTTGACTTTATGTCATATACATAATGGTCTTCTCTTGGAGATGTCGCTTAATTCGCCCACACTATGGATGCTGTTCAGCCTTGGAACTGTCCTCTGGTTAGGCAAAGTGCTAGGTGTGTCACACAATGTGCCTTTTTCACTAATACTTCTGTTGCTATGAATATTTTAGAGGACCCAAAGCATAAGGTATAAGGGACACACATAGCAGCTTTCATCTTACCTTCTTCTTCCCACTGTCTTCACATGCTGGTACCATGGGTTATTCCTTAAATGAGCCAAATTATCAAGATACTTTTTTATACCTTGATGATCTTCCCAACATTCCCTTTAAATAGAAACAAATGCTTAGTAAGATTATAAAAAAATCAGTTTGTGATTTCATCAGGGGCAATAGTAAATGTTTCATTGTCACCCACCATATCTGTATTGTTTCTTATAATATGTCTAAATGTAATAATAATCAGGAGGAATACACAAATCATAATGCAGAATTACACCACAATTATTTTTCCATGGCAACTCATTGATTTTCTTGATGGAAATGAGCCTCTTATATTCTTAAACAACCTCATTTTTGTTAAGACTTTTAATATGTAACTCTGCAAGTCTCTATGTATCACACCTCTTTATCAAGAACTGCAAGATAATTTCTATAATTATTCTAAAAATAATATGATTGAAACCTTATGATGTTGATGTTTCTTCTTATTATAGCTGGTTAAGACTGTAATATTTAGGTAAAAACAGAATACAACTATGTGTTTAATGTTATTGCAATGGTTAACATAATGATCAAGTGTGCCTTTCTTCTTTCAGCTCTGGTAATTCAATGCATTGTTCTTTTAGCCTATCAAAAAAAGTACCAAGAGTACTGCAGGTCTGTTAATTCCTTGTCAAATATTAAACGTTATTGGCCTTATTCTAAGGTGCTGCTGTGTTCTTCATTTTCCTTGTCTTTACTCTTATAGACCAAGTCTGCATATGCAAAACACCTTCTATTGCTTCACAGTCAGTATTTGCAGGAGGGGTCGGGGTTTCACCTTTATATAGCTTGATGTTGTGCAAATGAAGCCAGGGTCTTCATCCTTTTAACTTTGCTGCTGTGGATGTGACTTATTCCAGCTTGTATGGATCTTCAAAGCGAGGAGTAATACAAGTGCATATAAACTTTCGTACCAGCACCTGCTCACCTGGGTATTGAAATTGTTGGTTTAACAAATTTTCTGCTTCAATGGGTGGATTGTCTTTCTTGCTTCTCCTTGATTCCTCTCTCTGTTCTATTATTGACCTGTTGAGACATGAAAGCAATACTTGCAGTCATTGTTGCTAGGTAATCATGCATCTCATTAGCTAGTGCCTTCGCTACACTGTGGGCATCAGTTTGTAACCTAGTTGGAGGAGCAAGGGGGTTCTCATGTCGCATCCAGTCAACAACTCATGAAGAGTTAGAAGGTGATCTAAGCCAGGCTGGTTTCCTATGGCAAATAAGGCAAGGGAAAGGCAATGTATCCATCTCTTCTTCAAAGTAATTTTTTTATGTTTGCAGTCCTTTCCTTCAATAATCCATGTAATCGCTCGCAGATGCCATTCGAATGTGGGTGATAAACAGAGAATAACATATGCTTACTGCCTAATAGAAGAACTATTTTTTGGACCCGCTCATTTAAAGAAATGCGGTCTGTCAGACCGCAAACCTCACACCCACCCTATCTTGGGAACACTTCATGCACAAGAAACTTGGCAGAGCATGTGACATTAGGATGCGTGCATGGACCTGCATTGATTCATCTAGAAAAAAGACTTTCCCCGACCAGCATGTATCTGTAACCATTGCATTTCGGCTGCAATACTACATAGTCTATATGTAGGTGCTGAAATTAGCCATTGGGTTTAAGAATTGCTCCTCTCACTGTTCACAAAGTTTCCCTGCAGTAAATGTCTGGCACACGATGCAATTTAAAATAAACTGTGCCACATGCTCTAAAAGATTTGGTCAAAACCACTCTTCTGTTATTGTAGCAGCTAGACTTTCTTGAGTCCTAATATGCATTGGGGTAGAGGGATTGCTCCAGTGCTACTATCAATTATGCTAGAGGCATAACTGGCTTTGCAGTGCTATTTTGTCTCCAAATTGCCTCAGTGGGGGATAAAGGACACCCCTGTTTCTTCCACAAATCCTTCTCTTCTTATGGTCTTCGCCCTTTTATCTCAATTAACTGGACAATAAGCAACATGTTAAAGCCCTCCTTTACCAACATGCAATGTCCTGTAATGTGTTTAACACTTTCTATTTCAAAATAAGAAATGGTTTCGAAATAGGGTGCTTTTTTGGCTTCCAAATCTGCAGCTTCTAAATCTGTGAATGCGCTGCACATTTTATGACTGCTAGTGCCAATGGGAGTTCTAGGAGTACAATAGGTTTGTCAAATAGGGCTGCTTGTTGCACTGGAGTTCCGTCTGCACAGAGGAAGCACTTCCTGTTCCAGTGTGACAGACCTGCATGTACGGGTGACATCATCTTTGAATCTGTGAAGCGCAGCGATAAACACCAGTAATTCTGCAGGCTGTGCTGAGGAATGCAAAGGCAATCTCACTCTTGTCACTAGTTCAAATTCACCCTCTGGGTTCAGCTTCACTACCCCTGATCCAGTATGCCGTTGCCAGTCATTTGGTCAATTTGTATAGCGCCATCAATAAAAACAACTTCCCCCCTCCCAAAGGCATTTTCTCTTGCTTGGGGAATTTCATTTTAGTTTTCAGTATACGTTGTGCAATCCTGTACATAAGCATCCTCCCCCAAAGGTTCAGCTTTGAACGTTGCTGGGTTCACTGTCTTACATCTGACAATTCCAATAGCAGGATTCAAGATAATTACCTTCTCTCCTGATGCTCTTTGCGTGTTCAATGTACTTTTGGGTTTCTCAAACATTGCAAATTATGCATGCTCAACAAATAATGTTACTGTCCACCCAATTGTTATACTTGAAGCTTTTTCAATCATGAACGTAGCAGCAGCTCAAGCGTGCTCACAAGAATAATGCCATTTCATAACTAGATCTAAAATCCCACTATAATAGACTAATGGTTTGCATCCATGTCCCGATGTAGTTTTCTGTATAAAGACTAATGTCATGACTTCTTCATTTGAATGAGAAAGTAAGTACACTTTTTCATTATAATCTGGAATTCCCAACACAGGGGCTGTACCTTTTTAATTCCTCAAATCCTTCAGTCATTTTATCTTTTCATATGAATTTACTCATGCCCGCCTCTGCTTCTCTAAGCCCTTTGAAAAGTGGTCAAATATATGTACTGTAATCAAAAACACAGGCCCTGCAATAATTACATAGGCCTAAACATTGTCGCATTTCTCTCACTGTTTTAGTTTCTGAGATCTTCAAAATTGCTTCTGCTCTTTCAGGCATCACTTTCCTCCCCTCATGAGGAATCAATTGTCCTGTATACACAACCTCAACAGTATTGCAGCTTCTCTTTCTCCACTTTACATTCTTTCTCTGAGAGGAAAGTCATAACCTTAATTGAATCTTCTCTACATCTTTCCTCTGTCTCACTGCACACCAAAATGTCATCCACATATTTAACTATTGCACTTTTGAGCTGAACATTGCATAGGTCCATCTGGAGGACTCTAGTAAAGATTGAAGGGGACGCACATTACTCCTGGGTAAAACGAGTATGTTTTAGGCAGATCTTTCTATACAAAAATTAAGTCAAATCATGTGAATCTTTATGGAGGGGAATTGAAAGAACACATTCCTTAAATCTATGACTGTAAAGTTTTTGGCCTAAGAAGGGATGCTGCACAATATTGTTGTGGGATTTGGGACTAAAGGAAACTCAGCTTCGACTATATTGTTTAGAGGGCAAAGATCCTGTAAAAATGTCCACGACCCCAACGTCTATTTTCTCACTGGGTACACAGTTGGGTTACATGGAGAATCGGATGATACCAATATTCCTTGCTTCATTAAAGTGGAAATGGTCTCCAATATACCTTCATCTGCCTCCCTGGACATGCGATATTGCTTTGCACATGGCAAACGTGCACCTGGTTAAAGCTTGATATTAACTGTTCCTACTCCTTTTCATAGACCCACGTCATATGGACTTGTGGTCCATAAAATATAGGACCCTTTCTTTAAATCTTCCCTGAAAAATTATTGTTTCTTTTTTTACCAACACCATTCTCATCTGTATGTCTCTATTCTCTACTTTTATCTAATAAGTGAGACTTATGAAAAATACTAATTCATCATCTGAGTACTCATCCTTAAACAACTCCTCATTTGTCATATCTGTCAGCCTATAACCTTCACTGAGGGCTACCACTGTCTCCATCCTCTTCCCTCATCATCTGTTCCATGAAGAACCACCCTTTCCTCTCTGAACCCTGCTGCTTCTAACTCCAAGGGGATAATCTGCCCTTCTTCATCATCCATGGGAATCTCTGGTCTGAACAAAAACTTATCGGGTATGCGTAATATTTTACTTATCAATCTGGGTAATCACGATAATGAAACAGTCACTCCATACCATAATACTTCTGGGTCTAAAGGGACCCTTCGTAATGCTTTCTGGCCTGTAAAAGCTAATATAAACTCTTTCACATTCATATAATGTATCCCTGGAGTGGAACACACTATTCCTTTGTCAGTAAAAGATATCTTCATGTTCAGTTCGTCATTAAGTCAAGCCTGATATGTTAAATAACTGGCGTTTGTCTAGAATAAAATAATGGCAAAGACATGTTGTGTTCTCCTTTAGAGATTGGTAATTCGTCTGTAAAAGGAACTAAACTTACCCCTCTCTCTGGGATGTTTATAAGCGACTAGAGGTATGAGATTCATCCAGGAGTGGATTCAATCCTCCTGTCCCTTAGTCTGGGGGTTTGGGTGTTAGGGAGAATTCTCTTATAAGGCTAATTTCCCAAACCTAGTGAGTCCCCCAGCAGCCTTGCTGGATTTTTGGGGTTTGTTTTTTTCTCTTGCTAAGAGTGAGACTCTTATCCTCCCCCTCTTAGCCATGAAATGAGGTATGTCTTTGACTTTTTGTGTGCTTATGGGCTATGGGGTTTACTCTCTACTCCATATGGTATCATCTATGTTTTATGTGTGTGTTACACAGCACCCTCAGTGCAGTAACACAGGGGTGTCATAGTGACCCCCAAACATAGACACCATACCCTGGTACTAACTACTATCTCCCATTGACTTTGCTATTCCTAATTTGTGAACAGAACCAGTACAAACCATCATATTGTGGAGGTACTGGAAGGGGTTATTTATATTCCCCCTGGGTCTGATTTCAAGCGGGCACTGTCCAGTCCCCCTTGCCGAGTTTCTGGCTGGTGGCAGTGGTTACCATGCGAAATATTCCACCGCAATATTCTCTATGGGATTTTCCCATTGATTTTAAACACACCACTTTTTGCTGCAATGTTAAAGGTATCGCCGGTTTATTTATTTAATATTAAATCCCTGGTTGGGTCTTTTGCCAGACCTCTTTTCTAAAATGGTGTTTGTGTTAGTCTCTGTAACTCTGACCAAGGTCGAGCCCTTTGTTCGACTATTTTGGTGGGCTTCTCCACAGAAGCCCTCCAAATGGTGCCACTGTGTCTGGTTTCCACAACAGGAGTGGAGGGGGGAATTGGCACCCTGGACTGCGTTGCCTCGGCAACCCAAGTTGCACTCTACTCTGATTGGCCCAGTGGTGAGGCGCCCGGCTCACCACTTAGCATGTGTTATTGACAGCTAGGCTGATGAATGGAGGTTTTTCTGCATAAAAGCACGGCCTTTGGGACTGGAACTTCAGAAGTCACTACAGGACCTAAGAATCCGAAGAGGGAAGAAGCTGAGCCATCTGCAACGATGACACCATCGGTGAAGCCCTGCGGCAACTACCTCACCACTTTCCCGACGACAAAAGAAGATCTTCTGCTGGACGAGTCTTCTTCCTCTGATCTGGTGGGACCAACCAGTTCGCCCTTTTCACCTTCCAAAGACGTTTCTTGGTCAATCACCCGTGCCAAGCACCCCGGTGGCCGGATAGCCAAGCTTCACCACTTTGACCGCAAATAAAAGGAACGCTCCTTTTATTGATGAACTCCGCGGCTGTTTTCATCCCTGTGCAGTGCAACGACTCCACGTTTCCTCCTCAACGAGATCCTCCCTTCCCCGGTTAAAACAACTAACTACAACCACTGCCAGGAACAACTGCCACCGCTGGTGCTTCCTCTCTGTTTAAGGTACTGTGTCCTGCCTGGCCTCCCTTTGTTCGGTTTGCCCAAGGTGACCCTTAAATCCTTGGCTTGTAAACTGGGTTGGCGCCAGACCTCCTAATTTTACCTTCTTGAATCGCCCCAACCTCTTTTGAACATTCTGCATAGACTTTTAGTGCATTTTTAAACCGTTTGATTCTGGGCACATTTCGCTTTGCTCCCTTTTAAGTGGGCCTGGCCTATGAACTTTGGCTCTACAGCCTATACTGCCTTTATTCCCTTGCTGAGAACTCCTAAAAGTGTTGGGACCTGTTTTATTTCTATGCTCTGCTTTTTTTCTCTCCCTTTAAACTGAACTATTGGAGTGCCATCAGGTTATACGCTCACCTCTGTTTAACAAATCGTGGTGTTTTAATTCTGACTTGTCTAATAGTTATCAAGGGAGGTGTGTATACTTTACCTGACTGTGTTTTAACTTGTGTTTGATTTAGAGTGCTAGTATATTGCCTAAAGTGTGTTTTAAATAAATAAATATATACTTTTTATACAAAACTCTGGTCAGTGGTTGCTCTACTGTATTTTTAGCCCTATTGTGTATACTCTATATACTACCCTACTCTTCTTGAGAGAAGTCTGACTGCTCAGCCACAGCTACCAGGTAAATCTGGGTGGTGCAGACTGCTACCAAAATTGTGTTTACTGCTTACTCCTGTGGTCTTAATCTTTTTGCTGTGTTCCCCAAGGGAACTGCACCGGATTCTGCCTAACAAACAATGCCACCTGCCTTCCCGGTCATTCGGCCCATGAAGCGAGTGTCAGTGCCTGCCTTTGCCTCCACTTTCTCTGTCTTCCTACTCCTGTGTCTGACTCCCACTCTGACACAGCCCTCGCCAATAGGCATCTTTCTATCTCCAACATTGTGGACATCCTTGCCCCCTGCCATGAGGATCTGTCTGAAGCCTACCTCCAAGTGCAACTGTGGTATGACTCCGACTTGGCCGTCCTGAAATTTAAGTGCAGGGTTGCTCAGCGGAAGTGGAAGGCATCAGGCACCTCCTCTGACAAACTGGCCTTCCAATTGATCCAAAGAAAATACAGACTCTCTGTCTTCTCTAAGAAGAGGGTCCATATTAAAGCATGCGTCTCTGATGCCTCTAACAACAAAGCCAAACTCTTTCAAATCTGCAAGGAGCTGGCCCGTCCTACTGCAGTCTCCACCACTCCTGTTCCCTCCTAGGCCCGCTGCTCGGCTTTGACCTCTCATTTCACCACTAAAACCCAGGACATCCTGCCTCACATTCCTCTCTCTCTCCCTCTGCCTCTCTCAGGACAATGTTTCTAGACAAGTCAGATCTATGAAAATGTCTTGCAAACAGGTGCTCCCCTGCTCTTCAAGAACTATTAAGGACCACATTGATTCCCATGCCCCAGCATTGGCCTATTTCTGTAATCACTCCTTCACCACTGGATCTTTTCCCTCCCTCCTCAAGCATTCCCTTGTGCACCTCCTTCTAAGAAAGCCTTCTGATGATCCGTTCTGTCCAGAAAATTATCACCCAATCTCTATCACTCCTTTCCTCGGCAAGAACCTGGAAAATCATTCTTCCCCCCACTACAGCTAACCCACCACACTGAATTTGTTGGTTGTCAACATGACCATCAGTTTGGCTTCAGAGCAGCCAGAGGCTCTTCTGAACTCCTGTGAAGTTCTGCTCTTTAACTTTGAGTACAGCACTCTCACTGTCCTCATCCTACTTGACCTCTCCTCTGCCATTGATATTGTCAATCACGCATTCCTAATTAATCGTCTCCCCTACAACCTAGGCATCATGGATCAGACTCTGGCATGGATGACCACTTTCCTCTTGGACTGCCCTCCCAGGTCCAACTTGATTACTTTCTCTCCACCAACTCTCTCTCCCCTTGTGGTGTCCCCAGAGCTCTATCCTCTCACTCTTTAATGTTTACATGGCCCCTTTGGCCCACCTTATTTCCAACTTATCTTCCAACTTCCAGTGTTATGCAGATGACACACATATCTCTTTCAGGCTTCTCTCAGCCTCTCCTACTTCCTGGCTCATTCCGGACTGTCTATCTTTGATTCAAAAATGGCGTGCTTCCAATGATCTTTTCCTCAATGCAGGTAAGACTGAGATTCTGCTCATTGGGACCCCTGCTCCCACGTTACCTCTATCTGTATGGCCACCCTCCTTGGGCCCTCTACTGATGGCCTCCTTGGAGGCAAAACACCTTGGGATCATCTTTGACTCCCTCTCTCCTTCTTTCCTCACATCACAGATCTTGCCAAGAAGGCCCACATCCTGCTGCATCTCCTCAGAGGTATTCTTTTCTTCTCACCCTCCCCCAGAAGCTCACTGCCTCCAGAGCTGGACTACTGCAACATTCTCTTTCTCAATCTGCCTAACGCTACCCTTCGCTCCTTCAACTAATCCAGAACAGCACTGCAAGACTTGTATCCTTGGCCTCAAACCCAGGGACTGCTTCTGTCCAGCCCTGAAATCTCTTCACTGGCTCCCGGTGGCTGCAAGGATCAAGTTCAAGACCCTTTGCATCGTCCACAAAGCTTTCTAGGGGCGGGGCCCATACTATATCCAACTCTCTCTGCCTAAATACATTCCTTCTAGAGCCCTTTGCTCAGCTACCTTGAACTCTCTGAGAGTCATATATTTCTCCAAGCTGTGAGTGGGTGGTAGATCTCTTTCCTCTGTAGGTGCCTCCCTCTGGAACATCCTTCCTGCCCCTGTCAAACTTGAGCTGGACCACCTGAAGTTCTGGAAGCCGCTCAAGACCTTCCTTTTCTACTCTGCCTTCTAGTTCTCTCTTCCTTGCTAACCTTCCTGTTTGCCTTCCATGACTTGTCTGCGGGTACCCTCAGAGTCTCAAAGGCAACCAGGCCCCTCAATGACCAGTCTTACTGTACTGCCTCTGGGTCTACTTCACACTTAGGGGCTGTAACTTTAACCTCTACTGCCCCCCATGCACTTACCCAGGGTCACACTGCCCTGGCTGCACTTACACAGAGCACTGGTGCCCTGACTGTACTTTCCTCTTCCCTCTCCCCTGCACTCCCCCACTCCCTTTACCCTTTGCACTTTTGTTGTTGCACTTGTTGGCACGATCCAAATGGCATTTGGCCTAGTAGAATTGTTGTCCTGCTTCCCTCTGTCCCTTCTCCTTGTCTTGTGGCACCTAGAAACCCTTGTGTACAGGCGGGTTATAAATACCAAATCATATCATATCATGAGACAGTTGCTTGAAATTGGCAAAACATCAATGTGGTCATAGAAGGACCGGTCCCAACACGAGGAACATAACTCGAGGTCCAGGCCCTAGGACCAGATTCAGGATATGCTTCCGGGCACAGTTATTGAGTACAACTCAATCGATATGTGCTCTAGCACCTTGACGTGTCTCTTGTGCTAGATGGAATTACCAATAAAGATCTCAGGCCAAATAACCAGACAGACTAAAAGAATATGGCAAAGTACTACTTTATTCTCAATCTAATAAATCCGGGTCAACTGCATACATCGGACTGATGCTTGCATACTCAACCACAAACTTGATTACACAGAGGTTTTATACCCCAATATTCATCATCTATGATGCATCCTGTGTGCAAACTGTAAAACGTATTAGTGGGAGGGATTGGTGAGGAGAGCATATCTACTTATAGAATACATAGGGGTTAGCACACCATTGGCTGTTTCTCATCTGTGAAGCGCGCCTCAAACTACCTTTAGATACATCTAATACTGATTATAGCAAACAAACTGGCAGCAGAATGGTCTATGAAACATTGTATAGCAGGTTGCCCCATAGACCCACTGATAGGTTGGCATTCTCACCCAACCTTGGACTTTTGGCTCGGCTAGCAACACGTAAGCAAAACTAAACCCAGGTGCTTGAATCACATCAGATTACTCACCACTTTCCCAATTAGTCCATCACCTCTCGTCAGTCCGGCCAAGAGCAAAGTTTCCCATCTGTAGTTGACCTTGTAGCATGCTATCTGTTCTGGGACAGTGAAGGGAGTGTAAGCTTAACTATCTTTATCTGAGGCTTGATGAATAGTCCTTGTTTTCAACTTCTGAGTCACTTGTGCATAGACCACATATTTTTTCATTTTGACTTCTTATTTAATGCTATTGGCCTCCAGAGACTTGCTCACTCTACCTTGTATAGACTTTTTACACTTTTAATTGTCCAATACATGATTCTTGCAGATGTTTTCTTCTTCATTAATCTAAGATATAGGCCTCCATGGTTTATCCATCTGCCTCCCTTTGTGCTTTGCAGCTTTTTCTTAAAAATACCACCCTTGATCCCAAGCCAAACATATACTCCTCTCTGCTTTACACACAAAGCTGTTCTTCCAGTGTCTCCTGAGTCTTCAACCCTGATATGTTTTTGAGGTAGCTGAATTGAATCTTGACACAAGCTGGCATCCATTTTCCAAGTATGCCCTTCCTAGCCATGTCATATATTCCTCTATAGCAAGCTTTTTATGTCTTCTCTAGCTTGTGTTACTGTATATTTATACTTATTGGTCAGCAAATTACTTTGTCTTCTTTTGCATTCATGATTACTTTATCATTTTGTAAATGTTTCTCTTGTTACTCCAGTTACATCGTCTCTCAAGTATTTTCATATCATTTCAGTGCAGCTTTGTATATTTGCTTTACAACATCACTATGTCTTCATCAGGTTTCACTCAGCACTCCATGATGTCCAATGGTGTGTTCCTACATCCTTACACACGGATTCCTTCCACACTTTCAGTGTGAGTGTAAATTCAGTACGGCTGTCTAGGTGCATATCAAGTTATGTACACTCGATGCATTATAGGAACAACACATGGGGTCCCATACAGAACTCTTTTCCTTCTGATCCAATATGATGGCAGTGAGGGGCGGGAGTTAGGGTAAATGCATCCAACTGCTCCTCAACATTCCCCCCCTCTGGTCATGTCCTCGACCACATTCTTCTCTTCATTCTCTATTGTCATCACTTCATACTGTTGTTCCTTTGGGACCCATATTTTTGTCACCCCTCTCCGGTGACCTGCATTCTTTATATGTTTATCCACACTCCAGGTAATATGGCTGCAATCTCCTGCTGGAGGACAGAATATGCATCATCCTAAATGTTTTGTATGATCCTCAGGGTAGTAGAACTTCGTTCCTGGAGGTGCAAGTATACTTTTCTTTGTATTCTCATAGGCATGCTCCTAATTTGCATCTGCTCACCAGTTCCAGCATCTATATCAATCATGATCTTCATCCCAATAGCTTTCTTGGCTGTCTTCTGGCATTGTCGCAAGATGATCCTTATGAGACAAAATCCTAGCAATACTAACACTACTACTGCTCCAAGAAATTTGAAGGAATTTACCAACCAAGTTTGAATCCATGAAAACAGAGATGAAAACCAGCTGTCCTCCTGGGCCTTGGCTACTTTATCCACCATTTCTGTATGCAAGGTTGACAACATCGTTATTACTTCTGTCAATATCCCATTGTCTTCATAATGGGCAGGATTAAAGGTACAGCAAGAAAGCCCAATCTTGGTGCACATGCCTTCTTCCATTGCTGTAATTAAGCCCAGGGCATACCTGTTTGCATTAAATCCTTCTACTGTTGTATTAATCATTTGCAGCAGCTCCCATCTGGTTATCTGTAACCACTTAGTGTTTATTGCAGTCTGAATTACTGGTAGGAATATAGATGTGAATATCACTGCTGTTCTGCTGAACAATGAATGCTCATTTGGAATGTCATTATAGGCTTTTTTGATTTTGCTAGGAAGTTATTATCTCTCATCCGTCTGCTTCGATGACACAATCTTTTCTTCCTCAGGTGCGTGTCCAAGTGTAATCTGCAGGTCACTTTGTGGTACTACTAAAGCTGGTATGCTTATCAGTACCAATAAACAAACCCCTCCTCATTTTGGTGGCAACTTTATATTTGCTCTTGATCCAAATGCCCAGTAATGCTCCATCAGAACTGCTGTTCCTTCCTTCATGCCTGGCGCATCAAAAATTCGCCCACACTTGAGGTTTTCTCTTACTTTCACCATGCCAATATTTCTGCAGCATGAAGCAGTATTCTTCAGGGGTAGTATCTGCAATGGTCACCCCTAATCATCAGCCTAAGTAAACAATCTTGCAATCTTTGGTCATTGGTTTTTGCATTAATTTTCTGCCTTTGTCACAACCACTTAGCTTTGTCCGGTTAATGCCATTGCTTTGCACACAATCAATCCATCAGCCCATCCTTCAGGACTAAGCACTGCTCCTTTAATTTGTAGTTGACCTCTTTCCCAACATTCTCGTATTTCCTTCCCTTTTTTGACCTTGAATTGTAAAATTTTATTTTCTACAATGTTGATTCCTGCTCCATTTATTCCAGACTGTTCGTATTTTATTATTTCTGGATTTCCTCTTGACTTTATGTCATATACATAATGGTCTTCTCTTGGAGATGTCACTTAATTCGCCCACACTATGGATGCTGTTCAGCCTTGGAACTGTCCTCTGGTTAGGCAAAGTGCTAGGTGTGTCACACAATGTGCCTTTTTCACTAATACATCTGTTGCTATGAATATTTTAGAGGTTCCCAAAGCATAAAGTATAAGGAACACACATAGCAGCTTTCATCTTACCTTCTTCTTCCCACTGTCTTCACATGCTGCTACCATGGGTTATTCCTTAAATGAGCCAAATTATCAAGATACTTTTTTATACCTTCATGATCTTCCCAACATTCCCTTTAAATAGAAACAAATGCTTAGTAAGATTATAAAAAAATCATTTTGTGATTTCGTCAGGAGCAATAGTAAATGGTTCATTGTCACCCACCATATCTGTATTGTTTCTTATAATATGTCTAAATGTAATAATAATCAGGAGGAATTCACAAATCATAATGCAGAATTACACCACAATTATGTTTCCATGGCAACTCATTGATTTTCTTGATGGAAATGAGCCTCTTATATTCTTAAACAACCTCATTTTTGTTAAGACTTTTAATATGTAACTCTGTAAGTCTCTATGTATCACACCTCTTTATCAAGACCTGCAAGATAATTTCTATAATTATTCTAAAAATAATATGATTGAAAGCTTATGATGTTGACGTTTCTTCTTATTAGAGCTGGTTAAGACTGTAATATTTAGGTAAAAACAGCATACAACTATGTGTTTAATGTTATTGCAATGGTTAACATAATGATCAAGTGTGCCTTTCTTCTTTCAGCTCTGGTAATTCAATGCATTGTTCCTTTAGCATATCTAAAAAACGTACCAAGATAACTGCAGGTCTGTTAATTCCTTGTCAAATATTAAATGATATTGGCCTTATTCTAAGGTGCTGCTGTGTTCTTCATTTTCCTTGACTTTACTCTTGGCCATAGACCAAGTCTGCATATGCAAAACACCTTCTATTGCTTCACAGTCAGTATTTGCAGGAGGGGTCGGGGTTTCACATTTATATAGCTTGATGTTGTGCAAATGAAGCCAGGCTCTTCATCCCTTTAACTTGACTGCTGTGGATGTGACTTATTCCAGCTTCTATGGATCTTCAAAGCGAGGAGTAATCCAAGTGCATATAAACATTCGTACCAGCACCTGGTCACCTGGGTATTGAAATTGTTGGTTTAACACATTTTCTGCTTCAATGGGTGGATTGTCTTTGTTGCCTCTCCTTGATTCCTCTCTCTGTTCAATTATTGACCTGTTGAGACATGAAAGCAATACTTGCAGTCATTGTTGCTAGGTAATCATGCATCTCATTAGCTAGTGCCTTCGCTACACTATGGGCATCAGTTTGTAACCTATTTGGAGGAGCAAGGGGGTTCTCATGTCCCATCCAGTCAACAACCATGAAGAGTTAGAAGGTGATCTGAGCCAGGCTGGTTTCCTATGGCAAATAAGGCAAGGGAAAGGCAATGTAGCCATCCCTTCTTCAAAGTAATTTTTTATGTTTGCAGTCCTTTCCTTCAATAATCCATGTAATCTCTCACAGATGCCATTCGAATGTGGGTGATAAACAGAGAAAAACATATGCTTACTGCCTAATAGAAGAACTATTTTTTGGAACCGCTCATTTAAAGAAATGCGGTCTGTCAGACTGCAAACCTCACACCCACCCTATCTTGGGAAAACTTCATGCACAAGAAACTTGGCAGAGCACGTGGCATTATGATGCGTGCATGGACCTGCATTGATCCATCTAGAAAAAAGACATACCCCGACCAGCATGTATCTGTAACCATTGCATGTCTGCTGCAATACTACATAGTCTATATGTAGGTGCTGAAATTAGCCATTGGGTTTAAGAATTGCTCCTCTCACTGTTCACAAAGTTTCCCTGCAGTAAATGTCTGGCACACGATGCAATTTAAAATAAACTGTGCCACATGCTCTAAAAGATTTGGTCAAAACCACTCTTCTGTTTTTGTAGCAGCTAGACTTTCTTGAGTCCTAATATGTATGGGGTAGAGGGATTGCTCCAGTGCTACTATCAATTATGCTAGAGGCATAACTGACTTTGCAGTGCTATTTTGTCTCCAAATTGCCTCAGTGGGGGATAAAGGACACCCCTTTTTCTTCCACAAATCCTTCTCTTCTTATGGTCCTCGCCCTTGCATCTCAATTAACTGGACAATAGGCAACATGTTAAAGCCCTCCTTTACCAACATACAATGTCCTGTAATTTGTTTAACACTTTCTATTTCAAAATAAGAAATGGTTGAGAAATAGGCTGCTTTACTGGCTTCCAAATCTGAAGCTTCTAAATCTGTGAATGCGCTGCACATTTTATGACTGCTAGTGCCAATGGGAGTTCTAGGACTACAATAGGATTGTCAAATAGTGCTGCTTGTTGCACTGGAGTGCCGTCTGCACGGAGGAAGCACTTCCTGTTCCAGTGTGACAGACCTGCATGTACGGGTGACATCATCTTTGAATCTGTGAAGTGCAGCGATAAGCACCACTAATTCTGCAGGCTGTGCTGAGGAATGCAAAGGCAATCTCACTCTTGTCACTAGTTCAAATTCACCCTCTAGGTTCAGCTTCACTACCCCTGATCCAGTATGCCGTTGCCAGTCATTTGGTCAATTTGTATAGCGCCATCAATAAAAACAACTTCCCCCCTCCCGAAGGCATTTTCTCTTGCTTGGGGAATTTCAATTTAGTTTTCAGTATACGTTGTGCAATCCTGTACATAATCATCCTCCCCCAAAGGTTCAGCTTTGAATGTTGCTGGGTTCACTGTTTTACATCTGACAATTCCAATAGCAGGATTCAAGATAATTACCTTCTCTCCTGATGCTCGTTGCGTGTTCAATGTACTTTTGGGTTTCTCAAAAATTGCAAATTATGCATGCTCAACAAATAATGTTACTGTCCACCCAATTGTTATACTTGAAGCTTTTTCAATCATGAACGCAGCAGCAGCTCAAGCATGCTCACAAGAATAATGCCATTTCATAACTAGATCTAAAATCCCACTATAATAGACTAATGGTTTGCAACCATGTCCCGATGTAATTTTCTGTATAAAGACTAATGTCATGACTTCTCCATTTGAATGAGAAAATAAGTACACTTTTTCATTATAATCTGGAATTCCCAACACAGGGGCTGTAACTTTTTAATTCCTCAAATCCTTCAGTCATTTTATCTTTTCATATGAATTTACTCATGCCCGCCTCTGCTTCTCTAAGCCCTTTGAAAAGTGATCAAATATATGTACTGTAATCAAAAACACAGGCCCTGCAATAATTACATAGGCCTAAACATTGTCGCATTTCTCTCACTGTTTTAGTTTCTGAGATCTTCAAAATTGCTTCTGCTCTTTCAGGCATCACTTTCCTCCCCTCATGAGAAATCAAGTGTCCTGCATACACAACCTCAACAGTATTGCAGCTTCTCTTTGTCCACTTTATATTCTTTCTCTGAGAGGAAAGTCATAACCTTAATTGAATCTTCTCTACATCTTTCCTCTGTCTCACTGCACACCAAAATGTCATCCACATATTTAACTATTGCACTTTTGAGCTGAACATTGCATAGGTCCATCTGGAGGACTCTAGTAAACATTGAAGGGGACTCACATTGCTCCTGGGTAAAACGAGTATGTTTTAGGCAGATCTTTCTATACAAAAATTAAGTCAAATCATGTGAGTCTTTATGGATGGGGAATTGAAAGAACACATTCCTTAAATCTATGACTGTAAAGTTTTTGGCCTAAGAAGGGATGCTGCACAATATTGTTGTGGGATTTGGGACTAAAGGAAACTCAGCTTCGACTATATTGTTTAGAGGGCAAAGATCCTGTAAAAATGTCCACGACCCCAACGTCTATTTTCTCACTGGGTACACAGTTGGGTTACATGGAGAATCGGATGATACCAATATTCCTTGCTTCATTAAAGTGGAAATGGTCTCCAATATACCTTCATCTGCCTCCCTGGACATGCAGTATTGCTTTGCACATGGCAAATGTGCACCTGGTTAAAGCTTGATAGTAACTGTTCCTACTCCTTTTAATAGACCCACGTCATATCGACTTGTGGTCCATAAAATATAGGGCCCTTTCTTTAAAACTTCCCTGAAAAATTATTGTTTCTTTTTTTACCAACCCCATTCTCATCTGTATGTCTCTATTCTCTACTTTTATCTAATAAGTGAGACTTATGAAAAATACTAATTCATCATCTGAGTACTCATCCTTAATCAACTCCTCATTTGTCAAATCTGTCAGCCTATAACCTTCACTGAGGGTTACCACTGTTCTCCATCCTCTTCCCTTATCATCTGTGCCATGAAGAACCACCCTTTCCTCTCTGAACCCTGCTGCTTCTAACTCCAAGGGGATAATGTGCCCTTCTTCATCATCCAATGGAATCTCTGGTCTGAACAAAAACTTATCGGGTATGCGTAATATTTTACTTATCAATCTGGGTAATCACGATAATGAAACAGTCACTCCATACAATAATACTTCTGGGTCTAAAGGGACCCTTTGTAATGCTTTCTGGCCTATAAAGGCTAATATAAACTCTTTCACATTCATATAATGTATCCCTGGAGTGGAACACACTATTCCTTTGTCAGTAAAAGATATCGTCATGTTCAGTTCGTCATTAAGTCAAGCCTGATATGTTAAATAACTGGCATTTGTCTAGAATAAAATAATGGCATAGACATGTTGTGTTCTCCTTTAGAGATTGGTAATTCATCTGTAAAATGAACTAAACTTACCCCAGAGAATCCCTGCACATTAATTGCAATACCTGACATTGGGCATTTCCCATAATAGATGCAGGAACAAGCTGCTCCAGTGTTCTCAAGAAATGAAAATGTCTTGCCTTCTATCACCACCTTGGCCCTTGATTCCTCTTGGAGGTCTGGTGTCACTGATAGTACTGAATCATCAGGTCTCTCCGTGGGCTGTCTTCTTGTGGACATCATTTCAGCACTCTCTCCTCCCCCTTTTGCCCTCGCACCTTCCATCCTTCTGCCACCCCTGGCCTCCCATCCCTCCTCAATCTCCCTCTCCTTCATCCCTCCTATCACATTGGATGAGGTCTCTAGGGTTGTCCGCTCAATGAAGGTCTCCTACGAACATGTCCCCCCTGTACTTCCAGAACTATCAAGGAAACATTGGCTGTCTTGCCCCTGGACTAGCTGATTTTTGCAATCACTCCCATGCTACTTGGTACTTTCCCTCTTCTCTGAAACACTCTCTTGTGCGTCTCATCCTAAAAAACCTGCTGCCGATCCCTCATGTCCGGCTATCTATCGGCCCATCTCTATCCCCCCCTTCCTTGGGAAACTTCTGGAGAAATTGGCCCTCCCACAAATGACTGAGCATACTGAGCTGGTTGGTTGCCTACACAACCATCAATCTGGATTTTGAGCATCCAGAAGCATGGAAACTGCTCCCCTGAACACCCATGAAGAACTGCTTGCATCTCTGGATTCTAACTCTCCAGCTGTTCTCATTCTACCCAATCTCACTTCTGCATTTGATACGGTCAACCACTCCATCCTCATAAAAAGGCTCCACGAAGCGGGCACTGGACAGGCTGACCTCCTTCCTCACTGACCGTCCCTCCAAGGTCATCCTGGGGTCTTTCTCCTCTCCTACCTCAATCTCTACCTGTGGTGTCCCCCAGGGCTCCAACCTTTCACCCACCCTGACTCTCCAACGTCTATCTCACTCCACTTGCCCATCTCATTTCCTCTTTAACCCCCCCCACTTCCAGTGTTATGCCTACAACACCCACATTTTCTTCACACTTCCCTGATGCTTCTATTCCTGCTTCCTTTTCCCCCCTTCTCTCTGGCCACCCTCTATGGGCTCCCCCCAATCCCTCATCTGAAGCCAGAAACCTAGGAGTCATCTTTGACTCATCTCTTTGTTTCCTCCATCACATCATGGACCATGCCAAGATGGCTCACTTCCAACTCCACCTTCTCAGAGGAATCCTTCCTTTCTCACTTTCCCCCAGAAGCTCAATGTCTCTAGAGGCTTGGTAGTCTCTAGGCTGGACTACTGAAACAGCCTCTTCCTTAACCTACCCTTTTCCTCACTCTGCCCTCTCCAGTTTACGCAGAACAGGGCTGCAAGTCTTATCCTTGGCCTCATGCCCATGGACCGTATCTCTCAGCTCTTAAAACTCTCCACTGGCTCCCGGTTGCTGCAAGGATCAAATTCAAATCCCTCTGCATCACCCACAAGGCTGTCTGGGACCAGGGACCAAGCTATTCCCAACTTTCCAAATACTCTCCCTCCAGGTCTTTACGCTCCTCTGGTTCCAACTCTCTGTGTGTCAAGCACTTCTCTAAACAGCGAGTTCAAAGTCTACCTCTTTCCTCGGCTGGCTTCCTCCTCTGGAACAGCTTCCCCCTCCCTCTCCATCTTGAGCGGGATGTCCTCAGTTTCCGGAAGCACCTTAAGATTTTCAGTCGCTGAGATAGGTGGCCGACTTCCAAATCGCTTTCAGCCCCTCCATCTCACAGCACTTGCTCTCGGGATCCCACTGGCCTGTGTTCCCTCACAGGACCTCACTCATTGCATTGGCAGATGAGCACTCCTCACTATGTGGCCTCTGTCCAGCATTTACCTGTTCCTGGAAACTTAATCCCTGGCACTTCCCCCTCTAGGGAATTTCATAGCACTTGACCCTCCCCCCCATTCCTCTGGCACTCTCTCTCTCTCTGCACTTGCGCAATCTGAATACTCACAAGGCCTAGTAGGACCACCTCTATCCTGTTCATTGTTGGTTTCTATTGCCTCTGTCACATGTTCCTTCCCCTGACCTATGGGCACTTTGAATCACAATTTCTTGCTGTATAAGTGCCTTACAAATGCACATTAAAAATAAAATAAAATAAATCCCTGTGCCTTTGAAAGGATTTCCTTCTACCACAGTCACTCCTGTAGACATATTCATTCCATTGTAACACCATGGCCTGCTGTGTCTGTGCTTGCTGAGTTTGTACCTGTTGTGCCTGCATGGGCACTTGCTGTGATTGCCCTTGTGGGCATTTGTAACGGAGCTTGCTGCATTTGCTGTCATTGCAGTGCATATGTCTGAACCTGCGTGTGATCTTGGGCAGAATATTCCTGTCGTTCTGTATTATGTTGTGGAGCCTAGCCCAGCCCCCTCTTGGAGCTTGCCAATTTTGCTGCATGCCTCCTCTGCTTCTCAATGTTCAGACTAATGTGTCATATTCTTCCGCAATTCCAGCATTGTTGAGGCTGTCCTCCATTAAATCCTCCTCTTTCCTGAGGGTTTTGAAGTCCGCTTCGTCCTCCTCCTCTAGGCCCATTTCCTCTTCCCCTTGGACAAAAATGTTACCCACTGTGATCCGTGGGATACCCTATGTTGTTTTGTGTCACCCCACCTTCATTGTTTGTCAATACCGCTCCCTCTACAGCTATTATTTATAAAAATATTTGGACTAACTTTGCCTCTTCTTGCTCTCAGCTCTCTTCATATTGTTCTACTGCATCAACTTCCAGTGATGCATGATAATCAATTGCATTTCTGGCCATGGCTTCACTTCCTTTCCCACCTATTTCTTAATTTGACTTTTCTCTTGCTCAGGCAATCCCTGACACAAAATGTGGTAAATGAATGCTACCGTTTCATCCCACTGTTTGTGCATTTCAAGACGCCATCCCTCTTGAAAATCTTGAATATAAGCAACAGGGTCTTCACCCTACCCTTTTTTCCTTGTCATAATCGCACCCATATCTGATGTATCAGGGTATTGTAATCTGAGCACCCGCCATACATCTGCTCTGCAATTATTAAATGGTGCTCCACAGTGTGTCATCATTTATTTGCATTCACACCTGCATGTCCTGCTTTCTTACAAATGTCGTCATCTCTCTCCCCTATAATGGTTGCTAGCAAGTCTTTTATGTCACCTATAGCTAACGTCATTCCTGATGTCATTCTCTCTAACTCATAGTTTCATTTTCCTGCACCGGAAATTAAACTTGGTGATTTACATCTTAGATTGTCTTTATTCATTTGTGGCCAGAGTATATATTTTGGTTGTCCTCCCCCTGCTCTAATATTGGGAATTGTGAAAATCCTAGTCCATAATCATACCTGCCGACACTTCTCATCTCCCAGGTGGGACTAGTCATGCCCATTTGTCTCCATCCTGGTTGTTCCCTTAATCTGCTAACATAAGGCGGGGGTACATCCTCTGCACTAGGTAATCGTGCTTGTGGTCAATCTTTATATAGAGTCGATTCTGGTGTTCTTTCTTTGGGGTCCTCTAAATCTGACCATTTTACCCCTTTATCTACACTCAATTCTTTAGAAAATCTGCATGCGCCCTCCCTACGCCCTCTTTTGTTTTTCTTCCCTTTCTTCATCTGACTATATTATGCCCCAGCTTGTATGACTGTTATCTTTTTCTGCATCATCAGGATTTAGTCTTCTTAAAGACAGCATTCTATGCTTGTCTGTTATGGCATCATCTGACCTACCTCCAGTTTCCCTCAAACACGATCCTTCTATGTTTACTTGGGGTTTCTGCCCTTCTTTATCCCTCATTTGCCTATACGTCTTCTGTATCTCGTTCATCAGAAGCCCATGTTGGTATTCTTGGTATTCCTTGCAACTCCCTGCTGGGCTATTGTGACCCTCTCTCTTCCTCAAGTCATTCTTGTGCTTCAATCGGCACTATGCTTCTATTAAACAAATACTATTGTGATCTTTTAGTCCCCTACTTCTATTAATTTCTTGTTCCCTTATCCTCATCTCTCTTAATTTATCTTCCTCTCACCTTCTTTCCAACCTACGTTCTTTCATTCTTTGCAACTCTACCTCCTCTCGTGTTATCTCTTCTAGTCTCTCCTTTTCTTTCCTTGCCTCTTACATTCTTCATTCGTCCCTTCACTTGCCTGCTCTTTCTTTCCTTTTTTATATGCTCTCTTTTCTTCCTTTTCTTTCTTTTCATAATCTTCTCTCTCCTCTCTTTCTTGAACCCCATCAATGCCCTTATTATCCAGCTTGGGTAATGTCTGTCCCCCCATCTTTTCTTTCTGTACTATTGATATTCCCTTAGCTTTGTCCTTTATTTCTTTCTGCTTCCTTGCTTCTTCCTCTATCTCCATCTGCCCATCATGTCTGTCCTTTCTCTCATCACACTGTTTACTTTCATTGCGAGTCGAGATATATTTGTGTTCTCTGTTTGTACTCTCTTCCACATTGTCTTCACTGGTGTAAGCGGGGGAATCGTATGTCAGATTTTCATACCCCGCCACTGCTTTCAATTCCTTCAAGGGATAAAATGCCTTCTTCTCTGTGTCTATGCTCTTGTTTTCAGGAGGGCAAAGGGGAGCCAAATGCATTTTATCCTCCGTTGGATCTTCTTTCTCATACTGGTACATCTTCTATAGCTCTGAAACAGCCAACCATTTCTGTAACTTCTTTACCTTATATGTAGCATGCAAATACCTTGTCATATGTCTCAATACTGTTTTTGACAATTAAATTCAAGAGGCCATGGCATGATTGTTCTATTAGTCGTGCCTCTGACCCATTCCAAATGATAGTTCCTCATCTTAGCTGTGTATCTTGGCAATGTCCAGCATTAGTGTAGAAGAGGAGTGTCCCCATGTTGACTAGTCGATTTCGACTGTCTATACTTACCTGATTTTTTATTCTTCTATTTATGTTACTAAATATACCACAGTGAACAATTTGAGCAGGCACCATCAATTGCCACTTAATTATATGAAAATCAAAATATGTTTTCCGCTTCATAAAACTCTACACAATTATGTTATTTTGGTCCTTCATTGACACCTTCTATTAATTTTTAATATCTTGTTTTATCATTGATATTTTAAGAATCTCTTCTTTATTTATTTATTCTTTTGCTTTGTTTTTTACCCTCCTGGTTGGCGGACATTTCTTGATTAAATAATCTTAATAATCACCTTTCCGTTTTTCTATATTTTTATATCTACTAGTTTAAACACATCAAAAACGTTATACTGACATATAAATAACCCCACACGTGCACTTTTTTAATTATTCTGCGTACGTTTTCCTTTACTTTCTTTAGTAAATGTATCTGCTCTCATTTGTACTCCATCTTGGCACTTGATACATGCTCTTTTTGTTGGCCTTGCCTCAGGAATCCTTAAAACCCTTATTTGGAGTTTTTTTAGTGTGTTCCCTTCCATCCCGTTGGAACCTGGAATAGAGGTATCTACTTCTCTTCTTTATAATCGACAAAAATCCTGTTACTTATACATATATATATATATATATATATATATATATATATATATATATATATATATATATATATATATATATATATAACAATCCCTCCCCCCTGTTTTTGCCACTTTCAATGTTCTACTTATGTCCCTCGGCATAAAATCTCCCTCAACTGACCAGTTTGCCTTCCATTCACAGAGCACCTGAGGGGACCGGACAGGAATTTCATCAAAGGGGGAATTGACAACCGTATCTTTTTACACATGTTTTGCTGCGTGCCATTCTCCACAGGAAGCGCTGTGGACTTCTGGCTAATGGCGGCAGCAGCAAAAAGTCTTGAATTCTCTACCTACAGGCAGAATTGCCAATATCCTAGCACGCCGCAACGTGTCGGCCTGGAGTTTATCACCAGTGTTGATTTTGGAGGAGGAGCGCATGGCCAACGTGGAGAAGTTGACTGCATGTCCTGTTGCTGCTCGGATTACCTAAACACAGCGAAGAACACCAACACGGGGCAGCAGCTGGAAAACCCTTCAGCAACGCGGAACCGCAGGTTGGAGAACGGCAAGGCAGAGCGGGGTAAGTACAAAGGCTGCACTGCATAGCGGGAAAGAGTGCATAGATGGTATTTGTAATCCTGTATTCCTTCGGAAGAGTAACACGACTTGAAAAGTCTATTTGGACTTAAATCTTAAATTCCACAGTAAAGCGGCCCCTGTTGGTCCCTACACATATGGTGGGGAAACAACATACAACAAACTAATAGAGAAGCCGGAGTGTCCAAAACATTGTCATCTTCCTTAAAGGGACTTTTTAAACATGGCAAACTCCCAAGTGCACAAAGAAGCAACACGGCGGGCACAAGCCCTCACACTTTTCAACGAAACATTGAAAACTACAAAAAAAGATATACCCACAGAAGCAATACACAAGAACGACAGTGAGATTGGTCTGTTAAAAGAACTAGAAAAAATACAACGTAAGGAAGTCAGCAAATGGTGGGAGGAACATTCATTACAAAATGATGTAGAAGTTGGCAGAATACCAAGGCGCCTGAGGATTTTGATAATTCCATCCTTCGACGAACAGGAACCATTGATGTTGAAAGAATGAAGGGGAGCCACAAATGAATCCTACTTTTGCTCATCAAATATGCAGGCAGTGACCACACAGGATTGCTAGGAAAAATAAAAGAAGTGGAAGAGAAACTGAAATCAATAGCAGAAACTCGTGATGGGAAAAAACTGAAAGGCACAATGGCAAAAAATTGTTAGAATACAAGGAAGAAATTAAACAAAGGAAACAAAGAAAGTTTCTAAGGGACAAGGAAGATTATGAAACAGGGAGAGTGTACACCTTCGCAAGGAGGTTTGATCTGCTGAGACAAGCATCTCTCAAAATACCACTGACGACCACTGAAGCAACAACAACAAGCTCAAGTGAAATTTCCTCAATGTCAGAATCAGACCTAACGGGGAGCGACACAGAGGAACCACAAGTCCATTTACATTTTTTAGATGAGATGCGCTTGCTGCACCAAGACGGCAAAAAGAACAAACAAAAAAGAGGTGGAAATGCAAATCGGGGCAACGGGAGAGGCGGTCGAAACAAATGAGGAGGGGGCAAAGGAGCAGGAAGTTCCCAGAACAATATCGTGGCCAGATCTCTGCGCTCTGGCAAGTGAGCGAGGCCGATACACAAAACAATGGCAGTTTCAATATAATAAACCTGTCAGATCACACCTTAACAGCCTCTCAACAAAATGTTCTCTGTTTGGGATTAAATTTCTGTCCCAACACCAAACATGACTATGTGGAGTGCAGGATAGATTTGGATAATTTCATCAGAAAGGTTCGACTCAGGAAATTCTTTGCAAACTATAGTTGGCAACAACATAAAAGAAAAGCACAAACAGGAAAAATAGAAATCGCAATAAGGGAGTTGGACATACTCACTGGTTTTATGGAACTTGAGAAAGGAACTGACATGGGAGGAGAAACTTTACCGATTGACCTTACAGAAGTAGGGATCAACACATATTGGATGGCAAAAAGTAACTTGAAATCCAAATCAAAATTCAATCCGACCACAAATACGGGGAGCAACATTGAAGTGTTTCAAAGCCTCATTATAGAGGACTTAAAAAGTTTACGCCGAAGATCTAAAAACCTAACACCTAAAGACAACCTGACAGCAAATGAAAGAAAAGCCTTGAAAGACCTTCAGGAACTGAAGAATTGTATCATAAAACCTTCAGATAGGGGCATAACATAGACCTACAAAACAAAATGAATACATTAAGGAGGCATATAAACAATTCAATGACACCAACTGCTATGTGAGATTGAAAGAAAACCCCACGCAAGAACTAGAACAAACAGTGAAATCTTTTCTCAAGAAATATGAAGAAATGGGCATTATTGCAGATCAGCAATGCCATAACCCCAACCATATATTTTTTACCTAAAGTCCATAAGAATTTGAAGAAACCACCGAGAGACCCATAGTTTGCCTAATAGGCTCAACATTGGAAAATGTGTCCAAATACATCGATGAGGTATTGTTTCCCTTTGTTTCTGTACTTCATTCATACATCAAAGACACTACAGACTTTTTGTGCAAAATAGAAGATATTCCCTGGGAAACAGAATATTTAATGGCAACAATGGATGTGGTTTCCTTATACACATCCATTGGACATGAGGATGGCAAAACAGCATGCCTGCACTATTTAAATTCCAAATCTTTGAACTTTCTAAAACACACCAAGATGGTGATGCAAATGATCGACCTATGCCTAGCAAATAATGTCTTCCTCTTTAATGATGAATATTTCAAGCAGGTACAGGGGACTGCAATGGGAATGACTTTTGTGCCTTCGTACGCTAATCTGATGATGGGGGCATGAGAGGAACTTGAGGCATGGTCAGACACCAATCAGGAACACACACAGAATGTGGTTTTGTGGCTTAGATACATCAAGGATTTATTCATCATCTTGAAAGGGACTGCAAAGGACTGGTTAGAGTATGTTAAAAAACGGAACCAAAATACCAAAAACTTAAGATTCACTGAAACTCACAGTCGGACACTTATTACCTTTCTAGATGTGAATATCAGAATCGTTAACGACAAAATAACCTGCGAGCTACATAGGAAAAAGATTGGCTCCAACACTCCATTACATGCACACAGCAGACACCCAAAATACTTAAACTGGAGTGTCCCTAATGGGGAATTCATGAGACTAAGAAGGAACAACACCATCTTAGAGTCTTACGACCGAGAGAGTAAGATAACGGTCGCAGGTTTCAAATGGCAGATGTACCCCAAAAAAGTTATCGAGAGAGCCTTTCTCAAAGTTAGACTAATTGAGAGACAAACTTTACTAGCTGGCAACAACAAGAAAGAAAAATTAGAAGGGGAAAACAGTACATGGTTTATACTCACGTTTGACAGTCAAGCACAAACAATTAAACACATTCTGCAAAAACATTGGAATATCCTGTTATCTGACCCAGACCTGGCCAACAGCCTCAAATCTCACCCAGAGGTCACCTTCAGAAGGAACAGATCCTTCAAAGATATTCTGGTCCAAAGTTTTATGGCCAAAGAAGAGGATAAGACACAAACAAACTTGCTAACCGCTAAGAAGAAAGGTTTTCATAAGTGCACACGTTGTAACATTTGTAAATATGCAATCAACTGTTGAACATTCGCACATCCGGTGACAGGACACACAGTGACGATCCCACAATGGATCACCTGTGAAACTGATTATGTAGTCTATGCCCTCACCTGTGCATGCAAGAAATGGTATATTGGCAGCACAACGTGTAAGTTGAAAATGGCATTCAACAACATGTGCGTGCCATTTTACATAATGATGCAAACTACCCAATGGCAAAATATTTCTATGAATGTCATAATAAAGAAATAGACAGTTTTAGATTCTTTGGTATACATAAAATAGAAATGGGCCGAAGGGGAGGCGACAAGGAGAAGCTGCTCAGACAAAAAGAAACTAGGTGTATACTGGACTTCGAAAGCAAATAGCCCAACGGGCATAACATTGACGAAGAATTGTACACCTTTCTGGGCTGTTATAAAATGCCCATGTTCCCCGTCCAACAATCAAGTATGATAGAAAAACCTAGACGGTAACTATGTGTGTCCATAAAATAAGTTTTAACTCATTCACCTGAGGTTTCTGATGCTGATTTGGTAATTGAAAACAAAGAACGAAGTCAAAATGTCTGCTTTTGATGAATGGGAAAAATGAAGTAGTTGTTTCAATGCTTTTTTAACATACAATTTGTATGTGTTATTTGTGATAGCTTTTAGTACACTAGTTGCGAATGAAATATAATTTCAACAAAATCTTGGATGAATAGAGATCAGGGGTTGGTTGTCACACCCACATTCCAAGGAGGCTGTATAACTATACACTGTGGTCAGCATTGCCAAATAGCCTAAAAACACTGGGGGCGGGGAGCTTATCTAAAACCTATGCTAGGAATAGCTGATGTGACGATTATGCTACCATTACTTCTGTCATTGTAGACTCAAGAGCAAACACGGCCAATGCACTAAGCACCTTATAGAGGCACTCTATGCAGACAGTCCGTTTGGGTTCCAGATAATTCCCATAATTGCTACACACACTATGTGATTGGAATTTTTTCAAAGTGCTGATAGCAATGATTTTTCACAGACAGCCTCATCTCAAAATATGAAATATATGAAACATTAGTTTAAGAATTGACATCAGTCATCTAACATGATAGAATTGCGTAATATGCTACTGGAGAAACCCTGTTTTTTTTAGACATACACTTGGAATTTTATGCTAAGAACATAATAGGCTTCTATTGCACTCGTCACTTTAAACTTAAGAGCCAATGTTGCTAATGCACTAAGCACCTTAAGAGTCTGAACATAAAGATATGTATTTGACACCTCATTCTCTGAAGGCAATATGCTGCTATTGCACACGTCAATTTAATATGAAGAGCTAATATAGCTAAAGCACTAAACACTTTAGAAAGGCATTTTCATGTGACAAAAAACATTCTAAATGGGTTCCAGACAATTTAGCACAACCGCAACAATCCGCATTACGTGGGTACTTTTGTTTCTAAATGCACACAGGAAGGATATTCTATTATATATGGAGGCTGTAAAGTTACATTGCAAATGCACAAAACACCCAACATCGGGCACTAAACGTGGCAGAGCATAAAAAACAATTGCAAACACATAGCGATTTTATGTGAACCCACACCAGTATAAGATGGCCGACACAGGTTTCGAGGGTCTGGTAAAAGGCAAAACTGGTCCTTTTACTATTGTTATGCACACTCTTTCTCCTTCCCTTTCCCCTCTACCCTCTCCCTCATGTTTTAAAAATGGCTCCATGACAATGAGGCAAATTGTTGTGAGCAAGCGGTGAGGCAGCCGCGAAACGCGTGAACGCCTCAGCACTGGGAGTGCTGCACTTGGGAGGACCTTTATATTGGTCTCTTTTTTCTATTTTGGAACAGATTTCCATGTTTTAAACGCCACGTATTTTTCCCTGCAACAATCTCTCCCCCCTATTTTTGCCACTTTCAATGTTCTACTTATGTCCCTCGGCATAAAATCTCCCTCAACTGACCAGTTTGCCTTCCATTCACAGAGCACATGCAGGGACCGGACAGGAATTTCATCAAAGGGGGAACTGACAACCGTATCTTTTTAACCATGTTCTGCTGCGTGCCATTCTCCACAGGAAGCTCTGTGGACTTCTGGCTAATGGCGGCAGCAGCAAAAAGTCTGAAGATCTGGTTCTGGGCCTAGGTCAGTTATATCTGAAACATCTGCTATCAACATGTACTTTAGCACCTTGAAGTGTCTCTTGAGCTGGATAGAATTAACAATAATGATCTCAGATCAAATAACTGGACAGGCTCAAAGAATTTGCAAAATACTACTTTATTCTCAATTTAATAAAGCAGGGTCAACTTGCAGACTGATGATTGCACACTCACACACAAACCTGATTATCTATGACATCATCCTATGTGGCAAACTGTAAAACTTATCAGCGGGTGGGATTGGTTATGGGAACATATCTACTTATAGAATAAATAGGGGTTAGTAAACCACTGGTTGTCTGTTGTCTGTGAGGCACCCCTCAAACTACCTCTAAATACATATAATACTGATTATAGCGAACAAAATGGCAGCAGATTGGTCTATGAAACATTGTATATCAGGTTGCCCCATAGACGCACTGATCCGTTGGTATTCTCACCCAACCGTGGACTATTAGCTTGGTTAGCAGCAACTAAGTGAAACAAAACCAAGGTGCTTGAATCACGGCAGTTACTCCTCTCTTTCCCATTTAGTCCATCATTTCTCATCAGTCTGGGCTTGAGCCAAAGTTTGCCATCTGTAGTTGACGTTGTAGACTGCTCTCTGTTCTGGGACATTAAAGGTTGTGTTAGCACATTACTCTCTTCACCCGAGGCTTAATGAATAGCTTTGTGTTTTTGACGAGAACGAGAACACAAATTTGCCCATTTTGACCTCTTATTTACTGCCATATGATTTAATTATACTTAGTGTCATTGCTCTTCTTGGCCTCTAGAGACTTGCTCACTCTACCTTGTATAGACGTTATACACTTTTATTGCCCAATACTTGGCTCTTGCAGATGTTTTCTTCTTCTTTAATCTAAGAGAAATATGTCTCGTCAATTGCTTATATGTATGCCTCCCTTTATGCTTTGCAGATATTCCTTAAACATACCATCCTTGATCCAAAGGCAACATAGACTCCTCTTTGTTTTGCACACAAAGCTGTTCTTTCAGCATCTTCTGACTCTTCAACCCTGATATGTTTCTGAGGTAACTTAATTGAATCTTGACACGAGCTGGCGTCCATTTTGCAACTATGGCCATCGTAGCCACGTTATATATTCCTCTATAGCAAGCTTCTATATGTCTTTTCTGCCTTGCACTGCTGCGCATTTACACTTATTGGTCAGCAAGTTACTTTGTCTTCTTTTGCATTCATGATTACTATTTAATTGTGTACATGTTTCATTTGTTACTCCAGTTACATTGTCTCTCTTAAGTATTTTCATATTGCCTCAGTATGGATTTGTATATTTCTTTAGGAAATCACTCTGCACTCATCAGGGTTCACTCAGTGTTCCATGATGTGCAATTGTGTGTGCTGACATCCTTCCACATGACATCCTTCGACACTTTCAGTGCGAGGGTACATTTGGTACGACTTTCTGAGTGCATATTGAGGGTCATTACGAGTTTGGAGGTAGCCATGGTGCTATTAGCGCCATGGCTGCCTCCAAAGTCGTGTCTGGGTCCGGGTTCCCTGAATGGGGACTTACTGGGTCATTCCAACCTTGGAGGACCCGGTAAATCGCCATTCAGAAAACCCATCCCCATTCCCATTCGAGCCCCCATTGGGCTCAATGGGAATGGAGAGGGAGCTAATAACAGGCTGTTAATTACGGGCCCGTTATTAGCTTCCTGGTCCCTTAGTGGCTCCCGCTAAGGACGGCTGGTTTCAGAATGACTTTCGAAGAATAGCAATAAATTGTGAAATAAAATGAGAAATAATCTAAAAATTCAGTGAATGTTTCTTTTCAGCTTTCTTATGGCGTCGTTCCGAAAAGTGTAAAGCTACCTTAAGGTATTTCTAACAAATAGTACCTATAAGAAAATAAAATCCCAGACAATGGTACCAAAATATAAATGGCAACTCTTGGTGAACCCATAGAGATAAAATTTAAATTGATTCGCATGGAGGTAATTGTTAGTCTCAATGAAATGAGCCATTGTGAATATTTTGCCCAAGGAGGACAACAATATTTTATTTATTTTACTGGAGAACGAGTAGTATTTGTCAGCTATGATAGAGTCACTATTCAGTTTCTTCATTAACAGTGTAATCATTAGTAATCACAAAGAAATTTGCAGTTTACTGGTACCCAAAGAACATTACACATATCAGCAATGGTTTGTGCTAGAGTGAGGTTTGACTTCTTAATAAAGGTAGGGCATATGTGGCATTGTTTGGATGAGCCTTAAGTTTATTGGCCAGGATGGTTATCGCCCCTCCCTAGGGGTGACTGGCAAAAAGTTCCAGAACTGCATAGTGGTTGGTTTATAAGGGATGTATGGGTTCTTGGTATGTTTTTTAGTGTAAGACTTGCACCTGGGGTCTTGTCACTATGTTCCAGAATGCTGATGCAAACTTACTTAAAAAAACAAAACAGTGCAACATTTTCATCCGTCTGTTACTGGTCCCTTAGTTATCTCTGTGTTCATTTTGAAGACACCAGAATATTTGTTCTCAGTGATGCCAATGCAATTTTGGAAGAAACCTTTCTTTTATATTCAATTCAATGGTTATTGCCCTGATTTGTGAGATTACATCTAGGATCATCTGCAGAAGTGATTATCATTTTCTCTTAAGATTTCTGACTGCTAGTTTCCAGGAGGCTAGCACCTGGTCAAATCACTTGTTCACTTTTTTAACAAAAGGTCTGGGTTTTCTTGTGGTTTCCTGTGCAAATTAATCCACAATTCTCACCAGCTCTGCCTCCATATTTTCTATAAAGCAAATCAGGTCAGCCTGCCCAGGCTGCCTGAACTGCCAGAAGCCTGGAATTGTCTTCAAAACTGTCTGAGTGAGTTCTGTCTCATGTCTCATCAGTATTTTGATTGTGCTTTATGGGATTGTATTGTTCCCTGTGTGTGCAGGCATGTTCCCATCATTGGCCAAGAACTTGTAGCCAGCCCAGGTAAGAAGTATGTATTTGTTGCTGTCAAGGGAAAGTAAAAAAAAGTTATTATGTTCAGCGCATGACCACTAGGTGTGCAGTGATATTAACCCAATGGATAAACCATTAATTGTACATGGTATAAATGAATGACTCAGCCAATTTGTGTTCAGGGCAATCCAACCATAGATTTACACACCCCTGACAATATCAAAAAAACATGTTAATGTTGGCTTGGATGTTAACTAACATTTCATACCACTCTTCCAAGAATGGTTTACCATTTCCAGGTGGCTTTGTGAGGGACCTGAGGATATTCTCCCAGGTAGACCTTGGGAAACCCTTATTTAAGTACAATGGGAGGGCTGCCACACTCAGATCCCCACCCTGGGGGGGATGGGTGAGGGAGGATCACCTGGGTAGCGGATTCTGGGGTTATGCCCGGGGGAATGCCCAAAGGGAGATGCAGTATTATACTGAAGAAGAAGGTGTAGGGGGTGAAATCCCAGAGATTTCCCTTGGTTATTCTACACCGTCCTCCCTTCGCCCCAAAGAAGCTCCCGTAACAACATCCTACCAACCCTACAACTATGATAACCCAATTAGGAACCCCTTCGCCCTCAAAAACCACAACTCCCAGAATTCTTGTTTTCCCGGATTTCACCCAAATACTCCCCATTCTTCGTCTCCACGTCCCCCTGGTTATTCTTTTACAAACAACCAATCTATTATGACAGACAACTACCATTCCCTCAATCCCTCTTGTTCATTTCACAAACCCGGCTATTCCTGTTCACTGCACAAACCCAACCAAATCCAACCTTCCGAGATCACTACCAACCATCACAGAATGAGGGATACAATTCCGTATAACACCTCTTCCCCCCCCTTTCACATAGGATATTCAAAACACTGCCCCCACCCCTTTTCTGACCTAAACACTTTCTCACACCATAGAAAACACAGACTAATACAACTGTTTAGCTGACATTTCCCAACAGGCAAAGCCAGGCAATTGAACTGAATCACACACATCTGATGGCCCTTTCCTTTCCCCACAGGGATAAAAGATGGAGCAGAAAAGCACACAATCACCAAGGCAGACCGCACAATGTGACAGCTAGCTCAGCACGGACGTTTACGAGGAGGCAAAAGATAGCTAATACAGAGAGGGTCACAAGGAGAGAAGTGACCTTGCCCTTCTGATCAAGGGCCGTGAAACCTCCAAAGATGGAAAATTAAGACCGCGAAGAATAGCCAGCGTGTGTTTCAGCAGAGGTCTACAGTACGCAAGACCCTCCTCTGCTGATAACCAAGCCAGGGAAGGACGCTGGTCTTTGTGGTACCAACCTTGACTCCAAGGTTAAAGAAAGGGAAGCAGTTCATCACAGCCTTGTCTTGTAAGCGGTCTGGTAAAATCCTGCATGGTGACAAATGAATACATGAGCTGTATGTCGGAAAAGTCGGCGAGAGTGAACCCGGTAGAGGAAAACCGACAACGAGGGGAAAAGCCTGACAGCATGTTTAAAAAGCCATTAAGATTTGTGAAGCAAGAAGTATTGCAAGACAAGCGGAAAGGAAGTGTCCCCTTGTCGTTTGGGATCCGAGCCCAGCGGAAGGAGATCCTGGGGTGGTAAACTATAACCCAAAGTTCATTGAGAAGGGAACTGTCTTGTGAAGTTGTTGAATACAAATTACTGAGGGGATTGCGCCCAGAAGATGGGGACCTAGGGGTGAAGACATCACCCAAAGTCTACATGAAGCAGAACTTTGAGTTTGTTTGTTGAATACATCAGGCCTCGAAAGAAAGAGACTTTTTGTGAAAAGAGACTTTACCATCAAAGAACCTGATAGCTGCAATGGAACTGTCAGCTCATGTTGAGAAGGCTCGAGCGTGTGTTGTGCCAGCTGGAATGGAACTGTCAGCTTGTGCTGGGAAGGCTCGAGCGTGTGCTGTGCTTCAAAGTCCCACCTTGTCCCATGCTGAAAACATGGGGGAGGGAGACCTCAAGACAATTGCATCCTGACTTATTATTTGAACATTGTTTCCTTTATTTTGATACCCTATCCCACACTTTTTCTGTAATTAGTTGTAAGGAATTGGCAATAGGTTTTTCTTAGTATAGGCCCTTTTATTGTGACACAACACCACTGGGACTGCCTTATTTTTCATTTGATGGTCGACGCTTGACTCCTAGCTCATCATGCACGTTTACATTGTATGCTGTGCCTATGGGTTATCCAGCTCTTCTACAGTGTGTTCATTTTCTTGGCTCATTGGTAAAGGCAATCTGTACATCTCCCCTCTACCACAGAGATAATGGGATCAACGCCTTCCCTTTCTCTGCCCACAATATCCAGGTTTGTACTACAATTTATTGCAGAGCAGCCTGCTTAATGTGACATTGCTTGCTTTCCTTTGACATGCACAATTCTGGCCTACCAGTTGATGACAGCAGCTGTAAGGGCAGATGTAAAACGCTCTCTATTGTCATGCCTTTTTCTCTTCTTCACAATTAGGTTCTCCAGACCTGCTGGCACAATCAAGCTAAATGATTGTACTAGAAACTCCTAATGCCTCCCACAAAATATAAGAAGTTTCTACGCAAGTAAAAAAATGGTGGAATAACCTCAAAAAGACAACCTTGTCAGTTATAGCCACTAAATACACTTGCTTAACTAAAAAGAGTTCTGAGACAATTCATTGTCAACAACTATTCCTCCTTTGTCTTTTGTGGCAACGTGTGTCAAGGGCAGGCTGCACTCTTGGGGTGTGAATGTGTTAATAGCAGCAACCCAAACAGCAATAGTACAAGATTCCAAAATAAAGGAACACCCAATCAAGGTTCTATAAAACAATATAATATATATACATTAATTAGACATATCACTATGCAAAATAACTGACCATATAAATCATTAAGAAAAGCCCACCTGTGTCGAATGAAAACAGAAGATGCAGAACATAAAGATTAAAGTACTCTGAGTAATGTAGCATAGGCAAAGACCAAAACATTGCAACAATGTCACTTTTAAAAGGATATGTCTTTTGATGAAAAGGTGTAAAAGGATTACTTAGTCTGTAGGGTCCCAAAAGTGAAAGAGGGGGGCTGGACCTTACAAAAGAACCTCAGACTCTTCTTTGTGGTTCAACAGCATTGAACTGGGCTTCTAAACATTGTGCGTGTGGCTGAACTAGGTTCAAATTCCGGTGAGTTTGCACGAGGTGGAAAGACACCGGTGAGTTGAGTTTTATGTGAAGTTCAGTGTGGTTTGATGAAATGTCAGAACGGTGCCATATGTAGTATACACCAGGTTAGGTTCGTCAGCCGAGCTGGATCGACATGATGAGTATCGCTGACAAACGTCATCTTGAAAAACGATGATTCCAGAGATTCGATTTGAGGTCCGGTCAGTTCAATCCCAAGCTGCTGGACGTTTGAGTTGCTGTTTGAAGATGTGGCAATTTATAGATTTCCATAGCAGCCAGCTTCTTCTTTGACCAGTGCAGGTGACACGCTCTGCCGGTGCAATGCAGCAATGAAACTGGTTCGATGCAGCAACTCAGAAGTTTGAGGTTTGCAGTGAGTGCTAAAGGCTGCACCGTGAGACTGGGAAGATTCAAAGGCATTCAAACATGGTCGACTATGGTTTGAAGATGGTTTGAAGCAGCAGAACTCAGGAATAAAGCTACTTTGGTTTCTCTGGTGCTGTTAGTGCCAATCCAGAGGCTCAAGGACAAGTCAAGTCCTCTTTCTCTAGGCTAAATGGCACTTGCAGGAGTCCACCTCCATTGAGGAGCCTGCATACCAATGCAGCTGGCAGAGAGTGTAGGTCTTAGTCCAAAAGCAGTCACCACCAGTGTCCCATGGCCCTGGAACCCCATCCTTTGCTCCAAAAAAAAAAACAAGTCCTGACACATTCTTTTTGTGTTCAAGATCCAAAAGGAATCATGGAAGAAAAGGGAGATACCATTTTTTGGTAAAAAGGTCAAAAGAGATTGGATAAAATTAAGCCTCCTTTAAGGGGACCAACACTTGTCAAGGTGACCTGTGACGTTTGACTTGCATCATGCCCAAAGTAATCTGTCCTGCAGGAAGGGGAGGGGGCAGGAAAGAAAAAGAAAGAGAAGCCCAAAGAAAACCAAGATGGAGGAAGCTTTCCTCCAGTGCTTTCTGCTCTGTCTGACTATTCTAACTATTCCTCTTTCATAAGCATGCATTTTCAAAGGCCCTTTGGTAAGCAACACCCTGGTGTGAGGCTGGCCCTTTTGTTATGGGTGTGCCTCACTGAAGCATGGTTCTGAGGAGCTCTCCTGATGAGAGTTTCCTGGGCTGCAGAGTGCTTTTAACCAACTTCCCAAAAGATAAAAGGGAGTTTTCCTGTCTATTGTCCTGCTCGTTGAAGAAGAGGCAGTCATTTTGGCTATACATCCACACCACCTTTGCCTAGATGTTCTTGGCAAACATGGTGACATGAGTATGATACAACTCTTAGGTGGCATTATTAATTGTGCAAACTATTCCAAATCCCAGGTGTGGCTTATTCTTAGACATTACCCTGCCACCAGATGTATAGTCTCCCAATGATAATGCTTTTGAGTCAGAGGTGCAGATTACAAATGCAATCCTTACAGTTGCATTGGTGTCACAGCAGCTGTCAAATATGGCACATGTAAGCTTTGAACCTACTGTGCACCACTGAAGAGCAGGACCTGCCGATCTGGAGACTGATGCAGCAGGGCACATGTGTTCACTAGGCTTTTGGCATAGAGCTTTCTGAAAGGAGAGTCTGTTTAGCAGACCACCCTTCGTGAGATGCATAATGTTATTATTAATACAAATAAAAATAAAAATAAAAAGCCAGGGCTTCTACATCCTTACCAGACGGCAATCTTTCACACACTGAATATGATCTTGCTGCCTGCAAGAAACACTGTCATCCTATTCTCCTCCATCTGGCAAGTAATGGTACTGGTTTTTATGTCATGCAAGGTACCTAGTAGTCACAAAAAAGGCCCTGTACTATTTCTTTCTGTTTCTTTTTAAAAGCTTTATTAGGTTTAAAACCTTAGGCACAGTTCATTGTAAGAAAATCACATACAACATAGTTAACATGATTATATACACTAAAACAATCAAATGCAAGTTCACAATTAAAATAAAAGCATCTTATAAACGTGCATCTTTAAAGACTAAAATCACCCCGTTTTGAGGAGAGCAACATTTGCAGCTTCAATGCAAACTCAATTCATTAGGTTAAAATGTTTCCCATAAGTCTCCTTCTTAATAACCAGGTTTGATGTACATACCTCACTGAAGCAAACACCTCTTTTCGATCAGCTGTGCCTATTAAAAACTGCATAGCTTCATATGTGTCACATAACCTGTGTTAATATAGTAAAGCTTTAAAATATATGCACCTAAGATCTAAAGAGACAGGGTAGGGGTATCTAGACTATCCATCGAAGTTAGATTCATCTAATTAATATCCAACAAATTATATGCGCATTTACACTTATTGGTCAGCAAGTTACTTTGTCTTCTTTTGCATTCATGATTACTTTATAATTGTGTACATGTTTCATTTGTTACTCCAGTTACATTGTCTCTCTTAAGTATTTTCATATTGCCTCAGTATGGATTTGTATATTTGTTTAGGAAATCACTCTGCACTCATCAGGTTTCACTCAGTGTTCCATGATGTGCAATTGTGTGTGCTGACATCCTTCCACATGACATCCTTCGACACTTTCAGTGCGAGGGTACATTTGGTACAACTTTCTGAGTGCATATTGAGGGTCATTACGAGTTTGTAGGTAGCCATGGTGCTATTAGCGCCATGGCAGCCTCCGAAGTCGTGTCTGGGTCCGGGTTCCCTAAATGGGGATTTACCGGGTCATTCCAACCTTGGAGGACCCGGTAAATCCCCATTCAGAAAACCCATCCCCATTCCCATTCGAGCCCCCATTGGGCTCAATGGGAATGGAGAGGGAGCTAATAACAGGCTGTTAATTATGGGCCCGTTTTTAGCTCCCTGGTCCCTTAGTGGCTCCCGCTAAGGACGGCTGGTTTCAGAATGACTTTCGAAGAATAGCAATAAATTGTGAAATAAAATGACAAATAATCTAAAAATGCAGTGAATGTTTCTTTTCAGCTTTCTTATGGCGTTGTTCCGAAAAGTGTAAAGCTACCTTAAGGTATTTCTGACAAATAGTACCTATAAGAAAATAAAATCCCAGACAATGGTACAAAAATATAAAAGGCAACTCTTGGTGATCCTATAGAGATAAAATTCAAATTGATTCACATGGAGGTAATTGTTAGTCTCAATGAATTGAGCCATTGTGAATATTTTAAGGAGGACAACAATATTTTATTTATTTTACCGGAGAACGAGTAGTATTTGTCAGCTATGATAGAGTCACTATTCAGTTTCTTCATTAACAGTGTAATCATTAGTAATCACAAAGAAATTTGCAGTTTACTGGTACCCAAAGAACATTACACATATCAGCAATGGTTTGTGCTAGAGTGAGGTTTGACTTCTTAATAAAGGTTGTAGGGCATATGTGGCATTGTTTGGATGAGCCTTAAGTTTATTGGCCAGGATAGTTATAGCCCCTCCCTAGGGGTGACTGGCAAAAAGTTCCTGAACTGCATAGTGGTTGGTTTATAAGGGATGTATGGGTTCTTGGTATGTTTTTTAGTGTAAGACTTGCACCTGGGGCCTTGTCACTATGTTCCAGAATGCTGATGCAAACTTACTTAAAAAAACAAAACAGTGCAACATTTTCATCCTTCTGTTACTGGTCCCTTAGTTATCTTTGTGTTCATTTTGAAGACACCAGAATATTTGTTCTCAGTGATGCCAATGCAATTTTGGAAGAAACCTTTCTTTTATATTCAATTCAATGGTAATTGCCCTGATTCGTGAGATTACATCTAGGATCATCTGCAGAAGTGATTAGCATTTTCTCTTAAGATTTCTGACTGCTAGTTTCCAGGAGGCTAGCACCTGGTCAAATCACGTGTTCACTTTTTAACAAAAGGTCTGGGTTTTCTTGTGGTTTCCTGTGCAAATTAAACCACAATTCTCACCAGCTCTGCCTCCATATTTTCTATAAAGCAAATCAGGTCAGCATGCCCAAGCTGCCTGAACTGCCAGAAGCCTGAAATTGTCTTCAAAACTGTCTGAGTGAGTTCTGTCTCATCTCTCATCAGTATTTTGATTGTGCTTTATGGGATTGTATTGTTCCCTGTGTGTGCAGGCATGTTCCCATCATTGACCAAGAACTTGTAGCCAGTCCAGGTAAGAAGTATGTATTTGTTGCTGTCAAGGGAAAGTAAAAAAAAGTTATTATGTTCAGCGCATGACCACTAGGTGTGCAGTGATATTAACCCAATGGATAAAACATTAATTGTACATGATATAAATGAATGACTCAGCCAATTTGTGTTCAGGGCAATCCAACCATAGATTTACACACCCCTGAAAATATCAAAAAACATGTTAATGTTGGCTTGGATGTTAACTAACATTTCATACCACTCTTCCAAGAATGGTTTACCATTTCCAGGTGGCTTTGTGAGGGACCTGAGGATATTCTCCCAGGTAGACCTTGGGAAACCCTTATTTAAGTACAATGAGAGGGCTGCCACTCTCAGATCCCCACGCTGGGGGGGATGGGTGAGGGAGGATCACCTGGGTAGCGGATTCTGGGGTTATGCCCAGGGGAATGCCCAAAGTGAGATGCAGTATTATACTGAAGAAGAAGGTGTAGGGGGCGAAATCCCAGAGATTCCCCTTGGTTATTCTACACCGTCCTCCCTTCGCCCCAAAGAAGCTCCCGTAACAACATCCTACCAACCCTACAACTATGATAACCCAATTAGGAATCCCTTCACCCTCAAAAACCACAACTCCCAGAATTCTTGTTTTCCCGGTTTTCACCCAAATACTCCCCATTCTTCGTCTCCACGTCCCCCTGGTTATTCTTTTACAAACACCCAATCTATTATGACAGACAACTACCATTCCCTCAATCCCTCTTGTTCATTTCACAAACCCGGCTATTCCTGTTCACTGCACAAACCCAACAAAATCCAACCTTCCGAGATCACTACCAACCATCACAGTATGAGGGATACAATTCCGTATAACACCTCTTCCCCCTCCTTTCACATAGGATATTCAAAACACTGCCCCCGCCCCTTTTCTGACCTAAACACTTTCTCACACCGTAGAAAACACAGACTAATACAACTGTTTAGCTGACATGTCCCACCAGGCAAAGCCAGGCAATTGAACTGAATCACACATATCTGATGGCCCTTTCCTTTCCCCACAGGGATAAAAGATGGAGCACAAAAGCACACAATCAGCAAGGCAGACCGCACAATGTGAGAGCTAGCTCAGCACGGAAGTTTACGAGGAGCCAAAAGATAGCGAATACCGAGAGGGTCACAAGGAGAGAAGTGACCTTGCCCTTCTGATCAAGTGCCGTGAAACCTCCACAGATGGAAAATTAAGACCGCGAAGAATAGCCAGCGTGTGTTTCAGCAGAGGTCTACAGTACGCGAGACCCTCCTCTGCTGATAACGAAGCCAGGGAAGGACGCTGGTCTTTGTGGTACCAACCTTGACTTCAAGGTTAAAGAAAGGGAAGCAGTTCATTCCAGCCTTGTCTTGTAAGCGGTCTTGTAAAATCCTGCATGGTGACAAATGAATACATGAGCTGTATGTCGGAAAGGTCGGCGAGAGTGAACCCGGTAGAGGAAAACTGACAACGAGGGGAAAAGCCTGACAGCATGTTTAAAAAGCCATTAAGATTTGTGAAGCAAGAAGTATTGCAAGACAAGCGGAAAGGAAGTGTCCCCTTGTCGTTTGGGATCCGAGCCCAGTTGAAGGAGATCCTGGGGTGGTAAACTATCACCCAAAGTTCATTGAGAAGGGAACTGTCTTGTGAAGTTGTTGAATACAAATTACTGAGGGGATTGCGCCCAGAAGATGGGGACCTAGGGGTGAAGACATCACCCAAAGTCTACATGAAGCAGAACTTTGAGTTTGTTTGTTGAATACATCAGGCCTCGAAAGAAAGAGACTTTTTGTGAAAAGAGACTTTACCATCAAAGAACCTGATAGCTGCAATGGAACTGTCAGCTCATGTTGAGAAGGCTCGAGCATATGTTGTGCCAGCTGGAATGGAACTGTCAGCTTGTGCTGGGAAGGCTCGAGCGTGTGCTGTGCTTCAAAGTCCCACCTTGTCCCGTGCTGAAAACATGGGAGAGGGAGACCTCAAGACAATTGCATCCTGACTTATTATTTGAACATAGTTTCCTTTATTTTGATACCCTATCCCACACTTTTTCTATAATCAGTTGTAAGGAATTGGCAATAGGTTTTTCTTAGTATAGGCCCTTTTATTGTGACACAACACCACTGGGACTGCCTTATTTTTCATTTGATGGTCGACGCTTGACTTCTAGCTCATCATGCACGTTTACATTGTCTGCTGTGCCTATGGGTTATCCAGTTCTTCTACAGTGTGTTCATTTTCTTGGCTCATTGGTAAAGGCAATCTGTACATCTCCCCTCTACCTCAGAGATAATGGGATCAACGCCTTCCCTTTCTCTGCCCACAATATCCAGGTTTTTACTACAATTTATTGCAGAGCAGGCTGCTTAATGTGACATTGCTTGCTTTCCTTTGACATGCACAATTCTGGCCTACCAGTTGATGACAGCAGCTGCAAGGGCAGATGTAAAACGCTCTCTATTTTCATGCCTTTTTCTCTTCTTCACAATTAGGTTCTCCAGACCTGCTGGCACAATCAAGCTAAATGATTGTACTAGAAACTCCTAATGCCTCCCACAAAATATAAGAAGTTTCTACGCAAGTTAAAAAAATGGTGGAATAACCTCAAAAAAACAACCTTGTCAGTTATAGCCACTAAATACACTTGCTTAACTAAAAAGAGTTATGAGACAATTCATTGTCAACAACTATTCCTCCTTTGTCTTTTATGGCAACGTGTGTCAAGGGCAGGCTGTACTCTTGGGGTGTGAATGTGTTAATAGCAGCAACCCAAACAGCAATAGTACAAGATTCCAAAATAAAGGAACACCCAATCAAGGTTCTATAAAACAATATATTATATATACATTAATTAGACACATCACTATGCAAAATAACTGACTATATAAATCATTAAGAAAAGCCCACCTGTGTTGAATGAAAACAGAAGATGCAGAACATAAAGATTAAAGTACTCTGAGTAATGTAGCATAGGCAAAGACCAAAACATTGCAACAATGTCACTTTTAAAAGGATATGTCTTTTGATGAAAAGGTGTAAAAGGATTACTTAGTCTGTAGGGTCCCAAAAGTGAAAGAGGGGGGCTGGACCTCACAAAAGAACCTCAGACTCTTCTTTGTGGTTCAACAGCATCGAACTGGACTTGTAAACATTGTGCGTGTGGCTGAACTGGGTTCAAATTCCGGTGAGTTTGCACAAGGTGGAAACACACCGGTGAGTTGAGTTTTATGTGAAGTTCAGTGTGGTTTGATGAAATGTCAGAACGGTGCCATATGTAGTATACACCAGGTTAGGTTCGTCAGCTGTGCTGGATCGACATGATGAGTATCGCTGACAAGAGTCATCTTGAAAAACGATGATTCCAGAGATTCGATTTGAGGTCCGCTCAGTTCAATCCCAAGCTGCTGGACGTTTGAGTTGCTGTTTGAAGATGTGGCAATTTATAGATTTCCATAGCAGCCAGCTTCTTGTTTGACCAGGGCAGGTGGCACGCTCTGCCGGTGCAATGCAGCAATGAAACTGGTTCGATGCAGCAACTCAGAAGTTTGAGGTTTGCAGTGAGTGCTAAAGGCTGCACCGTGAGACCGGGAAGATTCAAAGGCATTCAAACATGGTCGACTATGGTTTGAAGATGGTTTGAAGCAGCAGAACTCAGGAATAAAGCTACTTTGGTTTCTCTGGTGCTGTTAGTGCCAATCCAGAGGCTCAAGGACAAGTCAAGTCCTCTTTCTCTAGGCTAAATGGCACTTGCAGGAGTCCACCTCCATTGAGGAGCCTGCATACCAATGCAGCTGGCAGAGAGTGTAGGTCTTAGTCCAAAAGCAGTCACCACCAGTGTCCCATGGCCTTGGAACCCCATCCTTTGCTCCAAAAAAAACAAACAAGTCCTGACACATTCTTTTTGTGTTCAAGATCCAAAAGGAATCATGGAAGAAAAGGGAGATCCCATTTTTTGGTAAAAAGGTCAAAAGAGATTGGATAAAATTAAGCCTCCTTTAAGGGGACCAACACTTGTCAAGGTGACCTGTGATGTTTGACTTGCATCATGCCCAAAGTAATCTGTCCTGCAGGAAGGGGAGGGGGCAGGAAAGAAAAAGAAAGAGAAGCCCAAAGAAAACCAACATGGAGGAAGCTTTCCTCCAGTGCTTTCTGCTCTGTCTGACTATTCTAACTATTCCTCCTTCATAAGCATGCATTTTCAAAGGCCCTTTGGTAAGCAACACCCTGGTGTGAGGCTGGCCCTTTTGTTATGGGTGTGCCTCACTGAAGCATGGTTCTGAGGAGCTCTCCTGATGACAGTTTCCTGGGCTGCAGAGTGCTTTTAACCAACTTCCCAAAAGATAAAAGAGAGTTTTCCTGTCTATTGTCCTGCTCGTTGAAGAAGAGGCAGTCATTTTGGCTATACATCCACACCACCTTTGCCTAGATGTTCTTGGCAAACATGGTGACATGAGTATGATACAACTCTTAGGTGGCATTATTAATTGTGCAAACTATTCCAAATCACAGGTATGGCTTATTCTTAGACATTACCCTGCCACCAGATGGATAGTCTCCCAATGATTATGCTTTTGAGTCAGAGGTGCAGATTACAAATGCAGTCCTTACAGTTGCATTGGTGTCACAGCAGCTGTCAAATATGGCACATGTAAGCTTTGAACCTACTGTGCGCCACTGAAGAGCAGGAGCTGCCGATCTGGAGACTGATGCAGCAGGGCACATGTGTTCACTAGGCTTTTGGCATAGAGCTTTCTGAAAGGAGAGTCTGTTTAGCAGACCACGCTTCGTGAGATGCATAATGTTATTATTAATACAAATAAAAATAAAAATAAAAAGCCAGGGCTTCTACATCCTTACCAGACAGCAATCTTTCACACATGGAATATGATCTTGCTGCCTGCAAGAAACACTGTGATCCTATTCTCCTCCATCTGGCAAGAAATGGTACTGGTTTTTATGTCATGCAAGGTACCTAGTAGTCACAAAAAAGGCCCTGTACTATTTCTTTCTGTTTCTTTTTAAAAGCTTTATTAGGTTTAAAACCTTAGGCACAGTTCATTGTAAGAAAATCACATACAACATAGTTAACATGATTATATACACTAAAACAATCAAATGCAAGTTCACAATTAAAATAAAAGCATCTTATAAACGTGCATCTTTACAGACTAAAATCACCCCGTTTTGAGGAGAGCAACATTTGCAGCTTCAATGCAAACTCAATTCATTAGGTTAAAATGTTTCCCATGAGTCTCCTTCTTAATAACCAGGTTTGATGTACATACCTCACTGAAGCAAACACCTCTTTTCGATCAGCTGTGCCTATTAAAAACTGCATATATGTGTCACATAACCTGTGTTAATATAGTAGAGCTTTAAAATATATGCACCTAAGATCTAAAGAGTCAGGGTTGGGGTATCTAGACTATCCATCGAAATTAGATTAATCTAATTAATATCCAACAAATTATATGCGCATTTACACTTATTGGTCAGCAAGTTACTTTGTCTTCTTTTGCATTCATGATTACTTTATAATTGTGTACATGTTTCATTTGTTACTCCAGTTACATTGTCTCTCTTAAGTATTTTCATATTGCCTCAGTATGGATTTGTATATTTGTTTAGGAAATCACTCTGCACTCATCAGGTTTCACTCAGTGTTCCATGATGTGCAATTGTGTGTGCTGACATCCTTCCACATGACATCCTTCGACACTTTCAGTGCGAGGGTACATTTGGTACGACTTTCTGAGTGCATATTGAGGGTCATTACGAGTTTGGAGGTAGCCATGGTGCTATTAGCGCCATGGCTGCCTCCGAAGTCGTGTCTGGGTCCGGGTTCCCTGAATGGGGATTTACCGGGTCATTCCAACCTTGGAGGACCCGGTAAATCCCCATTCAGAAAAACCATCCCCATTCCCATTCGAACCCCCATTGGGCTCAATGGGAATGGAGAGGGAGCTAATAACAGGCTGTTAATTATGGGCCCGTTTTTAGCTCCCTGGTCCCTTAGTGGCTCCCGCTAAGGACGGCTGGTTTCAGAATGACTTTCGAAGAATAGCAATAAATTGTGAAATAAAATGACAAATAATCTAAAAATGCAGTGAATGTTTCTTTTCAGCTTTCTTATGGCGTTGTTCCGAAAAGTGTAAAGCTACCTTAAGGTATTTCTGACAAATAGTACCTATAAGAAAATAAAATCCCAGACAATGGTACAAAAATATAAAAGGCAACTCTTGGTGATCCTATAGAGATAAAATTCAAATTGATTCACATGGAGGTAATTGTTAGTCTCAATGAATTGAGCCATTGTGAATATTTTGCCCAAGGAGGACAACAATATTTTATTTATTTTACCGGAGAACGAGTAGTATTTGTCAGCTATGATAGAGTCACTATTCAGTTTCTTCATTAACAGTGTAATCATTAGTAATCACAAAGAAATTTGCAGTTTACTGGTACCCAAAGAACATTACACATATCAGCAATGGTTTGTGCTAGAGTGAGGTTTGACTTCTTAATAAAGGTTGTAGGGCATATGTGGCATTGTTTGGATGAGCCTTAAGTTTATTGGCCAGGATGGTTATCGCCCCTCCCTAGGGGTGACTGGCAAAAAGTTCCTGAACTGCATAGTGGTTGGTTTATAAGGGATGTATGGGTTCTTGGTATGTTTTTTAGTGTAAGACTTGCACCTGGGACCTTGTCACTATGTTCCAGAATGCTGATGCAAACTTACTTAAAAAAATAAAACAGTGCAACATTTTCATCGTTCTGTTACTGGTCCCTTAGTTATCTCTGTGTTCATTTTGAAGACACCAGAATATTTGTTCTCATTGATGCCAATGCAATTTTGGAAGAAACCTTTCTTTTATATTCAATTCAATGGTAATTGCCCTGATTCGTGAGATTACATCTAGGATCATCTGCAGAAGTGATTAGCATTTTCTCTTAAGATTTCTGACTGCTAGTTTCCAGGAGGCTAGCACCTGGTCAAATCACGTGTTCACTTTTTAACAAAAGGTCTGGGTTTTCTTGTGGTTTCCTGTGCAAATTAATCCACAATTCTCACCAGCTCTGCCTCCATATTTTCTATAAAGCAAATCAGGTCAGCATGCCCAGGCTTCCTGAACTGCCAGAAGCCTGAAATTGTCTTCAAAACTGTCTGAGTGAGTTCTGTCTCATGTCCCATCAGTATTTTGATTGTGCTTTATGGGATTGTATTGTTCCCTGTGCGTGCAGGCATGTTCCCATCATTGGCCAAGAACTTGTAGCCAGTCCAGGTAAGAAGTATGTATTTGTTGCTGTCAAGGGAAAGTAAAAAAAAGTTATTATGTTCAGCGCATGACCACTAGGTGTGCAGTGATATTAACCCAATGGATAAAACATTAATTGTACATGGTATACATGAATGACTCAGCCAATTTGTGTTCAGGGGAATCCAACCATAGATTTACACACCCCTGAAAATATCAAAAAACATGTTAATGTTGGCTTGGATGTTAACTAACATTTCATACCACTCTTCCAAGAATGGTTTACCATTTCCAGGTGGCTTTGTGAGGGACCTGAGGATATTCTCCCAGGTAGACCTTGGGAAACCCTTATTTAAGTACAATGGGAGGGCTGCAACTCTCAGATCCCCACCCTGGGGGGATGGGTGAGGGAGGATCACCTGGGTAGCGGATTCTGGGGTTATGCCCAGGGGAATGCCCAAAGGGAGATGCAGTATTATACTGAAGAAGAAGGTGTAGGGGGCGAAATCCCAGAGATTCCCCTTGGTTATTCTACACCGTCCTCCCTTCGCCCCAAAGAAGCTCCCGTAACAACATCCTACCAACCCTACAACTATGATAACCCAATAAGGAACCCCTTCACCCTCAAAAACCACAACTCCCATAATTCTTGTTTTCCCGGTTTTCACCCAAATACTCCCCATTCTTCGTCTCCACGTCCCCCTGGTTATTCTTTTACAAACACCCAATCTATTACGACAGACAACTACCATTCCCTCAATCCCTCTTGTTCATTTCACAAACCCGGCTATTCCTGTTCACTGCACAAACCCAACAAAATCCAACCTTCTGAGATCACTACCAACCATCACAGTATGAGGGATACAATTCCGTATAACACCTCTTCCCCCTCCTTTCACATAGGATATTCAAAACACTGCCCCCGCCCCTTTTCAGACCTAAACACTTTCTCACTCCGTAGAAAACACAGACTAATACAACTGTTTAGCTGACATGTCCCAACAGGCAAAGCCAGGCAATTGAACTGAATCACACACATCTGATGGCCCTTTCCTTTCCGAACAGGGATAAAAGATGGAGCACAAAAGCACACAATCAGCAAGGCAGACCGCACAATGTGAGAGCTAGCTCAGCACGGAAGTTTACGAGGAGGCAAAAGATAGCGAATACCGAGAGGGTCACAAGGAGAGAAGTGACCTTGCCCTTCTGATCAAGTGCCGTGAAACCTCCACAGATGGAAAATTAAAACCGCGAAGAATAGCCAGCGTGTTTTTCAGCAGAGGTCTACAGTACGCGAGACCCTCCTTTGCTGATAACCAAGCCAGGGAAGGACGCTGGTCTTTGTGGTACCAACCTTGACTTCAAGGTTAAAGAAAGGGAAGCAGTTCATCCCAGCCTTGTCTTGTAAGCGGTCTTGTAAAATCCTGCATGGTGACAAATGAATACATGAGCTGTATGTCGGAAAAGTCGGCGAGAGTGAACCCGGTAGAGGAAAACCGACAACGAGGGGAAAAGCCTGACAGCATGTTTAAAAAGCCATTAAGATTTGTGAAGCAAGAAGTATTGCAAGACAAGCGGAAAGGAAGTGTCCCCTTGTCGTTTGGGATCCGAGCCCAGCGGAAGGAGATCCTGGGGTGGTAAACTATCACCCAAAGTTCATTGAGAAGGGAACTGTCTTGTGAAGTTGTTGAATACAAATTACTGAGGGGATTGCGCCAAGAAGAAGGGGACCAAAGGGTGAAAACATCACCCAAAGTCTACATGAAGCAGAACTTTGAGTTTGTTTGTTGAATGCATCAGGCCTCCAAAGAAAGAGACTTTTTGTGAAAAGAGACTTTACCATCAAAGAACCTGATAGCTGCAATGGAACTGTCAGCTCATGTTGAGAAGGCTCGAGCGTGTGTTGTGCCAGCTGGAATGGAACTGTCAGCTTGTGCTGGGAAGGCTCGAGCGTGTGCTGTGCTTCAAAGTCCCACCTTTTCCCGTGCTGAAAACATGGGGAAGGGAGACCTCAAGACAATCGCATCCTGACTTATTATTTGAACATTGTTTCCTTTATTTTGATACCCTATTCCACACTTTTTCTGTAATCAGTTGTACGGAATTGGCCATAGGTTTTTCTTAGTATAGGCCCTTTTATTGTGACACAACACCACTAGGACTGCCTTATTTTTCATTTGATGGTCGACGCTTGACTCCTAGCTCATCATGCACGTTTACATTGTATGCTGTGCCTATGGGTTATCCAGCTCTTCTACAGTGTGTTCATTTTCTTGGCTCATTGGTAAAGGCAATCTGTACATTTCCCCTCTACCTCAGAGATAATGGGATCAACGCCTTCCCTTTCTCTGCCCACAATATCCAGGTTTGTACTACAATTTATTGCAGAGCAGGCCGCTTAATGTGACATTGCTTGCTTTCCTTTGACATGCACAATTCTGGCCTACCAGTTGACGTCAGCAGCTGCAAGGGCAGATGTAAAACGCTCTCTATTTTCATGCCTTTTTCTCTTCTTCACAATTAGGTTCTCCAGACCTGCTGGCACAATCAAGCTAAATGATTGTACTAGAAACTCCTAATGCCTCCCACAAAATATAAGAAGTTTCTACGCAAGTAAAAAAAATGGTGGAATAACCTCAAAAAGACAACCTTGACAGTTATAGCCACTAAATACACTTGCTTAACTAAAAAGAGTTCTGAGACAATTCATTGTCAACAACTATTCCTCCTTTGTCTTTTGTGGCAACGTGTGTCAAGGGCAGGCTGTACTCTTGGGGTGTGAATGTGTTAATAGCAGCAACCCAAACAGCAATAGTACAAGATTCCAAAATAAAGGAACACCCAATCAAGGTTCTATAAAACAATATATTATATATACATTAATTAGACACACCACTATGCAAAAAACCTGACTATATAAATCATTAAGAAAAGCCCACCTGTGTCGAATGAAAACAGAAGATGCAGAACATAAAGATGAAAGTACTCTGAGTAATGTAGCATAGGCAAAGACCAAAACATTGCAACAATGTCACTTTTAAAAGGATATGTCTTTTGATGAAAAGGTGTAAAAGGATTACTTAGTCTGTAGGGTCCCAAAAGTGAAAGAGGGTGGCTGGACCTCACAAAAGAACTTCAGACTCTTCTTTGTGGTTCAACAGCATCGAACTGGGCTTCTAAACATTGTGAGTGTGGCTGAACTAGGTTCAAATTCCGGTGGGTTTGCACAAGGTGGAAAGACACCGGTGAGTTGAGTTTTATGTGAAGTTCAGTGTGGTTTGATGAAATGTCAGAACGGTGCCATATGTAGTATACATCAGGTTAGGTTCGTCAGCCGAGCTGGATCGACATGATGAGTATCGCTGACAAGAATCATCTTGAAAAACGATGATTCCAGAGATTCGATTTGAGGTCCGGTCAGTTCAATCCCAAGCATCTGGAGGTTTGAGTTGCTTTTTGAAGATGTGGCAATTTATAGATTTCCATAGTAGCCAGCTTCTTGTTTGACCAGGGAAGGTGACACGCTCTGCCGGTGCAATGCAGCAATGAAACTGGTTCGATGCAGCAACTTAGAAGTTTGAGGTTTGCAGTGAGTGCTAAAGTCTGCACCGTGAGACCGGGAAGATTCAAAGGCATTCAAACATTGTCGACTATGGTTTGAAGATGGTTTGAAGCAGCAGAACTCAGGAATAAAGCTACTTTGGTTTCTCTGGTGCTGTTAGTGCCAATCCAGAGGCTCAAGGACAAGTCAAGTACTCTTTCTCTAGGCTAAATGGCACTTGCAGGAGTCCACCTCCATTGAGGAGCCTGCATACCAATGCAGCTGGCAGAGAGTGTAGGTCTTAGTCCTAAAGCAGTCACCACCAGTGTTCCATGGCCTTGGAACCCCATCCTTTGCTCCAAAAAAAAAACAAGTCCTGACACATTCTTTTTGTGTTCAAGATCCAAAAGGAATCATGGAAGAAAAGGGAGATACCATTTTTTGGTAAAAAGATCAAAAGAGATTGGATAAAATTAAGCCTCCTTTAAGGGGACCAACACTTGTCAAGGTGACCTGTGACGTTTGACTTGCATCATGCCCAAAGTAATCTGTCCTGCAGGAAGGGGCAGGGGCAGGAAAGAAAAAGAAAGAGAAGCCCAAAGAAAACCAAGATGGAGGAAGCTTTCCTCCAGTGCTTTCTGCTTTGTCTGACTATTCTAACTATTCCTCCTTCATAAGCATGCAGTTTCAAAGGCCCTTTGGTAAACAACACCCTGGTGTGAGGCTGGCCCTTTTGTTATGGGTGTGCCTCACTGAAGCATGGTTCTGAGGAGCTCTCCTGATGACAGTTTCCTGGGCTGCAAAGTGCTTTTAACCAACTTCCCAAAAGATAAAAGAGAGTTTTCCTGTCTATTGTCCTGCTCGTTGAAGAAGAGACAGTCATGTTGGCTATACATCCACACCACCTTTGCCTAGATGTTCTTGGCAAACATGGTGACATGAGTATGATACAAATCTTAGGTGGCATTATTAATTGTGCAAACTATTCCAAATCCCAGGTATGGCTTATTCTTAGACATTACCCTGCCACCAGATGGATAGTCTCCCAATGATTATGCTTTTGAGTCAGAGGTGCAGATTACAAATGCAGTCCTTACAGTTGCATTGGTGTCACAGCAGCTGTCAAATATGGCACATGTAAGCTTTGAACCTACTGTGCACCACTGAAGAGCAGGAGCTGCCGATCTGGAGACTGATGCAGCAGGGCGCATGTGTTCACTAGGCTTTTGGCATAGAGCTTTCTGAAAGGAGAGTCTGTTTAGCAGACCACGCTTCGTGAGATGCATAATGTTATTATTAATACAAATAAAAATAAAAATAAAAAGCCAGGGCTTCTACATCCTTACCAGACGGCAATCTTTCACACACTGAATATGATCTTGCTGCCTGCAAGAAACACTGTGATCCTATTCTCCTCCATCTGGCAAGTAATGGTACTGGTTTTTATGTCATGCAAGGTACCTAGTAGTCACAAAAAATGCCCTGTATTATTTCTTTCTGTTTCTTTTTAAAAGCTTTATTAGGTTTAAAACCTTAGGCACAGTTCATTGTAAGAAAATCACATACAACATAGTTAACATGATTATATACACTAAAACAATCAAATGCAAGTTCACAATTAAAATAAAAGCATCTTATAAACGTGCATCTTTACAGACTAAAATCACCCCGTTTTGAGGAGAGCAACATTTGCAGCTTCAATGCAAACTCAATTCATTAGGTTAAAATGTTTCCCATGAGTCTCCTTTTTAATAACCAGGTTTGATGTACATACCTCACTGAAGCAAACACCTCTTTTCGATCAGCTGTGCCTATTAAAAACTGCATAGTTTCATATGTGTCACATAACCTGTGTTAATATAGTAAAGCTTTAAAATATATACACATAAGATCTAAAGAGACAGGGTAGGGGTATCTAGACTATCGATCGAAATTAGATTCATCTAATTAATATCCAACAAATTATATGCGCATTTACACTTATTGGTCAGCAAGTTACTTTGTCTTCTTTTGCATTCATGATTACTTTATAATTGTGTACATGTTTCATTTGTTACTCCAGTTACATTGTCTCTCTTAAGTATTTTCATATTGCCTCAGTATGGATTTGTATATTTGTTTAGGAAATCACTCTGCACTCATCAGGTTTCACTCAGTGTTCCATGATTTGCAATTGTGTGTGCTGACATCCTTCCACATGACATCCTTCGACACTTTCAGTGCAAGGGTACATTTGGTACGACTTTCTGAGTGCATATTGAGGGTCATTACGAGTTTGGAGGTAGCCATGGTGCTATTAGCGCCATGGCTGCCTCCAAAGTCGTGTCTGGGTCCGGGTTCCCTGAATGGGGATTTACCGGGTCATTCCAACCTTGGAGGCCCGGGTAAATCCCCATTCAGAAAACCCATCCCCATTCCCATTCGAGCCCCCATTGGGCTCAATGGGAATGGATAGGGAGCTAATAACAGGCTGTTAATTATGGGCCCGTTTTTAGCTCCCTGGTCCCTTAGTGGCTCCCGCTAAGGACGGCTGGTTTCTGAATGACTTTCGAAGAATAGCAATAAATTGTGAAATAAAATGACAAATAATCTAAAAATGCAGTGAATGTTTCTTTTCAGCTTTCTTATGGCGTTGTTCCGGAAAGTGTAAAGCTACCTTAAGGTATTTCTGACAAATAGTACCTATAAGAAAATAAAATCCCAGACAATGGTACAAAAATATTAAAGGCAACTCTTGGTGATCCTATAGAGATAAAATTCAAATTGATTCACATGGAGGTAATTGTTAGTCTCAATGAATTGAGCCATTGTGAATATTTTGCCCAAGGAGGACAACAATATTTTATTTATTTTACCGGAGAACGAGTAGTATTTGTCAGCTATGATAGAGTCACTATTCAGTTTCTTCATTAACAGTGTAATCATTAGTAATCACAAAGAAATTTGCAGTTTACTGGTACCCAAAGAACATTACACATATCAGCAATAGTTTGTGCTAGAGTGAGGTTTGACTTCTTAATAAAGGTTGTAGGGCATATGTGGCATTGTTTGGATGAGCCTTACGTTTATTGGCCAGGATGGTTATCGCCCCTCCCTAGGGGTGACTGGCAAAAAGTTCCTGAACTGCATAGTGGTTGGTTTATAAGGGATGTATGGGTTCTTGGTATGTTTTTTAGTGTAAGACTTGCACCTGGGGCCTTGTCACTATGTTCCAGAATGCTGATGCAAACTTACTTAAAAAAACAAAACAGTGCAACATTTTCATCCTTCTGTTACTGGTCCCTTAGTTATCTCTGTGTTCATTTTGAAGACACCAGAATATTTGTTCTCAGTGATGCCAATGCAATTTTGGAAGAAATCTTTCTTTTATATTCAATTCAATGGTAATTGCCCTGATTCGTCAGATTACATCTAGGATCATCTGCAGAAGTGATTATCATTTTCTCTTAAGATTTCTGACTGCTAGTTTACAGGAGGCTAGCACCTGGTCAAATCACGTGTTCAATTTTTAACAAAAGGTCTGGGTTTTCTTGTGGTTTCCTGTGCAAATTAATCCACAATTCTCACCAGATCTGCCTCCATAGTTTCTATAAAGCAAATCAGGTCAGCATGCCCAGGCTGCCTGAACTGCCAGAAGCCTGAAATTGTCTTCACAACTGTCTGAGTGAGTTCTGTCTCATGTCGCATCAGTATTTTGATTGTGCTTTATGGGATTGTATTGTTCCCTGTGTGTGCAGGCATGTTCCCATCATTGGCCAAGAACTTGTAGCCAGTCCAGGTAAGAAGTATGTATTTGTTGCTGTCAAGGGAAAGTAAAAAAAAGTTATTATGTTCAGCGCATGACCACTAGGTGTGCAGTGATATTAACCCAATGGATAAAACATTAATTGTACATGGTATAAATGAATGACTCAGCCAATTTGTGTTCAGGGCAATCCAACCATAGATTTACACACCCCTGAAAATATCAAAAAACATGTTAATTTTGGCTTGGATGTTAACTAACATTTCATACCACTCTTCCAAGAATGGTTTACCATTTCCAGGTGGCTATGTGAGGGACCTGAGGATATTCTCCCAGGTAGACCTTGGGAAACCCTTATTTACAATGGGAGGGCTGCCACTCTCAGATCCCCACCCTGGGGGGGATGGGTGAGGGAGGATCACCTGGGTAGGGGAGTCTGGGGTTATGCCCAGGGGAATGCCCAAAGGGAGATGCAGTATTATACTGAAGAAGAAGGTGTAGGGGGCGAAATCCCAGAGATTCCCCTTGGTTATTCTACACCGTCCTTCTTTCGCCCCAAAGAAGCTCCCGTAACAACATCCTACCAACCCTACAACTATGATAACCCAATTAGGAACCCCTTCACCCTCAAAAACCACAACTCCCAGAATTCTTGTTTTCCCGGTTTTCACCCAAATACTCCCCATTCTTCGTCTCCACGTCCCCCTGGTTATTCTTTTACAAACACCCAATCTATTATGACAGACAACTACCATTCCCTCAATCCCTCTTGTTCATTTCACAAACCCGGCTATTCCTGTTCACTGCACAAACCCAACAAAATCCAACCTTCCGAGATCACTACCAACCATCACAGTATGAGGGATACAATTCCGTATAACACCTCTTCCCCCTCCTTTCACATAGGATATTCAAAACACTGCCCCCGCCCCTTTTCTGACCTAAACACTTTCTCACACCGTAGAAAACACAGACTAATACAACTGTTTAGCTGACATGTCCCAACAGGCAAAGCCAGGTAATTGAACTGAATCACACACATCTGATGGCCCTTTCCTTTCCCCACAGGGCTAAAAGATGGAGCACAAAAGCACACAATCAGCAAGGCAGACCGCACAATGTGAGAGCTAGCTCAGAACGGAAGTTTACGAGGAGGCAAAAGATAGCGAATACCGAGAGGGTCACAAGGAGAGAAGTGACCTTGCCCTTCTGATCAAGGGCCGTGAAACCTCCATGGATGGAAAATTAAGACCGCGAAGAATAGCCAGCATGTGTTTCAGCAGAGGTCTACAGTACGCAAGACCCTCCTCTGCTGATAACCAAGCCAGGGAAGGACGCTGGTCTTTGTGGTACCAACCTTGACTTCAAGGTTAAAGAAAGGGAAGCAGTTCATCACAGCCTTGTCTTGTAAGCGGTTTTGTAAAATCCTGCATGGTGACAAATGAATACCTGAGCTGTATGTCGGAAAAGTCGGCGAGAGTGAACCCGGTAGAGGAAAACTGACAACGAGGGGAAAAGCCTGACAGCATGTTTAAAAAGCCATTAAGATTTGTGAAGCAAGAAGTATTGCAAGACAAGCGGAAAGGAAGTGTCCCCTTGTCGTTTGGGATCCGAGCCCAGCGGAAGGAGATCCTGGGGTGGTAAACTATCACCCAAAGTTCATTGAGAAGGGAACTGTCTTGTGAAGTTGTTGAATACAAATTACTGAGGGGATTGCGCCCAGAAGAAGGGGACGAAGGGGTGAAAACATCACCCAAAGTCTACATGAAGCAGAACTTTGAGTTTGTTTGTTGAATACATCAGGCCTCCAAAGAAAGAGACTTTTTGTGAAAAGAGACTTTACCATCAAAGAACCTGATAGCTGCAATGGAACTGTCAGCTCATGTTGAGAAGGCTCGAGCGTGTGTTGTGCCAGCTGGAATGGAACTGTCAGCTTGTGCTGGGAAGGCTCGAGCGTGTGCTGTGCTTCAAAGTCCCACCTTGTCCCGTGCTGAAAACATGGGGGAGGGAGACCTCAAGACAATCGCATCCTGACTTATTATTTGAACATTGTTTCCTTTATTTTGATACCCTACCCCACACTTTTTCTGTAATCAGTTGTAAGGAATTGGCAATAGGTTTTTCTTAGTATAGGCCCTTTTATTGTGACACAACACCATTAGGACTGCCTTATTTTTCATTTAATGGTCGACGCTTGACTCCTAGCTCATCATGCACGTTTACATTGCATGCTGTGCCTATGGGTTATCCAGCTCTTCTACAGTGTGTTCATTTTCTTGGCTCATTGGTAAAGGCAATCTGTACATCTCCCCTTTACCTCAGAGATAATAGGATCAACGCTTTCCCTTTCTCTGCCCACAATACCCAGGTTTGTACCACAATTTATTGCAGAGCAGGCCGCTTAATGTGACATTGCTTTCTTTCCTTTGACATGCACAATTCTGGCCTACCAGTTGATGACAGCAGCTGCAAGGGCAGATGTACAACGCTCTCTATTTTCATGCCTTTTTCTCTTTTTCACAATTAGGTTCTCCAGACCTGCTGGCACAATCAAGCTAAATGATTGTACTAGAAACTCCTAATGCCTCCCACAAAATATAAGAAGTTTCTATGCAAGTAGAAAAATGGTGGAATAACCTCAAAAAGACAACCTTGTCAGTTATAGCCACTAAATACACTTGCTTAACTAAAAAGAGTTCTGAGACAATTCATGTCAACAACTATTCCTCCTTTGTCTTTTGTGGCAACGTGTGTCAAGGGCAGGCTGTACTCTTGGGGTGTGAATGTGTTAATAGCAGCAACCCAAACAGCAATAGTACAAGATTCCAAAATAAAGGAACACCCAATCAAGGTTCTATAAAACAATATATTATATATACATTAATTAGACACACCACTATGCAAAATAACTGACTATTTAAATCATTAAGAAAAGCCCACCTGTGTCGAATGAAAACAGAAGATGCAGAACATAAAGATGAAAGTACTCTGAGTAATGTAGCATAGGCAAAGACCAAAACATTGCAACAATGTCACTTTTAAAAGGATATGTCTTTTGATGAAAAGGTGTAAAAGGATTACTTAGTCTGTAGGGTCCCAAAAGTGAAAGAGGGGGGCTGGAACTCACAAAAGAACCTCAGACTCTTCTTTGTGGTTCAACAGCATCAAACTGGGCTTCTAAACATTGTGCGTGTGGCTGAACTATGTTCAAATTCCGGTGAGTTTCACAAGGTGGCAAGACACCGGTGAGTTGAGTTTTATGTGAAGTTCAGTGTGGTTTGATGAAATGTCAGAACGGTGCCATATGTAGTATACACCAGGTTAGGTTCGTCAGCCGAGCTGGATCGACATGATGAGTATCGCTGACAAGAGTCATCTTGAAAAACGATGATTCCAGACATTCGATTTGAGGTCCGGTCAGTTCAATCCCAAGCTGCTGGAGGTTTGAGTTGCTGTTTGAAGATGTGGCAATTTATAGATTTCCATAGCAGCCAGCTTCTTGTTTGACCAGGGCAGGTGACACGCTCTGCAGGTGCAATGCAGCAATGAAACTGGTTCGATGCAGCAACTCAGAAGTTTGAGGTTTGCAGTGAGTGCTAAAGGATGCACCGTGAGACCGGGAAGATTCAAAGGCATTCAAACATGGTCGACTATGGTTTGAAGATGGTTTGAAGCAGCAGAACTCAGGAATAAAGCTACTTTGGTTTCTCTGGTGCTGTTAGTGCCAATCCAGAGGCTCAGGGACAATCAAGTCCTCTTTCTCTAGGCTAAATGGCACTTGCAGGAGTCCACCTCCATTGAGGAGCCTGCATACCAATGCAGCTGGCAGAGAGTGTAGGTCTTAGTCCAAAAGCAGTCACCACCAGTGTCCCGTGGCCTTGGAACCCCATCCTTTGCTCCAAAAAAAAAAAAACAAGTCCTGACACATTCTTTTTGTGTTCAAGATCCAAAAGGAATCATGGAAGAAAAGGGAGATCCCATTTTTTGGTAAAAAGGTCAAAAGAGATTGGATAAAATTAAGCCTCCTTTAAGGGGACCAACACTTGTCAAGGTGACCTGTGACGTTTGACTTGCATCATGCCCAAAGTAATCTGTCCTGCAGGAAGGGGAGGGGGCAGGAAAGAAAAAGAAATAGAAGCCCAAAGAAAACCAAGATGGAGGAAGCTTTCCTCCAGTGCTTTCTGCTCTGTCTGACTATTCTAACTATTCCTCCTTCATAAGCATGCAGTTTCAAAGGCCATTTGGTAAGCAACACCCTGGTGTGAGGCTGGCCCTTTTGTTATGGGTGTGCCTCACTGAAGCATGGTTCTGAGGAGCTCTCCTGATGACAGTTTCCTGGGCTGCAGAGTGTTTTTAACCAACTTCCCAAAAGATAAAAGAGAGTTTTCCTGTCTATTGTCCTGCTCGTTGAAGAAGATGCAGTCATTTTGGCTATATATCCACACCACCTTTGCCTAGATGTTCTTGGCAAACATGGTGACATGAATATGATACAACTCTTAGGTGGCATTATTAATTCTGCAAAGTATACCAAATCCCAGGTATGGCTTATTCTTAGACATTACCCTGCCAACTGATGGATAGTGTCCCAATGATTATGCTTTTGAGTCAGAGGTGCAGATTACAAAAGCAGTCCTTACAGTTGCATTGGTGTCACAGCAGCTGTCAAATATGGCACATGTAAGCTTTGAACCTACTGTGCGCCACTGAAGAGCAGGAGCTGCCGATCTGGAGACTGATGCAGCAGGGCACATGTGTTCACTAGGCTTTTGGCATAGAGCTTTCTGAAAGGAGAGTCTGTTTAGCAGACCACCCTTCGTGAGATGCATAATGTTATTATTAATGCAAATAAAAATAAAAATAAAAAGCCAGGGCTTCTACATCCTTACCAGACGGCAATCTTTCACACACTGAATATGATCTTGCTGCCTGCAAGAAACACTGTGATCCTATTCTCCTCCATCTGGCAAGTAATGGTACTGTTTTTTATGTCAGGCAAGGTACCTAGTAGTCACGAAAAAGGCCCTGTACTATTTCTTTCTGTTTCTTTTTAAAAGCTTTATTAGGTTTAAAACCTTAGGCCCAATTCATTGTAAGAAAATCACATACAACATAGTTAACATGATTATATCACTAAAACAATCAAATGCAAGTTCACAATTAAAATAAAAACATCTTAGAAATGTGCATCTTTACAGACTAAAATCACCCCGTTTTGAGGAGAGCAACATTTGCAGCTTCAATGCAAACTCAATTCATTAGGTTAAAATGTTTCCCATGAGTCTCCTTCTTAATAACCAGGTTTGATGTACATACCTCACTGAAGCAAACACCTCTTTTCGCTCAGCTGTGCCTATTAAAAACTGCATAGCTTCATATGTGTCACATAACCTGTGTTAATATAGTAAAGCTTTTAAATATATGCACCTAAAATCTAAAGAGACAGGGCAGGGGTATCTAGACTATCCATCGAATTTAGATTCATCTAATTAATATCCAACAAATTATATTCATTGAAAGCCATTTTTATTGAAATGCGCTTTCATTAAATACGTTTCGTTGGATTTTGATTAGGGTTAGGGGGTGCCCTTGAGGGTTGGGGGCTGAGGGGAGGAACCTCCCCCAAAATAATAAACACTGAAACGTTACATGAAATACTTTGAAGATTTCAGCACTGGACAGTTCCATCTAATGTATTAACGTGAAAAATAAATGCTCGAAATGCTATCTTTACATTTAAAAGTACATATCCTCTGAAACTTGTCCATTCCTACATTCGATGGACAAGTTTCGATGGATATGTACTTTTAAATGTAAAGGATAGCATTTCGATGCATTTACATTTGGTGCTTTTACTTCGATGGATTTCTTTTTTGATGCAGTTTTTTCGATGAAAATTATATAAACCAGGGCAGGGTAACATAAAGTGCGTCAATATTTTGTTTGCTGATCTGCAAAGAGGATGCAAACCAGACCTCGAAGGTGACCAAGAACGGGTATACCATGCTGTATGCAAAATGCCTAGCCTTAATCAAATATATACATCAAATATAAAGAGAACATTCGTAGGGTGGGTGAATTTTATCAAAAATATTGTTACAATTTCCCATCTCAATGTAGGTTAAACATTCTGGTTCATTCTCAAGAAGGGACCTTTTATTCTCCAACGTGTCCATAGATTTTCTTTTTGCTCTCACTTTAAGGTATATTTTTTAAAGTTTTTACATACTCAAGAGGCGTTTAGCCTTCAATGTGAATAGCAATTGATTCACACAAATGATCTTGCCATAACTTTTAGCGCCATCCAGTTGTAGAAAATTCTTTAGAGCATGACAATATATTGCCAGACTCGGAAAGAACCAGAGTTTGACCCAGTATAATACAGGTTTCAGGGCAATCTGGTCAGCTATGGATAGAATCTCAGGGTTCTTTGAGACCAATTATCTGGGGGCATTTTTAGGTAGCAAGAGTAGCTTCTTCAAACAAATATTCTCAATGGTAGTTAATGATAGTGTATTAACAATTCCCTAAATCTTCAACCCATAAAAGGCTGCTGGCAAAACTTGTTTTTCATACAATTCCAGAGTCGGCGAATTTGCCCCACTACCATGACCATTGAAGAAATGAAGAAATACTGTAACTATATTTCCCCAAATTAATCTGTGCTTTAAGAAGTTGTTCCGACCATCTACCTGATTCGTGGAATCTAGTCCCCTAATAATCAACATATTTAACCTATTCCAGCTCTATATTATCAACCGCTATTCTCAGTGGACAAGACTTTGCAAAAGGAGGTTTGAACACCAGCACTTTAGTTTTATTAGCGTTCAACTCCAGTCTTTTCCTTAAACATATCAAGGGATGTTTCCAGCCCCTTTGGAGATGTTGCAAGGATCACAGCATCATTTGTGCAAAAAAGAGTTGGCCATCACTTAAACACGATTCTAGAGGCAGCCAATGCACCCTCCTCCAATGCATCCACTATACCTTGGATGTAAATAGAAAAACTGAGTTTTGCCAAGACAAACACTTGGCGGACCCCCTTCATCACAGCAAAGGGCTTGGAATGTTCCCCTCCTAGCCCGTAGCAGACTGATGACTATGTCCCTGAGCACAATAGTTCAATGGATTCCACTAATCATGCTGGTACATTCTGTTCTCTTAAACCCTGCCACAGAATTTCTCGTGAGACTGTATCGATGGAAGTTTTTAAATCCTCCTGAAAACATGCAGATGTATTTTAGTTAATATAGTGTATGTTTGTATTATAAAGAACAACAAAAGCAATGGTCCACAGTGCCTCTGCCAGCATGAAACCCAGCTTATGCATCACTAATTGCTGTGGAATCATCTGCCCAATTTTGTAGTTTAGTCTGGATAACATTTCCAAATGTCTTCCCGATAACATCTAATAGTAATATAGGATGGTAATTTGCAGAGAAATCTCTCCCTCTGTTCTTATAGGTTGGGACTATCGTTGCATCCCTCCAAGTATTTGGTGCTACCCCAGAACGAATAACAGCATTAAAGACCCTACTGAGAATGGGGGCCCATATCACTATTTCATCTCTGTAAAAATCCAGTGTTATCAAATCAGGACTTGCTGCTTTTTCCACATTTTTGTATAGATAACACAACTTCCACCTCTTCTGTTGAAATTTGTCATACCTCTACAGGAGCTAGTTTATCCAATTTCCCCTTCTTGACATTGCCAGGAGATTTCTCTGGGATTGCATATAACCTAGAAAGATGTCCCCACCAGACATCTGCATCTGCAGAGGTACAACATTGCAGGGTCTGGTCAGCACTCAGCTCCTCTGATGTTATTAATCTCCAAAAATGAGTGGTGTGTGTCTCCATCTTCTAAAGACAAATATAATGCTTCCCAACAATATTTTACATATTCACTTTTTTTCTTATCTAATAAAGACTTACACCTGTCTCTATAATGTCAGATGTTGCTCTTATCAGTGCTCAAGTCAAGTCTTCCACACAGGATCGTGACCCTCTTTGCCCTACTGAATTTCTCATTGTACCAAGGGTTTACCATCACAGCCCTCCATTTTATATTGTCAATTGAATACGTCAAAAACGGAATTAATTTTCTACCCAGAATTTATTTTTATTTTTTTATTTATTTATTTTGCATTTTTAAAGCGCTCACACAGCCCTCAGACATCAAAGCGCTGTTACAGGAATTTTGTCTTAGTTGCGTATTTCTAATGTGCTAAAAGACCCAGAGGTTTCTAAGAGTGGACCCGGGGATCGAACCTGTGTTGCTTCATGTCTATCCTCCCGGGACTCATATCTCAAATTCAGTGATCATGCCCCTTCAGTGAGTTGACCAGATCTATATCATCAGGGGACAGCATCCTACCACTCTCTACAGAATGGGTTACTCTCCCCCTCCGTGTCCCAACGTTCCTCATAGACCTTGCATGAACTGTTTCCCGCTGTATCTGCTGGTTTTGCCTGAAGTTGGAATCAAAGAATTGCTGCGGTCTGACCACTTTCTTGACACCATTAGGTGGAAATACAAGAAGATCAATGGTTAAAATACCCTCAACCAAATCCCATCATCTCAAATGGAGCTAGTGTATCCATGCATGTAATCAGCATTGGAATTTGGAAGTGAGCCCCTAACACACTTGATAATGTCATTCCCAATAATCGACAAACACACCCTAGTCACCATACACCAATACAAACATTCTTTAGGGCGTCAGCGTCTTCATAGGGTCCCTTGGGTAATCAAAGGAAATTAGTCATGTAAACACTAGGGTCCCTGTTACCTCCAACACTGTTTACAGTTACAGGGTTTGGACCTCAACCAATTCTTCCACCTAGAGGAGATAGATTTGCACCTGAGAGTGTGAGGCACATACCTTGATACTGTAAACACTAGGGTCCCTGTTACCTCCAACACTGTTTACAGTTACAGGGTTTGGACCTCAACCAATTCTTCCACCTAGAGGAGATAGATTTGCACCTGAGAGTGTGAGGCACATACCTTGATACTGCAGGGAACTATTACCCTGAAATATGTTTCAGTTACTATATAAATAATTCCACCAGGGAATGTCTTGTGGCCATGACCGCAAATAGCGCCTTTCATTTGGGGTAGGCATTTGATGACCATGTCACTTGAGCTTATCCAGATGATAACTTGCCAAACCCCCAGTCGACCGCCCTAAATCACTCACTCCAAATCCTCCCAATTCTTTCCTAGTGTCACTGCTCGCACTAGATTTACCTCTCGAAAATGTGGTCTGCATTGCTAGAAAACATTTCCCTTCGTTTTCACTAAAGTATTCCAATCACCATTCCCACTATATTCCTTAGTAATACTCAGCTTTTCAACCTTATGTTTGATAGCTACTATTTCCACTAGGATCTTAGTCAACAAGTCAAGAATATTCTCTTCATCAAAAGTAGCTACTGAAATAGGGGGTGACTCCTCCGTGCTAGCTGTATTAAGCTCTTTATTATTGAATGACTGCTTTGTTGTTTGTATACCAGACTGTACTCCCCTAGAGATAGAGTTTGCACGGGAGTCACAAACATCTTTGTCAAGGTAGTTAGTCCTATATTTTACTTTGTTTGTGGTGGGCCTCCCTTGTTTAGCTTTGATCATGTTACTTTTCTGCTTGAGTTTCTTTTTATTTCGCATCATAGGGTTCTTGGCTGCAACTATTTGCTCAGGGCCTGTTTACATCATCTCATCTTCTAGTCTGCCCTCTTCTATTGCCATAACTGAAAAACTGTTAGTAATGTGAATCAAGAGGACCTCTGTTTAACTCAAATAAAGTTCCCAAAGTTTCACTTAGAGCCTCCTCACCGCTATCATCCTATCAGGGCCAGATGCAAAATCATGCTGTAAATCAGCTGCCAGTTCAACATCCTTACAAACAGTATATGTTTCCACTATACCCAGCATGACGGCATCTTTATTAATACCAGGCCCACCAACCGGGATCATATAGTCCTTCCCCCCTCCTCATCTGGTCTTAGGTCCACCTCAAATGGGATCAGTGGATCCAATTTTTGTTTTTCTGGTTTGCTTGAAAACTTGAGAATCTCTGTCTGTTGGCGGTCCCCTTCTGTATATAACATAGACCAATACCGACCTCGTTGTTTTTAGGCATAAAGCAGTTTGACCTTATTTTTATGTTTTTTTACTTAACCGCATGATTGCTTGCAATCTGTGGTGGCCTGGTTCTTCCTCCTTCCCTCCTTCTCTCCTCTGCTAATCCCAGAGTTGCTGAATCAGTGTCCTTGGCCCTCATGCATCTTCGGGGCCTTGACCTCCCACATCAATCTTCCCAGCTCCTGTCTTCCACAGCACTTTGCACCTGCACACCCTCTGCTCTGGAGACTCGCACTTACACCTCTCGCGGGCCCAGGCCATGTAGCACTCAACATTCCTAGCACTTTGTCTATGGCTCACCCTCGAGCTTGTACTCTCCAGCACTTACCTCCCTCTTCCCTCTTCCTTTCTGCACTTGCATGTTCTGAATACTCACAAGGCATAGTATGTTTGTCCCTCTTCCTCTTCCTGCTCTGCTCTTAAATACTGTGTGTAATGTGTTGTATTTCAAAACCATCACTCCCTCCCTGCCTTGTGGGCACTTTGAAACAGTATATTCTTATTGCAAAAGTGCCTATCAAGCAATCAATCAATAAATCAATAAATAAATAAATAAAAACATTGGGATGTTGCTTTAGATATTATTTTCTGAGTGATTCACATCAGTAATGGGCTGGATAACTTTCTGCAGCTTACTGCCTCTGCCTTCCGGGGTAATCGAGAATTCTGCCATTCATTTTGCCATTTCTCCAAGCCCGCTATCCCTAAATTATTGAGCCAGTTGTACTGTTTCACTAATACACTATAGGGCTCAGCGCTATTACGTTTAGGGGTAGATTGCGTATCCACCCCTTTAAAACCACCTACCACCTGCGGCCCTGTGGCCCCGAGAGGCTAAGGCACTATTGACTGCTTGGGAGGCTGCCATGGTACGTCTCCTCCCCCTTGACGACATCCAAGTAAAAAGTCAGGTCTTTATAAACAGCATCCAGGTCCCCAAAGATCGTGAAGCTACATTAGCCATTAATTACTGAGAGTAATTGCACGAATTATAATTCTTAGCTCTATTTAAAACTCAAGCCGGATAAAACTAGGAGGTTTCGGTGGTAAACGCTGCACTCAGCGTGTTACCTCTAACAGTCCACAAGTTCCACAGCTTCCAGGCCGGGAACAGTTGACGCTTAGAACCCGGAAATCTCAGGGCTCAGTGTCCATAGCAGCACATCCACGCCCCGGGCTCCATGCCATGCGGACACCAGGCGTTGCAGACACCACCCTTCCTACACCAGACTTCACCACTCCGGGCAGTGAGACTTCCCATTAAGGGTGCAGGCGGCGGTTGAGTCAGGCAGGCAGCATGTGGGAGAGCACACACCAGAGATATCAGGCGTTGCAGAGACTGCCCGTCCCACACCAGGCTTCACCACTCCGGGCAGTGAGACTTCCCCTTAAGAGTGCAGGCGGTGGTTGAGTCAGGCAGGCGGCATGTGGGAGAAAGCACACCAAGGACACCAGGCGTTGCAGACACCGCCCTTCCCACACTGGGCTTCACCACTCCGAGCAGTGAGACTTCCCCTTAAGGGTGCAGGCGGCGGTTGCGTCAGGCAGGTGGCATGTGGGAGAAAGCACACTAAGACACCAGGCGTTGCAGACACCTCTCTTACCACACCAGGCTTCAGTTCTCTACTTCTATCTCAACCAAGTCCAATTTGAATGTTCTTTCGCTAAACTAAATACGTCTTTATTTGCCAACATCTCACATAACTAAAGTCTATTTTTATTTTCTACACCTCATCAACTAAATCATATCAATAGCTTGCCTATCCCTAAACTGAAACATTTTCTCTCAACTACTGTACAACCTCCTCCCTGTACTCCCGATTCAAAACTGATTCCGAAAGAGAGAGACCACTACTGGTTAACAGCATCATTCTTCAACACAGAACCAGAAGGCATCATTAAGATCAAGCCTTAAAGCTGGTAAGTCTATATTAAAGGCTGTAAAATATCACCAACAACATGCATGACTATGACAAAGGGGCACGCATAAACACATATGTACCTCTATTAAATGATACTCTTTCAAATACATCTTAGAGTGCTGCCGTCATAAGATAAGTTGATACAATGGACCATCATCACAGGCAGACATTGTAGCTGGTAAACCACCATAAAACAAAGCGAATCATCATCTCTGCTAGTCTGGCGCAGAACATACAACTGCGTGTATTAAATGTGTCCTTGAGTGAGGAATTGTGCCTTAACTTAATACTGTATCAAATAGAGTTCTCAGAACTAGTTGCTCTTTCTTTTAGGTCTTTTGTGACACAAAAGAAAGGGGGGGGGTGCATCTTGTTGATATGTACACCTGACGTGCAGTGCTCCCTTGCCATTGTAAAATGGCTCCACATCTCGCAGAAAGCAGAGGCTATTTATATGCATCTGATTTCCTTGGTGGTGGGTAACACAAAACATATGTCTGAAAAGGGCCATCCTTATGCTTATGTCGCCTTGCATCATAACATCTCTGAGAAATGAGTGCAGTGTAAACCATGTGGAGAACAGGCTCATAATGTGATGTATGGCACACGCTCGATCCGATTTTGTGTGAAAAAGGCAAGATGCAGGAGACTGCAAAGTGAAGCGGGACTTGCACTACACTTTTCGATCAAGCCTCAGAGCTCTACTGCACGTAGATACGCTGCATGTTGCTAATATGATATACACATGCTCGAGCATATGCACTGTTTTCAAGGCTATTTTTATCCACTGTGTAATAATTCCCCAAATTGCTAAAATAGGGGAAAGCGACCATTATACACAAGTGTCTCAGCATCAGAATAATGTTACACTTGTTACACTGATGCAGCTCAAACTGCAGAATGTTCACCATCGAACAAGTGTGCATGAAATATGTGCTGCTTTCATGTGTTACAATCATTTTCTTTTTAAAAACCTCTTTAAACGGTCACTGGGAAGTTACAACATAGACACAGATAGCGAAAAGACTTATCTGGGCATGGTCTTTCACTCTTCTCTCATGTGTAAATCCCACAACATGATTAAAAAGCAAGTTGCAGGTCAGAAGATGGGGGGCTGGATTATGCTTCATTAGCAATTTGCTGGGCTGTCACTCGCACTTCTTATTAAATCCTCTCAGGGAAGATGGTCTTCGTCTTACCTTTTTGAACCTGAGTGTGGTATGAACGTAGCAGCCCAAAGCCTGATTGTGAAAACCATTAAGGCTTTGAAATAATGCATCTGCGACTCTAAGCAGAACACAATTGCATTCAATAAATCCTATTTATATGATATATCGCTCTCAGCATATCCCCTCTTTATTTTTAAACAAAGAAGAGCAGATCCCAAGTCTTTGTTCACTCTGCAAATTATAGTGGGTGCTCTATTTATTTGGGGTGCTTAAATAATAAACATTTTAACACGTTCAGCCCTTTTTGTATTTTGCTAAAATGGGGGTGGCCTGAGTTGGAGGTTTTAATAAACTTTCGGCTGATTTGGACTTTCGTCAAAAGAATAAACATGCCTATAAATAAAAAAATACACCCAATTATCAAGACTGCAACATACACATATGTAAAATTCTAAAAAGAGAACTAAAATGCACATTTCACACATAAAATATTAAAATCTTAAAAACATCCTGAACACATTATGAACAAACATGATCTACGACAGTGATTCTAAAAATAACCTTAACATACAGCTATTTATACAGGGTGAGATCGTTCCTCTGCAACCGCACCTCTAAGTTTGCCATCGACAATGCATCAGCCAACCTCATTCCAATACCAATGGTGTTCCCCAAGGCTCCTGCCTCTCACCCATTTTGTACAACACCTACGTCAAATCACTCTTTGATATCCTGGATGCCCTGTGCATCACCTACATAAATTCCGCAGAGGATACACATGTCCTCATCCCCATTACAGGCAAACTACACTGACAACACCACCACCATAAATAACATAGACAGTGCCATACAAAACTGGATGGCCACACACAACCTGTGCCTCAATGATAAGAAAACGGAGTTGCTCCAAGTAGGCTTGTCCACTCTACTCAAAACCCTGGGAAGGGCCTACTCATCCTTTCACATTGATGGTGACTACATCCCTGTTCACCTTCATGCTGAACTCACAATGACGAAGCATGTCAATGCCCGAGCCTCCTCAACAGTCTATGGGCCTCATCACGAGTTGGGCGGTATCCCAGTGGTAATACTGCCCAATGCTAATTGCGTTAGCGCCCCCCGGTCTGACGCTATTAGTGCTGGATCATGGGTTGGCAGGTAACGGTAAATCCCAACTCCCCATTGGGTCTATTGTACCCAATGCTGCTGAGGGCGCTATTTCCGCTGGCGGTAATACCACCAGCAGTTATAGTGTCAGCAGTAATAGTGCCAACGTGGCAATAAATCGGATTTTCACCTCCAGTAAAACGCTTAAGTCCCCCTACTTGCACTTTTGGACACCTGCTGTCTGCTCTTACCTTTGCACCTGCCACCTGCTAGCCGCACTTCCTGTTATTGTTTTTATCCCATATACAGCACTGCCTCTCTCCCCTGGCACTTTTCTCCTCCCCCCTCCCCTGCACTTGCACAATCTCAATGTCACTTGGCCTAGTAAAACAGTTTTCTATGTCCTCCCTCTAGTCCCCCTTCCTTTTGTAGGTTATTTATAATGCGCTTAATAACCAGAGGTTTCTAAGCACGCCTTGAAACACTTATGTATAGGCGCGTTACAAATGCCATATCGTATCATATCAGGTAACACAGCCCATTTAGCGCCCAACTCGTGATCGGCCAGCCCTTAAATCTGGCGGTAACACCGATACCGCCGAATTTAAGGGCCACAGTCCAACTCATGATGAGACCCTAGACATTTAAGCTCATTTTCTTGAGTAGAAAGTTCCTCACAACTAACAACTGCCTCACCCTCTCGAGAGCTTTAATACTTAGTAAACTTGATTACTGTAACTGGTTGCTCAAAGGCACATCAGCCTCCAATTTGGCTAAGCTTCAACTTCTCAAAAATAAAGAATTACGAGCAGCTTTAGTGCTCTGCTGCTCGGACCACATCTCGCTAGCATTCTGGGAATTGCATTGGTTACCAATCAATGGCACACATTGATTTAAAGGCACTCTCTGTCGCCCACTGCTGCATTAACATGGAAGCCCCCCTCTACCTGAATGATACCATCACAAGGAAACAACAGAAGCGGCTACTTCTGTCCTTGAATAATATCTTGCTAAACACTAAAAATGTCAAAGTGGGCTGCAATAGCTTCAGTGTCACTGCACCCACTCTTTGGAACACCCTGCTGCCATCTATTAGGAATGGACCATCCCATACCATATTCAAGAGACTGCTAAAAAACTGTCTCTTCAACAAATATGACACATTTTATTTCTCGAGACGCACCACTACAGTTTTAATCATCATAAAAATAAAAAATAAAAAACGCTTTTACAAGCTCTAAAACAAGATCATTAGATTATTTTACATTATCCTCATCACTTTGTCCAAAAAAATGTTAAATTCATAATTCTAACTTGTTTAAAAATCGAACTATGCCAATGTCAATGGGACCGAATATACATCCACTCAACAACTTTGCCCACCATGACTCTGGTGTAAGAAATGGATGCACTTTTGTACGATTTGCAGCTAGCACTGTTCCGCCATTATTAGTACGTTTTTTAAAGTTTCTCTTTCCTATTACATTTTTCAAAATCTGCAATTGGACGTTGCTTTCCCTAATTTTCCTCTTATACATGCAACTTCCCTAATTGGGTGTAAATTAAAACACACTCTTAAAAAGAAGGCCCTACAATCAGCACTAGGAAACAGCTTCAAATAATTAGGTAGCTGATTTAATAACTTAATTTCTCCCATAAAAGCTTTAAAACGCCTACATTGACAACACAATTCTCTCATCCTAATCCAGTCTCCTAATCAGTATTTCCCCTTTGATTAAAGTGGGTTTTCCAATATTAAGGGCTCTTCCAAATCATAATCCTGAATCCATTCTAAAAATGTGCTTTCCCATGTTATCAAGGAGGTATCCTTTCTTAAAATGATAGCATCCCTAAGGATCTTGAGCAGTGTGGTCTTGTTTGCTAATAAGCATTTTCTATACAATGTTAATACTTTCCATTGCACATCATCTTTAAAGAAAGTAACCATAGCTCTAACCGAATGATTTGAATAGGCACACTCTTGGGAAAGCTAAGAACCTTTTTCGAGAATAGCCCTTCTAGAATATTCTTTAGGGGCCTTTGGGTACATAACATGGCTTCCTCCCCATATGTCAGAGTTGGTACTACTTTCATCTTACAATACTGAATTACAGGAAGCAGCAAAAACTGGCCTTACTTCTGATGTATTATTAATCCTTGGGCAACTAATGCTTCCACTTTACATTTGGAAACACGTGAATTTGCCCGATTCTTTCCATTACTATCCAATTCAAAACCTAAATAGCGAAAAATGTTCACCAGCAGAAGAGGAATTGTATTTACTTTCCATATGAAATTCTGCTTCGTTTTTGATCTCCTGGACTTTAATACAATCGTATTTGATTTGGCTACATTAATAATCAAATAATTCTGAAAAGCATACCTCAACAAAGCATCCAACTGTCTTTTTAAACCTTTGGGTGTCTGGCCCAGTCGAACCAAATCTTCTGCATACAGCAGCCATTAGACCGGGCACCCTTTTATACGCAGGGGAAAAGCCTGTGTCTCCTTCAAAGTATCTCTTAAATCCAAAATAAAAAGATTGTATAAAGCTGGGGAAAAGATACATCCCTGTTTTAGACCTCTAATAGTAGGGATGGATTTTGATAGTTTCCCCTGCTGATTCTGTCAGTCTCACTTTTAACAAAGGCCTTTTAAAATTTCCAGAAAATGAACTGGGACATTCCAACCTGGAAGTTTCTTCCATCAAAGATCTAGATCAATACTAACAAAAGCCTGGGCAAAGTAAATAAAAGCCAAATAAATATCTGTGCATAGTGCTAAACCCCTTTTTTAAATAATACATTCATGATAAAACCATTCAGACCAATTCCTTATCCCTTTACAGAATTGTCTTCTGAATATCAAATTTATTATACTCCTTAACCCATTCCTTTAATTGAATTCAAGTTAAAGACACAAAAGTCTTCCCCGGAGCATCTGGACAACAATTCTTCGGACAAGATCTATCTCCATCTTTATAAGATGGGATGATAATTGCAGTTTTTCCGGAGGGAGGGATCGTTTTTGTTTCTAAAATGTTGCTAAAAATAGTAAATAAACCCCTTGCCCGTGGGTTGGGATACATTTTAGTATAAAGTTGGAAACCTATCTGGTCCTGGAATCCTGAACTTACTAGATTTTTCAATAAGTGATTCTATAACTTCACTATCAAAGTCCATAAACCATCTTTCTTCAACAACCAGACTCTGTAACACATTCTGTAGACTGAACTTCTGCCAATTACAAGGCCACTGCTCAACCCATCCATCTTCTGAAACAGGGTTTATTTGGAGAGCCGTTTGTGGGGTTTCTCTACTCTTTATTAACTTCCATACATGACCTGTATTTATTGTGTCAATCGCTTTTCACATCACTTGAGCATCTTGTAATAATAATTGGGCTCTATGCCCCTGGGTCCAATTTTTATATTTTAATCTTAATTGTTATTTTCCCAATAGTTGGGCCGAAGCATTTACTAATTTAAGAGCTCTCATCACTGCCCTTAGCTGTCTTTTTTTTTATTGCACAGTTGAATCAAAAGTATATGCCAGAGATTGAACATGCAAAAAAGAATCTAACACTGTTACATACAAAAAAGCTCCTTACATGTTTTCCCTCTTTGAGCTAGTTAATAGCACAGAAAGGTGTGCAGTTTATTCACCTAATCCGGGTTCAGTCAATATAATCCGATTATGCCATGAATTTAACATTAATCTATGGGGATATCTTTCATCCCTTGCTGGATGGTTTTCAATAGAGCAAAATGCTTGTAATGGTAAATGATCCCTGCACAAGGAAGTTAAGACTTTAAATTCAGGGATAAATGGAAAAATGTTAGTTGAAACAAATATAAAATAATTTATGGTACATTGGCTACCTGTACTCCATCTATGCTTGGCGGGATTATCACCATATGCATTGCCATTTATCATTGCTAAACTCCTACACTCAATAAGTAGTAACCATGCATCCTCGCCATACAGTTTCCCTTAACCTTTGCCAGAAGATGACTATCTAATGTTGACCATGTCATATTCAGATAGCCCCCTAACACAATAGCATTAATCAACCTATACATTCTTCTAAAATGTATGCAATCTCATCGAGAAAAACCTCCATAGTAACCCGCTCTGCATTCCAATACACATTTACTAGGGTTAAAGTTCCCGTCCCTGGATATATTTCAGCATCCCACACTAATTTAGGAGCTTGGATAAATCCATCTCCCAATTTCCACTCATCCAATTCCCGTCCCTTTCCATTATGGACTAAAGTCCTTAAGCCTGACATCAGCCTTCCCTTTTGACAATTTATCACAGGATTCAACAACAAAGTATATCCATCCATGATTGGTAATTTAGTCAACCAAGTCTCTTGCAGAAACAAACATCAAAAAATGCTATCATATTGCTAATCAGTTGGAAAAGGTGAGCAAACTCTCTAGTAAGTTGAGCACGTTGCCCTGAGCTATCCTCCCAAGACACACAAGGATGTGTCTTTAGGAAGTATTAGTGAATGATGGTCCGAACAGTTCGAAATATTTAGTATGTCTTCCTCTACCTCATTGGGTTTTTCCAATTAAGTCTTTGAGGCGCTTCACTTTGTAGTGACTAAAGTCGAAAGCTCTATTTCGTTCTACTTGCTTCTTTTTCGTTATTCTCGTGTTTATTCCAACTTATTCTTTTCTAGGGACTGACTCACTTAAGGTTTTCACAAACTTCGAAGAACCTTTATTTCGTGATTTTATTGCAGGTTTTTGATTTTTTTATTTGGGCTCCCTTCTTCCCTTTTTGTGTTGTGTTCCTCTGCTATTGCAATATTGAGTAGCTTAGCAGTGGAACACTGCTTCGCCTACTGACTCAAAAGACACATCAATTCATACATCAAGCCCTAACAGCACATTAACGTCTTCTGCCCCACCAATGGGCTTGGGAGGCTAGCTCAGGGGCAAGCTCGCCTTACAAGCTAACACGATGCAGAGCAACACAGGTTCGATACACGGGTCTGCGCTTAGAAACCTCTGTGTATTAAGTGTGTTATAAATAACCTATGTTTACAGACTGGTCAGTTTGCAACACTACAGGGCTATTCATTCCCAGTTCATACACTTGATGCATAAGCACTGAACCAAATAAGACATTGCATTTCGGAGATTCACTATTAACATTGAGCTCCCTGGCATTTACTTTTTTATTATCATTGCATAGATTCTTATTTGGCTTTGCTTCTAGAGCTTTCATGTACCCTTCCACAAAAGAAACCTGAGCGGTAAGAGTCAATAATAGAGAGGTATGTGGATTTATATTAGCATTTATAGCCTCAGCAAGTTTCACCAATGTCATTAGTGAGAAACGAAATGCTGGCATCGAGGTGGAGTCCGGCCGTAAAGGGGGAGCAATGAAAGGAGGTATTCTTCATGTGAAGGGCTCATTAATGAGGGGCCCATAGAAGAGTCAGAAGAATCCGGCCATAAAACAGGTGAAGCAGACAAGGATTCTCCATTATTAACTATATGCCCCCCCCCTTCAGTCCGATTCTGCAGGTTTAATCAAGTCCACTATATTAGATTGCACAATTATATGTGTACCAAGAGGGCTTCTAGAAACGGCTGCTAATGCATTTCTTATTGTCGGACATATCTGGGCCTTTATCCAGGGGGCCCGGGTTTATTGCATCCTCCGAAGTTGACCCATTGATAGTCCCTTCCAAATGATGTGCTAAGGTCAGAAGAGACCTCATCCAAAATCTCCTTCCCATTGTAAATAGGAAGTGTTTTCTCAAGATAGAGGCTTCTTGGTGGGGATAGGGTGTCTAAGGCTTTCTGGAAAAAAGATAGGATTTTCTTTACAATTGCCCCCCCCCACTCGACATGCCCCTCTGTGGCAAAGTTAACAGTGTCAGAAGGCTTGTATTTCCAACCTTGAAACCATTACAATGAGTTCTCCCATGATCAGAGGGGGGGGGGGGGGCGGGTGGGAGGGGTGTTATTCAAATCCACATTCCCATTAGGGATTTCCATCACCACGTTCCTAGTCAACGTAGAAGCATGAGTACGAGCCATCTCTGTTTTTCCAGGCGCTTTACTTCTCAGCGCATAAACTGAAAAACAGTTATACGTCATTCACCAGCTCTTCTCTCTCTCACTCTCGGTTGACTACCCTGCGACTGCAACTTGCTGCCAACGTTCGCACCAGCGTTTCACACCAAGCGTCTCCTTATAAAGGAAGGTTCTTTTAAAGCTACTGTGTTCCAATATCACACCGCCATCCCCATCTCTCAAAACCAAGCAATCAGTGCCGCCGCTGCTTTGTGACTGCAACTTGCAGCCAACCTTCGTGCCAGATCTCTGTTTCCATGCCCCATATATGAACCTAGTAGTCGATTTTGTGGTTGGCTTCTCAAAATCTCCTAAAAGATATGGCAATGCTACCTATGAGTTGTCCAGGAGACCTTCCTAACTAACTAGGGGAATAATACATCTTGACCTCAGAAGTTCATAAGCTGAGCAAACACAGAGGTTTTCCTCACACGCTTCACACATTTTGGATTTGTTCCATCTTATCATGTTACTCACCAGTTGTAGACTATCAGCTCTAAAGGTCAAAAAGGAATCGTATTTGAGGATTGATAAGATTTTCTAGATAAAGTTGGTGGCCACTATGAGGTGAATACATGTCCACCGATTCGTGATGGGACAGATGGTCTAGCTCAAGCTCATCTGCCAGTCCTGCTTTTCAGATTTTTCACTTTATAGCTCATTCAGGAGCGGCCTGTGAGAGAGCATGGCATAGAGAGCTGGATCTAATACACATTCAAGCCCCATAGATAAAATGCCTAGAGACAGCTGCTTTCTATATATTGAGACGAAGGTCTGGGAAATCATTGTATGCCAGGCCATATCCACCAAATCTCGGAACTGGGCTGTCACTCTTTTAAAAGCATACCAGGCCGGTGAATCCATCACCCTCGTCTGTTGGCGATGAAAGTCCTCATGAGCATGAAGAGCACCATTGGGGAAACCCTGGGGTGGATATAGAAGATGTTTCCAGAACTGGCGTTCACATATGCCTACTCTGAACTTATTTGTATCTAGACTGTATTTCCCTTTGTGCTGCCAAACCTCCATGGAGGACTCTTTTAATTTCACCCAAGTTATCCCGTGTTTGCTCACCAGACTAATAATGGCCTTGAAGAGATTGCTGCTTGCCTGATTACAGTCTCTACTGTATTGATTTCCAAACTCAATTTGAGTTGATTGATAATTCAAGATTATTAACAGAGTCTATGACCTCTATGGGTTAACATTCCATTCTAAAGAAGGGTTTTCATTTCCTTCCATGATTGAGGACCATAACTTTTGAACTACTTTTGCTTGTGATTAAATGGATCATCATACAGTAGGTCGCTAGTGCCACTGGTTTGGCTCTGAGTGCATTTGTGGTCCTGGCCTGGAGAACTGAGTCGTCCACAAATAATAACATCAGCACTGATTTCTCGCAAATAGCAGCTGTGTCTTTGGAAGTTTCATCTACATGTTTCGGCAGATCATTAATATATAGGATGAAGAGGACTGGTGCTAATAAGCATGCCTGTTTAACTACTCTGGCAGTAGGTGTTTTATTTGTGAGTTGACCGCATGGGCTGAAAAGTGGTTTTAGAAAAGAAGGCCCTGATAATGTGTAAGAGGGTTTTGTCAGTTCCCAACTCAGAAGGTTTGACCCATATTTATTTTAGTTATTTATTTATTTCATTTGTTGATAGCACCCAAACCCAGAAGTATCACAGCGCTAGGTTACATTGGTTGGAAAAAGACAGTTGAAGTAGAACAGTTGCTGGATTACATTATACATTGGCAAGAGCATGTCCATTGAAAATAGAACCTTTGCTGCACAGGTGGGAGTTTTATGTTTTGCTGGGCAAGGTTTCATCTCAAAATGAGCACATGTAGGCATAGTGCTTTTCTTGGCAGGGTGTAAAATTGAATATACAAGATTTGTTTGCAAAATATTGTTACATTCTCCATAGGGCATTTAATTAGGGTGCTGGCATCCTAATGGTGTGTGGATGATGGTTCCTTTCTGGAAATGGCTGGAAATAGAGGTACTGGAAGTGCTGTGGCCCCGACAGGAATCAGCCTTGCTTGGATAGTGTCCCTCTTTCAATTAAGTGAAAGAAAGGCTGATGGCAAGTCGAGATGGCCATCTTCTTAGCTACTGCATTCTAATTAGCTATATGCCAGAAATCAAAGAACTGATTTATGGTGGAACGCCCACATTTAATCCTGCCCTGTGCCTAGCTTAGAATACTATTCTCCACGATCCATCCGTTTAATTCTGACAGAATGACATGACAAAAGATCTCACAATTATCAATCAGTCTGATCTGTCTACTCAAGGATACCTCATTTATGGGGCCTTTCTTATAGAGTGGAAATATGAATTGGTCCAGGATATAGGACATGTCCCACTTTTCACAAAAGACAGGAAAGCTGTGTTAAGCAGCCAGATCCGCCAATAGCTTGCACATTTAAAAATGTCAGCATTGTCTACACTATAGAACCTACCCACATGCCATATTTGAGGTTTGTAGCATGTCATATTTCAGGTTTGTAGCATGTCATATTTCAGGTTTGTAGCATGCCATATTTGAGGTTTGTAGCATGTCATATTTCAGGTTTGTAGCATGCCATATTTGAGGTTTGTAGCATGTCATATTTCAGGTTTGTAGCATGTCATATTTCAGGTTTGTAGCATGCCATATTTGTGGTTTGTAGCATGTCATATTTCAGGTCTGCAGCATGCATGCTCAACATTTCGAACAGACACACACATAGACAAACATTGAAGACCGCTTAAATAAAATACTTTTAAAAAACCATAAATTAGAAAAATTTTTATTTTATACAATTTCCATTGTCTACACCATGGAACCTACTCACATGCCAAATGTCAGGTCTATAGCATGTTGGGAAGTATACTGAACATTTTCGAACAGGCACACACACATATCCGCACATTTCCCTTTTTTATGTGTAGAGATTAGAAATGGTGGTCTCAGATCACCTCAGCTGTGCAGGTCGGCTTTGGATACATCTTCTTTCTTTTCTTCAATCCTGCCCCCTAAGCCTTATGTGTATCCAGAGTCAGTATTATTTTCCAGTTTGGGACATTGGGTCACAACAACCGGATCTCTCTCTGATAAAAGTACCACACCCTATCAGACTTATATTTTCAGAATTTTCATCTGTATTTATTGACAGCCACTTCACTATTTTTAGGTCACACGTCATGATTGTTCCTTCCCCAAGCATACTGCATGGATGCTTGATGGGTTTTGTCAGCTTAGTAGGACACCCTATCTTTGCCATTGGGAATCATAGGGGACTGAACTGAGCTTGGCTTGATATATAGTTTTTCAGATTCTTCATTCTTGCGTCGCTTTTCACTGTTGCCTCCTTAAAAGGGTCAGCATCCACACTGTGAGGGGAACAGGGTGGATAGCCATACTTGCTGAATGCCTTCGGGGATTTGACTCTGATATCACTTCCAGACTCCCCCTTATGATCATACGCTTGGTGATCCTTTAGTGCATATATTTCACAAAAGTCAACTCTCCTTGTCGGACTGAGGCCATGGATTAGGTTAGATGGAGATAAAAACTCATGGTCCCTTGCATGTGTCCTGGATTCCCAAAATGGAAGCGCTCATTTGTGCTCGGATGACTAAAGCAGTGTGAGAGGTCAACACCTGGACTTAATTCATTTCTGATCCTGTAGCGATCTGCAACTGATCCCAACATGGTTGCTGCATGCTCATGGGCCAATGCTGACAATTTGCGCTGCTCATTGCCGATTATCTAATTAACCACCTGTATTGGTTGCTGATTTTCTGGCTATCATTGTGGCTGTGGCTGTGGCTGTAGGCCTCGGTGCACATCCATATTCTTCTTTGGGGAATCGGCAGCCCTTCCATTGCTGCTACCACTGTCGCTTTCATCTCTACCTCCTGTGCCTGCACATCCTGTGGCAACTCATGGTTCTTAACTTGGCTCCCACTTGTGGTGGCGTTACTTCTACATCCTGCATCTGCAGTTTTAAGGCAAAGTCAGTGATAAGACGTTGCCTTTGTCTGGTTAAAGACTGCGTATGTGCACGTGCCCTCGCAGTCAGGCTCCTGCCCTTGTTTCCAGGACCCCCATGCATCCTAACAATTTCAGTTTTCAAGGGAGCGAGTTTGCTTTTGTTGTTTGGTTACATTTTATGAATATCTGTTTTAGGTGTGATGAATAATGAGGGACAGGGATAGGACTTAACTTTTTTTGATGAATAATTGTAAAATGCGAGGAGTATGAAAGCACAAAGCTCACATACCTCTTGAAAGAATCTCTCCTCCTCAACACATAGCCCATCACATCACGCCTCACGCCGCCCACCCCTCTGCTCCCCGCCACTCCATATATCTGTACTCCTTCTCTGTGCCCCTGCCCCTCTGTATCCTACGCACCCTGTATATCTGTTCTGTTATTAACTGTACTGTTGTATACCTCTGTAAAGTGTTCTGATATGTATCTGTATTTTTGTATACCTCTGTAAAGCGCTCTGTGGCTTTTCAAAGCTAGATCTATGTTCAATAAATACAATAATAATAATAATAATAATAATAATAATAATAATAATAATAATAATCATAATCATAATAATCATAAAATAATAACATACCACTTCTGCCTGAGACTGTTCCAGCAGTTATAGAGAAGAACATAGCAAGATTTTAACAGGATGATTTTAAGGAGGAAATTGAGCTGTGCAGTTATGAGCTATGTCAATGGGCCTCATTATGAGGTAGGAGGTAGCCATGGTGCTATTAGCACCATGTCTACCCCCTTACCGCATTCCGGGTCCGGGTTCCCAAAATAGAGTCTTACCGGGTCATTCCAACCTTGGAGGACCCGGTAAGTCCCCATTCCGGGAACCATTCCCCATTCCCCATTCCCATTCGAGCCCCCATAGGGCTCAATGGGAATGGGGATGGAGCTAATAACAGTACCGCAATTTGCGGTACCGTTATTAGCTCTGAAGTCCCTTAACGGGTCACTTCCATAACGCCTGGTAAAACCAGGCGTTAAGGATGGGACCCGCTAAGGGAACTCGGAATAGGGTGGTAAGGGATTACCGGCACCAGTGTCCTTACCGGTGCCGGTAATCCTTTACCACCTACCTCGTAATGAGGCCCAATATGTGAATAGGTGATGCCAAGGTTTACAGATAATGCTACACACTTGTTGCCTCTCATTTAAGCCCGGCAACCTACTAACATGACACAATGAAAGAGCAGCATGAACAAAGGAGAACCCAGAAAGCCACTGTTCTGCAGACCGCAGCGACTGCCAGCTCAGCGAATTTCCAATTGAGGTGATGCCCCACCTCGGCTCTAAACCCCTCTGCTTGTCTCCATTCTTTACTGCAAACAAGGGGGTGAGCATTTGGGAGGACATGGAGTAAGGGTGACCAACTGTCCCACAATTTGCAGGATTGTCCCATTTAGGTGGACTCAGTCCCACGTTGGGTGAGTAAAAAAGGGATTTGTTAGTGGATCAGTCTCTCAGATAAAAACGATCATGTTTGAAGCACCACACCCTATAAGAAATAAAAGTCCTGCCTCCTTTCATTTAGCAGTGTCAACCCATGCTTCCATTTTGTGCCTGCAAATGGAGCGACTACCGCCGCTCTTCCAGTCATGCTGTTCCCGCTCTAACACAAGACTTTCTTACAATGTGAATGTTTTGTTTGTAGGGTTGTGATGCTCATGTTTACAGTTTAAAAACGTGATTAACAACTCCCAAGGAAAAACCATTACAATTGTAAGTAACTAAGCCTGGTCTTAGATCGTTAACAGCCATTCACCAATTGTTTAAATAACAATTGGGGGTAGGCCAAAAGTGTATGATGCTATGACATCATCACCGCCTTGTGAGAAAGTGCCCTGCAAAATGATTTTAAAAAGTTGGTCACCCTACATGGAGTACCAGCAGGGTCTACGGCTGGTCAAAATTGTTAAATTCCATTCCATTCAGAAAGCCATGGAAGCAAAATCTGCAAGATTTCAATCCATTTTGCCCCAATCTGTTATTCCTCCGCCACTGCGTATCTCAAATAGTTTCTTGTGTCTTTGTGCAAACTGAAACTAGCCGCGCAAGGTGTCTGATGCTGCTGCATGAACCTAGCACAAATCAAACAAAAAGCTGCACAAAGTTTCTTGTTTCACTGGTTGAACCTAGCATGGTTTTAAAAAACTGTGCGAAGTTTCAAATGTTGCGAACCTATCACAAATCAAAAAATCAGGCAAAGTTTATCGTGTCACTGTATGAAACTAGCACGGATCAAAAAACAACCTTTGCAAAGTTTCTTGTTGTGCTACACAAAACTAACATGGTAACAAACATGAATCCCCATGCGAAATTGCACAAAACGGCACAAAACCGGGCGAAATGTCAGTGTCAGCTGAACCATAATGCTGATTTTGTGGAACAGGCAGACACTGATTCCAGTGCGAATTCTGCAATTTTTCATGCGTGGGTGGGTTGTTCACTCACCCCTAGCAGCAATTTTGCCTGCCTGCATACCGCACAATGCTTTGCTAGCTTCCAGGATGCTTGCAGTCTACAACTTCGGGTTCAGAAGGGACACGAGAAAAGGACCTCAAACTGTCAGCTTGTCGGGTTGCTCCCACCCTCCTGATGGCACCCTCTGACAAGCTCCAGAGTAACAACAGGCAGAATGCAGGACTCTGCCTTGATGGCCAACAGGAAACTGAGTGACCAAGGTCTTGTAATTTGGTCTGCAGGTCTCTCATCAACTTTTATGGTGACCCCACTGAGGCACATGTAAATTACTTTTCAATATACACCCAAATTTAAAGCAAGATTGAAATTGTTGATTGACACTTAAGATACAGAATGGGATTGGTTAATGCTATACAGGAGTTTGTTAAGGGTGCAAGTTACCACATACTTTCTATGAAACATTTCTAAGATATACTCTTAAATTCCTAGGTGATCATTAATTAATCTGTTTGATCCAGGCAACTAAGGGTCGCATTTTTAATGTTACTTTTGAACATAGAACTTGTAGATTTTGTCATTTTCCTGCTGAATTTTGTAGAAATTGGTCAGAAGTCCTGGGCTTTAGAGGCAGCGGTTAGAAGCAGCGGCACCGGGGTCACCATGCCCTACATAGGAGAGCCACATCATTGGTTTTCCCCCCTCCCCACACCAGGAAAAAATTGTTCTTTTGGAGGGGAGTTGGTTCCTGGTTACCTTAAACAGACTACAGCTACCAAAAGTCCTTGAGACCTGTTGAGACAAATTTGTAACACCTGAAAAGACAGCCTCCCTGATGTTTGTTAGAGACATGAAAGCGCTTGGAGGAGAACAGCAACTTGAAATGCAGCAGATATCTAACACTGGGAACCAGAGTGCGCGCCTCACACACCCTCGGTTTTTCTACAAAATTGGTCAGAATTCCCAGGCTTTAGAGGCAGCGGTTAGAAGCAGCGGCACCGTGGTCACCATGCCCTACCTAGGAGAGCCACATCATTGGTTTTCCCCCCTCCCCACAACAGGAAAAAATGGTGCTTTTGGAGGGGAGTTGGTTCCTGGTTACCTTAAACAGACTACAGCTACCAAAAGTCCTTGAGACCTGTTGAGACAAATTTGTAACACCTGAAAAGACAGCCTCCCTGATGTTTGTTAGAGACATGAAAGCGCTTGGAGGAGAACAGCAACTTGAAATGCAGCAGGTATCTAACACTGGGAACCAGAGTGCGCGCCTCACCCACCCTCTGTTTTTCTACAAAATGTTCCAGTTGAACCCTGCTTAATATCATGAGGTTATCCCCTGCTACCTCAAGCATCTAATAAGTAGAAACTCTCCATGCATCAAGCTACCCACCCTGTTTTTGGCAACCTGGGACACCTCGTTCACCTGACTTGTCTGCAACTGTCTTGCTGCAAGGCCACCTGGTGAGTTTGTCATGCATTGTGCAGTTTATCCGCGCATCACAGTTTACTTCTTGGTAGACATCTTCCATCGCTCATCAACTTCCTCCCTTCTCCTGCCACTCCTCCATCTGCCACCCTTCTTCCCTCTTCTCCACCACTGATTGGTGGACCACGTCTCTCTACCCCTCCTCGGAAGACCTTCAAAGGTCTCAACCAGCTTCACCTAGCTATCCTCAAATCTTGCTCTGCTGTTAAACACCCCTCTGATATCTGTCTCCTTCTTGAAGACTTTGACCTTGATGTTCTGGCTTACACCGAGACATGACTCACTGCCAGCTCTGTAACTTCTTTTGATAAACTCCTCCCTGGGGGCTACAAGATCCTCTCAAAGCCTAGGCCTAATGGGTCTGGAGGCAGAGTTGCCATGATCTTTCCTGAATGGGTCCCTGCTACCATTATTCCCACTTAAACCTACTCCTCCTTCAAATGCCTCGTCTGCAGGCTTAGTGTCTCAGCAATCCTCTTGTTGACTCTCACCGCCATCTTCAGGACCCCTGGTCTGGTCTCCCTCTTCCTTTCAGAGTGTTCTGACCTCACCTCTTCTCTTCTTGCCTCCACCACCAAGCTTCCCCTCCTTGGAGACTTCAAAATTCAGCTTGACTCTCCTGATTCGGCCCCTGGACTCTTCCGCGGCCTCTGTGACTTTCTTTCCCTCACCATTTTTCCCTCTGGTCCAATGCACTCAGCCGGACATACCTTGGATGCTCTCATCTCAGCAGACATCCCATTTTCAACCCTCTCACTACACCTCTCTCCTGGGCTGATCATGCTGTCCTGTCCTCTCACCTGGATCTCTTAGATCCCCAAGCTAAGCCTCTGCCTGCACGGTCAGCCTCATTCTCTGTCAATCGATCGATGAAGCGAGTGTCAGTTGCTGCTTTTGCCACCACTTCCATTCTCCCTCCCCCTCCTGCCTCGGACTCCGACCCTGACTCTGCCCTTGCTAATCTTCACCTCTCTATCACCAACACCTTGGATATCCTTGCCCCTGTCATGAGGATTTGCATGAAGCCTGCCTCCAAACGCAACACCTGGTATGACTCTGACCTAGGTCTCTGAAACGCAAGCGCAGAGTTGCTGAGTGGATGTGGCGGGCATCAGGCACATCCTCTGACAGGCTGGCCTGCTGCCTGCTCCAAAGGCAATACAGACTATCCATCTGCTTGATGAAAAGGGCCCATATCTAGGCCCGCAACTCAGGGGCCACTAACAACATGGATGAACTGTTTGAAATCAGAAAGAAACTCGCCAAACCTACTGCAGTCTCCACTTGTCCCTTGCCATTCTTGACCGTCTGTACTTCGATGGACACCCACTTATTAACCAAAACTCATCTATCTTGCTCTCCTTTTTCTCACCCATAGCTACAGATGAGGTCTCTAGACAAGTCCTCTCTATGAAAGTATCATCCAAACAGGGTCTCCCCTGCTCCTCCAGCACCATCAAGGACAACATTGCCTCCCTTGCGCAAGCCTTGAGCGATTTCTGTAATCAATCCTTTGCCACTGGCTCCTTCCCACTATCCCTCAAGCATTCCCTTGTGCATCCTCTCCTCAGAAAATCCTCTGTCAACCCCTCCTGGTCGGCTAACTACTGCACCATCTCCATTATCCCCTTCCTGGGCAAACTCATGGAGAAGCTGGTCATCTCACAACTGATCCAACACACGTATTCTGTTGGTTGTCTCCAATACCGCCAGTCTGGCTTCAGAGCAGCCAGAGGCATGGAAACTGCTTTACTGAACACCCGTGAAGACTTGCTCTCAAATCTCGACTCCAACTCTCCATCCGTTCTTATCCTTTCTGGATCTCTCTCCTCTGCCTTTAACGCAGTCAATCAAGCCACCCTGACAAATCAGCTACATGACACCGTTGACATCATGGGCCATGCACTGGAACAGTGGACTGGTTGACCGCCTTCTCTATGGCTGACCTCCCCAGGTTCAAATGAGCCCCTACCTCGCACCTATCATGCTCTCCGCCTGTGGCATCCCTCAAGGTTCCATAATCTGGCCCACCTGATCTCCTCCTTCTCTCATTACTTCCAGTCGTATGCAGATGACATGCAGCTCTCCTTCAAGCTTGCCTCCACTGCCTCCTCTTACTCCTCTCTCATCCCTGACTGTTTGACTGCTATTCGGGCATGGTGTGCTGCCTATGACCTCTGCCATTATGCCAGTAAGACTGATGTCCTTCTCATTGGGACCCCAGCTCCCTCCTTCCGCCCTACCCTCTCGCGGCCTCTATGGGACCCTCCCCTCACACTCTTGTGGGGCAAAAACCTTGGTGTCATATTTGACTTCTCGCTCCTTCTCTCCTCACAACGTGGACCTTGCCATGAAAGCCCACTATCAGCTGCACCTCCTCAGAGGCATTCTCCCTTTCCTCACCTTCCCCCAGAAACTCAATGTTTGCCGCTCTGTCCTCTCTAGGCTGGACTACTGCGACAACCTCTTCCTCAGTCTTCCTTTATCCTCCCTTAACTCCCTTCAACTAATCCAGAATAGAACTGCAAGACTTATCTTTGGCCTCAAGCCCAGGGACTGCATCTCTCCAGCCCTAACATCTCTCACCTGGCTCCTAGTTGCTGCTAGGGTCAGGTTTGAAACCCTCTGCATCATTCACAAAGTTTTCTGGGGCATGGGATCCCACTACATCCAACTATCTCTTCCTAAATACCCCCCTGATAGAGCCAGTTGTTCTTCTAGCTCCAACTCTCTGCAGATCAGATGTTTCTCTAAACAGAGAGTGAGGGGTAGATCTCTCTCTCTGCAGGTGCCCCCCTCTGGAATAATCTCCCTGTGCCCTCAGTCTTGAGCCGGGTCTCCTTAAGTTCCAGAACCTCCTCAAGACGGCCCTTTTCTACTCTTCCTTCCTTCCCTCTCCCCTGCTAACACCCCGTTTGCCACAGTTACTTGCTGCTTGGTTCCCTCTGAGTTCTACAGGTCACAAGCCCCACCGCATCCAACCCCCTCCTTGCACTTAGCATGTGGACCCTCACCCCATGCATCCCACCCCATGCAATCCCTGGCACTTGCCTTCCTGTCCTCCCCTTACCATTAGCTTAGCCCCTGTGGCCATCTCCTACCAACACCCTCGCCTTTGTCTTGCACTCTCGCTTGTATACCCTGCACTTCCCTTACCACCCTAGTAGTGTGCATTTCGGCCTACCGATACTCCACCTCCCCTTGCCCTCGAATTCTTGTTGATGCACGGGTACGATCCGAATGTCATAAGGCTCAGAAAGGACCATTATGGTTATCTTTCTCCCCTGTTCCCTCCCCCTGTCTTGCGCCGCCTTGAAACACCAGTTATTGTATTGGCGCCTTACAAATATCCAATAAATAATAAATACATAAATAACCTTGTTGCACCAACAATAGACCATCATAAAAGAATGTTTTGTTACCAACATTGGTTTTAGAATGATACAGCCAAAACAACAAAATACAATCGAAGAAAAACACCTCTTGAATAAATAAAACATATAGAACCACAGTTCACATATCAATAAATAGTACGTGAAAAAGGAACATGCTACTTGAAACAGAAGGAGAGCAGATCAAACAAATAGATGCATTTGTAAAATTAGTAGCTCACAGCCCCCTTTATCTTTCCCATATGTTCCTGATAAAGGGATTGCCTTATTTTTGAATTAAATACTTTTGTATTCACTTCTAACATGTTCATGATCGCATGACAATTACAGTAATCATCTTGAATTGTTGACTGTTCAGTTAAGAAGGTGTGAAACTGTGTATGGTAGAATATATATAATCTCTCTTAGTTTACCATACTTGTGTAAGGGTTCCACATATAGTTAGCGTACCATGCTAGGTAGGTATAAAGCAACCCTTTATCTAGAATTAAAAATGAAATACATAAGGACCATATTCTAAAATGCATTGTCCCCAAACAGAAATGATAGAATTTTATAGCATTTCTGCTTGCTTACCATACCGGTGTGAGGTATCCCATGTGTTGTTAGTAAATGCGACATAGGCATAAAGATGGTCGTTATGTATGCAGTGTCATGATATGTTGTGATGTATAGACGTGATGACGTCATGTTTATGTAATCCCATGATGGTAAACAACCATTTTGGTATTATAAATACAGACTATTCCGGTATATGTTGGAGTGTCAGAAGTCACAATGGGGTCAACCATCAAGGAAGACTGAAAGCCTCACATTGGGCCTCATTACAAGTTTGTTGGTCCACAAACTGTGGTACCGGTAAGCTTGCTGGTATCGTAGATCCCAGACCGGCAAACTACGAGACGTGCTCGCGGGTGCCTATCTGCCCGCCAGGTCAGACCTGGTGGGCAGAAAGGCACCCGCAAGCACAGCATGTCGGATGCACAGGCACCGTTATAAACAGTGCCAGTGCATCCAACCTCCACATTCCCATTCAGCCCTATGGGGCTCAAATGGGAATGGGGAGCATCTTTTTTCCGGTACCCGTGAATGGGCAATTACCGGGTCCGGCAGGGCCAGAATGCCCCGGTAATTGACCATTTGCGGGCGCCGTAAAATATTGCAAGTTTGGCGGCAGCCTGCCGGTCTTACCGGAAAGGCTCCCGCCAAACTTGTAATGAGGCCCATTGACATGTTCGAATTCAGGATATTGTGACAGTCTCAATCAATTGGTGTCAGGTGGAGTCAAATTTGATCAACCAATGTCCATTATTCTTCATGTTTACATGAATATTCAAAATACAATTTTGCATAGTGTATCAAGTTCTATTTGTTCTCTTCCGATTGACATAGAAAAAAGACATCATGTACACTGTTTTACTCATACATTTAATTGCACTTCAGTATCCTTGAGAAAAAATATATTTGTGTTAAGGGTTTTCAATTATTCACCTCATATTCATAAGTATAATTGTGGATAATATCCAATGACACATAATCCAAAAACTGAAAATAAAACCTTAGTCTTAACCTCAGTTTGTCGAAAACGACTCTACCTTGTCTAAAAGGATTCCCTGAATATTCACAGCCCTCTTTAAGTAGCTCCCCTTAGCAAACCCATCACCTTGTTGTTAGGAATGTTAATGGTGAGATGTTTAGAGTTACAATGTTGTTCAAATTAATCACAATCCTGGTCAAGCTATCTCGATTTGACACTCCAGGAGTACTGCGTTGTTAGCAAACAGGAGCAGTGGGACAGGGATCTGGCCCATCCTTGGGGAATCTACTTTAAGTACTCCCAAAATCCTTCCAATGCCATTTAAGAGCACAGAGAACATTCTGGGAGTCCATACGCATTCCTGCTGTACACTCTTCTGGACTGTCTATTCCCAGTTATTTCAACATTAGGCCCAAATCAGATGTGATCAATTGTCATCTCGCAAGGGTGTGAAAGCCCTGGCTTTTTTTAAATTGTATTTGACAATACAATGATGCGCTTAATTACATTTCTGAAAGGGTTGTCTGCTGATCGTGTTCCCCATTAGCCTCTACTCATCCTTGTACAGGGCAGAAGACCATTCCTCACAGTAGACCATACTACAATTATCCCTGCACAAAAAAACATATTGCTTTCAGCAATTGTGGTGCAGGAGGTAAGGGAAGGACACTGCTCTAATAGAGTTTTCCACAGCAATTTGCGTTTTGCAGAATCATATGCAGCCTTAAGGTGCACACATCACTCATAAAGGTTCCGCTTCACGTGGTCAACATGTTTCATTTTTAGCAGGTCCAATCGCAGCCCCCATTCCATAGCCTTGATCCCTTCCCTAAAAGCTGCTAGAATTGGCAATAATGGTCATTTGATACAATCCTGCTGCTTCTGAAAAGCCACTTCCCCAAATACAAGAAGGGTTGGTAATTGTAATTGTATGCATAATAAATATATTATTTGAATGTTTCTTTGCATTCAGGAATTCGCGGGGGATGGCGGAAGTCTTATAAAGTATCAGATCACCTTACATTTCAAGAGGATTTCAGACAGACGAAGTCTTCAAAGAAAGGGGAAAAAAAGCACCTAATCCCATGCTCTGAGTCTGCATCTAGGCCAGCCAGAGGGAAGGCCATTCGGAGAGCTACTCTCTTCTCCAAAGAGGAAGTATCGGGGTTAGCATCTCTTCGTAGGATGACAAACTGGTACATCAGGCAGGCAGCTCTCTCCATCTCCCTTTCTATTAGCAGTGCAGGGGAAGTCAACACTGCCATCATGGAAGCGCCGCGCAGTCACTATCAGAGCTCCTGCCCTTAATGGGTTTCATAACTTCACAGCCTCTCGCATAAATGATTCAGTGTAATCAAAATAAATATTTTGCAAGCCACAAATCTAAATGAAATCTTCTATTGGCAGGCGGTCTCAGAATACAGGTTTATGTGCTAAGCGGATCAGTTTTTCAAAACACGGAGCTTCCGGCCTCAAAGGGTTAATTGAAATCATTTGCATGTACGTGTCTGAAGTCTATTGCTGCAGCATCACACACAATACATATTGCACCTCAACATTGTGACACTTGATGTTTTGGTGCTTGATTTGAAACACTATAGGCTTGATTTACAAAACGATTTGAAATGGGGTATTCCCATTGAAAAACTCTTTTGTAAATCAGTCGTTATTTATCATTTACACTTAACCTCGATTCTGACTGCGCGATGGGTGACGTTAATAGTGTCTCAGGTATCGAATTGCTCACTGAAGCCCCGGACTAGAGCAAGGAGTGAAAAGACTGCTAACATCAGAGACTGATTGTTACGTTGGCATTATCATCAAATCAATGCCGATTTGTCAGTTATGCCAAAAGTTCCTAGATACTAGTGGGCCCCTGTCCTGTTATGTTATCTGTATTTCTAACGTACACTGTCGCCAAAGGGGATAGCACAAGGAGGGACTTATGAGTAACCGCAGTCTAAAAGAGACACGTTTTGAGAAGACAGCGAAACTGAAGAGGATTCCCAATACGTCTAAGGGCGACCGACAGGCAGTTCATTGCATAATTTTGGCCGCTGCGACAGAGAAAGCCCGGCCACCCATCCTAGAAAAGTGGAACTTCGGGACCGTCACCAGAAGAGCATTAATCGAGCAAAGAATGCGGCCCGGGACATAGGGTAAACACATTCCACAGAGGCAGTCAGACCCCTGACCGCAGACTGCTCTGTCCTGGGCTATCATTACTGCCTGATTGATTTCCTGTGTCAGAGGTTATTTCATGTCATTCAGTATTATGTCGGGTTTCACGTAATGGTATGTCGGATTTTTAATGTGCATACATGTCATTCTGAGGAATTAAGGAAGATGACCCCCAAAACACATGTAAAAGTTCGACTACCAAGTCACTGGGGCAGTTTATAGCAGCACATTTGCTGGAACCTAGAAGAAGAGTGGAGGCGCTTGAACAAACCAACAGGTTTATTCAAAAAAGAAGTCAAGGAACACTTAATTACCAGAATCGAGGTGGGTAAAGCACTTTCTGGGACAAAACCCTCATCACCTCCTTGCAACAAGGAACATTTCACAAATATATAAAGATCGTCCAGGCAAGATCTACGGGGACGTTCATAAGATGTCTTGTCTACATCTGTGAGGCATGCCTGCCAGAAGTTATGACAGCCCTGTTTGTAACTTTCACCTGTAATGAGATTCACAAAGAACACAAGAGAACTCTGGCATCATGTTTACATGGAAGAACCCCATGCAGGTTCTACACCCTCCGTGTATAGGGGCAATGCATGCTGTTCAGCGGGTTCTATGTTTTTTTACCGAATCATGTTCACCCTGCATTATTTTACAGAATATTTTTACCGATTTCTTTGCTGTTAAATATGGGGGGACAACGCTCACCTGCCCTCTCCCCGCCGAACCCCCAGATTCGGTACAGCGTATATTTTCTCACTCTCTCCCAGCATTTTTGCCACAAACATGTTGTAAGATAATTGCTTGAAAAAAAATCAGCTATGAAAATTCCTTGGTGAAAAGACTGGATAATGCTGGTCCAGCCAGCGCACCTTGGTTAACAAAGAGAGTTATTTCCCAACTAAATCGATTATTTTTTACGATTTGTTTACATTCTCTCCACACATCCCACTAATTTGTAAGGCAGCATTTAACATTCTTAATTTCCACATCCCCACCCAGAACAACTTGGTATTACGTTTTGTAACAGAATATATTTTTTGTACGAATAGTAGTCACGTTTTATGAATACTTTCTGAATTACTTCTTTTGAAGTGAGACAGTCGTGTGCCTCCTTCTAAATCTCTTTCCACCTTTTAGCAATTTTATCAGCTATCCACGTCATCCTTTCTATCTGAACTAGTTATCTTATGCTCCACCTCCTTCATATTTACAACATCGATTTACCCTCCCCACATCTCACACCTACCCCTCTTCTCCAGCACTGCTGCTTTATCCAATATGCAGATCCTTTTTATGGTTTTAGAACCACAACTCATCAGCAGATTGCAAAAAGGTTGTGAGGGTTTAGCTGAGCAGCAACTTCACTCTTCCAAACCAACTTTCCATCCCTTTCTGAAAGCACTGTTTTTTCGGAGAGATTCGTTTTGTTCAGGGGACGTGCGTTTTGACTGCCCACGTTGATCCGGATAGAGTAGAGAAAGTAAACTCTGCCAGTGATACCTGTCTGATATATAGTTCCATGTGACGTATGAGATGATATGTTGCAACTAAATGATTCAGAGTTTGAAGTATAAATGACTGGTAGTTAAGGCAGGTATCGAGGCACAGACTCAAGCAACCAATGAGAAGGCGAGGGCAGAGAAAATGTACCAAAGGATAAATGATGTGAAAGGTGAGTTTCTTGCCTCTCGGCGCCACTTGGGAGTTGTGGCTTCCGAGACTTCCCCTAGTTCCGTGGATCGCAAGCTGAAAGGGAGGAGCGGCTATGAAGAATGGATCTTCCATTGTGGAAAGGATTCTGTTGAAAGAACAATGATGTTTGAAGTCTTCTCTACCTGGTAGGATCTTTTCATCAGTGCCATGGGGCATTCTTGCTCTTGCTCTCAGCATTGGTTGTTAGCAGGACATGGGGAATGGGCATGGTTGTCAAAGAAGATGTTCAGATAAGACTGAAAAAACGCCCATTTTTTCATGATGTGTGACATATCATGTAAATATATTTCACATGTAAACAGCATGTAAACATAAGTGTGCTCCTACTTATTGTTTGTCTCAGATACGTGTTGACTAATATAATCTTCATGCAGGTGGCTTAGAATTCGGTTTGAATGTTTGAAAGAGCTAAATTAAAAGAAAACCCTTACTGCACGGACTTTTAACCTTGAAGACTTTGGGCCTCATTACACGGACGGCGGTGGACCAAGGTGCTATTAGCGCCATGGTTCATGCTGGTAAAATACCGCACCGCCTTGGAGGAAACGGGAATTACCACCCTATTCCAAGGTTAGCGGGGCGGTCATTCCCCCCTCCCCCATTGCCCTTCCCCATTCCCATTTTTGCCCCATAGGGCATAATGGGAATGGGGAAGGTGCTAATTACGGCACCGCAAATTGCGGTACCGTAATTAGCTCCCTGGTCCCTTTGCGGGTTGGTTTTTAAGGCCTGCAAAAAGCAGGCGTTAAAGTCTCCAACCTGCAAAGGGACCTCGTAGTAAGGCGCTAAGGGTTAACGGTCACCGGTACCATTAACGGAGACCGTTAACCCTTACCGCCGTCCGTGTAATGAGGCCCTTTGAGTTCAAATCACAGACATCTTTAGATTACTTTATTTACAAATTTGTCCCCTTAGAAAGGTAGCCTGTGCTGGTATAATCTTCTATAACACCTCCTGTTGTATTTCAGTGAAGAATTATTTTTTAAATCTATTCCTGTCATATTTATAAAACTGCACTAGAGGCGATCCAGGAGGAAGTCCTTGCTATCCTCCCAAATTCAGGTATGTCAATTCTTTTGCTTTTCCCAAGAGAACTGCTAGACGTAGAAGAGCGATAGTTCAAGTAAGGCTTCATGTTGCCATGGTACTTGACGTTTCAAGAGCCCTATGGCAACATCTTGACAAGGTATGTTGGCTATAATCATTCAATTAGGAACATGCAATCATACTAAATGGGTCTTGGAATGTATCTTTAAATTGACACTGTGGTCCACTAACTGTGAATCATCTTGAAGGGAAGTAGTACCTTTCAACATGAGCTTGCAGAATGGAATTTAGATACAACCAGAGAAAATTAGGCCAACTTCCTATCTGATAGATTAGAGGATTATAGCAACATTACATGGTGACGTTGAAGAGCTAGTTCCTTTTGACTCGAAATGCCATATTGTGTCTGGTAACCTACTCCACTATTTAGTTCTCCTTTTGTTTAGTAAGCACAAACACTAACTCACACTCTAACCATATCATGGGCCTCAGGTGATGGTCTATTTTGCATGGAATTATTTATCCTAACCCTAACTCAAATACTAATTCGAATCAACAAGCTATTGAAAACTGTAACCTCTGACACAAATATATTATAAACCTACACCTGTCCTCACAAATCACCATCAACCAACAGGATAACCATCAGAAGCCCTTAACACACATCCCGTATACCAATCGACAATTCACTCCACATCCCACGAGACAATGTCAGGCAACGGGCAGCACGCTCCAGCTATCACCAACCAACAGCAGCTTACCAACCTAATGAACGATCCCACGATTTCACAGCTCAACACTGCGGAAGGCATTAACAGACTTCGAAGCACTGGACTACTGAATAACACAGTGCCAGATGCGCGACCTGAAATTATAACGAATCACACCTCACCCTGCCCCACCCTGCCCGACAGTATCTGAAAATAACAAAGAGCAACTGGACACTCTGACAGCACCCCAAACAGGCGAAAGAGAAGCCACTATTACAAGAGATTCCCCCCCAGCTGATACACCCTGCACAAACCACGCATCAGACATCTGCAGATACTACGAAAAACAATAATTTCATGCCAAAACAGGACACACAATAGATACAAAGAACAGGGACTCCAAGAATCCTGCCTGGAGACCCAAAGTTCCAACTCCCATTAACAATTTCCAAAAATCAGAATTTAAGATCCTCCACAGTGGATACTTCAAAGAAGGAACAGGCGAAACTTGCAAAACTGAAATGGCTCCAATCCCAATCTTAACGCAGACCAAGGAAAACGCAAATCATCAAGTAAATAGAAGAAATCCCAAAGTAGCGAGGTTATCTCTGGATATCACTGAAATCAAAACCATAATGAGCAGTGTAGAAAAACGAACAAAAGTTTTTGGCAATATCGCACAACCAAGACCCCCGGAAGCTACTTCTGCACCACTAGTGACTCGTATACATTCACAGCTCTAAGGACAAAACCTGAGCAGCAAAATACGAAATCGACCATAGAAAAGCCACACAACCAGTTTATCTATGACTTGGAAGAATCCTTCTATACTCCACTCTTACAATTTGAAAAACAAAATAAATAAAGACCCAGTGCTGCTGAAGCCAGAAATCGAAGAATGCAACCAGCCAAATATTCTGACGACGATGATAGACCTGCAAAACATGCTTATGGCGATCATCTCACAATCCATGATACCCTTTCAGAAACTACACGAAACCATCAACGATAACATTTGCGACCAAGCTACACTGCTGGCCATGATCCACTCCAAATAGGTTTACACAGAGAATTTTATCAATACCATCGAGAAAGAGTGGATTTAGAAGCTGAGCAATCACAAATATGGCAAAAAAGGCTGTTCGAGAATGCGGGAGCTGACCAAGATGAGAAAAATAAACTAACAGCTAGTCTGTTGTCCTGGATGAAAGCCCCACACCAAAACCACACAGGGTCGGAGCTGATACCTAGCAGACCCACAGAGATCACAAACTTTTATACTCCTCCTACAGACACCGGGCCTACCCTCCAGCCCAACAGTGGGATACTCAACTTTTCTATACTACAACCGACCATTCTGAAACCCCCAGTAAAACAGATAGATAAAGACCACCAGGAACACCTTTCAAATATTCTCGCAAAACAAAAGACCTACAAAACCCTTTAACGAACAGCAACAAAAGAAAACAAAATCTACAACCAGACAGACAGGATCCAGGGCCTTCGTTTGAACTATAAACCAGCCAACAAATCAAGCTACAAAGAAACAGCTGGAAACACTAAAGCAAGGGGGGACAAATTAACTCATAACCAACCTTCCAGCATGGGATATCGCATGCGATACGACAACTGGCTCTAACTCAAGAAGTCAAGATGCAGACTACAACATCGAAGAACTCCTTAACCTCACAGTCCACAAGGAGGATCAGGATGAAAACTTGAACGAGATCCCCATCTCACCAAATGACTCTTGTCTGATAATCGTAGACGAATACAATGTGATTCCCCAGGAATGCCTTGAACTTACGTTTGAAGACATTTCAGACAGCTCCTTTCCACAAGCAGGGAAATCCAGTGCCGTGATTGATCAATGTGAAGAAATCTCTGCTGAATCACTAGAAGATATATCAAGAGCTTCCTCTGCTAACGAACAACCATCTGAACAGAACGATATACAGATGACAAACCCGAGGCCTCAAGAGGAGTCTGATAGACAAGACATTGATACAGAGAAAAGAATGCAATTAGAAGAGACCATTCAAACATCCCAATTTACTAACCCCATGGTTGACCGAACATACAATTGCCTACGACTAGAAAATTTCAGCTGTAGAATAGAATGGCTGATACTTAACAGAAACAACATTCTACTACTCCTAGAGGCAATACCACCACTAAAAGCAATCTGAATGAAAGATATCAAACTTGTAACATTTGAAGATCATGCTACACTATACAGAGTTTTAATTGAACTATGGGATAACAATCTGATCGAAAAAATACTTGCACGGAAGGAATCCCTATTAAAACTTGGATCTAAATGTACAATTGCCTTCAGTACAAGAAACCTGCTATGCTCGACCGGACAAGTCAAAGGCATAAGCCAGCATACATTGAACCAGAGGACGAAATAACAATGCATAATAGAACACCAGACAACAGGACAACTACGCACTCATCCAGGAAATGTTCATCAGAGCTCTCAGACACTAGAGATTCGCTTGAGAGTGGAAGCCACCCTATCCGGTGGGAATATGTCTGGTAATGTACGAGTACATCGCACGATAGATCAGCCCGGTCATAACCATCAATGGAAACAGAAACCCAAAGGTCTATATGCACGTGGAACACTAGAGGAAACATACACCTATTTAACAAACCCTCACCCGAATTAGAAGCATTCAACATCATATGCCTACAAGAAACATGGCTCATGGAAACACCATGCTGCGACAGCTTTATATCTCTACTAAACCCAACTCCAAAGGGGATTCATGGTAGGCCCTCCTCGGGTCTACTCGCCCTGATTAAGATAACATCTCAATGAAGCGTAATGAGCACTGAAAACATCAATCCTTGGATCCAAAATACCATTATAAAAATACTACTCAAAGAACAAATAGAGACCCAGAAGTGCCAAAAACGCTTAATATCAATCATGAACCTCTATTGAAATCCTGCAACAATCAATGATAGCATCTTCCTTGATGGAGTTTTTGCAACGCCCGATGAAACACTTGCCAGCTATCAACACGACGAATTTAACATCTGCAGCGACTTAAACATCCATCTATATACAGCCAAAGGAGTGCTAATTGAGGATACAGATCTATCCAAGCGTGCCAGGAGATGGAAAAAAGTAACTACTATGCAGAATCTGATCCAACTAGAGCATCCAACTGACTACACCAATACCATCATACCAACTTGGGCAAGAGGAAAGTCCTCGTCAATAATAGATTACATCTTCCTTTCTGCTGATCTAATGGCATAGATAACTAAAACAAACTCACAGATGACAGCAAAACGCACCAACACAACTACAATGCCGAACTTGCTGAGAAGAAAAAGAAATGCGAAAGACTATCCGTAATCTAAAAAAGACCATTGGCAATGCCACCTGCAATCCACAAATAAAAAAAGTGAAACAAACATATGGAAATTGGAGGAAAACCTTCCTAATGACGTTATTACAAGATGATGCAGAAGCCATTATGAAAGCAATAAGAACCACAACCTAAGAGATCTCTGGAACCAACATAATTTGACAACAAATGTTACCCAGCAACAATGGATGCACCACCACTCGGCAATATACAGCGACCGGACTACACAACCAGATCCCACCCAGCAAAATCTCAGTAAGAAATGGCTCATACCACACAACAAGGAGGCTTTGACAGAGATGATTGGTAAGCTAAACGGATCCCGCGCCCCCGGCACGGATGGCTAGTCAAACACAATTATTAAGAAGGAGCCACTATTATGGGTAAACTTCATGGAACAGCTGCTTGCGGTGATCAATAAAACCAACCAAATACCTCCAACATGGCAAACTGCCACAATAATTCCGATATACAAAAAGGGTCCGCGAGACGATCCAAAGAACTTTCGACCAATTGTGCTTCTCGACCCACTAGGGAAACTGTTTGCTGCAATTCTACTGAAAAACCTCAAACAATGGGCTATGGAAAACGTCAGATTTGCCATACGTCAAACAGGCTTCACAGTGAATGTCGGAGCAAGCGTAAACCTAATCCTGCTGAACTTTATCAAGCACAAAGCAATAAAGAACAACACAAAGGTCTAAGCTGCATTTATCGATCTGCATATGGCTTTCGACTCTATATCAAGAAAGATTCTGTGAAAAATGTTAGCAGCATGCAATTGCCCCAAAGAAATTCTGGAGCTGATCAAATTATTATACACAAACATGTCAATAATGGTCAGGCTTTCAAAAGACTGGATCACCACTACGCCCATCAAGACGGCGAATGGTTTAAAGCAAGGCTGCCCCTTAGCAGCTACCCTCTACAACCTGTATACTGCTGATGCGGAGGACCATCTAAAAAACACAGCGTTAAATCCCCGAAAATAAACTCCATACCAATCCCAGTCATGATGTACGCTAACGACATCATATTGTTAGATAAAACAATGCCCGAATTACAGATAAGTCTCCAACTGCTAGGGGACTATATGAAGGAAAACAAACTCTGTTTTTATTCTACCAAAACGAAAGTGATGTCTTTGGTCAAACAAGCGTTCAAGAAACCAATCCCATTGAACTTGTCAATAGATGGGAATCGCCTAGATAAAGTGGTAACATTTAAATACCTAGGCATTACAATAAACCAGTCAAAGAGTGAAAAACATGGATTACCAACCTAGAGGGAAAAGTGCAAGCCTTAGCAAGACAAGGGTGTGTGCTTCACATCAAATTTGGACATTTTTCGTTTAAGCCAATACTCTCGTTCTACAGACAGAAGGTGGTTCCAGCAATAACATATGGAAGCGAGACAATGCTTCATGTGCATACTTCAATCTGGGCAAGACTACAAGCTCTATTCTGGCACAAGATCCTGAGACTACCCCCCTCTTTTCCTATTGTCAGAATACATCATGAACTAGCCATGTAGTCAATGATGTCCATAGTCAAATGGAAACAACTAGAAATCTTCCTCAAAATAAAAACTGATGAGAAAACACTAGCAATACAAATACTAAGAGATCAGCCAACTGCAATGAACAACACTGGGCCTCATTACACGGAAGGCGGTAATGGTTAACGGTCACCGTTAATGGTAACGGTGACCGTTAACCATTACCGCCTTACTACGAGGTCCCTTAGCGGGTTGGTGCTTTAACGCCTGCTTTTTGCAGGCGTTAAAAAGCAACCCGCTTTGGGACCTTGGTGCTAATTACGGCACCGCAAAATTGCGGTGCCGTGATTAGCACCTTCCCCATTCCCATTATGCCCTATGGGGCAAAAATGGAAATGGGGAAGGGCAGTGGTGGAAGGGGGAATTACCGCCCCGCCAACCTTGGAATGGGGCGTTAGTTCCCCTTTCCACCAAGGCGGTGCCGGTATTTAACCGGCATGGACCAAGGTGCTAATAGCACCTTGGTCCTCCGCCTTCCGTGTAATGAGGCCCACTGGGCCTCATTACGACCCAGGCGGACTTCGCGGTGCTAAATGCACCGCGAAGCATGGCGGAAAGCCGCCGATAGCGCCATGGGGGTTGGCGGATTTACCGCCCCATTCCGACCTCGGCGGAGCGGTAAATCCCCAATCCCCATTCTGCCCTTCCCCATTCCCATTTTTGCCCCATAGGGTATAATGGGAGTGGGGAAGGAGTTAATTACGCCACCGTAAAATACGGTGGCGTAATTAACAACGAGGTCCCGTAGCGCCATGGTTTTCTCCGGCTGGTAAAACCAGGCGGAGAAAACCTCCATGGCGCTACGGGAACTCGTAGTATGGCGGAGAGGTACGCCATGCACTACGCTGGCGTAATACCCTCTCCGCCAGGGTCCTAATGAGGCCCACTGTCTTAGAAGCATGGAAAAATACTTATTACAAATACTGGCAAAAGAAGAAATCTCAGTAGAAATGCTCACACAAAGACCACAGCATGCCAAAAAAAACGGATGGAAAACGATTGGATAACGACATGCAACTCGAAAATGATGTATTCCAGCAATTTACAATGCCATTCCGACATACAAGCAATCAACGAGCTACCAAAATATCTGATAAGATTCCCAGATGCTGTGATCCATGCAATTTACATGAAAATGTGACTGAACACTCTGCCGACCAGAGAGAAACTAGCCATGTCACGGTTAATATCTGCCGCAGAATAACACTGCTGATTCTGTAAAAAACGAGACTCCCGGAAATGCTATACCATATTCTAATGGTTTGTCCCAAACTCTCCCAAAAGAGACTCCTTTTTGGTACTTACTTCGATATATCTGCACAGCATATGGATGCTGAAACACGATGGACACTGAAGATGAATGGACAAGAAAATAAGCTCATCTTTACAGTTGTGAAATTTCTGCAGAATGTGTTAGAACTGGCGAATAAAACATTATACAGATCCCCAAAAGAGATCTGCCATCTACCAGACGAAAACATTGACTATACAGGCATCTATGAAGACAGATAGTATTAGAGAAAGTACTGTCTAACTATTAAAATTTCAAACATTAAAAGTTTGTTACAAACTATACCATTTTAAATTTAAAAAAATAAAAAATTATAACCCTAATATTAACCTTGTCCAAAGGTACTTCACATACAGGGGATCTTGTATTATTTGCAGTCTATAGGAAAGTGTGTTATAAAATACCCAGGAGGAGGAGAATATTGGAAAGGCACATAAACATTGCTGCTGATGTTTCTTTATACATCACTTTGTAAGTTCATGGGTTGAGTTAATTTCTCTTAGGTCGAGTAGATAGGCTGGGTGACTTGACCTTAGGGTCAAATCATCTAGGCCTAGACCTAGACCTGGAGGTTAAGCCAGATTTTAAAGATTTTCTAAGCTCTGCTATGTGGGACAAGTGCTTCAAACACAAGTGGAGTACTATTTAAATACACACAATTACATTATTAAGCATCACTGAAGACAGTGGTGGGGTCATGCAGGGAGGATGGGGGAAGAGGGCAGTGGGAGCTTCCTCTTTAGCAAGTAAGTGAAGATAAAGCAAAGCTTTGCAGAGATCCACTGTTGGGTTGGCTTTGATTGTTATAGGCAGTGAGTTACAGTGTGGAGGGATGTGTAATAGCAGTAGGACAACAGACTGGTGGTGGGGGGTCCTCTCTATTTCTGAAAATCAACCTTCCTTCCAGTTTAAGGTGGTATTCCACACTGGAAGGAAACACCCTGAAATTCTTTACTAATCCACAATCAGAAACTCCCACTCCTATAGTCCAGAAAGATGTGAAATCAGCTCAGAGCCTGGCTGATATTCAGAAAATTGGAGAGCAGTTGTTCATCCCTGTTCAGTTAAATGATGGGAAGGACTCTGTTCTCGCTCGAGTGTGTGTGAACAACGGTAAGAGCTTCATCAGCGAAGCCATGTTCCGCCAACTCCCAAAAGATCCAGCCATTCCCACATTCAAACTGATAGACAAATGGGAAATGGACCTGGAAGCACCTAATTCCAAACATCTCCTGCCAAGCAGGTGTATGATCAAAATCTCCATTGGCAACAAGAGCATAGTCCATAATTGTTGGGTCGTGCGAGACGTCACTGCCGCCTTTTACTTAGGCAGTGACATTCTCAATCGCTTCGCCATTAGTTTGGACCTAATAAATTTCAAAGCTTGGTCCCGATTAGTGGATAATCCCATGGACTTTGATGATTCAGAAAAAGCATTTAGGTCAGCTAAATTGCTACCTTATGCAGTTGAAATTCAGATTAAAGAGGAAGTCACCATCCCAGAAAGGGCCCGACAATTCTCCCTGGAAGTGAAAGTTAAAAGAGGACAAACATTGAAAAACCCTGATGCTTATATTCATCTAAATGCTTCTCTCCAACAGCAAGGGTTAGGGGTAAACCCAACACCATTAGTCAACATAGAACATGACACCATTCCAATAGAGGTGGATAATAGCGACTTAAAGAGTATTACTCTAGCCGCAGGCACCATTATTGGAATGGCGGTTGATGACCGACATTTTTCCATTGATCTAGGAAATGAACTGTTAAGACCAATCCCCAAGGACTGTTTTGACAGTGACAGTGATGACAACACAACACCAGACAGGATTTTCACCCGGCATGGGGGGAACTTCCTGGTGTACACTTCTGGCCCTTATGGTAAGGAAGATGTGACTTGTGACTTCAGGAGGGATGAGGTGATTTTCCAGGTCCATGAGGGCTGCCTTACCCACCTGAAGCCTCCAGTCCAAATCAGCACTCTGACCAGGGACTTCTCCACCCAGCTGGAGGAGGCCGCTGAGATAGCCAAACCGGAAGTCTTTCCAGGCTTCAGGCAGATGGTGGAAGAGAGAGTCAACCTAGCTGATGCCTGTGTGACTCTGGAACAGAAGCAAAAGTTGAAACAAGTTTTCTTGGATTTCCAAGATCTCTTTGCGATAGACTCATATGACTGTGGTCGCACCGACATCCACACAACAACAATTCCCACGGACCCTGGAATGACTCCAGTGTTTGTGAAGAAATATCGTTTGCCTCTTGCATCCATGGAGTCCCTTACTGAAATAATTAAGAACCTTGAGTCCCGGGGAATAATCCGTCCAGTCCACAGCACTTTCAATAATCCGGTGCTGGGAATATTGAAGCCAAACGGCCAGTGGAGACTCTGCGCCGACCTTAGGGAGCTCAACAAACGGGTCCATACTTCCCGATGGCCTCTGCCCTACATTGACCAAGGGCTGGCCCAGATTCAAGTGTCACGAGTATTCACTGCAATAGACCTGACCAATGGATACTGGACCGTGCCTGTCAGTAGGGAGGACCAATACAAACTGGCTTTTACCTTTGGGGGCCAGCAGTACACCTGGACCCGGACTCCCTTCGGATACCTCAACTCCGGCAATGAATTCAACATTTTCCTACATAAGGCCATGCCCGACCTGGGTGCGAGGGGTAACCTGGCTTATGTAGATGATGTCCTCATCAAAAGTTCATCTGTGGAAGAACACATAGCAGAGATCGTTTATGTTCTGATGCAGTTGAGGACCGCCGGAGCAAAACTTTCCTTTCAGAAAGCACAGTGGTGTAGAACCTGTGTTAATTTCTTGGGGCATGAGATTACTCCTCAGGGTGTCTGTCCCCAAGAAAAGAAAGTGGAAGCACTCCAGAAACTGAAGGATCCCACAACTCTGCAGGAACTAAGGAGCCTCCTTGGACTGACTAATTACAGCAGAAAGTTCATTGAGGGCTACGCAGAGATCACTAGACCCCTGATTCATCTCCTGAAGGGGGGGGTCAAGTGGGAATGGGGTCCAGAACAATCTGAGGCGGTAAGACAACTCAAAAGAAGCCTCTCACAAGCGCCTTGCCTAGCTTACCCTGTCAGAAACAAGGAGTTATTCCTGGAGACAGGGTTCTTTAATACGTGCTTGACGGCAGTATTATACCAAAAGCATGACAAGGTCAATAAAGTAATCTCCTATGCGAGCAAAACTTTATCCTCTGTGGAGGAAAAATTCAACGATTGTGAGAAGGCACTCCTGGCAACAGTGTGGGCATTGAAGAATTACCGACCATTTATCCAGGGGGAACACATCATAGTGGAGTCTCCACACCAGCCTCTGCAATATCTCCAAAGTGACAGAATCCGGGCCGGAAATGTGAGTAATTCCCAAATTACTTCCTGGATTCTGTCAATGCAAGGCTTTCCTGTGGAGGTCAGATATGGCCAAAACAAGAAGAGTCCCCTCGCGCAAGGTCTGGCTGACTTGCATGATTGTGCCAGAGAAAACTGCCTCGAGGAAGAAAGTCTAAAAATCAAGGACAACATGGAGGCATACCTTAATTCCCCACACAAAGTCTTTGAAGAAGACAAGTGTGAGGGAATGCCCACTGTCTATGTGGATGGATGCTCTTACCATGTTGACAACGACGGGGAGAAAGAACTGGTGGCTGGCGTAGGGAATGCATGGGCGAGGGAGTTCCCAGAACCCTCTGCTGGATACAAAATTGGTCCCCGAAGTAGTCAGGTGGCAGAGTTGATGGCTGTGCATCAGGCCATCCTCACTGCTGTCCAACATCAACTCCACGAACTGGTCATAATCACCGATTCGGATTATGTACGGAACGGGTTCGTGGAGCACCTGGTTAATTGGAAAACCAGAGGCATGTTATGTGCTAATAACAAACCCCTGAAAAATGGGAAGTTAATCCAAAACATTGATGATCTGGTCACCTCGAATGGGATGACCATCTACTGGAAGAAGATCAAGGGTCATTCCAAAGTAGAGGGACCAGACAAAACTGGAAATGACTTAGCTGATCAGCTGGCCAAAACCGGGGCCATCCAAGGGGATCTAATAGAAATAGAGTTCCTGTTGGGGGAAATCCAGGTCACTGCGATCACTAGGTCCCAGACAAATGCTCACAATTATCTTTCAACTGCACAATGGAGTAAGGAGACCCCTGATGCTGATTTAATTACAGCTCAGAAGGGGGATCCAATTATTGGTAAGTTTTACCAACACCTTGAGGACCCTGAGAACTTTCCCCTGACGGATACCGATTACATTGGGAAAGAGTACCTAAGAGTTTTGATGAAATGTCCAAAAATGTTCCGAATCCAAGACGGTTTGCTGGTAAGGAAATCCAAAGCTGGTCACGATCAGTGGGTTGTTCCTACCTCATTCCGAAGCCTGATGTTAAGTCACGCCCATGATGCGGCCACCGCCGGTCATAGGGGGTTTCACACAACACTGGAAATCTTAAGAGAGGTTGCATACTGGCCACACATGGGGCAGGACCTCGACCAATACTTGAAAGGGTGTCTTGTGTGTGCACAATTTCAGCCATCATCCCTCACACACCGTGCGCCTCTCCAAAAGAGGGGGATGACACTGCCATGGTCAGATTTGCAAATCGACTTTGTAGATCCTCGTCTAGAGGAAACAAGTACATGTTGACAGTTACATGCTTGTTTACCAAGTGGGTGGAATGTCTCCCAGCCCCAAACTGCAAGGCAGAAACAGCAGCTGCCCTGATGATTAACCACATCTTTTCCTGTTTTGGTCTACCTCAAAGGACTGAGTCAGACAGAGGTAGCCACTTCACCAGTGAAGTAATGACAAAGATGTGGGAGATACTGGGGGTTAAGAGGAAGCTACACATTGCTTACAGGCCAGCTTCTTCTGGAGCAGTGGAGAGATACAACCGAACCATTGTGAGCATATTAAAAAAGTTTGTGGCAGATTCTGGGCCAAGTTGGGATATCCGGTTACCTCTGGTCCTAATGGCCATCAGATCTACCCCTTCATCTGCAACCAAAATGTCACCATTTGAGTTGATGACTGGACGCAAGATGGTGCTTCCCCAGCATTTGCTCTACAGAACCCAAGAGTAAACGTTGATAAATGCCTCCACAACTCATGAGTATGTGGAGAATTTAAGGAAACACCTTCAGCATGCTTTTGCCTATCCTCAGCGGAATCTAGAAAGATCAGCCGAGAGCATGAAGACCCACTATGATTTAAAAACTACCCGAAAGGAATATAAGGTGGGTGATCGGGTCTATCTATACAATTTCCAAAGGAACCAGGCCAAACAGCGAAAATTCTTGCCTACATGGAAGGGACCGTTTGAAATTATAGACAAGATCTCCCCTGTGGCCTACAAAATCTGCATCCCCAAAGGTGGTTTGGTAGAGGGGGAAGACAAGTGGGTCCATATAAATCAGCTAAAGTGTTGCCATCCCAGGCACACTCTGCAACAACTGGTGGAGTCCTCTGCAATACCAGAGGGGGCCGCTCCAGAGTAAGTCAGTTCAAACTCTAAAATATTCCACATATCAAAAATATAGTAACGTAATGCAAATGTGCCCTGTTATATATTGTTTTTAAAATCAGACTGCAAAATGCATTTGGATGTATAAAATGTACATGTTCGCCACACCATTAATAGTGGTGGAAAAATGTCTAGGAATGTGTATTGTCGCTTTGCTTTATCATCCTAGGAGAGATGAAACCATCGAGACTGACCAAGGAGGAAGACCGGGGACTGGGAGCAGAGACCCGAGGGGCACGGGGTACCGCCCAATATTCCCATCAAGACCGGCAAGGAGAACCGATCGATCCAACTGGATGGGGGAAAAGATGCTGAACTGTGCCATCTACCTGAAGAAGATGAGGAGAACATCCCAGATCTTGCGAGTTCCATCTGAGAAAGGACAGTATGGCCATCGCAAGAGGGGGGGCTTGTGGGATGTTTTTACCCATGCATCCAAGCCCTACAATAAAACTGTGCAGTACTGGCATGGAAAACATCATGATGGCCAGAACTCCCCAGAGAGTGCACAGGGAAAACATGAAGAATAGGCTGCCACCCAGTTTTGCCTATGTTGTGAGCACAGGAGGGCACTGCCTAAAACCACCATTGGGCTACACACACAGTAGCCTGAAACCATTGGGAATGGCAATGCTGATTGCCAAAAGCAACCCAGAACTGTGGGGAATTCATTTTCTTAATCCCAAAAATGGTTGCATTACCAGTACTCACCACTATCAGAAAGCCGGCGTTTTAAAACCACCAGACTTTTGTGTAATACTGAACAAATGAAACAAAACCAGACCAAGGAAAGACTTGCTAAGAGGTGGAAGAATGTAAAACCATATTCTGAAATGACTTGAAGGAAGTAATTATTTAATGTACAGGTACAAATTGTCAGTTTGATTTGAATGTAGAAAACTGGGAACAGAAAGTGACATTTAGCTGAAACCTGGTTTAGTGAAACTGGATTCTGCCTGACAACTACCCCCGACAGGAGAAACCTTTTCAGCCACTCTTCCCAGGCCTAGCTGCATCCTGCTGCCCCTTGCCAAAAGGAGTTGTCACCTCTCTGATTAGATTAGGGGTGGAGCACCTGGGAACTGGAAGGAACAGAACAATGCAACTCCCTTGACTCAGGCAAATGTTATATTGGGGGCGTCGTAAAGTGTCCTCTTCTTAGGGGAAACTGGGAGGGGCAGTGCCTCTGCTAGCAGCTGAGCTTGGGGGAAGTGGATAAACCAGTTATTCCACCCTGTGATGTGGGAAGCCACACCCCTTTTTGACCAGGGCATAATTTTAAAAAGATAGATAACTCATAGTGCGGACTTGTCAGAATTATATAAGTGATATCATTATTTTTGTGATTTTTCTGTGAACATTTTGAGAGGCGTTAGGACCCTGTGGTGTATTCTGGGGCGTTGCTAGCAGAAAATAGGGTCTCACTCCAAATGTCTGCATGTTAAAAATCTGACACTTCATCAACTAATGTCATTACTCCTTGCGCACATGTGTGTAATTTTGGGTAAATGTCCGATATTGCAAAACCAGTTAAAAAGCGCAAAATGTTGTCATTTTTGAATGCAAGCCCCCAGGAAGATCAGAGGCGGACAAGCATGGACCATAAGGAATATATAATGTGCACATGTAATTTCAACAAATTGTATATCTGGGAAAGATGTATTTGATTCAAATATAGATTTGTGGGCAAACTGACCAGGGGAGGATCCTCTGACCCATAAACAGACCTCATCATGATTACAATCCATTTCCTTCCCCCAATCATGGGAGAGAGGAGAATTGGGCCAATGACAAGTAGAGAGGGGCAGGCTTAGCTAGGCCCAGGCACACACCCATTTTCAAAACACATAAAAAGAGACTGCTGGGACAGGTAGAGACATTCAATTCCATTTGCTGCGGAGCATGCTGACCGATGACTTCACATCCAGAGATCCAGACTTCAAATCCATCAATCTCCAAAGACCAGAACTTTACTTCAGAACTTAAAGCAAGGGCCTAAACCCACAAACTGAGAACTCTTCTCAGCAGGCCTCAGCAACCTTAAAATCATTTGCAAACTCTTCCACAGCCAGGCGAGCTGTTTGAATTCTTTTGCCAAGAACAATTGCCAGAGACCAGACCAGAGATCCAGAGTGACCCAGACCGCTGTGAGCAGAACCAGAGAGCTGACCCAGATCACTGTGAAGTGCCGAGACCAGAACCGGAGTCCAGTCCAAAACCTGACCAGATCCGTGGCGAGGCCTATTTCAAATTTATATTGTGAGTACCTAGCAGAACTGTGCAGAACCAATCTCTTAGTTAAAATAATCTAATCCAAACTATTTTAACCTAAGTAGAACAGCCTCCTAGAAATCGTGTCATCTGTCATTTGTAAAGCTGCACAACTGTCACCTGTCATTTGTAAAGCTGCACAACTGTCACCTGTCAATTCTGAAGCTGCAAGCTGTCACCTGTCATTTTGAGTTTTACTTTAAATCCGAAAATCTACCTTTATTTAATCGTCCGTATCTCTGGAACAGTTTGGGCTAGGAACGGAATTTAACTTTCATCTGAAAGCTTAGAATCTAGGCTTTCCAACGAACCTAGAAACTTCCTACTCCTTATACTTTTTCCGCAATCACGATTCACGCACTCGCGAATTTTGCCGCGATTTGCGATTTGGCTGATTTCTTTACCTGTAAAAAGATAGCAGCGTTTTGCTTTCCTTTGCTAAAAATTAGTTTGCCTCTTAATAACCATCCCTGAATCATTGCTAAAGTGAGCATGAGCTCATCCCAAGTATCTCTCACTCACCCTGAACCTCCTAAAGGGAATTAAAAGCATTTCAGCATATTTCTCACTTCACTGCCACCACATTCAAAGCACTTGGGCCGGTGTTTTAAAACTCATACCTGTTTTCTCTAAGCTTGCTGGGGGGGAACTGAATTTCGTATTGTATTTGATTGCATTCCTGAGAATTGTGTGCTCCTCTTTCCATCTCCTTCCATTTCTTACATTGCATAGGGGGGGGGGGTGAATTGCCAGAGAAAAAGTGATTATCTTATCTTTTGCTAAAATCATATCACGTATTTCTGTACTGCATTTTATTCCTCATTGCTTTTCCCTTGAAATCATAAAAAGTATTTTTGCTACTTTATCCATCCTATACTAACTCCTCATTGATTGTAAAGAAGTGTGCTAGTGCCAGATTACCCATTGTTGATCAACATCATATGTCTAAGTGTACTATCAGATATTAATTTATTATAAAGTGTGATATATATATATTGTTTAATTTTTCAAATAAACCTTTTCATTTGCAAAACAAACCTACTTCTTGGCTCAGTGGGGTCAGAGGGATTCTAAGAGGGGGGTGTTATACAAGGGTTGTCATCCAGAGTACTGAACTGATTATAAAAATACATCAATAAGGGTTTTCCTCAGCATCCCAGACTAGGCATTGGGCCTCATTACGACCCAGGCGGACTTCGCGGTGCTAAATGCACCGCGAAGCATGGCGGAAAGCCGCCGATAGCGCCATGGGGGTTGGCGGATTTACCGCCCCATTCCGACCTCGGCGGAGCGGTAAATCCCCAATCCCCATTCTGCCCTTCCCCATTCCCATTTTTGCCCCATAGGGTATAATGGGAGTGGGGAAGGAGTTAATTACGCCACCGTAAAATACGGTGGCGTAATTAACAACGAGGTCCCGTAGCGCCATGGTTTTCTCCGGCTGGTAAAACCAGGCGGAGAAAACCTCCATGGCGCTACGGGAACTCGTAGTATGGCGGAGAGGTACGCCATGCACTACGCTGGCGTAATACCCTCTCCGCCAGGGTCCTAATGAGGCCCATTGACTTAGCTGTAGTGTTGATTGAATATCGCTTACAGTAGAGTAGTTAGTAAGAAAGGGTGCATTTTGTTAAGGAGGTTATTACGAGTAGCAGAGGCAGCAGTAGTGATGAATTGTTGCAGCCATAATTCTCTGTCAAAGAGGACCACAAGATTGTGAGCCCTGGCTGAAGGAGCAAGAAGGACAGGCAGGAAGAAGATGTGAGAGGGGACCGGAGGGATGCCATTGGAAGCCACTAAAAAGATGACTTCTGTTTTTGAAGAGCTCTGCCTGAGGAAGTGATGAGCCATCCAATGACAGATTACAGTGAGGCAGTGTGTAATCCATTCCAAGTTCGCTTGGGTGAAAGGGGGAAATTAGAAAAATATTTTGAGTGTCATCAGCAAAAAGCTGAAAGTGAAGGTCAAAGAATGAGATAATTATTGATAGGACAGATGTATAGAGGGTGAAAGACAGAGGTCCAAGGACTTATCTGAGTTCCAAGTTATTTAAAAGGATCAAATTCCCAGGTAGGCATCAATCCAGGCAAGAGCGGATTTGCAAAACCCAAGGTCCTGGACAGTGATAATGAGAGAGGAGTGGTTGGCACTGTTGAAAGTGGCAGAAAGGCTCACAAGGATGGGTATAGAAGAGAGTTTGGAGTGGTGAGTATTATTGAGAATGTTGTGGACATGCATGTGTGTAGTCTTATTGAAGTGTTTAATGCAGAAGTCAGATTGGAGTTGATCTCCTAGGCCATTATTCTCAAGAGTCCAGGAGAGACAGCTTAAAGAGCTAAGAGAGACGAGGGCAAGTCATTGAGACAAAATGGTTTACCCTTTGGGGAGTAAAAGGGTTGATAGGAGTTCAAGCTGAGTTGGCACTGAGATGGATGGGTGTTAATCCAATAGGAAATTAGTAAAGAGTAGAAGAGGTAGTAATAGAGGTGATGGACAGAGCATGGTTAGGTAGATAGAGAGAGAGGAGGGCTGTGAGTGTTTCAAACATTTTAAAGGAGAAGTAGTGAGCAAAGATTGGAGGGTTGGTGAATATCTGAAGGGGTGATTGCAGATATAGGAAATAAGGTTTGTTGAGTAGGTGGATTTGACAGAGTCCAATGCAGAGGTTAGGAAGCAACGGAATGTTTGTAGGTTAGGAATAGGATAGGTGTTCATAATTTGCTCCAGCGCCATAGGCCTGGTGCATGTTTATTTTGAAGGTCTAAATTTCAGTGATGATCCAAAGGGGAGGACAGACAGGAACGGGAAGTAGTGAATGTGCAAGCAGGATAGAGTTGGTCAAATGGAGCCATGAGCACAGAGTGAAATTCAGAGAAAGCACAGCCAATAGAAGAGTCATGAATAGGGGAAAGAAATAGGAGAGAGGTTGTCACATCATCAAGGTAAGAGTCAGGAGAGCACAGACCTAGCTCGAGAGCAGCAGAGCACTGAACAGAGTGTGGGTAGCCAGAGTTGGGGTTGTCATATTTTAAGAGTAGCGCAGCACTCTGATTTATGGTCTGTGCATCGGTATGCGTGTCCATTGAAATTAGTCCTTGGTCAGCTGTTGATGATCAATTTCCTCTTAGTCATTGAAGAGGGGCGATGAGGAAAAGAAGGTGGAGGGACCAAGATGTTAAAGTGAGCAATGATGTAATTAGAGAGAGGGGGTTCAATGGAGATGTCAGAGGAGGAGATTGAATTAGAGAGAAGACAAGGTCAAGAGAGTCCCCACCAAAGTGGCTAGGCTGGTCATGGATGGATTAGAGGGAGCGGTTAATAGGAGGGAGTTAATTTCAATGCAGGTGGCTGCAGAGGCCTTGGAGAGGTTAAAGTCTGCCAGCATGACAACTTGCTCTTCAGGAGGACATGTCTGAGTCTTGGCTAAACAAACTACTCTACAAACCAAAAGTGATCTCAATCATAAAGCTAAAACAGGCAGAGCCAAAAGGTCAATCTCCCCATCTCTACCCATGCCCGCAATCTTGATCTCCACTTCGACTCCTCCCTTTCCTTCTCCCACCACATTTCTCTCACCTCTCGCTCCTGCCGGCACCATCTCTACAACATTCGCAAAAGATCCATTCCTCCCTCACCGTCCATGCTTCTAAACTCTTAATCTCCTCCCTCATCTTCTCCCGTCTCTTCTACTGCTCTTCTCTCCTCTTTGGACTTCCTGCCTCTCATCTGACCTCCCTCAAATCCATCTACCACTCCTCTACCGTACTCTCTGTCTACTCGGCCCTCCTGACTCTATTTCCTCCTCGCTCTCTTAACTTGGCTGGCTTCCCTTCCCCTCCCAACTTAAATTCCAATTCCTCTGTCTGGTCTTTAAATCACTCTATGACCTTGCTCCCCCCTATCTCTCTTCTCTTCTCTCATTGTACACTCCCTCTCGTCTTCTCCGCTCTTCTGACCTCTTCTTGCTCACTGTATCCCCGTCACCATGTGCAGCCTCTCGCTTCCGTTCCTTTCAGCTCTTGGCCCCCCTACACTGGAACTCATTACCTCTCTCTATCCGCTCTTTCCTCACCTACACCTACTAACACACCTCCTTGAAAGCCCTTCTTCTTCACTCCCCTCCTTGACCTTCTACCATCTCTCCTCTCCATCGCCCTGTCCCTCATACCTTCCCTTCTCCTCCCTTCTCACATCCACTTGACCTTATATCTGATATCTGACTTTATTGCCCCTCTTCTTTTCTACCTCCTCTCCCTTCCTTCTCTCCATTCCCTCACCTCCACTTCCAAGGAAACTGTTCTACATATTAAATCGTTGTTTGTATCATGATTGTTAACTTGCTTCTACAATTATTGTATCTTGTTATATTGTAAAGCGCTTTGGCTTAAAGCGCTATTTAAACTAAATAAACATAAACATTAAAGATATACCTCCTTTTGTGGTAACGTGGGCTGAGCAAAGGTTATATTCTAAGAAGGGGTGTCAATCTGAGCCAGTAGTAAGCCAAACAGCAATAGAACAACAGTTCCAACATAAAATAATGCCCTATAAGGTTCTATGAACAAGATATATACTTTAATTAAAAAATCAAAGAAACAACTTACTGTTAAAACACTATAAATACACCCCTATAAAAAACACAGAAAACCCAGACCAGTTTTGTGTAGACACTTCAGAGGAAAAAGGGAAGAATTACCCCAATGTCAATCAAAAAACTCTAGGGCCACACAATTGACTGGGGGGCAGGGGTTGCGAATAGCCTCTGAATCAAGTTATTATACAATGAGATGTGGTCGAACCAGGCTTAAAGATGCAATATTTTCAGGTTAAACCAAGTTTTAAAGTGGCAAATCGTGTTGATCCTAGGTGGTGAGTCGGCATTTGAATGTTTCTCCGGTCATCCGAATGCAGCGTCGATCAATACAGGACGATGGATCACCATGAGCAGGTTGACAAGCAAATGTATATTTATTTGCAACTTATTGAATTTGTAAAGCGCTTTCACCAAAGTGCTAAACACTACTAAAAATTTTAGTATGACAAGTATTAGACTGACAGTAATCAAATATGACGGTAATGAACGTCAAGCAAGGAAAAGACAAGAGAGTCCCATTTGAAATAATGAGAACTGCTGGTTCAGGTCATTAAGTGATAGAATGTTCCAGTGGTTCAAATTGAGCTGCAGTGTGACGTCCTGGTGGTTCAGTCCATGGTTCGATTCTGCAACGGTTTTACGTCTTCTGCACGGTGTGCTGGTGCTCAAGCCAGACAGGTGATGATGCTCTTCTGGGCTGCTGTGGCAATGCGCCAGTTCAATGATGCAGGTGCAGTGTTTCATAGTTTGAAGGTGAGTGCCAAAGGCAGTGCCGTGGGTCCTCATGGTTCAAAAGAGGAAAACACTGTTTGATGCGGTTGAAAATAGTTTGTGTAATGAAAACAAGAGACCTTGCTGCTTTGGCCCTTGGGATGCTGTTAGTCCCACTGCAGGGGGTTCTAGCACAAGGTGAGTCCTTTTCAGTCTCTGCTCTCCCAGCCTAGGGACGTTTTCTAGCCAGTTTGTAGGCCTTGACCCTCAGGAAGTCACCTCCAATGTATCCTGTGGATTGGTAGAGAGCAGAGCTTTCCTCTACTTTGGAACACCTGCCTTCATCCTCTGTCAGAGGGAACTGGAAAGAACATCTCAACCAACAGGGTCCACATGTGAATCACAGAAAGATTATGAGACCCTCTCTTTCTAGGTAAATGGCCACAGAGGATTGAACAAAAGCATTCCCAGCCATTGAGACTACTTACCTTTGCCTCCTGATGTCATACCCAATGCACGTTGATCTACAGGAAGTGGAGGTGGCAGGATGGAGAGAAAATCCCACAGAAAATGAACTCTACTCCTTTCTCAGCCAGCAGTTCCCAAGGCGCTCTGGTATGAAAACCCCTAGTGTAAGGCAGGACTTTGATGTGGAATTGCCTATTTGAAATCAGGTTCCCAGGAGATCTTCTGTGGCACGTTACTGGGCCTGGAAGGAAAGAGTTACCCATCCTTTCAGAATGTCAAAAGGGGCAGGGATCATGCCATATGTCCTATTCACTGGAGTGTAGAAAGTCAGTACCTGACTTTACATTGCCTATCATAGATGGTCTGAGTTCACACGGTTGACACTGGTATGCAACAAATCAGATGTCTCCCTGTTTGGCCTTCTACATCAAGAAAATACATGCTTTCCCATCACTGCTTCTTCCTTCTCGTCTGCCAAAAAAAGACACATGGGCCTAAAACTGCGTTGGCCTCCTCCTCCTCCTCCTCTGCCAACAGAAGAGTCATGTGCAAAATAGTATTTTTGTTTTCTTCCCTATCAACAAAACACGTGTGCCAAATGCATATTTTTCCTTCTACACTGCCAAAAAAGTAATGTGCCATTAATACTCTTTGGACTTCTCCCCATCATAATACTCGTGTGCGAACAAAAAATGTGTGCCTAACACTGATTTTGCCTTCCCCTCAACCAGAAAAAGCATGTGTGCCTAACACTGAATTATCCTACCACTTAATTACAACAAACAAGAAGGCCAATAAACTACAAATAACTGTCTCACCCTAGGCCAGCATTCTCATACCCTCATTTGTATTATGTTTGCAAAGAACCCACCTCAAGTGCCTCACTTATATTATGTTCTATGAAAATCTATGAAACAATAATACAAAAAAGGTGTGTGTAAATGCTGGCTAAGGGCACAACCTGTTTTGTAGTTTCTCTTGCTATCCCAGCTCTAGAAAGGCAGCACAGCACCAGTGTCGAAGGCGAAAACTTAGGCCCTGATTCATGGAATTATTTGCGTGTAAAACGGGGATTTGCGTGCCATTCTGCCTGCAAATCCCCATTCGTCAAAGAGGGATTTGCGGGCAAAATGGCACGCAAATCCCCATTTTACACGCAAATAATTCCATGAATCAGGGACTTAGTGAATAAGGCCAGCTAGACTCTTCTGGAGGCAAATAGCCAGCATTAGTGCACAAGCTAAATTGTTAATTAAAAAAATAGCTTACCACTTGCCATCAAAAGGCACATATGCCTAGCATTGCCTTGGCCTTTTCCTCTGCCAACAAAATAACAACAATGCACATGTTCCTAACATTCTTTTGGCCTTACCCACCAGCAACAAACAATGGGGATCATTATAACTTTGCGGGTCTGGGAAAAATGCCGGTAATTCCAGCACCAGCATTTGTTCCGGACTGGCAAAGTACATGTCTGCTGGTGGGGGCCACAGATCTCCCGGCAGGCCTGACCTGCCAGTAAATCATGCCTCCTCCAGCAGATAAATGACTGAATCAATAACGCCGGTAATGAAAATGAGAATTTACCGTTACTCCACCAACCCTAAGATCCCGGTAATACCAGGATATGGCGCGGCAGAGACAGTTATGTAGTTTTCCCGATATCCGGCAGAGTTACTGGCGGGATACTGGGAAAGCTGTAATGAGCCCAAATGTGTGCTTAAAAAGGATTTGGTCTTCCACACAATCAACAAAAGAAACAGCCTAACACAACAATGCTTTAACTTTCCACTCTGCCAACAAAAGGCATGTCTGTTTAACACTGTCTTGGCAATCACCTCTGCCAACAAGATGCACATGTTACTACCACTGTTTTTATCTTCTGCTCCATCAACAATAGCTGTTTGCCTAACGTTGCGTTGGCTTTCTCCTCTACCAACAAAAAGCACAAGTGCTTAGCACATCTTTGGCCTTCACTGTCAACAACAGAGATTGCTGCCCAACACTACTGTAGCTTTCTCCCCTACTGCTGTGGCCAGCTGCTTCTTCAACAAAAGACATTTGAGTCTAACACTAGATTGCTATTAAGATTCAACTCGACCAGACCCACTGCAGATTTGGGGTATGTTTACTCATACAACAGGAGAACCCTCACGATGTAGGCAGTCCCGCATCAGCACTCGCTCCAACTGCTCTCCCGAGTCGTTCTTGAATCCCCTATGGAAAACATCAGAATGACACCAGAGACCAAACCATAACATCTCCCTTCCATAGCAATAAAACAATATGAAATAATGAAGCAATAAAGGAAAACAATGGACAAGAAGGAAGAGCAAGGTGAGGTGGGGGAAAGAAGGAGTGATTTGGGTAACTTGAAAAGTAAACCAGGTCAAATCTGTCATTAGTAAATATAGTCACTCTTGAGATTGGAGATGTTCCTTCTGCTCCTAACAGGCATCATTCAAGTCGGAATGTTGTTACACATCAGATGTAGATCTACTTCTTTAGTCGACAGTGCAGATTTAGGAACCAGTCTCGCACCCTCAGAGCAACATAGCACATCATCAAAAGACCACCTTCTCCCAGTGTCTAAATTAACACACTGCCTTCCCACTTTTTCCACCTACTGTGCATCTCTGAATTCGGAAATACCCTTGAGGACCTTCTTGGGTTCTTTCACACACACCCAATCTCCTTCCTCAAACTTGGAATCACTTTTGCCCTTGGTATGGTCATAATACTCTTTGCATCCTCGGCCTTTCTCTCACTCTCTTGAGTACTTCTTCCATATCAATCCTCTTGATATTCTTCAGTGATAACCACAACGTACTCAGTCTGTTGCATGGCAACCTACCCCTCATCAAGATGAATGGCTCCACACCAGTTGTGAAATTGCAGAGTCATCCTATAAGCATTGAGAGCTTCCTTGAAAGTGGCTTCCATGGAAACTAATTTGCAACTGCCAACTGAATAATGCTTTTTACAAACCCATTCATGCACTACACCAGTCCATTTTCCATAGAATCGTACAGCCATGACTATCTCTTGTGGATCTCCTACTCTGTTGAAAAACCCTTCCAAAAATCGAACAATTTTACTTTACATCACAGTGCTCTTCATTTACACCCCATTCAAAACACTTGGAAGTATAGTCCATTAGCACAACTATGTAAATCTTGTGTGTTCCGAAGTCTCACACGGTCCAGCAATGTGCATGGCCATTTTTTTCCAGACTCTGACTGGAAGATCCACCGGTTGCAATGATGCAGTATGACTTGTCTTGCTTTTATCACTAAGGGAACATGCTTGGCAGTTTTTCACCAACTCCTCAGCATCATTCAGCATCCCAGGCCACCAGTAAGTCTCTCTAAGCCTTCTTATGGTGTGATTTCCTCCTATATGACCTTCATGTGCAAGATTCAAAATCTTCCCCCTTAGGCAGGCTGGTGGAATGATGCGATCCCCTCTATAAATGCACAATGCATTCTCTAAAATGTAATCTCATATCTGGAAATACTGGTTGAGACTATTTCCTGTTGTGGCTTTCTCCTCGATGCTGTGGCCAGCTGCTTCCTCACCAAAGACATGTGAGTCTAACACTAGTTTGCTTTTCTCCCCGTCACCAAAACACATGTACTCTCTCTGCTTTATTCTTGTCCACAAACAAAACGTGGTTCTGCATAACACTGCTTTGGCCTTCTACTCTAAGAACAATCTGGAGAATATCTCTGGTATATTGAATAGTGTGCTTCCCATTTTCAAGGTCTAATCTGTGTCACTCCCACTGGTTTAATGTACTCCCCCTCCATACATGTATCTGTTGACACCAATCTCTCCACAAAATGCGACCCTCTGGATTATAGCTCAAGAGCAACATGCTCGGGGGTGAATTCCTTCATACAATCCGCCATCCGAAGGCAGGCGTAAGTACATTTGTGCATAGAATTTTCAGTGAACAGGTGGGCTTGCATGATGGATTTTGCAGTGTGTGTACTCAATTGGGGTTCCACTGTAATTTAGGGGTGCACATAAGCAGTGCAGCGTGGTGCAGGAACGTTTTATGTGGGTTAGCACAGAGATTTCCTGAGTTATAGCCGAGTTACAATCTTTTATACGCATGTTGTTGGGGTGGCAGATACAGTTACGGGGGACCCCGCACAGGATCCCCGAGTCACAGGCCTGCTTAAGGGGGACCTGACGCATTGTTTGAAGGGTGTGCGTATTCGCACCCGGGGGAGTTTGCAAAAGTAGCTGATCTGGCATTTTTCTGCTTTGCGTTTGGGCATGTTGAGGGCGTTCAGGCCACAAATGCAGTTACTTTGCGCTGTCAATCCCATGAATACGTGTGGTGCGCCTTTTCCTAGCTTCGCATAAGCTCGCACAGTGTCCTTCTCGGCGCACGGCCCTTGTACGATTTCTGCCCAAAATTCCATGAATCGGCCCCCATGAGAAGCGTTACTGCTTGCAGTAAAAAGGCAGATGCCTTGAGATGCGTTTTTCTTTATTTCCAACAGCTGAACCTATACAAGCCAGAAGAAATATGTAATTCTGATGCTGAAGAAATACAATGCAACAGACGTCATTACATGCATTTTTAGTAATCACCCATCAAGCATTTGTCACATTGCATTATACTCTATCATGAATCCTCATCGTAAACTCTTCTGGCATCCCTCAAGATCCTTATTGGCACTGTCATCGATGATATTGCCCTCTGGCAATAGTCAAAATAATAATAGTTGCTTCACACAAGAACATTCAATGAAACACTAAACGTTCAAAAACTTGAGATTATATGGTGCAAAGCATTAACCAAATCCGACCTAAGGTGCACAAAACAGCATGGAAACTCTTTTTAAGGCCTTCAACCCTGGACAAATCAGAGTTTATAGACAAATAGAAATGCCATTACTGTTTAGTTTCCATCCCACAGACTCAGAAGTTCTGCAATAGCATTTTCACCTTCATCAATGTCAAGGTCATGATGAGGTTGCCTGCCCTGAGAATACAATTCAGTCTCCATCAGAACTTTCCTCCAGTCTTTATCTCTCAGCCCTTATCAAAAAGGTAGCCAATAGCCCAGGTAGACATCCTAGTACTGAAAACAATAAAACCGTACTAACTCTATTGAATATAACTGCCTTGTCCCCACAGCTCTTGCTGCTGATATGGCAGAGAACAGACCAATCAAGATTGGCATACACTGGACATTTTATTTTCATTATCTCATAACCTTCAAACCAACAAGCACTTTCATTTTGACCCACCTGACCATGTCTTAATCAACTTCTGCCTTGAGAATGAAATTCAGAATGTCTTATAATAAAGTATGGCAATGTAATGGGCCATCGATGGTATAACTATTGTGCACTGGGGAGGGATTGTACTTTGCATGGACACCACTGTTTATTCCATTTGTTAGCCCTTGAGCTAACTGGCTTATTTGACTCCTTTGTAAATAAAATACTATGATTACACATTTAAAAAAAAAAGATAAAGACATTAATTTAGCACCTTTTCCGTCTTCTGCCACCAGAGCAACAATTGGACACATACATAGTTAAACTGATTTGGCTGATATCCTTGACATACTGAAAGTAATATTAACATACTACAAGCCTGCTCACCCATTTTACTTACCCAAGAACTATGCAAAGCTCCCATTTTCGTCCTCAATGAAAGAATCACATTCCTTTGTGTCAGTGTCCCTACAGAAGAAGTCCAGCATGATGATGCAGCCTTACCAGAGACAAATAAACCAAAAATACTGATGCTCTTCACCCCAAGTAATGAAGAGGAGGTTGGTGAAATCATGGCTGATCTCAAGCAAACCTCTGCCCCACAGATATTTGTAATACATAAGCGGTCAACCTTGGATGACAAGGAGTACACTACATGCTTCAGCCACATAGCTACTAAATGTAGCCATGAACTCATGGTCCTAACAATAATAACAGCTCAACGGGTGCATGGGAAGATCCTAGACGAACGCAATGCCAAGGAGGAGACATTTGTTGGGAAAACTGCACTGTCAAATGCCAGAGACAAACTGAGGGGGATTAATAACCAACGGACCAGTTCAAATTTAATACAGTAGAAAAAAATATCAAATTAACCAGGGACATTAAGGACTTTAAAGTCAAGACAATGTATCCGTATCTAGTCCCCGATTACCTAGAAAAGATAGAAAATGAACAAGCAACAGAGTCAGCTGTCAGATTCAAATCAAGACAGAGATGGATCACATTTTCTGGCATGTCCAGTTCTGATACAGCCCAAGAATCTCATCTTGAATACAAAGACTTCACCTATGGCCCAGGAAGCTACAATAGGAACCCCCATCTTAGGCTGAGGGGACCCCAGAAGTCTCCACTGTGGTCCCTTCAAACAGGATGTTTTACATTACCCAGCATGGAGACTGTACAGGGCTAGACAGCGAAACCAGAGGTGATAGACTCAAGCAACAACACCCCTGTGTTCAATTTATCTGAGATAACATTGACTAAAAATGAGGGATCCGTCCTAGCAAAAGGACTCTCATTTGTGCTGTCACACCTGACAGACTGATTTGCCCTGGAAACAGAGATGAAGCAATTCTTTCGGAATATCCACCTTAAGGCATTTTTCCAGGAGAATGATGAGGAGATTGGAAACATGATATAGGACTCAGACTGAAATCCTCTTTCACCCCGGGAGAGAACCAGATACCTTGGCATATCAACTCATTCAAAAAGTGTGTTCTGGAGGACATTTCATCCCTACAAACCAGGAAGAAACATCTAAGACAGAATCTATCCTCCAAGGAAAAGGCTGCTTTGAAAACCGTAGGGGACGATACTGAAATCATCATCAAGCTGGCTGATAAAGGTGGTGGCTTCGTGATCCTAGCAGTGGAAAAATGCAGAAGAATGGTAAGGGACCTCAATGATGATGAGAACAATTACCTGAAACTTAGAAAGGATCCCACACTGGAGATTAAAAGCTGGTTTGAAGAAACAACCACATATCCTTATCCCCAGAAGTGGATCACAATGATGGAGTTTGAGTACCTTAATGACTCCCAGGGTAGAGCACCAGTGTTTTAGGCACTGCCAAAAATCCACAAGGAACCTCTGAATCCAGCAGGAAGACCCATCATATCGGGATGCAGTTCTGTTCTGGAACCAGTGTGTAAATGTATCAATCATTTTCTTAAACCTCTGAGCCAACTGATTACTTCATACTTGAGAAATACTATTAATACCATCAACCAGTTTGTGAATATACCATTTGATGCCTCCAAACAACTCCTTGTGACAATGGACATTTGAGCACTATATACTAGTATACCTCAGAAACCTGTGATTGACTGTTTCCAAGATCACCTGATGAACCACATGGTCCAGGAGAGGGTACCCATTAACTTTATCATTGAATTGCTCACAATAGCACTCTCTACGAACTTTTTCATGTTCAACAACAGCTTCTACCTTCAGACTTGTGGCACAGCCATGGGCACAGCTTTTGTTCCCAGTCTAGCAGTGACATATATATATGGCTGCCTATGAAGATGCATTTGCCTTCACAGATGAGAATCCCTTTCACCAGAGAATCACAAAATGGAAAAAAGGTACATCAATGATGCCATATTTATATGGCATGGAGATTTCTGCACCCTAATGGAATTTCACACTTGATTGAACAATATAAGTTGGAAATTGAGTTCACCATGTCGAGCAGTCCGAGACAAGTCAACTTCCTAGACCATACCATTAAAGAAAAAAAGGAAAACATACTTGTAGACTCTACAAGAAAAGTATGAACAGAAACACCTTACTACACCTTAATAGCTACCACTAAAGGACACTAAACCTTCCTTATGGGCAATATCTTAGGATAAGGATAAATTGCTCAGTATTAACGGACTAAAGAGTGCATACTAGTGATTTAGAGAAATGCCTGAGAGCAAGGGGTTACCTGAGAAAGCTACTGAAAGACTCCAGGAAGAGGGCACAATATACCCAGAGGGAAACCTTGTGGAACCCACATAATAGGAGCATCATGGATCAGCCTCTTACATGTGTGACCACCTATGGCCCAGACACAAGCAGACTGCAGACTATTATCAAAAAATTCAGCCCTCTGGTGCAACTAAATCTCCCAGGTGAACCATTAACCAGGATGGTGCTGAAGCGATCACGCAATCTGAATGAGTCACTCACTCACTCAAAGTTCAAGAAGAAGGAGACTAGGAGCAAATCTATGCAACAAGAGGGCACCCTCTTACACACCGGCCCTCATCATGAGGTTTCTGGTAGGCCATCGGTAGTACCGGCGGCCTACCGACAACCTCGGGTTACTGTTTCAGCCACATGATAACTCAGAAATACCAGGATATTACTGGCGACAAAGTTCTGATTCCCATGGAGTCCCATCAGAAGGCACAGAAATGGGAACACTGAAGCAATGGCACCATTATAAACAGTGTCAGTGCTTCAGTGATTTATCTGCCGGTAGGCGTCTGAACTACTGACATGTCAGGCCTGCTGGTAGTTCACAACCCCTACTGGCAGACTCGGAGTGAGCCGGTCCAGAAAAGGTGCCAGTAATGTTGTTACAGTCACCTTATTTCCAGACCGGTTCCCTCATAATGAGGGCCATAGACACTACTGTGCTCCATTCCAATGCTCCCTTGAGGTTGCATGGGCGGAATTTGGGTGAGGTTGGTTCCATTGCACCTTACCATTGCCTTTTGAGTAACCCTACCATACATTATGCCATTGGTTGCTCTTCCCTCTGCAACCTCATAGCCTCTTTATATAAGGACTATTAGGACATGAACATGCCTTCAATATGCATACATATTGCATGCATTACCACAGTGAAGCAGTAGGTGGTCACACTTAACACCACTCAATAGTTTTTCCGGTGTTGGTACTGCTGAACAAGCGACTCTCTGGGACAAGGCACCCATAATCATTTATTTATAAGGTAGGGATATCCATGTTTGACTGTAGTTGCACTCATTTATCACAATCCATTGGGTGCGCGCCTCTCTTTTCAGCATTAGCGACTCACATAATATTCACATGCCCAACTGCCTTCTTCCTTTTTTGACATTAATTAGACTCCAATATATTGTGTACTACAAAATTCCTGTCCATATGGTGGATATGCCTCGCCATTGACAACCGCAGCAATACCCTTGCATTAACAATACTCCAGATTTGGTCTGTGGTGCAGAGACAGGCCCCGTACAAGATGACTGCCCCTTTCTTCCATTCTGCTACCTCAGCTTTCTCCTTTTCCCCATCATTACATGTAGGCATCCTTCCCTTACAAGTTCAACCTGCCCGTTACTCTCGGCTTACAGTGCGTTACTTTGGGAACGAACACCAGTCTCCACCAGGTAATCCTGTAGTTCTCCTCTACCGCGGAGTCAGCCATGACACAAGTTTGAGCTATTTAAAAACTGTACTCTGTTGTTTTTAACTAGCAGGGCTTGTATGCACAGGTTTATATTTATGTTTATATTTACCTCCCACTCTGATATATGTTTTCGTAGAGATCCAGGGATTCTGACCCTTCACTACAGATGGGAGCTGAACCGCAGTCAGTTGGCAGACTTAGAACTCCATGCAAGCCACTCCTGGTAACATTTATCTTGTGTGCCACTGACCTCTGTGCCCCAACTCTGCACTGATTACTTAATTCCAAAGCCTAGGTTTTAAATCCCCCTTCATTTTTGTGTTCTCAACTGTACGCATTCAGGTCTCTATAGAAAGCAGGATTTACTTGTGAGCCTGCACCCCTGCAACCATGGCACCCCTCATGACCCAGTGAAATTGGAAGACACTGAGTTAGCAGGTATGGATTTCCAACCCCTATGCTTATGGCTTCTAGAACTTTGGAGTACAAGTCGCCATTGTATATGCACACGCACCTTTCTGGCATTTATTTCTTTGTTACAGAATTTGAAAGGGGAGCATGGTCTTCCCCGCCCCTTCCGGTGTAAAGAATTCTTCTCTCATCCCACTTCCACCCCTTTGTTGTTTGGAGAGTGATATCCACACGTAAGCACAATTTTGGCTACTACTAGCAGCGCCAAGTGGTCTCTCCAGCCATTCTATATGACACAATCACTAAATGGGGTTTGGTCTTTCCCCACAGAAAGTACCTATTCCTGGTCCAGAGGATGGTTTCCATCCATACAAGCCAGAACTTCAAGGGAAGCAGGGCGGCAGAACTTTCTGACACCCTCACAGAACCTGTTTTCAAATTATCAGCTAATATCTAGCGATGCCGACCATGGACAGGTCTCATGTTTGAGTTGGCCTACATGAGCCCACATATAATTGGGCCAGCGAGGATTTGAGGGCCAAATAAGGACTTAGAGCCCACTGTTCAGCAGTTTTGACACCACTTTTTTCCCTTAATCTCTTTTGAACTTTATTGCCACTTGCATTACGAATTGCTGGTTTCATTGAAGAATTGAATTGTAATGTTTCCTGTATAAATCTTGTTGTAAGGAATGCTAAATGGATGAAATATGGTAGGTCAGGTACTTATATTTTCATTTTTTTTATTTACTTGAATTAATTGTATTTAGAATGTTTGCAAGAAAATTGTCACATTCCTTCAATCTCAAAAGAATAAAATAAAAAAATAAAAAAAATATCTATATCTTCAGCTCATATTTGAACTGTTGAACATATTACTTTGAACAAACATGTAATCTAGTTCTCAACTGCAGTTTTCTTCCTCCACCGACCAAAACCTATATTCTGAAAAAATAGTGTGACGCTGATCAATATTTTTGTGTTATTTTCACTCATCAGGCGGCCCCACCAGAATTCCTCTTCATAAATCATGAGATCTTTAAAAATATGTCCCATATAAGTAAGTCTTGTTGTTGTTCCAGGGCACGACAACAATAGGTGTTGTACCTTTTTCACTTTGTCCTTTCTGTTACAGTAACAACAGCTAATGCACTTTGACCTTCCTCTCACAGCTAAGATCTCATTTGTTTCAGTAAATTCAGACGCGCTCTTAAGAACGTTGTTTGTAGCATTCTTTTAGGGAATTTTAACAAGTATTCCATCATTTCATTCACTTTTTGTGTTTTTCTTGGTAAGTGCAGAGTTAACTTGTTCTTAAACGCTACCTCCAATGTTTGGATCCAGTCCCACTCTTTTAATCGTTTTTTTTGTTGGATTGTTCTCCAGTTCCTCCTCCGTACTTCCAATCTCATGTAGTAATGTTTGGTTCTTTTTTGCCCAGTGTAATAATATTTAGTTTTTTCCTCCTTACATTTCACTGTTGATAATCTCAAACATTTTTTGCCCGAGAGGCAACTCGGATCTTCCTGAATAGCATGAAGCCATTTAAATCAACCATTGTTTTTAATGAGACCAGACTGAACTCTCTTCTGATTGAGGCCATTGGTGTTGAAGAAGGTAAGCTTAACACTTTCCACCAATAATATCCCTCCAGATTTTGCCAGATTTTCTCCAGAATAAATGGCACTGCTCCAAAGGAGATGGATGGTATCACTTTGGCTTTATAAAAATTGATCACCGGCTTCATAGAGAAGCACCCACATGTCTTATCCATTGCCTTTGTTTGAGAGACTAGGCTCTTAATTTTAGCATAGAGTGTTATCTGCATTGTGGTTTCCTGTGGGCTTGTGGGCTGCCATTGAGTGTTATGTCCAAGAATTTGAAGCTCTATACTTTCTCCAATTGTTCTCCCACAATATGCCACTGTAGTTTTTCATTACTCTTAGATGTTTTTTCAAGGACCGTGATCTTTGTTTTCCCTGTATTAAGTTCCAAATCATTCTCCTTTTGGTATGCGAGCAAGCCATTTAATTTGCGCTGGAGTCCAATGGTGGTCTGGTCCATTAAGAAGATGTCCGCATATAATAGACGACTAACTTTCTCGTTGCCCATCATTGGAGGGAAAGATCTTACATTTCCTTTTTGAAACTTAAGATCACCCATATATGAGTTATACAGGGCCGGCTGGGGCCAATGGACATCCCTGTTTGACCCCTCTGGAGGTCACGATTTCCTCAGAGCGGTGTCCTGCTCCACTAAGTCGCACTCTCATTGTTGTTCCAGTGTACATTCATTTTATGGGGTCCATGATCGTAGTAGGGCATCTCCATTTTGTCAGCTTCACCCACAGTTTTTCCAGGTTGACCCGGTCGAACGACTGAAACAGGTCAACGAATGCTAAGAACAATCTTGGGCTTCCCGCCATTATTTTTGCTTTTAATGTACTTAGCAACATGATGTTGGCTGAGGTTCCCAACTTCTTTCCGAAACCTGATTGGTAAGGATCCATGTATTCTGAGTTCTTGGACCAATCTTGAAATGTATCCAGTAATAAGGTCCCAAAGAGTTTACAAATGATGTCCAACAGGGCTATTGGCTGATAATTCTCTGGGTTTCCATTTTTACCCTTTTTGTATATTGGAACCACGTTGGCTGTTTTCCACGATTCTGGAATTGAGTGTGTTATAACGCAGTTGTTAATTATTCCTGTGATGAGGTGGGCCCCCTGTCGGGCCCTGGTGCTCTCGGTACTTAATAAGCCACCCAACACTTGACAAATAACTGGATTGTTTGTAAAGTGCGCTACATCATGCACATTTTGTACACTCTGTTTGAATTGCACAGTTTACACATTTGATTTTGCCTATTTGCACATGGTTCTCTTTTTATTTCAGGTATTTGTTCATGTTTCATATCTGTCAATGTCATTGTTTGAAGAAGAGTTCCAGCAAGAAAATACTATACAAGAAATGGTGAGAAGGCTTCAGAATATACTCAACATGAAAATGAGATATTAAAAACCATTACAGGTGATCAATGCACCCTCACACAGATGTTGTCTTCTTTGATTGGTTCATCAAACCACTTTTGAAATAAATAGGCACTGAATGCTGCATATGAAAAATGCACATACATAAATTGCACATAAATTAACTTGTTGGGTCATTCCCTTGTTATATTAACCCGTGAACTATTGACACTGACTCCTTCTACCACTCCCTACATTAATTCTTGCTTGCCACGTGTCTGTTGTTATTGTGAAGTGCATCGTGAAAAAACACATAATCAACCTACACACTCTCTCAAGCGAACACATTATTCCTGGGCTTGTACTGAGGCTGATCACTAAACAGCGCATTGCAGAGCAACCCAAGTAAAGTCCAATCTGTATTTACCCCGGAAGCTGAACGAAAAATCAGCATACTGGTAATGTTGAAAAGAGAAGTCACTTCCAGAGATCATGGCCTTCCTTTGAACCTCTTAATACTGGGCCTATTTGCTACCCGCAATACCATCAATCACAAGTTGCTTCTTTCCCATTTGTCGTAGATTGCAGGAATTGGTAGTAACGCCGTTAATCGGTTCACATTATTCCTTGATAATTATACTCAACAAGTCAAGCTCACCCCCACCTCCTGCAATCAGCAAGCGGGGTACCTCAAGGATCGCCTCTAAACTAGCAGCCCTACTACTAGAAGTGGCACGCAGAAGAGTAGCCATGACATGGGGCCGGGCCCTACCCCTGCTGTTTCGGCATGGAAAAAAGACATTCTATATTGTCAAGATATGGACACCGAATTTATACGAACATTACCACTACACGCGCGCCCCCCAACATCTGGGGCCCATACATGTTATACTTGCTAAATATGGACGAGATCTCAGACTCACAAACTCAAGCTACCTGATTAAAATAGGAAGGTGGAAACCAACAAAGAGGGCCGTTAATAACAGGTTAAGACACCGGGAACTGACAATGAACTAGTAACTATTAAGGAGTGTGGTGGGGAGGGGGTATCATGAGTAGATGGCAAGTTCTAACTGTTGTGATTGAACCCGGTTGGTGCAAATGTGTGTGCTTGAAGTTTTAAAATCCCCCCAAAAAGTTTTTAATAAAAAAAAAAAAAGAATCTCCTCTTATTTTCAACATTTACATTTTGAACTCTGTGAAACATCACCAATTGCTACAACGTTGGAAATCACATGGAAGCTAAGGATGCATTGAATGATGCGTAAAAAGCCAGAGACTCTGCTTGGTCTTGCCTGAGCCACGTGCAAACAAGGATGGAATGTAACCGACTTTGCATTAATCTTTCTAAAACAGAAATCCTTCTCCTTGAACAACAAATCCTCCCTCATTCCCATTTGTCTGGATGTCATAAATGGTTCCACTCCCCACCCTTCACAGAACCTGCAGAATATAGATAGGTGTTATAACAGACACTGGCCTAGTGCTACCTTCGTCCACATAGTCCTCACACCATGAATGCAACAATGTCATCCTTTATGGGACTTCCAGTAAACATCATCTACACCGTTCAGAGCACACAGAACTATATGGCTGCATCCTTCTGTTCATAATGAGAAAAAAATAAACCATTCATGCATTGACGAAGCTGCACTGCTTTCAGATCAGAGAACATATATTATATTATTTTATTTTATATTGCGTATTTACACAGGGCAGACCTATCTTTGGGAAGCAATGAGGCATTTACATCAGTTAAGGATACAGACATAAATTCAGTGTTACCCAGGCAACAGTCCTAGCCACATAGCATAGATTCCTAGTATACCGTTTAGGGTTCCCTGCAATAGTTAACATTTACAATTAATAAGGAATATGTAACATTGCTGAAAGGGTGGGTTGGATGCAACAGGAGGTGGGCTGTAGAGTGTGGTCATTAAGAGGCATACTGGGCTAAGTGGGCTTGGGGCAGTGTGCTTTCCAAGACAATCTGATTTCCAAAATATCTACAGCTACCATTTATTTATTTATGTATTTATTTATTTATTTATGTATTTTATGTATTGTATATTTGTAAGGTGCCTATACAACAAACGGTCTTTCCAGGTGCCACACAACAAAAAAGGGGGGTCCAAATTAGAAAGATACAATAACGGTCCTACTAGGCCTTGTGAGATTCAGAAACGTGTAAGTGCACAACAAGAAGTCCGAGGGAGGTGGAGGGGGGGAGTGCCAGTCTGCGCAAAAACAAGTGTGCAGGTAGGAAGGGAAAAGGGTGAAGAGGCAAGGTGCAAGTGCTAAGGGGAGGCCAGCACACATGTGCCAGGGAATGCAGGCAAGTGAAGGGAAGGGGAGACTGGGTGGTGGGGGCTGGAGCCCAGTAGTAGTCAGAGGGAACCAGGAAGCCAGTCAATGAGAAAGAAGAATGTATTAGCAGGGGAGGGGAGAGTGAAGCAACAGGAGAAAAGGATGGTCTTGAGGAGGTTCCGGAACTTAAGAGATCTGGTTCCAGCCTGAGAGGGCAGGGAGACTATTCCAGAGGGAGGCTCCTGCGGAGGAGAGACATCTACCTCCGCTCTTTGGTTAGAGAAGTGTCTGATTCACAGAGAGTTGGAGCTAGCATGCCCATGTGCTTTAGCAGTGCAGTATTTAAGGAGAGAGCGTTGGATGTAGCAGGGTGCCAGGCCCCAGAAAACCTTGTGGATGATGCAGAAGGTCTTGAATTTGATCCTAACAGCAACTGGAAGCCAGTGGAGGGAATTAGGGCTGGATAGTTACAGTTCCCAGGCTTGAGGCAATAAAAACTCTTGCAGTCCTATTCTGGATTAATTGAAGGGGATGAAGGTGGAAGAAGGAAGATTGAGGAATAAGCCATTACAGTAGTCAAGCCTAGAGTAAGAGAGACAGGAATCAATGATGACACCAAGGTTCTTTGCCTCACAAGAGGGTGTGGGGAGGAGAACCATAGAGGGCGGAAATAGGGAGTGAGGGAAAGTGGGAGCTGGGGTCCCAATGAGAAGGATCTCAGTCTTACTGGCATTAAGGCAGAGAACATTGGTAGCCCACTATGACCGAATAGCAGTCAGACAGTCAGGAATGAAAGAGGAGGAAGAAAAGGGAAGCTTGGAGGATTGCTGAATGCCGTCTTCATAACGCTGGAATTGAGGAGAGAAGGAAGAGATCAAGTGGGCCAAAGGGGCAAGGTAGATGTTGAAAAGACACAGCAAGAGGATAGAGCCTTGAGGGACACTGCAAGCAGAGAGAGTGATAGGAGAGAGAAAAGGGCCAAGTTGAATCTGAGAAGGACGGTTGGAGAGGAAGGAGGTCAACCAGTCCAGTGCCAAGCATTTGATGCCCAAGGTGTCTCTGAGCCAATTTGTCAGGGTTTTTCATGATGGCATGATTGACTGTGTCAAAGGCAAAGGAAAGATCAAGGAGGATAAGAACGGATGGAGAGTTAGAGTCGAGATTAGAGAGCAAGTCATCATGGGTGTTCAGTGGAGCAGTTTCCATGCATCTGGCAGCTCTAAAGCCAGACTGGTGGTCCTGGAGACAGCCAACAGATTCAGTGCTTTAGGTCTGTCAGGAGATGGCCAGTTTCTCCAGGTGTTTTCCCAAGAAGGGAGGGATGGAGATAGGGCAATAGTTAGTAGGGCAGGAGGGGTCAGAGCAGGGCTTTTTTAGGAGGGGATGCACAACTGAGTGCTTGAGGGGAAGAGGGAAGGAGCCGGTGGCAAAGGAGTGGTTACAGAAATCAGCCAGGGAAGGCACAAGGGAGGCAATGTTGTCGTTGATCGTCTGAGAGGAGCAGGGGAGCACCTGTTTGGTGGAGACTTTCATAGAGCGGACCTCGTTGGGTGCTATGGGAGAGCAGGCAGAGAGAAGTAGGGGAGGGGAGAGGAGAGTCCAGAGAGGAATGATAGCTGGGGAAGGAGGAGGGAAGGGGGAATAGGAGAGTGAGGACAGAATATCCTGAGTTTTGGAAAGGAAGTGGGAGGCCAGAGAGGTACAGAGGGTCATAGATGGCAGGGGAGATGTGGATACTGTAGAAGGATTCGCAAGTTCCTTGCAGATTTTTAACAGTTCACCAGAGTCAGTAGTGTCTCCAGAGATGAGAGCTTGGATATGAGCACTCATCTTCGTGCAAATGGAGAGTCTGTATTGCCTTCAGAGCAGGCAACAGGCCAGTTTGTCAGAGGATGTGACTGACACCCTCGACTTTGCTCAGCCACTCTGCACTTGCGTTTCAGAGAGGCTAGATCAGAGTCATGCCAGGTGTTGCGCTTGGATGTTGCCAACATTGGATCTTCATGACAGGGGCAAGGATATTCAGGGTGTTGGTGATAGGAAGGTGAAGATTAGCAAGGGCAGAGTCTGTGTGGGAGTCCATGACAGGAGTTGGAGGGAGAATGAAAGTGGCAGCAAAGGCAGCAACTGACACTCGCTTCATTGGTCGAATGATGGAGAAGGAGACAAGCAGTGCAGGCACAGGCCTAGCAGGGGGACCAAAGAGATCCAGATGAGAAGACAGGAGGAAATGGTCAGATCAGGAGAGAGGCATAGTGAGAGGGTTGGAAATAAGAATCTCTGAGGAGATGAGAGCATCCAAGGTATGTCTGCCAGAGGGCATCGGACCAGAGGGATGAATGCTGAGGGACAAATCGTTGCAGAGGCGGCAGAAGGGTCCAGTGGCCACCTCAGGAGAGTCAAGGGAAATATTGAAGTCACTGAGGAGGAGAAGTTTGGACTTGGAGGCAAGAAGGGAAGAGGTGAGGTCAGGCTACTCAGAGAGAAAGAGGGCAACCAGAACAGGGGTCCTGTGGATGTTGAAAAGAGTCAGAGAAAGGGTTGCAGAGACGCCAAGCCTGCGGACAAGGCATGGAAAGGAGGAGTAGGATTGAGTTGGAATGATGGCGGCAGGGATCCAGTCAGGGAAGATCAAGGCCACACCGCCCCAGACCGGTTAGGCCTGGGTTTGGAGAGGATATTGTAACCCTCAGGCAAGAGTGTGTCAAAAGCAGTAACAGAGCTGGCAGTGAATCACATCTTAGTGAGGGCAAGAATACAAGGTCCAAATCCTCAAGAAGGAGACAGATATCAGAAGCCTATAAAATGGCAGGGCGAGAGTTGAGGGTAGCAAGGTGGACCTGGTTACCACATTTGAGGGTCTTCCGAAGAGGGGTTACAGGGATATGGTACATCCATCGGAGGAGGAGAAGGGACAAGAGGAGTGGCGACCATAAGAGTGGTTGGAGAAGGGGGAAGTTGATGAGAGATAGAAGATGCCTATCAAGAAGGAGAAGATTGGACTGAGAACCTTGGGCCAATTGGACTGACAACCCTGGGCCATGACAGTGTCATTGTGATAGACAGTAATGATGCACCTAGAGGATGATAAGCCTGCCAAGAGTACTTCCCATCTGGTGCCTCCATTAATGGGGACAAGGAGAGAGGAGAGAGGAGAGAGGAGAGAGGACAGAGACCATAATTGGAGCCATGACAGTGACAGTCTACCTAGAAGAAACGTTGATGTAGGTGTTGGCGATGGGCAGGCCTTGGTTGTAGACCAGTAGATGTTTTTTAAACTTTTTGCTTTCAGGCTTTGAGAGGGAGGTAGAGTAGTAGTTGGAGTAAATAGGTGAGATGGAGAGAACCATGGATGGAGGGAGAGAGCACAAGGTGGAAAGAAAAAGGGAAAAAAAAAAAGAGAACTGCACAAAGCATGACAAACACACCAGGTCACCTAGCAGCAGACAGGGGCCAATAGACAGGAGCAGTGGCCTTTCCGGTATCTTCAAGGCCACATCTGGCAAGTCATGCCCTCCTTCCAATGGCAGGTTAGGCAGAATCCTGTGCAGTTCCCTTGGGGAACACGGCAAAAAGATTAAGACTACAGGAGTAGCAGTAAACCCAATCGGTAGCAGTCTGCACCACCCATATTTACCTGGTAGCTGTGGCTGAGCAGTCAGACTTCTCTCAAGAAGAGTAGGGCAGTATGTAGAGTACACACAATAGGGTGAAAACACAGTAGAGCAAACAAACACTGACCAGAGCTTTGTATAAAAAGTATATAGTTATTTATTTAAAAACACACTTGAAGTAATATACCAGCACTCATCTTTAAAAGCAAGTTAAAAAACAATCAGGTAAAGTATGCACAGCTCCCTTAATAACTATCAGACAAGTCAGAGTTAAAGCACACTATTTGTTAAGACAGAAGTGAGCACTTAACCTAGATGGAACTCAAATAGTTTAGGTTAGAAAGGGAGAGAAAAGGCAGAGCATAACATAAAACAGTTCCCAAAACTTTTTAAGAGGCAGAGCAAAGGGAAGAAAGACAGGTTATACTGTAGAGCCAAAGTTCATAGGCCAGGCCCACTTTAAGTGGAGCAAGCGAAAATGCGCCCAGGATGACACGGTTTAAAGTGCACTAAAAGTATTTGCAGAGTGTCAAAAAGGAGTTGGAATAGTTCAAGAAACAAAGTTTAGCAGGTCTGGGGCCAACCCAGTATAGAAGTCAAGGATTTAGGGGACACCTTGAGCACTCTGTAGAAAGGGAGGCCAGGCAGGACACAGTACCTTAAATGGTAAGGAAGCTCCAGTGGGAGCAGTTGTTCCTGGCAGTGGTTGCAATTCATTGTTCCAGCCAGAGGAAGAGAGGATCTCGTCGTGGAGGAAGTCTGGAGTTGTTGCACTGCCCAGGGAAGAAACCAGCCGCGGAGTTCCCGATTTAAAATGTGCGGTCCTTTTATTCGCGGTCAAAAGTGGTGAGCTTGGCTATCCGGCCGCCGGGGTGCATGGCACGGGCGATTCGACCAAGTAACGCTTCTGGGACTGAAAGAGGGCGAACTGGTTGGTCCCACCAGCTCAAAGGGGAGAAGACTCTCCAGCAGAAGATCTTCCCTGTTGTCGGAAAAGTGGTAAGTTCGTTGCAGCAGGGCTTCACCGGTGGTGTCGTTGGGTTGCAGGTGGCTCAGCTTCTTCCTCGTCGGATTCTTAGGTCCTGTGGCGACTTCTGAAGTTCCAGTCCCAAAGGCCCTGCTTTTATGCAGAAAAACCCCCATTCATCAGCCTAGCTGTCAATCACACATGCTAAGTGGTGAGCCGGGTGGCTCACCACTGGGCCAATCAGAGTAGAGTGTGACTTGGGTTGCTAAGGCAATGCAGTCCAGGGTGCAAATTCCCCACTCCACCCTTCCTGTGGAACCCAGACAGATTGGCACCACTTGGAGGGTTTCTGTGGAGAATAGTTACAGAGACGGACACAAACGCCATTTTAGAATCGAGTTCTGGCAAAAAGACCCAACTGGTGTTTTAATATTAAATAAATAAACCATCGGTATCTTTAACAAAAAGTGGTGCATTTAAAATGAATGGGCAAATCCTGTAGAGAATATTCCGGTGGAATATTTTGTGTGGTAACCACTGGCACCAGCCAGAAACTCGACGAGGGGGGACGGGACAGTGCCCCCTCGAAAAAAACAGACCCAGGGGCAATCGAATTACCCCTTACCAGTAGTTCCACAATATGATGGTTTGTACTGGTTCCGTTCACAATTTTGTACTAGTAAAGCCAATGGTGACTTTACATGCCCTGGGAGACAGTAGTCAGTCCCAGGTTATTGTTGTCTATGTTTGGGGGTCACTGTGACACCCCTGTGGTACTGCATGAGGGTGCTGTGTACCACACATACAGAAAAACAGATGATACCCTATGGAGTAAAAAGAAACCCCATAGCCCATAAGCACATAACAAGTCAAAGACATACCTCAAATCATGCCTAAGAGTGGGAGTAAAAGAGTCTCACTCTTAGCAGGAGAAAAAAACAAACCCCAAAAATCCAGCAAAGCTGCTGGGGGACTCACTAGGTTTGGGAAATTAGCCTTTTAAGAGAATTCTCCCTAATACTCGCCCCCCCCAGACTAAGGGTCAGGAGGATTGAATCCACTCCTGGATGAATCTCATAACTCTAGTCGGTTGCAAACCTCCTAGAGAGACCATCAGCATTTTGGTGGTGATACCCTGACCTGTGCTCAATGGTGAAATCAAACCCTTGAAGGCAGATTGACCACCTCAATAGTTTTGGGTTTTCCCCTTTCATTTGCATTAACCATCTCAAGGGTTGGTGGTCAGTCTGAATAACAAAAGTAGAACCATACAAGTATGGCCTAAACTTCTTCAGAGCCCACACAATAGCAAAACACTCATTTTCAATGGTTGCCCACCTTGTTTCAGGATCCTTCAGTTTTCTACTGATGAAGCAAATGGGGTGTTCCCTTCCTTTCTCATCCATTTGGCAAAGGACTGCACCTATACCTGCATTGGAAGCATCAGTTTGTGCAATGAAAGTTTGGTGGTAGTCAGGAGCTCTGAGAACTGGAGCTTGACAAAGGGCTTTCTTCAGGTTTTCAAAGGCCTAATTGCACTCCTTATTCCATTTGACCTTTTTAGGGAACTTAGGAGAGGAGATCACATTCAGTGGAGAAGCTATGGTCCCACAGTTCTCTGTGAAATTCCTGTAGTACCCAGTGAGGCCTAGGAAGGCTCTCACCTGGGTCTGAGTAGTAGGTGTTGTCCAATTTTGCACAGCTTCAATCTTACCTGGCAAAGGCCTTATTTCACCACCTCCTACCTCATGTCCAAGGTAGACCACTTTACTCTGCCCAATCTGGCATTTACTTGCCTTTATGGTCAGAAATATATAGATCTTGCAGCCTGAAGTACAACTGTTGGCGAACTGGGCATGTAAAGTAATGTGTCTAATTTCTTTTCACCAGTTTGTTGGGTGCTGCGAAGGAATGGCTATATCACTCAGACTGCAGAGTGTTTCAGATACTGGAAAATATTTTAAGGTTATAGTCATGCAACCTGCGCACCTTGTACAAAAATTAAAATTTAGTGATTTTGTTGACCAAATGCTTTTATTTTCTTTATCAAAGTAAATTCCATTGTTGCCTTAGAATTGATTCAAACGTTCCCTCAACATGTGTTTCCCCAAGTTCATTGGTTCATTAGGAGGGTGATCTTTTCATATCATGAATAAAGTATTTCGTTGTGAAATGTATTATTTGTCATACATAGTACCATTCTCTGTTGAAAAAGAATAAAAAATATAAATGTATAGTGAACAAAAGCATAAGCTGGCCTCACTTTTTCAATGAACATACAAATATCTAAGGAACATAATCATTAGAAGTACATAGACAGAACATAAATATTGAATTTCTGGATAAATGAGAACTACGCAGTTAAATTTCTATTAAAGCAATGAGATTTCTAACTGCACGTTTTATCCTCATGCCTTCAACGAGACATACTTTCAATTTTTAGTTATTCTTTATATAAGTCCGATATGGAGAGATGAAGTTTTAGAGTGCTCACCTTAGCTGTGGACAGGTGGTCCAAATATAGTTTTGTTAGGATGTGCCCCTTTTTTTAAATAATATAAATCCAAAACTGATTTGGAGGCTTTTCAAAATGCCAATGTTTATCAAACTTGTAAATTTATTATGGCGTCTGTTCGCGCCTGGTCTCGCAGTAATCTATGCAAATGACACAAAATAATGCTTCGTTTAGCATATTCCTTCTATTTGTTTTTTTATATTTATGGTTAGTTGCGGGTTAAATGAATCAAGATTCTTACCTTTTGCGCAAGTATATTCATTAAGTTCTGTACTGATTAAGAGCTTTGAAAAGTGCCGACGATAGTCAGATTTGTAAGTTTTTGAGTTTTTAAGGCGTCTGGTCATAGTACTTTTATTTGCTTTTTTGAATGATTAGTTAAATGCAGAATAAAGGAATCAGGTTTCTTACCTTTTTCGTAAGTCAAGTCGGTTTTCCTTTCGGATGGACGAGGATTTTCCTTTGGAGTTAAATATCGCGGGGCCGTGACTGACTCTAAAATGGCCGCCTTTTTATACAACCATTGAGCGTGCATGTGTTGCATGTACTGCATTGCGAACAAATTACGTTTGTTACGTGTATTTCGTTGAGAACGAATGAAGTTCCATCATAGGGTGCCTTAAAGGATAAAACTTTTGTTGAAATACTCGTTTAGGATAACAGTAGAAATGGTTTCGCATATTTTTCACGTGTCTCAAACTAAATAATTTAAATTCTTTGTGCTCAATTTTTTTGTGAAATAAAATTCTGCCGAGTTAAGTTGAATGTACAACTGACATTCGACATATTGTCAACGTATATAGGTAATGTGTTTAGTGATGTGGAGATGGCTGTCTAGATTGTAAAGAGCATATTTCTATGATAAGAGCAATCTATTGGATGCTTTCAAGATGGCCGCTAATGAAGAATAACAGTGTATTAGGTTAACAAAACTGAGCCTTGGACGCCATTTTAAGTCCGGCTAATTTAGCGACTGATGAATCAGTCTCAATTTATGTCCCTAGGTTATGTCCTTTCGCAACCCTGTGGTAATAGTATTGCGGATCAGTGAGATAAATTTGAAAAATTACTTGAAGCATGCGCTTCGTAAAGGACAGTTTTTGTGCCTTCAGGTGCAAAGAGCATTAACCATTTCTATTCTGTATAGACAGATATTGTATGGGATGTAGCAGAAGAGGAAAGTTACTATCCTTATATGGAGTCTCATTGCTAATGATGATGATCGTAACAATTTGTAAAAAATGGCAATCATAAAGAGTGAGAATAGAAAGAACATTCTGAATAACATATCAAATCAAGGCGTTTTCCTAAAATGAAAAAAAAATACATGCAAATTATACTTGTCCCTCTGTTACAAGAAAATCACAGAAAATGTCCTAATTCTGAGTCTGTGTTGAGACCTGTGTGGCAGCAATCCAAATTACAAATCCAATAGGCTTCTCTTTGTCTTAGTCTTTTTTTCATTATCTCCCCCTCTGCTGAGTGATTGAACTTTTTCCAGACCATAGAATTGGATTTTGTCCATGTGGGTTTCTGGATGTGAGAAAATGGAGTCCAATTGGGAATCTCAAATCTTTGTTCGTAATGTTTCTTAAATGTTCTGAGATTCTTGTTTTTAGCATATGAATGGTGCTTCCAACATAAATTCTTGTACATTGGCATTTTAGTGCATATACCACAAATTTACTTTTACAATTGATGAAGTCTTGTATGTAATGGGTCCGGCCATTTGGCAGATTCAATTGTGTGAGACCATTGGCTGAGTATTGACACATGGTACATGTTCTGCATTTATAATTAACTTTTAGTGTATTTTCAGTCCAAAGTTGTGAGAGCCCTTTTTGTTTCTGATGTCTTTCAAAGTGTGATGGGCTCACAAAGCTTTTCAAGTTCTGAGCTTTCTTATAAGTTATTGTAGGTTGGTCATCCAGAAATGGTTGGAGATCTTGGTCTAATTGTAACAAATGCCAATGTTTTGCTAAAGTTTTTCTAAGAAATTTGTTTTCAGAATTATAAGTGGTAATGAATCTCAGTTTCCTTGTTGCTATTGTTGTATCTTTTGATTTTATTTTGTTCTTGGGTAGCTCCATTCTAGGTCTGGAGGAAGTTTTCTCTAAAGCTGTTTGTAAACTCTTTTTCGAGTAACCTCTTTCCAAAAATGTCTCCGTGGCTGTTTGACTGTGTTTTATGAATTCTTTGTTTTCAGTGCAGTTTCTTTTTATTCACAGATATTCTCCATATGGGATATTGTTAACTATGTGGATGGGATGATTGCTCTTAGCATGGAGTATACAGTTGCCTGATGTTGGCTTTATGTAGAGAGTTGAATGTATTTTGTCCTCATGAATATAAAGCTCTAAATCCAACAAGTGTATCCTTTGGTTACTTTCTTCCTTTGTTAGCTTTAAATTGAAATTGTTTCAATTTAAAGCTAACAATGGAAGAAAGTAACCAAAGGATCCCTTCGCAGCACCCATGGTCAGATTGGCCTTTTCCAGAGCCTGCAAAACCTGTCCTAGGTGGTCAACATGCTATTCCCAGGAGTGGCTGAACACTGCAATGTCATCCAAGTGCAGAAGTCCTCCATCCCAGTCACAACCTGATTTACCATCCTTTGGAAGGTAGCAGGTGCATTCTTCAGTCCAAAAGGCAAAACCTTAAATTGGTATAAGCCAACTGGTGTAGAAAATGCAGTTTTCTCCTTGGCATGGTCTGTCAGGGCTATTTGCCAATAGCCTGACGTTAGATCAAATGTGCTGAGGAGCTTGGCTGCACCAAGTTTATCCACCAACTCATCTGTCCTTGGCAAAGGATGGGCATCAGTCTTGGTGACTGCATTAAGAGCTCTATAGTCTATGCAGAATCTCAGTTCTTTGGATCCTGCCTTTGATACTAACACAACTGAGCTAGACCATGGACTAGTAGAGGGCTCTATTACCCTGAGGTCAAGCATCTTGCTGACCTCTCCCTTGATGTGGGTCCTTACATTCTATGACATTCTGTATCCTCTGCTTTCGATTGGTAGACAGTCACCAGTGATTATATTATGCTGTCCCCAAGGGGCCAAGCCTGGTGAAAGTGAGAACAGGGAGGCAAACTGATTTAACATAGATTTGCACACCTCTTGTTGCTCAGGTGTCAGATTCGAAGAGAGATTAACTCCTTCAATCATTTCATCCAAAGGTAAGCCTCTGAGGAGATCAGGGAGAGCTTCATTCTTTTCTTCCTCTGCTGCTGAAGCTAGAAGCAAAGCTCCTACTTCAGGCCTAGAGACATAAGCCTTTAATCTGTTGGTGTGGAAGACTCGGGGAGCCTCCTTGGGATTGCCCAGGTCCACCAGATAGTTGACCTCTCCAAGTTTTCCCACAATCTTGAAGGGTCCCATCCATTTCTCTTGCAAGGCCCTCTGCCTTGTGGGGCTCATAACGAGAACTAGCTGGTCTTGAGCGAACTCAACCATGTTAGCCTTTTGGGCATGCCAGTGCTTGACCAAAGCTTGACCAGCCTTCAAGTTATCACTAGCTTGAGCCATCATCTGTGACATTCTCCTCCGGAGTCCTATCATGTAGTCAGTCACTGTGACTGGCTTGGGGGAAGGAGCACTCTCCAACCCCTCCTTAATCAGGGCCAATGGACCTCTGACTGGATGGTCATAGAGAAGTGCAAAGGGACTATAGCCTACTCCCTCCTGAGGGACTTCTCTATAAGCAAAGAGAAGGCATGGGGTTCTTCTAAAGCACCTATCATGCTCTTCACTGTTCTATTAAACCATTCAACCAATCCATTTGTCTGTGGGTGGTAGGCGGTAGAGAACTTGTAGGTAACTCCACAATTTTTCCACATGGCTTTCATGTAGTGGGACATAAAATTTGACCCCCTGTCAGAGATTACCTCCTTAGGAAACCCAACCCTGGCAAAAATACCAAGGAGGGCCTTAGCCACAGCCTGAGCTGTAACAGTCCTCATATGTCACGACCGCGGGTCGCTGGTGGCTGTGGAAGAGGTGGAAACTTGGCCGCCATTAATCTGTGCCGTCATGTTTCCTCCTTGACGACGCTAGCATTCTAGTCTTTCCCAACATGGCCGCCGCCTATGTGTATTTACCTTTCCACACTAGGCAGCTCGGCGCGTTGCAACATCGGATTTCCCTCTGTTGCTCTTGCTCCCTCTATGTTTTCACCTTGGCGGTGCTCTGCCCGCTTTCTTACATTTCTCCTGTGTTCCGGTCTCTCTCTCTCTTCCTGGATTCTGCCTCTCTCTTCCCTGTTCTCCGTCTTACCCTCCGAGGTTCCCGGACTGCTCCAGTATTCCTTCCATCTTCCTGTGTAGTCTAATTCCCCCCTCCCTTGCTGATTTTCGCCATTGCTCACATCTCTGTCCACAGATCTTGCTCTTCTTCGTACTCATCTCATATTGGATCCGCGGTGTGCGTTTCAGCGAGTTTTCCTGGTCCCGGTTCAGCTTGCTGCAGTACTCCGGAGGGGTTTTTACGCCGTTGGCTTTTCCCCTCACTCTGTTTGTTAGTCCTTCGCGGAGGGGGGTCACCGTGCCTCCAGTGAGGAGCTGCGGTGGCTTCCTTTCGAGGCCGACCTTACCTCTTGAAGAAGAAAAGATCTCCCGCTCTGCACGCCAGGAGAAGGAAGCTGAACTACTCTTCGACTTCAGGTGAGGAGGAAAGGGAACCGGGAGACGAGCTGAGTTCCACAGAAGGGGAGGACATTACTGATCAGCCTGATAAGGTAGTAAGTCAGCCAGTCAACTTTGATAGCTTGCAACACCAGGATACCGATATGGCAACCCCACAACAACTCCAGGAACTCGTCACAGCGGTACAGAATCTGAGTCTGGAGGTACAGACTCTGAAGACAGATAATGCCGCCCTTCAACAAAGGGTTGCCGCTCGAGAACAGCTCACAGCTGATCTCCCCCCCCCACCTTTGGTATCAGGCAAATTCGATGGCACCGAAAGGAAAGTAAAGAAATTCCCGGATGCCTGCAATATTCACTTTGCTTTCCAAAGAGGCACCTTTTCTACCGACCATACTAAGGTAGGGTTCATGATTACCCACATGACGGGTAATGCCCTAGCATGGGCAACTCCCTTAGTATCTCAATCCGTCCCGGTGTTGCAGGATTATACAGCCTTCAAGGATCTCCTCAAACAGACTTTCCTCCATACAGAAACTGCCTTCGTAGCTAGCGAGGACCTCCTTGACGTGCGTCAAGGCAATTCAGACCTGCTAGCTTACCTGTCCTCTTTCAAAAGAATAGCAGCTGAGGCAGGTTGGCAGGAAGAAGCACAGTATACCATATTTCAGAGAGGGTTGCGGGAGGACTTAAAAGATGAACTAGCCAGAATTCCCTGCCCTGACTCATTCTCCGATCTCATTAAGGTGGTAATCAGGATCGATTTCCGCATGACCGAAAGAAAGGACGAGAAGAAGAAGGCTCTTCCTTCTGGATCCATTCTTGAGCCTCACCCTTCAACCTCCTCACCTGCTACTCGCCCGCCACCCAGAGACGAACCTATGCAGATTGGTACACCCGAGCTCCTTTGAGAGAATGTACCCCCTTTCTATGTCCGAAAAGGAAGTTCTCCGGGGTTACTTGGATGACAACCTAGCCAACGGACTGATTCGACCATCAAGATCCCCGGCAGGTGCTTCCCTATTTTTCATACCCAAGAGAGACTCCAAGGAGTTGGGACCTTGTATCGATTACAATGGTCTAAATCAAGTTACTATCAAGGACAGATATCCTATGCCCATCATCTCAGAGATACTAGAAGTCGTTCAGGGATCGGTGATTTTCACAAAGCTCGATCTTCGGAATGCATATCATCTGCTTCGGGTCAAATCTGGCGATGAATGGAAGACTGCGTTCCGCACTCCCTACGGGCTTTTTGAGTACCAAGTGATGCCATTTGGACTGGTGAATGCCCCTTCAATCTTCCAAAGATTCATGGACCGCATATTTTCCGATCTGTTGGGAATCAACACCGTGGTGTACCTTGATGACATCTTGATATATTCCTGTAAGAAGGAAGAACATAATTCCCAGGTATCTGAGGTCTTACACAGACTCCAATTACATCACCTACTGGTGAAACCAGAGAAATGTGCTTTCGCCCAATCGTCTATATCTTACTTGGGTTTTATACTCTCTGAAAAGGGAATTACCATGGATCCCAAGAAGGTTGAAGCCAATCTCGCATGGCCATCTCCCTCATCTGTCAAGGATATCCAAAGGTTTCTAGGTCTGGCTAACTTTTACCGGAAATTCATCCCTGGGTTCTCGAGGCTTACTCTGCCCAACACTTCTCTACTAAAGAAATCCTCCACACCTTCTTTTTGGAACAAGGAGGCTGAAGACAGTTTTGTCGGTCTCAAAAGAAGATTCTGCACGGCCCCTATTCTCAGGCAGCCTGACCAACAGAAGCCCTTCATAATGGAGACCGACGCCTCTGCGGCTGCGGTAGGTGCGTTTCTCCTGCAAACCAACCACAGCATGGAACATCCAGTAGCTTATTTCTCTAAGACTTTGACAACCAGTCAACAGAATTATTCTTTTAGCTATGAAATTGGCTTGTCTGGAATGGAGACACCTACTCCAAGGAAGTATGCACCCTTTTCTGATACGCACTGATCACAAGAATCTGAAGATCTTGAGGCAACAGGAATGCTACAATACCCGACAAGCCAGATGGGCACATATTTTTGCTCAATTTCATTTCTCCATCACGTACATTCTGGGCTCTCAAAACCAAGTCGCAGACGCATTATCCCGAAGAAATGAAGTCAACAAGGTATATCAGAAGGAACTCATGTTCCCTCATACCAAGATCGTCCTGGCTGTGTCATCCTATCTGGAACAGGTTAGGGGAGCTTCTCCTCCTTTAGAAGGACCCACGCCCAGCCTAGGAAGATTACCTGTCGAGATAAAGGACGGACTGTATTTCAACTGGGGAAGGCTAATCCTTCCTACACACAATCTCCAGGTACAAGCCCTTTGGTGGTGTCATGACTCAAAGGTCGCGGGTCATCTAGGTTTACGCGGAACACTTGAGTTGCTTCAAAGAACCTTCTATTGGCCCAACATGAAAGCAGAAACTCAGGCTTACATTCAGACTTGTTTGACTTGCTTACGAAACAAGAATTCCACCCAGAAGCCATTGGGGTTACTTCAACTCAACCCGATCCCTCCAGGTCCTTGGATGAACATTTCTACGGACTTCATCGTGGACTTACCTGAATCCCAATGTTGTACCTGCATCATGGTTACAGTCGATACCTATTCCAAATTGGCACATTTTTCTCCTTTGTCCGGCATACCCTCCGCTTCGGCTACTACTGAAGTTTTCCTAAAGGATATATTCAGATTACACAGTCTCCCACAAAAGATTGTATCCGATCGTGGCAGCCAGTATACTTCTAAGTTTTGGTCAGCGTCGTGCAAATTGTTGATTGAGAGGGCTCTTTCTTCTGGATTCCATCCTCAAACCAATGGCCAAACTGAACGGTTGAACGGCACCCTTGAACAATATCTGAGGTCTTTTGTTAATCAGTCACAAGACAATTGGGTATCTCTTCTCCCAACTGCTGAGTTCACGTACAACAACTCGATCCATGCCTCTCTAGGTATGAGCCCTTTCTATTGTACTTATGGGTACCACCCCAGATCTATAATACCCACTTTCTGGAAGGACACCTCCATTCCATCAATAGAAACCAGCTTGGCACAACTGAGAGAAGCCCACTTATCCACCAAACAGAGTCTCCAAAGGGCAAGCGTTCAGTATAAAGAACAAGCAGATCGACACAGGAGACAGGTGCCAGCTTGGGAAAAGGTTACCAAGGTTATGCTGTCCACTAAGTTTTTACCCCGTTGGGTCTGACCATCCAAGTTGTCTCCCCGTTACATAGGCCCTTTTGACATCCTGTCCAAAATCAACTCAGTGGCTTACCGCCTCAAGTTGCCTAAGTCGCTCAGCTGAGTTCACCCGACTATTCACTCCTCACAGCTCCGCTCCTATGTGGCTGACGATAGAAAGCAGGATGCTTCCAGACTTCGCATATCACCCGACCCAAACTCCGAAGAATACGAAGTCTTCCACATCCTGGATTCCCGTTACCATAGGGGACGTCTGGAATATCTCATCCATTGGAAGGGCTTTCCTTCGTCTGAGGATTCCTGGGAACCCCGGTCCTATGTTCATGCACCCCGTTTGTTACGCCGGTTCCACAACCTGCATCCTGGCAAGCCGGGGGGGTGTTGCCCTAGAGGGGGGCATACTGTCACGACCGCGGGTCGCTGGCGGCTGTGGAAGAGGTGGAAACTTGGCCGCCATTAATCTGTGCCGTCACGTTTCCTCCTTGACGACGCTAGCGTTCTAGTCTTTCCCAACATGGCTGCCACCTATGTGTGTTTACCTTTCCACACTAGGTGGCTCGGCGCGTTGCAACATCGGATTTCCCTCTGTTGCTCTCGCTCCCTCTATGTTTTCACCTTGACGGTGCTCCGCCCGCTTTCTTACATTTCTCCTGTGTTCCGGTCTCTCTCTCTCTCCCTGGATTCTGCCTCTCTCTTCCCTGTTCTCCGTCTTACCCTCCGAGGTTCCCAGACTGCTCCGGTATTCCTTCCATCTTCCTGTGTGGTCTAACTCCCCCCTCCCTTGCTGATTTTCGCCATTGCTCACATCTCTGTCCACGGATCTTGCTCTTCTTCGTTCTCATCTCATATTGGATCCACAGTGTGCGTTTCACCGAGTTTTCCTGGTCCCGGTTCAGCTTGCTGCAGTACTCCGGAGAGGTTTTTACGCCGTTGGCTTTTCCCCTCACTCCGTTTGTTAGTCCGTCGCGGAGGGGGGTCACCGTGCCTCCAGTGAGGAGCCGCGGTGGCTTCCTTTCGAGGCCGACCTTACCTCTTGAAGAAGAAAAGATCTCCCGCTCTGCACGCCAGGAGAAAGAAGCTGAACTACTCTTCGACTTCAGGTGAGGAGGAAAGGGAACCGGGAGACGAGCTGAGTTCCACAGAAGGGGAGGACATTACTGATCAGCCTGATAAGGTAGTGAGTCAGCCAGTCAACGTTGATATCATAGGAATTGCCTCAGGGTATCTAGTAGCATGGTCTACTACAACAAGGATAAACCTGTTGCCTGAGGAAGTTGGAGGATCAAGGGGACCAACAATGTCAATCCCTACCCTCTCAAATGGGACTCCCACCACTGGGAGAGGCACTAAAGGTGCCACATTATTGGAACCACTCTTGCCAGAGGTTTGGCAGGTGTGACAGCTCTTGCAGAACTTATCTACCTCAGCCCCCATTTTTGGCCAATAAAAGTAGATTGAGAGCCTTTCCTTGGTCTTCTTGAAGCTCAAGTGACCAGCCAAAGGAATCTCATGGGCTAGCTGCAAGAACTGAAGTCTGTTTTCTTGAGGGACTACAAGTCATTTGTAGTCTCCAGGTGCAGACTCAGTCAGTTCACTGTAGAAGAGGCCATCTTCCCAGTGCAAACTATACTTCCCAGGCTCTTGCCCATCAGCCTGAGAAGCTGCCTGGTGGTGGAGACCTTCCAGAGTTGGACATTCTCTTTGGGCCTTACGGAAAGCTGATCTGCTGGGGCCACCTTCTGCCAGTAAAGACTGCAGGTCAGGATGGTCAGCAGGGTCCAGATCTCCAATAAGTTCTTGGCCTCCAACTAGCTCATCTTCAGAGTCTAGTTCAACCACACAGGGTTGTACCTCCTTCTCAGCCTCAGCTGGAGGTGGAGTTACGGGTGTAACATTGGACAACCTAGGGGAAGTCCTTGTTGGAAGCACTGGAGTGCTTGCTGCTGGTTTCTTTTTAGAAGCCTTGGGTTGCCCCTTTGCTTCTGGTTGCTTAGAGATTGCAGTAAGTAGCTCCAGTGCTGTAGGAGTGATTTCTTCTTCCATCATCTCCTTGGGAGAACCTCTCAAGGTTTTCTCCCTTGCAGGTCTGGTTAGTTCCTGTAACCTTTTACTAGGAGGTCTGGGTTTATGTGACACAACTCCAAGAGCTTTCTGGTCATTTCCTAACAGAACTCTTCCTGGTACCTCACATTGTACACTGACAGGTATCTTCACAGTCATATCATTGCACTGGATGAGAGCTGGTAACTGGGGACACATCTGCACAGGCCTTCCAGCTAACTTGGTGAGGCATTTGGGTGCCCTAGCAACCTCCTCTGCCTTGAAAAAAGATTCATCCACCACAGTTATGCTGGCCCCAGTGTCCCTAATGGCAGGAGTCTCCTGACCATTCACCTGGACACTGTCCTTATAATACTCTTTAGTATTATCTGGGATATCATTATAGACATCTAAATTCTGTTGTTCCCATAACCCCAGGGACACTAAAGAAACACTGGCTGAGACTCCAATGGGATCATCAGCCAGTAGTAGAAAGTTTCCACTTGTCATTGGTACTTCCTCCTCTAGAGCGAAGGCTAGGTAGACACGCTGGACCCCTGAATGTTTACCCTTACATCTGGGATCTCCTTTCACATGGTCAGTAGAGCCACAAACATAGCATTTTCCAAATGCTTTCTGGAATGGAGGCTTGCACTGACCTCCTTCTGTTCTGGGACCAGAAGGTACACTAGCCTGATTTGGTTTCCCTTGTGGCTTACCCTTAGAGTTTTGTTTGGGGCCCTCTTTGGAATTGGAATTATGTGAATTCTCTTTGGAGTCCTGTTTCCCCTCATCCTTTTTCTGAGTTGCCCCAGAATCCTTGTGAGTAGCCCGGTTGGCAACCCACAAGTCAGCAGCCTTAGCTAGTTTCTTGGAATCTAATTCCTTTGAATCAGCCGAGTGCTGTCTGAGCTCAGGAGAGCAGGCATCATAAATTGACTCCAACATAACAAGATTTCTCATTCCCTCATAAGTGTTCACTCTGTAACCCTTAATCCATCCCTCTAAGTTTTTTCAAACTTTCACTCACCCAGGTAGCCCAAGGGGTACCCTCATGCTTTTTGAGGGTCCTAAACCTCTTAAGGTACTGGGAAGGGGTCTTCCCAAATCTAGCTATTAAAGCTAGCTTCACACATTCATAATTCATCCTATCCACCTCCCCCAACTCCATTACCACATCAGATGCAACAGGGGGGAGGCTAGAGAACAACCAAGGAAGCAACTGATTCCCCGTGATGTCCTGGTGCCCATGATTATACTCAAACATAGCCAACCAATCCAACACATCCAACTTAGGTTCATACATAACCACAATCTCTTTAGGCATCCGGGGTCTTTTGGGACTGGAACTCCTAGAGGATCCGGGGAGAGAAGGGTTTTCAACAGACATTTTCTTCATCTCTAGCTCATGCTTGAGTTCCATTTCTCTGAGCCTTAGTTCTTAGTTCTTTTGTTCATATTGGGCATTAATTCTTTTGAACTCTAATTCAAGCCTCATTTATTCTAGTTCAATGAAGTCAGGACTTAATGTGGGACCTGACACAGGTCCAGTAGACATAGCTCGAGGTGCTAGAGCAGGCAGAGGGCCAGTGGGGACAGTTACATTAGTCTCACTTTCCTCTTTCCTCTTCTGAATCTACAACAATATTATCAATACTTTGATCCATATTACCATCATTACTGTTGTCTACATTTGCTGGGGAGGTAGGTTCCTCTGAACCACTACCCAGACTTTGGTTTTCTAACAATCTTTCTATTAGTTCCATTTTCTTGCCTTTAACAGGAAGATCCTTATGTCTACAAAGAACTAAACCTTTCCATAGTTTGACTTGTTAACAATTAACTTTTACAGTTCTAAGCTTTGTGGTTAGTTGCACTAAGGTATTTAGACACTCTAAAATGTATACTCAATACAAATCCCACCGCTGTACACCAGTGTTAGGCAGAATCCTGTGCAGTTCCCTTGGGGAACACTGCAAAAAGATTAAGACTATAGGAGCAGCAGTAAACCCAATTGGTAGCAGTCTGCACCACCCAGATTTACTTGGTAGCTGTGGCTGAGCAGTCAGACTTCTCTCAAGAAGAGTAGGGCAGTATGTAGAGTACACACAATAGGGCCAAAACACAGTAGAGCAAACAAACACTGACCAGAGCTTTGTATAAAAAGTATATAGTTATTTATTTAAAAACACACTTGAAGTAATATATCAGCACTCATCAGTAAAGGCAAGTTAAAACACAATCAGGTAAAGTATACACACCTCCCTTAATAACTATCAGACAAGTCAGGGTTAAAGCACACTATTTGTTAAGACAGAAGTGAGCACTTAACCTAGATGGCACTCAAATAGTTTAGGTTAGAAAGGGAGAGAAAAGGCAGAGCATAAAATAAAACAGTTCGCAACACTTTTTAAGAGGAAGAGCAGAGGGAAGAAAGGCAGGTTATACTGTAGAGCCAAAGTTCATAGGCCAGGCCCACTTTAAGTGGAGCAAGCGAAAATGAGCCCTGGATCACGTGGTTTAAAGTGCACTAAAAGTCTTTGCATAGTGTCAAAAAGGAGTTGGAATAGTTCAAGAAACAAAGTTTAGCAGGTCTGGGGCCAACCCAGTATAGAAGTCAAGGATTTAGGGGACACCTTGAGCACTCTGTAGAAAGGGAGGCCAGGCAGGACACAGTACCTTAAATGGGAAGGAAGCTCCAGCGGGGGCAGTTGTTCCTGGCAGTGGTTGCAGTTCAGTTTTCCAGCCAGAGGAAGAGAGGATCTCGTCGTGGAGTCTTGAGTCGTTGCAATGCCCAGGGATGAAACCAGTCACGGAGTTCCCGATTTAAAAGGTGTGGTCCTTTTATTCGCGGTCAAAATTGGGGAGCTTGGCTATCCGGCCACCGGGGTGCTTGGCACGGGCGATTCGACCAAGTAACGCTTCTGGAAGCGAAAGAGGGCAAACTGGTTGGTCCCACCCGCTCAAAGGGGAGAAGACTCTCCAGCAGAAGATCTTCCCTGTCATCAGAAAAGTGGTGAGTTCGTTGCAGCAGGGCTTCACCGGTGGTGTTGTCGGGTTGCAGGTGGGTCAGCTTCTTCCTCGTCGGATTCTTAGGTCCTGTGGCGACTTCTGAAGTTCCAGTCCCAAAGGCCCTGCTTTTATGCAGAAAACCCCCCATTCATCAGCCTAGCTGTCAATCACACATGCTAAGTGTTGAGCCGGGCGGCTCACCACTGGGCCAATTAGAGTAGAGTGCGACTTGGGTTTCTAAGGCAGGGTGCCAATTCCCCCCTCCACCCTTCCTGTGGAACCCAGACAGAGTGGCACCACTTAGAGGGCTTCTGTGGAGAAGCCCACCAAAATAGTGGAACAAAGGGCTGGACCTTAGTCAGAGTTACAGAGACGGACACAAATGCCATTTTAGAATCGAGTTCTGGCAAAAAGACCCAACCGGTGATTTAATATTAAATAAATAAACCAGCAGTATCTTTAACATTGCACCAAAAAGTGGTGCGTTTAAAATGAATGGGAAAATCCCATAGAGAATATTCCGGTGGAATATTTCGTGTGGTAACCACTGCCACAAGCCAGAAACTCGACGAGGGGGGACGGGACAGTGCCCCCTCGAAAACCGACCCAGGGGCAGTCGAATTATCCCTTACCAGTACTTCCACAATATGATGGTTTGTACTGGTTCTGTTCGCAATTTTGGACTAGTAAAGCCAATGGTGATTTTGCATGCCCTGGGAGACAGTAGTCAGTCCCAGGGTATGGAGTCTATGTTTGGGGTCACTGTGACACCCCTGTGGTACTGCACTGAGGGTGCTGTGCACCACACATACAGAAAAACAGATGATACCCGATGGAGTAAAAAGAAACCCCATAGCCCATAAGCACATAACAAGTCAAAGATATTCCTCAAATCATGCCTAATAGTGGTAGTAAAAGAGTCTCACTCTTAGCAGGAGAAAAAACAAACCCCAAAAATCCAGCAAAGCTGCTGGGGGACTCACTAGGTTTGGGAAATTAGCCTTTTAAGAGAATTCTCCCTAACACAGAGATGCACAAGTGCAGTGGGCGAAGGCCTTAGGATCTCAAGTCAATGATGCATTCAGAGATGGACTTGTGCAGTGCATAACAGAGTCCCTGCCACCCGGCATGCAGTGAGGAGACACAGATCCAAGTCTGAATCAAAAAGTCACATCTATTTGCATTGCATAGTAGGCCGTTCTCTGTGTTCACACTCAAAAACTGCCAGCCTCCTCTATGCTCTGCACCCTTTTCCTTTCCATCCCATGTAGTCATAAATCTTGAAACCCCAAGCAGTATCAGGCTTCCCCAAGATAGTGACCAGCCCATTCATGTCACATGTCCCCAGCATCCAGAAAGCCACAAAGTCCAATCGTTCTGCATTGCCGGCCCAGGTTACGCTCCTCAACACTCAAGTACCCACAAGCGCCTTCTCAGGACTGCCAACCCAGGATACTGGACGGGACAAGACAGTGTTGATTGTGATGTCCTGTGGCTATTAGCTGCCTATTGTTGGTGCTGTGGACTGAAAAGTGTGGATAAAATGCACAGAGCAGAGCATTAATTGAAGTGTTTGAAGTACTCAAAGAATACCTGGTTTTGCACCATGGCTTGCAGAGTCTCTGCCTCAGGTTGCTGTACTCAAAGGCTCCCTGTGGGCCCACTCTCTCTCAACACTGCAATGCCAGTTAAAGGCTCCTGCTGGTTAGTGCACTACTCAGACTGGCTCCACTTGCTTCTCCACGGTGCCCTCTGCCTTAATATTACCGGATGCTTGGACTACTTGTCATCCCCTGTCTAACCACTCCAGTCAGCACCCACATGTTAGAATTCTAGATGCTGGATGGCTGCACACCTTTCGCTGAGGTTACCGCACTCCTGCTCAGAGCAGGTTATGTTCATGCAGTGCCTGCCATCTAGTATAAATAACACTACAGCAAAAAGGCAAAATATTCTGGTGGGTTCCTAAGAAGATTCTAAATGCCCATGGGCGTAGGACATGGGGGGAAAGTGGGGACAAATCCCCCCACAATTTTAAGTGGAGGAATATAATGGCATTTACCCCCCCCCCCAGAATATGTGTCTCTGCACAGCACTGTCTGCAGTTGCATCATGCAGCGTATACAAATACTTCTGCAGGCTGCAGCCGTCAGCGTGCAAAAGTAAAAGTTCTTCTGCAGACTGTCTGCAGGCTAAAAGTACATTCTGCTCGCAGCTCGCTCATACATGCCGCACGACTGTGCATTTGGAACATGCCGGTCCACCGGGAAACAAACTGCACGTGCCCCTGCGCATTGCACTGCTGCACAATCTCAGGCTGTATTTTCCAGAACTAAGTGGAGCAGCCAGGCAGCGACACGTGCTCTCTGGCTGACTGCTGACAGCATGTGATTATCGAGGAGGGAGAGAGACAGACAGAGACTACTCGACAGCTACCTAAGGTAAGTGTAGTGTCCTGTGAGTGTGTGATGTCGTGTCTGGCCCTGCTGGGAAGATACAACAGTCGTTTCCTAACTTTCCTGTTAGGCCTTTTATGGTTTGCTAACATTTCATGTATGGAGGCTAGACTCTCCGATGGAGAAAGCATTCCCATTGAAAACGACACAAAGCCATAGAGAGTGATAATAATTGGCCTTGAGAATTCTCCAGCCGGGCTAGCCCCTTTGCATAAGTGAAAACCTAGAAAGGAAATCTGGAAGAGGAGCCAGAAAAGGTGTGTAGTTCAGTGGCACCTTACAGTAGGTCATAAAACCTACTACTTTAGCGTGCAGAAGGCCTACTGAACACATAAGTGTGGTAGGTAGAAAATCCTCAGGTGTGCCACAGCACCACAGGTGAGACACCACGAGAACAAGAGAAAGCAGCTAAGTCTTCCTCAGAACCATAATGCTGGGATCTAACCACAGATGGCGCCAGTGGCCATGAAGTCTGACTGGGGTGCAAGGTGAGAACAGCTTTGGCTCAGCCGCCGCAAGGTTGAATGATGAGGAAATCGAGGACAAAATGGGAGAATCATGTTTCCATCTGTGAATGCTCGTTTTGATCCCATTTGAGGTCTCAATAGGCATAATATATGTTTAGCTGCAGCCATCTTTCCCGTTCAGTGCTCTGCTATGGGGATGGGGTATGCATAGGCAGTGATGATTGATGTGTTAAAAGATTAAGTGCTAAGGCCTAAATTGTCTCTAGCATGCTAGTGGTGACACCACCCACACCTGGCACCAGACCATGTCTGCACCATCGTCTTTCTCCAATACTCGCTACTTCTGTGCACACAATGTCAGCATAATGAGGGCTCCAGATGATAATCCCCATGGATGGATGGAAGGTACATGGGATGGGCCAGTGGGATGACCTGCTACTGTGCTTTACACTTCAAAGACATAACTATCATGGGCTGGAGATTCTGGTCCCCCCAAAAGAATATTTTGAAATGAAGGGGAACATTATTCAGTTTCCACACTCTTCTTGGTCCATATGTCCATATGTGAAGGACTCTTATAGACTCGGGGGTATATCAAATGTGCCTTATATCACATATTGTAACCTTATGTGTAGCATCCCTTATATGGGCAGTGCTTAGTGACCTGAGTGCAGGAGTACTCTAAGCACTACAGTACTTTGGGTGTGGAACTGCAGCTGTACGGCTGCCTTGTAGGGCGGTGCAGTGTCCAGCCTTGCAGAGGTCACTTTCTGCTTAAGGACATGAAGGCAGCTTTGTTATTTCAATGATCAACCAATGGAAGAGGACCTGGGCAACTTGTTTTGGGAGGACAGTCGTAGTTTTTCTCACCATATCCGGATGTCCCTGAAAAGCTTCTGCAAAATAACCAAATGTGGCAATGTCCCACTTATTAGAACAGGCTTAAAATCGAAGTTCTCATCAAGGCTCATCTCTAGAAAAGGGTGATTGCAGGTTCCGATACAGCTACAGAGAAAGCCTTGCGTGAGGGTGGCACAATGTCAGCAGAAGCAGCTTTACTGCTGACAGGAAGCAAGATCATTCAGAAGCAAAGAATGGAGAAGACCCCACACCATAGGAGACGTTAGCCACTAGTGATCAACAAGAGCGACCAAAGCATTGCGCTGGTCATAATTGGGAAGGAATTTGTATCCCTGCAGAAGCCCTAATTTGAGGGGTTCAAGTTCCGGCATCAGCCTCTTTGTCATGCCTCGCCAGTCCCTGTAAGAGCTGTTTTCACAAGCAGAGCAAGCTGCTGTGCTTGAAGAGACTTTGTGGTTCGGGTTGATGAAACACTAGGTGGCAGGAGCCTGCAACTCAGGTGGTTATTCTGCCCATCTCAGTGGTGAGCAATGGGATTCATCTGCATTAACTAGATACCAATGGTTGAGCACAGTTATTCTATTGACTTGGCCTCCTTGGGAGAGAATGAATGAAGGAATGCATGGTTGAACAAAATGAATGAATGAACGAACAAACAAACAAACAAACGAATGAAACAACTGATCGGCACCCTCTTACTGAGCTTTCTGACCAGAGGGGTGGCAGGTCAGTTTGTGGATAGTTTTGAGCTTGTTGTTGAAGGTAATGAGGTTTCCTTTAGTGGGGATGCATGTGAGGAGGTACTCCTCTAGCATCCCGAAAACCCAATACAACTCCTGCACCACCCCACCTATCGATGTGCAGTCTATTCTAAGATTCTGGAGCAGATTTTGATGGGTTAAGAAAAGGAATTGCATAGAAGGGTGCCATATGTTTTCTTCAAGTGTTGAGTTGTTTTGAGGCTATTCTGTGTCTGCATTGGTGGACCAGGCAGATTGCCAGAGGCGGATGACCTAGTTTCCCTCCAGCTTCCAGTATGGCTGTGGCATTTTGAATGACCGAGTGATGGGAGATTTAAAATGTCAGCATCCATGGGTGGAGTGGGGCTAATGCTGTGAAGTCTGGAGTTTGTTGCTCTCCCATTGCCATCTATTATTCATGTGTTCTCCATGCTTTGGAAGAGGTGTAGGTATCACTGGAGAAAATCTAAAGATGTGCTAGGCATCACAGGTGTGCTCCTGCTACCTTATGACCTATTCACAAAGCCTAAATTTGAAGCACATTTGGAGCTGCCTGGAACATCTTTGACTTGCTCACATTCAAGTGACACTTTGCTCAAAGGTATCTCCGAGATGCTTCTAGCAGCTGGGGATTTTTCTCCAGGTATAGGCTTTGTGAATCAGGTAGGAGGTAGCAGGTTGAATTTGAAGATGCTCATGGAATTTCCTAATTTGCTCGAGTGCAACATTTTGTGAAACAGGCCCTGAGTGGCATGGGTGTATTGAACGCGGCTTATAGTCTTTTGGCTTTGTAGCTTGGCATAATAGCCCTCCTAGTCTGGTGGCCTGTTGGTGCAATAAGAGTTTGAAAAAAAACAGGACAACTATCCTATAGCCATCAAGTACGATGAAGATTGTGGCCTCCCAGGCTTCAGTAAAGGACAGTCAAAGCAGCAGCATCACACACCTGGTCCCTCTACTCCCTTAACAGGACTTATTCAGAGGTACAAGCAAGGTTTCCTCTTTCTTTGAAACCCCAATCCTTCCATTCCAAGACACACACACACACACACATGTCTCCTTGCCCCACACAAAAAAGTAGCAACTTGCAGTTGGTAGAAAAGGCTGCAACTCCTTTATTTGGCAGGAGTCCACTTACAGGTGATCTGCCTCTTTTACGAGCTGGTGTTCTATCTGTGGCCTGCTGGAAGTAATTATTATTTAATGATGTGATAATGATAATGATGTGTTATTCATATAGCACCTTAATCCAATGGTATTTCCTCTCTCTTACCATGAGCTCATAGTCAGATGAAAAATACAGAAATGCAACATATAAAGGCATGTTCTTTGCTGCTGCATCCTTGTTAATCAGATGACATAACACACACGTGGTCAAATGTGGAGAGCCCCAGTCTGAATCCTCCCTGCATTCAGTTCATGATGACATATTCCCCATATTCTCCAATTCACTTGTTTAATTCTGACAGTATGAGAAGACAACAGATTTTTCATCAATATATATCAGGCTGATTGATGAATAAGAGGTAACCACATCAATGGTGCCTTTCATATAAAATGATATAATGATTGAGTTGGACCACAATACAGGGGACACCCCTGTTCCCACAAACAATGGACAAACCAACCAACACAACTGGAACCACCAATCTTGAGAGTGCTTAAATTAAATACTACAGCTGTTATCATATTCTTCTCTTGTTTTATACAGTGATGAAATATGTAATTTAATACGTACTGCTATTTTAATTTTAATTTTGTGAAACGTCGACTAAAACACAATAAATAAATAAAAAAGCAAAGTCTCCATGGTGTCCCCTGTGCCCCCCAGATTTTATGTGTCTCATAGACCCATGTAAATGTCATTCGTGAGGTACTCTGGCTTTTATTTCAATTTCAGGGACAATGTAAAGATGGATTCTGCAGTTCATTGTGCGTTTCCAAAACAGTTAATTTACCAAGTATTCTCTGTAGTTCAAAAGTGGTGTCAGTGGTCACATCTGGGCTGGCTTCTGCCCCATGTGATGAGCAACTAAATCACAGACACCCATAAAATGAATGCATGTCAACCACTGCTGCGCACAATGCAAAAATATGCCAGCAGCTTGAATGTGAAATGGCCTGATGTGTGCTCATGAGAAACTGAGTAGCAGCTTCTAATGAAATCCACCTTTAAATGCCCATTGGATTTACCAAGATTATTTAATCGTATGCAGATGTCTAATGGAAAACCTGTAATTTGATCAGTACCAAAGGATGCTGGTCATCGACACTATGATATTAGTCAGGGCTCTGCTAGGCTTCAAAACAATGTCTGGCAGCACTGAGGTTTCAATTGCAAATTAGAACTCATCATGGACAGCCTTAATTGATATTTACAATGTTCTTTAATATTTGGAAGAAATACTTTGCAAACCAGCACATTGGATGATAAAACAACATACACAACATTTGGAAGGCTCTTTGACATGTTGGGTGACATAGCCACAATTCATCTATTTGTAATGTGAATCTTCGTTTTGTGTATTCGCCTTAAATTGATATAAAATCAATAGGCAAAACAATTAATTCAAAACATACACATGCAACCATTAAACATGTAAATGCCTGCGTCACATGTAAAATTAATTATATTGGGATAAAAATGTTAAAACACATTGGGCCTCATTATAAATTGGGCGGTGCGGTAATAACGTGCTGGTAATAACGCACAGCAGCATGTTACCACAACGGCCAACTACAGGTTTGCCGGTATGGCACCTGATTTACCTCCAGCTAATAGCGGAGGTAAGTCAGGTGGTTTACTGGCAAGAATTGCTGGTTATACCGGCAAATCCCCCCAGGAAGTCATGCAATGGGGATTTACAACCGTTGCGGCACTCGTACTCCGGCGGTAATACCGCCGGACTGAGTGCAGGTAACAGTATTACTGTTTGCCGATATTCGCCAGGATTTACCACTAGGATACCGGCAAACTTAAAATGAGGCCCATTATATCAACAATGAGCAATAACATGAAAATAAAATATCCATTAGATAAAAACTATATTAATCTACTGAAATGTCACCTCTTAAATAGAGATACATTATGTGTGAGGTTTCATTGTGGGCTCTGCTTTGATTTTCATAAGCAACATCATTCTTCTGAGCCAGGCTCTGTGTAGATATTAAGCAGTGGCAAAGACAGTAATGTTATCATCTGTTCTTTACATACACGCGTGGCTTCCAGGATGAATATAATTCCATGATAAACAAGTGTTGGTTTCAAATACAATTTTGTAAAGCGGAGGCAAATTGGACAGATGAACATAAAATGTTCATCAGTTTCAATTACAGTCTTGCAATGTGAGCATTTGTTGCATGCCTTGCTGTCCCATCTGTAAAATTCCAAATCTGACCTTAATGTGTAGGGAGTGTATATACCTTAGCTTCCATATATGCAGGCAACTCTTATAACCTGTTTGCAATTTTGTCTCCAGTTAGGAATTAGCCATTTTTCCAGCAACTTGCATTGTAACCCTTGTTAGTTGAAGTGTTAATTTCTACTGGGTTAACCCACATGTCTGTGTGCCCAATTCCAAACAAGGTAGTTCTAACATGAGAACACAAGGGTATCAACGATACCCCTTCTTGCCCAAGGAGATTCATCAATGAGTCCTTCTATTTGCTTTGCTGTGCAGATCCTCAGAGTCTGATCCACTAAAACAGGGGTTTTAGTATGTCAATGCAACTAAAATGACACAGAGTCAGCTCTGCATGTAAGGGTTTGTTGGGGAGCTATTCGGCGATCCAAGGATTCTCTTTAGGAAGCCATTTTCTGTTACGTCCAACAATTTCCAATCTAGATGGCCCCATATCTCTGCTCTGCTGTCTTGCTTGGAGATGTGATGCCTTCAGAGAAGGCCAGACCACCTCACACCCTTGCTCTTCTGTGAACTTAGAGATTTCTACACAACGTATCTAGACAGAATAGCGCCTGCTTTCTCGAGATGGCAACACCACTTTCCTGAGCTAGCAAACCTTATACTTAAGTAACCATATATACTCACATGTTCAATGGCAACCTCATCTGTCACCAAAAGGGGACTGGGATTTTATTTTCCTTTTTTGGGGAAAGACCGTAGATTTGCTCTTGCTGTAGTTCATTTTTAGACCCTTATCTTTGCAAAACGTCTGGAACAGGGTGAACTGTTTTAGCCCATGTGGAGTCAAGGGTATGAGTACTGCATCATCTTCAAACAACAACAAAGGTTGTGGCATCAGTGGAGAATAACAGAATACTTTCAATTACTCCATTCATGATAAGACAGAAAAGCATCCAGGCTGGGGCACACCACTGTCACATCCTTTTCTGTACATTGAAGGGTGATGTTATCTTCACACTTAGGCTCTGCCTTATTACAGCATCATTACATGTGTTAAGCAAGAGCAAGGCTGTGAGCAACCCTTGGGATATTCCCAGTCCACACAACATTTCCCAAAGTTTTGCATGTGGCACAAAATCAAAGCAGTTTGGAAATAAATATTACATACAGATTAATTCACCACCAGCGGATATGATCTGAAACTCTGATCTATTGTGCCTATATCCATATGAAAGCCTGCCTAAAGGTGATTAATGAAATTATTATTGGCCAAGGAAGATGTTAGATGACCCATCCTTGCAGAAATTCTGCCTGCTGAACCTAGCAAAGAGGTAGGATGAGAGTTAGATCAGCTCTCCCATTGCCCCTTTTATAAAGTGGTACAATCACAGCAGCGGTCCAAGAATCTGGGACTGTGTTAGGGTTGTTATTATGTTAAATAAATATAATAAATACAGGGCTCAGATGGTTTACTCCTCCTTGAATAAATCCACCAGTTTTTTTTGGGCTTGGAGCTTCATGACCTGTTTGTACTGCAAAAGTAAAGGTCAGCATCTCAAAGGGGGCCTTTGGGTGTGTAGAGTTATGTTTGTTCTGGGTGTGTTGTAAGCTCTCTTATCACTATATTCAGTGAAAAAACGTTGTTAAAGGGATGTTATGGTTAAGTTGCACTACTAAAAACCTATCAAGTTAAGTGAAAAACTTTGTTAATGGGATGTTATCGTTCAGTTGCTCTAAGAAAAACCTAGCACATTCAGTGCAAACACTTTGTTAAAGGGACGTTTATTAGGGTTGGCCTTCCTTCCTGTATGTATGAGGTGTGCTTGGACTGATCTCATCGGTGGAATGTAGGCTGTGAGCATGGAATGGTGAGGATGGAATGTTTGTGGATGAATATGTTCCAGCCCAGGCAGTTTGGAGATGTAAGCCTGGGTGGTGGGAGCCAGTGGGCTCGTGTCCTGATTCCTCTTAATCTCCTGATGTTCCTGTGTACCAACTGATGATCCCTGTAACTGGAATAAAGTAACTGAACGCTACCATCAGATGGAATGTGTATCCTTTATCAGCTTAATGACTGAGAGGCAGTCAAAACAATGTTATACTTACTTTGCACTACCAACTACCTATCCATATCATGGGTACATGTAAAACCCAAAAACCCCAGAAATTCACCAGTTTTGGTAAACTAAGAAACCATAACTCGCGCCACCACTGTGCTCTGCTAAGACTAACACCCATGATTTCAAAGATGAGGTCACAAATGTCATTGATGACATCACCGATGACATCACATCCCAGGCTCCCTCTTTTTTTGTTAACTGACATATCTAGGCCAGGTGGTTTACTTGACTGCCAGTCAGGAAGTAAACATTTAAAAGGTACTACATTTGTAGGCTTAACCCTTCCGATAGTTTCTTAGACTGCATTCCTTACTGTGTAGTCACATCATATAATACATATACGTAGGGGAAGAAGCAAGAGTGAAACACAGTAATCATTTCTGTGCATGACGATAAGCAGTTATGAACGATTCTGGTTATATTTCTCCTTTTTTGCTTACGTTACTTGTCCTATGTATGCTCATGTTTCTATGTGTTGTGGTCTGTATATGTTGTCTGTGAAGTAATACAATTAATTAGTAAGTGAGGCATTGTTATCTACTTATTACATGTTTCACAGTACTTAAAACTCTGAAAAGAAAGTATTCATCATTTCACCATGCAACATGGCATGATTTTGAATAATACATCTCTATGGTGCATGCTGCAGAGAATGCTGAAGTTTCTACTGAGTAGGGTTATGTAGTGGAAAGAACTCTGTTATGCAATTGTGTTTATAGCAATGCATTTTTTAATGAACTATGTATCTCATCATAGTTCTCCCAATGAATTGTGTTAGTTTTGTGGCAACATTATAATAACAATCCCTTGTGGAGGTGTTTCATGAACACTAAAAGCACATGTAATGTGATGTCATCAATGACATTTGAGATATCATCTTTGATGTTCTGGGTGTTCGTTTTAGCAGAGCACAGTGGTGGCTCATGTTTTGGCTGCTTAGCTGACCATAACTGGCAGATTTCTGTGTTTTTTAAGTTTTACATGTACCCATAAAATGGATAGGTTTTTAACAAAGTGTTTGCACTGAATGTGCTAGGTTTTTCTTAGAGCAACTGAATCATAACTTCCCTTTAACAATGTTTTTTCACTGAATTTGATAGTTTTTTAGTAGTGCAATTTAACCATAATGTCCTTTTAACAATGTATTTTCACTGAATTTCATAGGTTTTTACCGGGATTCCCTTAGTTTGTATAGATGTACCATACAACATACTGAACCCGCTGGCTGCATGCTGATTGGCACAGTGGGCGCGGACTATGCGCCTGTTCGTGGAAATCGGGTAGCATCCAAACTGCTCTTAGGGTCAGGGGTTCACTTACATAGTTGTACCTTTCAGTGAAAACACTAAACATATACAAACAACAGCATATACATTAATTACAATGAAAAATACAGTACGTCTACAAACTCTTTACTTATGAAACGAACAGAGCAAAGGCATAGAGTATACACCATAATGGAATGCACCAATAGGCGAAGTAACGTCTGCGTCCAACAATATTACCGCACTGATGCTTTACAAAGAAACGAAGAAGGAAATGGCAGAGTAAGGACTTCAAAGTAATGCAAGCAGAACGTCACTACAGCGCAGTAATTACTCTGAAGTTTCTCCTATGATTGCATAGCTTGTGCAGTGTGCAAAATGAAAAACCATTATTTCTTTTTTTTGTACACAGCAATGCGAAGCACCCTAGAATGGCTGGAAGAGATTTCCCTCTTGACGAAATTAGTAACTACAGTAACGCCATTGGTATGCAGCACAGTCTAAAAAGTAAGACAGTTAATATGTATTGCTTCATATACAACTAACAGATATTTTTAATCTTTAACAGAACATACTGGAAATTAAAGGAATACATCACAAGCTGTGCCTCTTCCACAGAAGCATATGGCCACAGGAAATGAAGAAAACACTTTAAAATGTAGCTGCCTTAAAACATGTTGGACAAGGAAATATTATTGGAAACATGAAATACCACTGCCCTGCCTTCACGTGTACCCCTTACCCATTTCCCACCCCACCATCCCAAAAAAATCCCTGTGAACAGAGACGTTACGATGAGACCTCAATCCGTGACTCCCTTCATGACGAACTTGTGGAAATCGCAAATTCACCAGTGTATGTATCCGTTTGTGCTACCCCTTCCTTTTCCTAATAGTGTCTATGTATCTTAGAAATTAATGGTGTACATGTAAAGTGTTGGTGAGTGTGTGAGTGGCTTTTTCTTTTGTGTTACCATTGCATGGTGAGTCTGTGGTGCACATTACTGTCTGATATGGCTGCAGGTAAGTAAAATGGAGGTTTCCTAGGGAGACTGCACCTGCACGACGTATGTGCAATCACAATGCAGGTATCCGTGGTACTCCAATAGTGACTGCATGTCCGTATCTTCTAATGCACCTTTAATGAGTTGTGGGAGCACACGTCAGTCCGTTCCACAGCTATTCGCACGCATATGTCATCCTCTGTGTCCTGGTGACACCACCACTGTCTCCAATTCTACTGATCGATGCGGTAGGCTACCGCATTTCAAGCAGTCCAACCACATGTGGATTTTGCTGTCCAAACTGCAGCAGGCCTGGCTGCCTGAGGCCCAGTGGGAGCAAGGATCACCATCCTCCAGTGTACGGTGGGCGTGTTAAATGGGCCATTAATTTGAATGATATGCTGCTTGCCCTTGCATTACCTGTGAAACAGACACACCGTCTCTGCACTGAGCACCGTGAGGTAAAATATCAAGTTTTCACCTGCGGTTTGTAGAGTTGCAGAAAGGATTTAATGGCAAGTGTGACTGTCTGTAGTCAGTCTGAAAAATGGCATTGCTGTTGCTCCTTAGTTACTCCCATACAACTAAAACTAAGGACTCCTAAGTAAACAGCAGAATTTCTGGATCTCAAAGAATATCAGTGGTGGTTTCAAAGGTACTGTGGCCGCATGGGGCGGCCTGAATAATTATCTTCTTGCTCCACGTAATGAAGCTGCATTTCTCCTTGTTGAAAGCGTTCTTGGATTTCAGAATTTACTCATCTGCGTGAATACTGGTGCTACGGCTAATGCTGTGTCATCAAGTGACCCTACTTTGCCTTCGATCCACATATTGCTATATTTGAAGACTTAGAATTACCAGTTTTCTGGTGAGACAGATGTCATGAATTATGCTGCAGTACAATATCTGTGAGAACCCGTTGCCCGTATTGACAGATTCAGAGATATGGCAGTGCCACTGCAAAACTTCTTTGTGATTAGTGCATAAGACATTGGATATATACATTCGATTTAGTATTGTACTGTTAATAGCAACATGTTTTTGGTTGCTTTATTGAAAGGCAAGAAGGAGGCAACATAGAGGGAATTGGGGGCGAGTTAAACTCATGGGCTTTCATTCCCAATGCATATCCAAATCCTTGGCCATGCTTTCGAATAGCTATTGCAATTACCTGCTAGTAAGAATATTTTCGCTGGTATAATATTGGATTTTTGACAAAGTTTATATTCACGGTTACATTTTTCAGGGCCCCCAAAAATTGAAAAGTGAAGTAGCAATGCTTATGTTTTGGGACAGATTTCTTTACATGACAGATCGGTCTAAAATGCATTTCAAAAGTAGACTTGGTTTGAGACGTGGAAAGCGATAGAATGCTAGTACCACATAAACAAATTTTTTAGCAAGCCTAAAAATATCCCAGATCCCTGGTTACATAATGTCAGACAGTATTTTTCTTTCAACTCCTGTTACTTTTTAATCAGACCCTGGATCCCAATTCATTGATATTTTGCAAAGTGACTTTACACTGCTTAAAAATGACTTTGTGCTGCCAACACAAACCCTGATTCATGGAACTGTTCAAAGTGTATTTTTGCAGTGTAAAGTCAGTGCAAAGTTATTTAGTACTGCAAAAATATCCACGTGCACTGACTTTGAACTGTGCAAATATTCCATGAATGGGACCCTTGGTGTGTTGCAGTGTTTGTTCAATGTCACTCTCACTGTAGTGAAGCTTTCTCTGACACTACTCCCATGCTCTCTCCTTTTCAGTAGCTCAGCAGGTAAGGGTTTGTACATGAGGTGGACATGACAGTGGTGCACATGTGTTTATTCCTTTAAAAAACATAGAGGAGAAAAGTAAAATGACAACGACAAACCAGAAAAAAATGCTTTACTGTTTGTTTTTGAACAATTTTCTAATGCAATGGCTCCCAGCTCGATGGCACAGTAACAAAGATTCTGGGCCTCATTACGAGTTTGGAGGCAGCCATGCCCATAATAAGTGCATGGCTGCCTCCAAACTTGGTTCCGGGTCCGTGGTCCCTGAATGGGGAAATACCAGGCCATTCCAATTTTGGAGGGCCCAGTATTTCCCAATTCAGGGAACCCACACCATCCCCATAGGGCTCAATGGGAATGGGGAGCATGCTAACAATGGGCCCGTCAATGTCGGGCCCGTTGTTAGCATGCTGGTCCTCTCGCGGGACCCGCAAAGGACGTCTGATATGAGGGAACCTCGTAATGAGGAGGTACGGGATTAACAGCGCCGGCACCTTTACCGGCACCATTAACCTCTTACCACCTCACTTGTAATGAAGCCCGCTGTCTTTTAAACCAATGTCTTAAAATTGTTTCATATAGAATATAATAGCTTAGAAGTCTGTAATCTTTGGGGCTCCAGATGTTTTGGACTACAGCTCCCATATGCCCCGCCAAAGGGTATTGGGATTTGTAGTCCAAAACATCTGGAGATCCAAAAGTTGAAGTCTCCTGTAGCAGCTCTGGCCACAAACATCCGGTGCATCTCAAAGCTGCCTGTCTGAGCTATTCCATGCATACTGTTTGTCCAGAGCTCCGAGCCAGTGCTCTGTCTCACTACAGCATCAGGGCCTTTCCACTCTTTGAGTTGAAATGGGCCCTGAGCCAGTGGGTTCTGGGGGGCAGCAACTGTCCAATGTTCTCAGTCAGCAGTCTCCTAACATAGCAATATATTTCTGTCTATATTACTTTTGTTGTGGGGCTTTATATGTGCACTTTGCAGCGCTTGTCTTACACCCTGCATTTGCTGGAGCATTTGTGGCTGTCACTTCCCTTTCGGTATACAGAAGTGTTATCACCTCATTGCCTTTTCACACTGCCATACTTTCAAAAAAGTATTTGGATATTTGTGTGTCAAAAGTAGGGATGCCTTCTGGGCCTTTCCACTCTTGCAGTGAAAAGTGGCCATGAGGAGCAGGGAGGGCCTCAGCAACTACCTCATGTTGCAAGTCAGCAGTCTAATAAAACAACAATATATTTCCATCTATATTACTTTTGGTCAGGGGCTTTAAATGTGCGCTTTGCAGCACTCACTCTACAATCTGCATTTGCTTGTGGGGACGTAACTTAACTTGGGGTATACAGATTTGTTATCACCCCATTGTATGTTTGAAGAGGAAAATATGTCTTAATGAGGACAAGGCTGGTCACAGTGCTCACAGCTCACACATTTGGTACATTTCTTTCTCATGTTGGGTCAGAGGGCAGGCAGTCCTTTCCTGCAATCTCTTCAAGGCCATATGTCAAGTGAAGTCATTTCCTGTGATGTTGCAAGTTCAAAGTTCTGCTCACATAATTTCCTGTGATGTCATCTCCTGTAATTTCATCGGGGGATCCCATCATTATGCTAAGTACTATTTTGGAAACGTTAAGATTCCTACACATTTTTTGATCACAGAATGTTGGCATGTATGTGTCCAGCATGGTGGTAAAACGTTTTTGCATACTTTCAGCAGGTTGAGGCGTCCACCCACGTCCTACAGACAGCTGTGCACATGAACATTGCACTTGGTGTAGCCTACAAACACCCAGCTTATGTAAAAATGATCGCCGGACATGCGTTGCACTTTTAATAAGTCCGGGGAGGCCAACCCTGTTCAAAGCACACCTAAGCACAGCGCACAATGTATTCCACATAATACACTTCCAACGGAGAGCTGTCCCATTTGAGAGCATTCGCAACATCACTATGTCACTGCATCCATGCTGCGCGTGGGCCCTTATTTCCTGGACACGATGCAGGCCCTCACACATCAGAGAAGTACTATGTTCTGCAATGTACAGAATGTTATTGTGAAAGTACACACTTACAAACATCCCAAGTGTGCCATTGCACATGTAGCTATTTGTTTGAACAATTTAGTCCTCTGTTCCAGTTGCAAAGGCTCCACAGCAGCCCTACAAAAGGCCACACCCCAGAGCTGCTACGCATTCTGTTTTTGGCTTTGCAGAGCAGAGTAGTAGGCCACATTGCTTTGTGCTGGAGTTATTTTCGGAGCAATTCTGCTGTGCTATATTACCTTTGCAACTAATGGCAATCATGGCTGCTGCCTCTATGCTAGCTGCACCCACACCCTCACCCTCACCACCACCACCTGCTTCCGAAGGGCCTGGACAAGGGAACAGACATGCTCATGTAGTTAGGGATCAACAGGAGAGTTAGGATGAAGTTCAGCAAATCCCCAATGTCTGCAGCCAGCGTGACTGCCGGGTGTGGAAACTGTTTACCAGCATAGGAGACATGGCAAAATATCATGCTAACCAACTGAGATGCACTTACTCAGGTGCAGAAAACCTGGCTTTTACATCTATGGCACCACCTCCATGCAACAAGGAATCCTGAAATTGAAACACAAGGCAGCAGTGCGCAGGGTACTGCCCTTCCAACAATGCAGTAGGTTACTTTCCCCTACAGCATTCTCCACATCTGCTCCTCCCAACACCAAGGACACTCCCGTAGAGCAGCGGATCCCTAAAGCATCCTTGCAGACCATATGCTGCGCAGCACACCCTTACCTGTCAAAGGTCATTGTATTGTGCATGTACTGCGATGCAGTACTCTGCAGGGGGGAGCAACGAAGGGCTTGCGAAGGGCTTGCGAAGGGTTGGTCCAGAAACATGACAATGACTGCCGCCTACTTAAGTGAGGGCCACCCAACATCTTCCTCTCTCTGCACTTGCCCTATCTAATCCCTGTGGGTGATGCCCCTTCTGTGCCCTCCCTTCCTGTCCATTCCTTCTGTGTCGTGTGTTACAAGACCAAGAAAGATACACAACAACGGAAAAAGGAAAAAAGGAAAAATAAATGCTCCTTTCAGAGGTAAAAAAAGGAATTGCCAATGAAAGGATGCAAGCTGCCACGCAGCCTATACACTCCAGAGATTGCACAGTAAATATTGGGAGGCGTGGCTCTATGATAAACATTGCAGTCAGTTCAGGTAGAAAGGAATGGCTGTAAAAAGAGGCTTTTCGTCGTGTTTCTTTTCGTCTTGAAGGGTTGAAGTGCGCAACGCCTACTAGAAAAATGCTTGCTGTACTTCCAAAAAGGGCAGCAATGCATTTTGAACAGGTCACAGAAAAACCTGATTGCCAGGATCAGTAAGATGAGAGCCATTTGTGGGAAAGATCTTCGTTTTATTAAATGTAATATTTAGTGGATATGGCTGCATGTCAAAAAAGGCACAAATAGCCTTCTAGACAATGTGCCTCGCTTTCTCCATTTGCAGACAAAATGAAAAGAACACAGCCACATCTGTGACTGTGTTATGTGACAAGAAAGTATGCAGAAGTTTGGAAACATACTCATGACCTGCCCAAGAGACCTGCCCAAGTGCCGACTTCATCGCAAACTCCAGACAAATTCCAGTAACATCCCCTAAACTTTTCCCTCCACAATGAATAATAGTAATGTCTAGATGATCGCCAAAGTGGCACAAAGAGGAACCAAAATCAGCCACTTTATAGCACGCACTCCATCCCAGTGCACATCCACATCATAGAATCCAAAATGAGCAGCCACTGCACAGTGTTTTGCATTCATAATTCAACCAATGTATCTAGGACTTCCCCAAAATCCATACACTCTGCCTCATGAAACACACAGCCATAACCATAATCTTCTCCATCGCTCTCTACAAATATACCTTCTACCACATTTTCTGCGTACACACCACACCCACAAACCTTATTGAGCAATCTCTTGGCCTTCACAGTCCTATTTCCATGCCAGCCATCCTCAAAAAGCCCCAGATGTGGCACGTGTAATCCTGGAACTACCGCAGTGTCCACAAACTTATTGTGATTTGTGCGGGAGTGGGGGAATACATTTCAACCAGGGGAGGGGATTTCATCTTTAGCGGTGGCTCTGAAAAGAACCTTTTTTTTGCAGGTACTTCTAAACAAACACCTTTATTTTCAACCTCTTCAACGCATCCTGTATATTGTAAAACAAAATACAATTTCCAATGGTGGATAAAGAAATGCCATGTGCATTGAAAAGGTACACATTCCGAGACTTAATGATGTAATTGTCACAGGAGATCATCCCAGCAGTGCACACAAAATCACACATGCTTCTGTTGATAAGACACCTTCCGAACTCTGGCTGGGGACAAAGTACATTGGGATAGTCCCGTATTCTTCTTGGTGGTATGGATGAGAAAACCACCTTGGCAGTGGGAACAATCTGCTTCACTGCTTCATCAATGTCTTTAGTTGATGGAACAAACATGAACAAGCCATGTAACCCAAATGCAGTCCTTCATAGTGCACCACGACAACATGACCAGTGGCAAAAGTGTCCACTTCTCTGCAAAGTTCACGCACAACGGCAAAACTGCACACATCAACACTTCACCACAAAGCCTCCACTCCTTCCAAATTGAAATTGCCATCAAAATCTCTTTCCAGGGCATACCTCTGCAGATCTAGCACAAAGGCATCACCCATGATCAACACTGTGCGTCTCTCCATCTCTGCCAGCCTCACTCCACAGAGTAGTGAAAAAAGTATTACTGACCCTTCCTGTGGATCACACCCTCAGCACCTGATTGGATAATCCCCACAGTCCCACTCCCATGCCCAGTATGGTGAGAAGGACAGGATGTGGCACGTGCGCTTCCCCAATTACCGCAAGGCCCGCGCCCAAGTAAAGCAGGAGCAGTCCTTCTTCCCTTTCCTTTTTTTTCCAGCACTCCCTCATTGGGTATTGTTAAATAATCACACATGCATCCACCAATAACATCCAAGATCTCCATGTAACACTATCAGTTCTGTACAACACTCCATATGTACCGTTAAACATTCAGAGTGCAAGTCTTGTGTGATTCAAAAGCACCTCCAGTAGAGAATTCTGTGAAACTATCCAAGAATTTGCATCCACATCGGCACCCATAACCACAAAGTACATGTATATGTATTTTTTCAACAGTATTTTTACACCTCTGTTATACGTGCCTCTGAGCAGGGCATCTGCCACTGAACCTCCATAACATACTCAAAAACCATACTGTCATCTCTCCCATCACCTACCATCAAGTACCACTTCAATGGTACATGCTTGGAAAGTTATCATTTACCCATATCAGCCATTGTAATATCCAAACAGGAACACTCCTTTTTCCTTCCAACAATGATACAAATTTTTCTCCACACTAACGCATCTCTTTCAAAATGTGTAAAATTATCGCACAAAAGCAGCACTGAATGTATCCTACCAACGTAAACCATGTGAATACATTGCATGCATAAAAACAGGGTGCCTACCACTTAGCTTGCACACTTCACAGAATGTAACATTAGTTTCAAAGTCAAATAAATATATGGGAGCATTGACAACATTACCAATCGTAAATGTGGATACATAAATCCAAGAAGTGTAATAATTGCTGTACTAATATAGGAAGCATATATGTGCAGAAAAGTTAATGGAATTTCACACGCAAACACATTTTCCTTTCCAAGCTGTACACCTTTCAAAACCTTTGTCTCACCTTTCAACTAGGACTAATCTATTTGCAAAGTAAATAGCCCTACTCAAATGCACACACTTGCCAAACAGCACATCATACAGTACATTTACAAATGAACCACATACCCCCTTACCAACAATGCTGATGCTCCCAAATCCCCAATCATATACAAAGTCTTCCAATTAAAGACCCACACTAAGTCATCCTGCCAACACATCCCCCTACTTTTTTTATGTAATGCATTCGCCAAATGGAGCCATTATGCCATTACCAAACATATTGTCTTAATGTTTTCTTTAACAGTTGCAGTAGCCACCACTGTCCTAAAAGCCAGTGGCTTGTCAACTTCAAAATGCAACCCAAAAGGAGCCTACTCTCAACAGCCAACAAAGTAAGTGCAATGGTATCGTGGAGGTGCACCTCTTACTAAGACAGTGCAATGTTCTTGTATATTAAGGTACATAATTGCATCAACCCACTGGTATTTCCTTCATGCTTAATATGTGCACTTCAGCAGTTGCCCACTTTGTGATATCACGCGCCAGCATTATAGTAACTCCCAAAATAGCAGTATAGTGTTCCCACCATAAACTAACACACCATTACACGATCACACACCTGTATCTGTATTCCTATACTCATATTCATCCATTCATGCACAGATGCACACACATATATCACAAAATGCGCAGACCTACACTTTTCTTTTTTCTCCAGCAGCTGCTACAGAATGCCTACCAAAAAGGAACTCTGTAGAAAACAATGCAGAAATAGCCCAGCTCTACCTAAAAGCATAGAAAGTAGCCATGCACCCCTAGCACATATTGTACAGAAAGTTGAAAGAAAACAGCTAATACAGACACAAAGTTAAAATGAAAGCACCTACAAGTAAGGAGAATGTAATGCCTCTATCAAAATGTAGAAATGAAAACAAAGCGAGTGAAAGGTACTGAAAAGAGTGCACTGTCACTACTGGTAATGGAGTATGTTCAAATGCTAATGACACCACAAGGAAGCATTCCAAAAAAGTATGTTTACATAAAATGTTCCACCACAGAGTCCTTCACAACCTTATAAGTAGAGGGGAGAAAAAGTAATCATGGAAACTGTTGTAAACAATGCAATGCTCTTAAAACGAAAATTATTTCAAATAAATTTAATGAGAAAGAAGCCACTAACAACATTACTCTGTAAAGTACCACCACTACTTAGAAGCAATCGCAAAATCAGCATAGATACCTTACAAAATCATTACAGGTCAGTGGAGGCACATCACCAGCACATAGACATACTTCAATGAGAAATCATACAAACAAGAGCAAAGAAACTGAATTGCCATACATAGCACTGTGCGAGGGTATGAAAAGGTACACAATAGCAAAACAGAAGAAGAAACACTACTTTCACAAATATCCCCAGCAAACTTACATGTCACTGTCTATGGTACCGAACCAATGTGGCGCATCTAAAAATCGCCTTCCACACAATTTTGTAATGGTCACCACAACTCGATGAAGTCGTTGCAGCAGTTCTTCAAGCACCATGTAAAAGTCAGCAACAACAGAAAAAGTAAAATTCTACAAACTGTGAACTCCTGTCCACAGGAGAACGAGGACATTTGTTAGCCTCTATTTCTGGACCTCCTTTCAAAAGTACCTTCCACCATGTCCAAATGTTAGCAACAAACCATTGTACTGTAAGAATTCTCATTTATAAAGTGCAGTGAGCAAAACGTACACAGACATAAAACTGCCTGGTCCATTCAAATTTTCATACACATGTGGTTTAAATTAGCATGCAAATGTAGCAAGCAATGGTGTATTGCAAATGGCACTATTTGTTTAAAACATTTATTAAAAAGGCTCACACCAGTTGTGTTTGCAATAATAGGCCTGCACAGAAATGGTGCACACAATCCTGGAAACAATTACAGGGGCTCAGGAATAAGGCAGGAATTGGACCACTGTGCTTGAATGGTAAATGCACATTAAATAAACAAATAAATCCACAGGAAGTGGTAATGTACTTACTGCAGGTATTGCAAAGCAAAAACATACCCATAAAGGAAATCTTTCACATTTTCTACATGTGGAAACATACATGCACTCTCTGCAATCATATCATTCAGGAAGAAGGCTCTAACAAACACTTTCTCTATGTATGTATACCTAACTGTGATTCCATTCCTTTCAGCAGGTGGTACAAAATGCAAACCATAGCATATTTTGTAGGCCTTCCAATTCCGATAATCGTTTCTACTTACATATGCAATCCCATAGGCAATATATAAAATGAATGCTTTCAACGTACAATGAAGTTGGGAAAATAAAGTAACTGCAAGCTTACTGCCTTCACACACGGACAGGTGTCATTTGGAAACAAAACGTTCACACCAATAGGCGGAAGGTAACACACAGGCGACACAACCAGGTCAGGTCACTATGCTTCGTACATTAAAAAGCACCTACATTTTGAAGAAGTTCTAAAGGAATGTGTTTCCTTTCATGAAGGAGAGGCCCAGAAATCTCCTTCCCCAAAGGCACTAAATTGCGCAAAATGGCCCTGCCACCCACGTATGCGCAGACATTGCACAACAAGTCTGCCAATATGCTGTTGATATGTAACTCACTGCACATATAAATAGTAGATAGGGGCCGTAATGTACTTGTATATATTGTGTCAGCTGTACATTCATTGCACCATGTATAAAGTACCAACATGTCTCCAGGTACGTAAAAGGAAGTTCTACATAACTGGAGTACTTAGCATCGGAAATGCATGATGAAATGGTAACACGTTGCCGCCTGATTTTGTTTTTGTAGAAACCCTTTGGCTATGCACCCAAGAGCCTAGTCCTTGACCACACCCACCGCAATGTTATGCAGTCATGAAGGCAAACATGTGGCCAGGTACCAGAACCCACAAACGTAATCACTGGTACTCCTACCCAACCCCGCACCATAATACTGCCATGCATACAAACATGTAGACAGTTAGCAGAATCCACAAACATAACACAGCCTCCCGCACCTCTACTCACTTCCACTCACATAGTTTTTTACTATAGCCTACCAAACCACAAAATCTTCAGAACATTGACCCTGCCCCCAGCAGTGTATTAAGTACAGAGAATATATAGAACAAGAAGAGTCAAGGCTACCTCTCCCTTCAGCGCTAAGTGGAGGTTGACACATGACTGGAGTCTAGTGTAACATAATTAGATTACACTAGTTAGGCACACATATAGTTAAAACAAGATGTATTATAAAAGGGAATTTACAAAATGGTGACAATTTTTCACAATACTCAGTACATAGATGTTTGATGAGCTCTAGGACATTACATAGCACGTTACAAAAAATGTCGACACTATGTTTGGTGTTTCTGGTTCGGATAATTATTTGGTTCTAAAGTGCATTCATCTAGTGGCATGATTCACAGAAGAATTCCAAACTGTCATCAGGACTCGCAGAGCTTGAGAACAAAAGAGTTGGGTAGAGAGGGCGGTAGAGCCCCCTGTCAACCATTGACCTAAAAACAATATAAAAAATAGTGCATAAATGCCATTGCATTGGGGTATGCCTAAGAAAAGGTCTAGAGAGAAGAAGGGTGTCAACATACCACTGGTCAATGGTGAGTGCCTTTGGGCTGGGAACTATGGCTCCAAAAAAGATGTTGGATTACAACCTGCAAAGTTCAGGTGGAATTTATCAATACATGATTTATAGAGTAATCAAATTAATTGATGAATGAAACATTTAGGAAAGTATTGGTTACCTGTTGTGATGATCCAAGAGAGGATCAGTGCATGGATCGCGTGTGGTACTTGGCTCCAGTGTTGATCACAAATAGACACAGCAGTGTTCAATGGTGTATTAGGATAGTTTGCATATTTTTCTCCAAGGAATCTAATGTGGTTATTCAGGGGACATGTTTCCTGGTAAGGAAGTATTAATCCTTTTTTATTATGCATTGAAGCATGTATGACACTGAAAAACAAGTTTGTGGATCATGACTAAGATCTGATTCGAGACAGGGTGACAAAGAATGGTGTCTCTGTTTACAGGGACAGCTGGTGGCAAAAAGCTCATGCTGTTATTGGGTCATCCTAATCATAGAGCCGGCCCAAGAAGAAGCTGAGTCACAGAAATAATAACTTCAAGATCTGGAAGAAAAAATCACTAAAGATTCCGTGATCCCTAATATAAAACAACAACTGGAGAAAAACAACGAATAAATCGTCAAATTTAAAAAGTTTACCCTTGATAAAAAACAAATTGTAAACTAAAGAATGATATTCAAAACTATCATCAAGAAAACACATATCCCTATTTAGTCTATGGCTTTTACCAACAACTTAATGCAAACTTAACATCTGGAGGATTCAACCAATGTCGTCCTAGACGTAAATTTCTGATGTTTTCAAATAGCTCAAACAGCAGCGATTCAGACACAACCATTTCAGGCCCTTCCACCTCAAGTGGACAACAACAAGGACGACGAGGGAAAACCAGACCACCATGACCTCTCGGAATGAGGACCCATCAGTGGGTCCCTCCACCACAAACACAGTAATTACAATCTTCAATCTCAGCAATCACATGTTAACTAAAGATGAAACAGAAGTACTTAGTAAAAGATTAAGCTTCATACCAAAAACAAATGTGGATAGGTTCACGACTGAAGTTAAACTTAGGACAGTTTTTAGAACTGTGCGCCTTAAGTATTTTTTCTGTGATATAGCTGAGAAAGACCTCCCTCCATCAACCGGCCTAAAACCACCATCTACTTTCACTTCCCTGTCCTCCATGATTTGTCCAGAAATCCTGGCATTCGAAAACAATATCATCCATGATGTGTCTAATCTGTTCAGTAAGAACACCTACTTTGCGGACAATTTAACTAAACCACAGAGAACTGCACTCAAGCCCCTTGAAGGCGACCATGAATTCCTGATGAAGCCTGCAGACAAAGGTGGCGGCATCGTCCTCTGGTCTTGCGAGCTCTATGAAATAGAAATCAAGAAACATCTAGAGAACAACCACTTTTACAAAATAATTGATATAAACCCCACTACCAGACTCTCCAGTGAGATTGACAGTTTAATGACTCATGCACATAACGAAGAATGGATTGACGATAATGGAAAAGCATTTCTCACTAAGAAACATCCAACAATCCGGCATTCTATTTACTACCAAAAATCCATAAGAATTAATTCCAATCACCGGGCAGACAGATTGTATCGGGATTCAACTCTATCCTTGAGCCTTTATCTATTTATGTTGATTGTTTTCTACGCCCCTTTGTCGCAAAAAAGAAATCTTTCATACAAGAAACCACAGCTATGATCACTATTCTGAAAAATATGTCCACTGAACAGAATGATATTCTCGTCACTTTAGACGTTGAATCCCTCTATACTAGCATTCCCCAAAATGAATGCCTAGACATTCTAAAGATCTACCGTGACAAAAGAACATCCACAAGAGTACCTACCGATTTTCTACTCGCATACACAAGATTGGCATTGACTGAAAATGTCTTTATATACAAAAAGACTTTCTTTAAACAGTGCCATGGAATGAGTATGGGTGTGATATTCGCACCAGACATTGCTAATCTCTACATGGAAAACTTTGAAGAATCTAATATCTACTGTAACAACAACCACTTTTGGCAGAATATAATAGATTGGCGTCGCTACATCAACAATGTCTGCCTAATCTGGTGAGACTCTGATGAACATCTGTCTGAATTTCTCCACTGGTTGAACTCAAGGAACACCTCCATTAAATTCACTATTCATTCCAACAAGACTCATATACCTTTCTTAGACCTTGCCATTTAAAAAACTACGGATAATGTTCTAGGCTCCACTCTTTACCAAAAACTTACATCTAAAAACACTCTGTTAACATACTCCAGTTTTCACCCAGCCAGTCTAAAAGAGAAGATACCTTATGGGCAATTTCTTCACATAAGGCGGAATTGTTCCACACTACCAGACTTTGACCTTGAAAGCAAAGACTTCACCATCCATCTAAAAGAACGTGGCTACCCAACCCACATCATTTGAAGGTCGCGTAAGAGAGCTAGACACATGAACAGTGTCTGACCCCTAGACCCAGAGAAGAGAAGACGGCCATAATTACATGCGTCACGACCTTCACACCAATCAGCAACCAAGTAAGTAAGACTGTATTAAAACATTGGAATATTTTACACACCAAATCCTTTATACCTGATAAACCACGGTTTGCATTTAAAAGGTCTAAGAACCTGAAAGACCGCCTTTGCCATACATATGAAGAACCAAAAACTACAGTTAACACTCAAACCTTGTGGCATCTACCTCCAGCTGTCGGCCATTTTAAATATGGGTCATGCTACGTTTGCTCACTCACAAAAGATCCAAAATAAATCGATTCATATGGCACCAGCTGGCACTATCGCAGCTTCACTAACTACAGAACCAAGTGCTCTGTATATGGGATAAAGTGCTCCTGTGGACTAATTTACATTGGCATGTGCAAGCGAGAAATTCGTCAAAAGATCTGCGAACACCACTCCTGCCTTAAAAATGCCATTGAAGACAAACCAATGGTAGCCCATTTCACAAATACACAGATTCCTTCTGGTTTGTGATACAAACAGTAAACAACCCTTTCCGTGGTGGATACTGGGATTTACAACTCAAAAAAACTTGAGCGAAAATTGATATATCGCTTCGATTCCATCAAGAAAGGCCTAAATGTGCCCATTGAATGGAGCCTCTTTTTCCACTAATTCAACTCAGTCTTTCCCCTTTTTGATTATTCTGTTTATTTTACAACAGTTTACACAACTGTAATCTATGTTAAAGCAGGGTTCCCTTCAGTCATTGTTTCGGATCCTCACCACCATCTCTGGCTAGAACCCCTATGTTCAAAATGTGTTCATGTTGTATTGTCTGACATATAACAAAAAACCCTGATTGGCAGACTCATCATTTTCTCCATGAGATTCATATGCATACTAGTGATTGAATTGTAAATTATCTGTTTTAAAATCATCTTTAAAAACATCTTTGTACATACAAAATTGTAGTTCAACAGAGCTTGCATTCACTCCTCTGTGCCATGCCAAAAAATTGTACATATTGATGACTGATACTTTTCGTGATGTATGTTTAAATGTTAATACTTATGATGCACATACTTACACCATCTTCATACTATACCATGCACATTGAGGCTCCCATTACACTGCCCTTTTGGCTTCCCTCTACTTGCCCAGGGCCCCCGCCATTTTCTCGACGCTTGTCTGAGTCTTTTATGAATTTCCAGGCCCTTGTTGCCCTAGCAACCGAACACTGCCTTGATATTTTCAAGGTCGCACTATGCGTGCGCGAACAAGAGCCACTGTCTTTGCTCTTACGGCATAGACTCAGCAGCGGCCAGCACTTTCGGCATTCTAATTCAGGTACCGTACCTCCTCCCCACCCTTCGATCATACAGAGCGTGTGTTCTAATATATGATGTATCTGTGCTTTTCTAATTCAGTCACTACACACCACTTCACCGGCAGTATGAGTTTCCTTCAATCACAAGCATCGGGAATTACAGCAAGGCGGCCCCGCCTTTGGTCTACAAACTCCATTAGCAGTATCACTTGCCTCAATTTCTTTATCAGTACTACTACTTAGGGAGCTTTACTAACCTTCTTTGCCATGTGTTATCTGGCACTTGTCGCCTTATCAACTGAATGCTCTGACAATACCCATAAGCACGCATCACGCATGCGTTGATGAGAGACACGCTTCTTACCTTTGCGACCTCTCCAATACAGCGGTAAGCTTCTTTTGCTCTCATCTTCACTTTGACTCACAGAACACAAATGTTATTTTTCGATTGACACCTATCCAGCACAGCCATTATCACGCCGTTCACTCACAGCATGAGCGTTTTGCCACCAGCCGTCACCGTAAACAGAGTACCATTCTTTGTCACCCTGTCTCGAATCAGATCTTAGTCATCATCCACAAACTTGTTTTTCAGTGTCATACATGCCTCAATTTGTAATAAAAAAGGATTAATACTTCCTTAGCAGGAAACATGTCCCCTGATAACCACATTGGATTCCTTGGAGCAAAATATGCAAACTATCCTAATACACCATTGAACACTGCTGTGTCTGTTTTTGATCAACACTGGAGCCAAGTACCACACGTGATCCATGCACTGCTCCTCTCTTGGATCACCACAACAGGTACCCAATCCTTTCCTAAACCTTTCATTCATCAATTAGTTTGATTACTCTATAAATCATTTATTGATGCATTCCACCTGACCTCTGCAGGTTGTAATCCAACTTGATAGAAATAAACAATGCCATCTTTTTTGGAGCCGTCGTTCCCAGCCCAAAGGCGATCACCATTGACCAGTGCTACGTTGACACCCTTCTTCTCTCTAGACCTTTTCTTAGGCATACCCAATGCAATGGCACACATATTTATGCACTATTGTTTATATTGTTTTTAGATCAATGGTCAACAGGGGGATCGAACGCCCTCTCTACCCAACTCTTTTGCTCTCAGGTTCTGTGAGTCCTGATGACAGTTCGGAATTCTTCTGTGAATCATGCCACTAGATGAATGTACTTTAGAACCAAATAATTATCCGAACCAGAAACACCAAACATAGTGTTGGCATTTGTTGTAATGTGCTGTGTAATGTTCTCTAGCTCATCAAACATCTATGTACTGAGTATTGTGAAGAATTGTGAACTTAACTCGTTTTTTGCACACACAGTTGATATTTCTTTCTGTTTTGTTTCGATGTCACCATTTTGTAAATTCCCTTTTAGAATAAATCTTATTTTAACTATATATGTGCCTAACTGGTGTAATCTTATTATGTTACATTAGACTCCAGTCGTGTGCCAACCTCCACTTAGCGCTGAAGGGAGAGCTAAAACTCTTCTTGTTCTATATTTTCTCTACTATACCCTCATGAGTCAGGCCCCCCTTTACCAAAAAAGAGGGTATCCAGCCTTTCTGCATTACTTAAGTACAGAGAAGCAATACATCACAATACAATACAGTTCAGTACCCTGTAATCTGCACAATGGCCACATCACAACCACATTAAACATCCACTACAACCCTATGCACTTCTTTACACACAGTATTCCAACACATCATCCAGTGGACACACTGCAGGACTGTTGACTCCATCATGGCCAGTCGTTCACCCAAAACTGTAGGATGTGCTAACAATCACCACACCCATTCAACAATACGTAAAATACTGACACACCACACACACACAAGGCAACAATGTGAAACCTACTTACAACTAGTGGACATACTATTTGGAGAAAGACCTCCATCCATACATCCAAGGGGGCTTACCACATACAACACAGCCTAGAGCACCCTATGCGAAAATGCTCATGTCATGTGCAATCCACTCCCCATCTCCAATTGAGCCTGCCAGCACTCACCGCAGAAAGAGTTCGCCTCAGGACTTCTTCTTCCGTAACGAAGGCTGCCTGCAGTCACTATACAAGCTAGTCCCCTGAGGAGGTACCCGCAAGTTGGTGCACTATGCACAGATTCACCCCCCCTTTCCATCCCCTCATCCCACCACCATATGCCGGAACGCATGTTTTCCAGCCCCTTTCAGTGCCGTACTTTCCTCGGCTACAGCATGGCGGTGTTACCCAAACTTATGATGCACATCACACTTCCCTCCAGCCAACCACTGGCTGTGTTCAATCTCCGCCGACATCACGCCACACTCCAGGCCATTCAGACCTTTGACAGCGGCGCGAACAGGGGAATGGAACCACAGAGCGGAGCCAGATATCAGTATTCTTTTGAGCGGTACATTTTACCTGCTTTTAAGAAAAGTACAGGACTGATTATCACAAAATGTACAAAAGCATGCTTTCCAGACCAAGCCACCGCTCCTGCCACAAATTTCATGAAAATCCTTCCAACGGTTTTGGGCTGTACGCATGTGCAAAGTTTTTGTCCATTCAGTCTATGGAGAAAAAAAAATGTTTGGGACCCACCCTATAACTTTGGCCCCCCTGTACGAAACCTCACCAAACTTCCCAGAACAATTCCGAGCGGGCCATAAACTTATTTTGCAAAGTTTCATGCAAATTCGTCCAGAGATAGCGAAGCTATAAGCCGGCCAAAAAGTGGTCTACCTGATGTGACGTGCGAGTCACGTTGCGCGCATGCGTGAGCCTCGTTCGGGCTACACGCATGCGCAGTTAAATAAAGTGCGCCCGTGCCGGCAGTTACGGCCGGGATGCGAAACGGCCAACACCGTGTCCCATGTATTCCTGTGTGAATGTGCGCAGGAGTTCATGCAGGCAGGCCCGAGGCACGGACGGCCACACAACATCGTGGTGACGAGGCGGGACACCAGCGGGGCGCAGAGTGAATGTTTTTATTTTCACAACGCTGCACCGCGGTATGTTACAAACCCGGCGCGAACACAACGGAGGTGTTTTCATGCTTCGTAGACAGCAGTAGCGGCCTGAAAAGGTGCTTGTGCGCTGCTTTTTACCTGAAAAGGCTCTCACAACCGAATTTTTGGAAACCCTGCAGTCTTCACCAAACAGGAGGACTGTACCTCAACTAGCCGCCACCACCCAGGGGCAGCTGGTGCAACATTCAGGCAACTTGGAGGTTCAAGGACCGCGCAGTGTTTCAAGATACGTCCACTAGTCATCCAAGGCAGGTTTGCGGCCTCGAACCCACCACGAGGTGCCTGTGCGACCTGTGAACATGGCAGAGAGCGACGGCGAACAAGAAGAAGCGAGACTGGTGGTAAGGAGGCAACAAGGGGCGTTACTTCCCATGCAAGAGTTCGACACGACGGGGCCCCCTTCCAAACTAGGCCTGAGGTGGCTGCTGTGGATCAAGAAATTAGACATGTACTTTACTGCGACGGGGGAAACCGATGACGACGCAAAGAGAGCCACCCGGTGGTACTCGGCGGGCATGGACGTATTACGCACCTATGAGTCCCTGAATCTACAGGTAACAACCTATGACGCCGTCAAAGCTGCTCTTGAGAACTACTTTATCCTGTTATCCAATGTGGACTACGAGAGATTCCTGTTCTGCGGCGAAAAGCAGCGGGAAGAGGAGTCACTCGACCAGTTTTGCGCTCGCCTGCGTCAAATGGCTACAACTTGTCGGTGGGACAATGAGGAATCCATGGTTTGAAATCAGGTCCTCCAAGGCTGTGGCTCAGGCAAGTTACGCAGGCAAGTTTTGAGGGAGCCGGGTTGGACTCTACAACAAATTTTGGACAGCGGCAGGATTTATGAGCTGGCGGAGTCAAGGGCGGCCAAAATGGATGCCTCAGTGCGCCCGGGAAAAGTGGAGGAGGCTTTTGCCATTGGCAAACAGGGAGCGTCGAAGGCTAAGTCGGTCCAAAGGCGCCAGGACACGGGGTCGGTGCAAGGGGCGTCATACTGTGGATATGACCTTCTACACTCCGAAAAGTGTACGGCCAAGTCGAGAACATGCGGCAGATGCAACAGTCCTGGTCATTATGCACGGATGTGTCGTGCTCCTGCCCCGGTGACTGTACAGAGTGGCCCCGCCAGGGCGTTTGGCGGAAGTTCAAGGAGGCAGAGGAGCGTTGCCGTACTAGAGCAGGAAATGCAGAGTCTCAACTTGGCAGAGGAAGAGGAAGAGGAGGAATAGGAGGTGTTCTCATTTCAAGTTTGGCCATGGGGGCGAGGAAGAAGAGGCAACTGAAGTGTTTTGTGGACATTCAAGGGGTGCCGACACAAGTACTGGTAGACACGGGAGCCTCGGTATGTGTACTGGCGTCCGACCACTACCGGTCCATTTCGGGCCCACCGGCGCTGGACGTTTCAACGGCGAAAATATTCACGTTCGGAGGAGATACACCGCTCCCCATCAAGGGTGTTTTCGTGGCACCGCTGTCCAGAGGAGGCAAGACCATCAAAGCTTGTTTCTTTGTCACAGACGTGAGCCCTCACTCTCTACTCAGTTGTGCAGCTTCTGAGGCCCTCGACCTAGTGCATTTCGCATGGGAAGTTTATCAAGTCGACATAGAGCAGTTACTGGGCAAGTTCCCAGGCATTTTCGAAGGCGTGGGGAAACTGAAGGCTCCTCCGGTACGTCTGCACATAGATGACACCGTCAGGCCTACGGCGCTCAAGCATCGTAGAATCCCGTTCCACCTCAGGGAAAAGGTTGAAGAGGAGCTTCGGTCGCTGGTGCAGATGGACATCAATGAGAGGGTGGAAGGCCCTACGCCCTGGGTCTCACCCATTGTGGTAGCCCCCAAGCCGAAGCAGCCTGGAGCGGTGCGTATATGCGTAGATGTGCGTCTCCCCAACGCCGCCATCAAGAGGGAGAGACACATCACACCCACTCTGGATGACATTATAGGCGAACTGCAAGGCGCAAGAGTGTTCTCAAAGTTAGATTTGCGAGCGGGCTACCATCAGCTTGAACTCCACCCAGACTCCAGATTCATTACGACGTTCACGACGCATGAAGGCCTGTACCATTTTAAGCGCCTGACTTCGGCATTTCCTCAGCTGCCGAAGTCTTCCAGAACACGATCAGGGGGGCGCTGGCGGGCCTAAAAGGTGTTTTGAACATGAGTGATGACATTCTAGTGTTCGCAGAATCTGAATCGGAACACATGAAGAGGCTGGAGTGCACACTAAAGAAGTTGGATGATTTGGGACTCACCTTACATTGCGAAAAGTGCAAATTTTTCAAGGACAGGATCAGGTTCTTCGGATTCATCTTCCATGCCAGCGGTGTGTCTCCGGATCCGGCAAAGATTAAAGACATTTGTGAGGCCGACGCGCCCCAATCCCCTACCGAGGTGAGGAGTTTCTTGGGGATGGTCAATTACTGTGGGTGCTTTATCAGAGGGTTGGCCTCCCTGTCGGAACCTCTCAGGGCGTTGACCAGGAACGATGCCGTGTGGACATGGGAGAGGGAGGAGCAAGAGGCCTTTCAGCGCCTCAAGAATGCTCTGTCGGATGATGACACCATGGCGTATTTCAACCCATCAGTTGAATCAGAAATTGTTGTAGATGTGAGTCCCGTGGGTGTTGGTGCAGTGCTACTACAGCCAGACAAAAGAGGGGAAATGAGACCCATCGCGTATGCGAGCAAGGCACTCTCTGACACTGAAAGGCGCTACTCACAAATTGAAAGAGAGGCTCTAGCTATTCTGTGGGGCTGTCACCACTTTCGGCTATACATTCTGGGCAAGCCCGGGGTGGTCGTGACTGACCATAAGCCATTACTGCCCATCCTGGCGGGAGTATCGTCTAAGATGCCTCCCAGAATCGAGCGGTGGATGCTGGCCCCGATGGAGTATGGGGTGAGGCTCGTGTACAGGCCAGGCACCAACAACCCGGCGGACTATCTGTCGAGCCACCCCAACAAAGGGAGTGGGGGCCTGAACGAGGAAGTGTCGGAATGCCAAGGACTACTCTGCCACGTCGTGGAAGGGGCATTGCCAGTGGCGCTATCGAGACTCACCATCGATACTGAGTCATCCAAGGATGAGGTGTTCCACAATATCAAGGCGGCGGTGAGGAGTGGTGACTGGAAAGCTGTTCTAAGGAACAACTCCAGGCGGAAGCTAGAAGCCCAGAAGGACCTTCAGGCGCTCTGGAAGGTGAGGGATGAGTTGTCCATTTCGGATGATGGGCTGCTACTGAGAGGGAGACAAATTGTGATTCTGCAAGCCTTGAGGAATCGCGTCCTGGAGTTAGCACACATCGGGCACCAAGGGGTCGTCAAGACCAAGGCGAGGCTCCGTCTGAATGTGTGGTTCCCCGACCTTGAGGGGATGGTAGAGCGCTTTGTGGGAAGGTGTCTGCCATGTCAAGCCGCGGCTCCCGGGGACAAGGCCCCACCAATTAGGTCAATGGAATGAAGCGAGAAGCCCTGGTGAACTGTACACATGGATTTCGGATCGACTGGTCGGGGCATGTACTTTTTAGTGGCCATGGACCAATGGTCGCGATACCCGGAGGTGGAGGTGTTGGAACACACCGCGACTGAATACACCACTAGGGACCTGGACAAAATGTTCGCGACTCATGGGTTCCCAGAAATATTATGCTCGGACAATGGGCCCCCGTTCACAGGCAGTATTTTCGCCCAGTACCTCAAAGACAGAGGCATTCACCACCGGAGAGTATCCCCTCTGTGGCCTCGCACCAATGGGGAGGCCGAAAGGTTAATGCGCACTTTGAACAAAGTGCTAAGAATTTCCGCTCACAGAGGGGAGGACCTTCCCAAGAAGCTAGTGGAATTCCTAATAGAGTACAGAACAACCCCACACCAGTCCACAGGGGTAGCCCCCGCTGAAGCGCTGTTCGGATGCTGCCCCAAAGGCATGATACCAGGCGTCATTGACAACGAGAATGTCAGAGAGGATTGCATGGCATGAAACCAGCTAGAAAGTGAAAGAAGGGGTCTACAAGACAAAGAGATACGCGTGGGGGATGCGGTGCTGGTCCGTAACCGCCACCCCGAGGGCAAGTTGTCATTGCCCTACGAACCCCACCCGTGGAGAGTCACACATGTAAAAGGGACCATGGTGACGGCAGCCTGTGCCCGTGGCACAGTCACTCGCAACAGGTCCTTCTTTAATCGAGTCGACACTTCAGCGGATACGAGTCAGCCGAGCGAGAGCAGGGTTTCCGAGGAAACCCCGGAGGGTCGAATGGAGGACATCCAGAGGGAGCCTGGCACAGCTGAGGATGGCCTCCGTGGAGCTGCACCAGAGATGTCCAGGTACCGGATGAGGAGGGGTCGCCGACCGCCCTCATACCTCAAGGACTATGTCCTGGACTCGGGAGACTGAGCCGGGGTGTGTGAAGTCGTTTCTCTGGGAGTAAGAAAATGTTGGGGGGTGTTCCAAGTTTGAACTGTTATTTCCACGTATGTTGGGTTTGTGTTTTCGTTAAAGAAAAAAAGGGATGTGATGTGCGAGTCACGTTGTGCGCATGCGCGAGCCTCGTTCGGGCTATGCGCATGCGCAGTTAAATAAAGTGCGCCCGTGCCGGCAGTTACGGCCGGGACACGAAACGGCCAACACTGTGTCCCATGTGTTCCTGTGTGAATGTGCGCAGGAGTGCATGCAGGCAGGCCCGAGGCATGGGCGGCCACACAACACCTATGAGATGAGCATCTTAACCATAACTACTCGGCCGTTAACACGGGACGTGTGTTAAGTAATTAAAATTGCCATAGCATACATTCCCAGGGATACACCCTTGTTTACTGTGTCCTCTCCCTTAGAAACTGTCGAAAACAACTTCCAAAACCTTACATTGTTTTTGTATTTTATTGCTTGAAGAATTTCTTTCCACATCCCTTTTCCATGTTGTTTCTTTTTGTTAGTAATCATCTTCATATAGTTTAATCTGTTTGCGGCGAATCACTCCTATCAAATTTCTCACATTTCTCAAACAATGCGGAAGATATTGCTTAGCATTCTTAGATTCATTTTCATACCTCTGATCCTCCTTGCTGTTGCTTCCCTGACTCCACTACATGGTTTAGTAACCCGGGGCTTGACGTTGTCAATCATTTCATCATAAGTTCCCAGTAATACTTTCTTCAATATAGTTGAGTTTATGAGCACCCTTTAGAAGGTGATTTGGATTCCTCGATAGATGCATAACATTATCTCTTCTTCATTCACATCCACCCATTTCACAGTACGCCTAGCATGCCGAGAGATATTAATTGTCATGTTGCTATGGATAGTATTGCTTAACAGGAGCCTTAGTAAATATATATTTAAAACTAATGTGAATTATCTATGATCACTAGCAGATCTCAGGATAACCTTAAACTCTTTCAGCATTGTCCATGCCTGTACCGAGTAGAATGTAATCGATATGACTGCATCTTGTGACACTAACAAAAGTTGTTTTTGTTGGGTGATGATCATGGTCACTTACTTTCATTACATGCTCTTACATTTAATGAGGACCATATCCTTTAAAGTCTGTAATATCCCATGCCATGTCTTCATCATCTAATAGTCTATTGGGTAACCCCAGGGGTTCACATTGCAAGTTTTCATCACCTACGATGACAACATGTGTTTCTTTTAATGTTTTCCATTCCATGTTTCAATCACCATTGATTTGTCTATTACATACATGTAGTAAAAGCAATTATGTGCCATCTAGGAATTCAATGTGCAGCTTCTACAAGTCGGTGATGCCACACACCACTGCTTCAGGTGAGAGATTCAAAACGAAGTCTACCCAAATCATTAAACCCCCTTCTGAGACCTCCCTCCTGGCCTTTAACCATAGAGATATCATAACAAGCATACCCTTGGAAAGCAACCTGTATTACACATCACGTTTTCTGGAAACATATGATCTGATATGATCTTATATTATTACACCAATTATCATCCAAGACATTCTTTGCTAATCCAGCATTGTTCTTTGATGGGCTGCATACTTCACAAGGAGTCAAGCACTACTCCCCTAATGGCAATGGTTGACGCCTACTACTCACGAGGTACAATTGGTCAGTCCACTGCCTCGAGACCCCTTAACCACCATTGGAACCCTGCAGTGTTCTACCTTAATTGCAACATTCACTGAATGTTCTGACCCATGGGCTGACTGAAGGTGCCCATCAGGTTTAAAGCTCCTCTTGGAATTAGAGTTCAAACATCTCTTTGTGAAGGGAAAGCCTTTAACAATATATTTACCTTTGCATGTTGATAGGTTTTGCATTGTAATGTGAGCAAACCTTCTACAAGATGGCTACTTTTAAGGTCTAACTGCATATAATAATCTTTATTAGGATCATTTGGTGGTGGGGATCTGGTTCAGTCCACTATATCGTCCCAGATTGCAGAGCAACAGTCTGCATATGTCTAAACCAATTAATGGATGTATTCAATAACGCATCCTTGGTCCCTCGCGTATCTTTATCTAGCTTATGCATATTCACTATGCAGACATAATAGGCCTCATCACGAGTTGGGAAGTTGCCCTTTAACACGCGGGTAACGCTATGACCGCTATATTTAAGGGTCTGTCCAAACATGGGTCTGGCGTGTTTACCCCCAGCTTATAGCTGGGGGTAAAGGCACTGGACAAATTCCAATTTTCGGGCGCAATTAGCGCAGTGCTAATTCCCCCAACAATTCCTCATTGGGTCCAATGGGGATTTTTTGGAATTACAGTTAACACCCAACCCTTGATCCAGTTTGCGATAACGCTATTAGCGTAATAGCTCCGGGATACCGCCGAACTCGTGATAAGGCCCAAAGTCTGCTTTGGTTTCAGTGAAATGATGCCTACTTCACTCAGTCCTCTCAATAAGCTTTGTCTCTCTACAATTTTGCCAACAGGAATCCTTTACATCGCATCACCATTTCCATTGGGCTTCACTCTTTTATTAACATTAAGGGTATTTTAAATAATCTCTTTCCTGCTGAATGGTGATTTTCTGGCTTCATATTTCTCAATAGCTTCTTTGGCCTTTGTTGGCAGTATGACATGAGAGCCAGTATGCATACCCTCAATAGATGTTTTCCTTAGTCTACTCACATTAGTTGTTATTATTACTTTTGCGGAATCAGATGGATTATTTCTAGGCATATTTTCGTGAGTGGTCTGGTTTATAACTGCCTTAGTTACTAAGTTCACTTCCATCTCGGCAAGCTCTTTTTGTATATTTTTAACTAGAACCATCATCAAATTATTGATTATCGGCCACAAATGTTATTGTTTATCGGCTACAAATTGTTGAGGCACATACAGAGGAACATGCATCTGTGCTTGTATGTCCTATATTTTCTCTGTGTCTATGTTATCTGTTATGACCACTACAACACACCCCTCCTCCTCTTTTAATCTCCTCACTTCTTCTATCGTCTTCATGTTTGCTCACCCTTTTATCATTAGTGTTATCTACCAGAGTTAGTACCTCAAATCGGTTTGATATCAGAATATTAGGATGACATCCAAGGCCTCTCCTATTTATGTGTAAGTACATTGGTGGCTTCAGTGCAAGTCTTCTCATTAGTTTTGCCATAGATCGTTGATGGAATTGTGTAATTATTTCCCCCTGCTAGGGTATCACTTTTCTGGTGCTTCGAAATTGAATAATGTTTCCCTAAGCTTGCTAGTGAAGGTAGAGGCCATCTATTCCTTGTTTAATTCCTTTTGGACTCATCGTATTAGCAGTGGCATTGTGTTTATTTTGGGTAACAACCTGTTTGACTTGTTCATTAACTAATTTATGCGGGAGTCCCTTGTGGAGAAGCAACATTAGGATCTATTTCAAGCAACCCATTTATATCATAAATAATACAGTTGGAGATGAAGGGATGTATCCCTTGTACTGTTCTAGGATTAACGTTAGATGAGGGTGATAGTGTACTTAATAAACCCTCAAGTTCACTAATTAAGTTATTTAATTCTGGAACAGCCTCCCTGCACTCTAAAACTTGAGGAGAACCATCTCTGGTTCCGGAAGCACCTCAAGACCTTCATCTTTGTTTCGGCCTTTGCTCCCCCTCTCCCCTGCTGATCTGCTCTCTCTTGGCACTGTGCACCTGGCCACCCTCTGTCCCCTGGGCCGAGGTACTCGCTCACCCTGCCACTCTCCTGTACTGCCTCCTGGCCACCCCATGCACTGGAGACTGAATCTGTACCCATACAGCCCCCCCCCTCCCCCTTTTTCTTCTTTTTCTGAATTTATCAGACTTACTCAGTTCTGCTGCTGAAAACACAGCACGTGCCACTTGCTGGCTGCACTACAACTGTTTATTGCCTCTATTATCTATTTATTTGTATTTATTATTATTTATCTTTTCTTCTCTTCTCCGCACTTTCACTCTCCCCCTTCCATGGACTTTCCCCCTTTCCTTTTCCCATGCACTTGCGTGTTCTCAATGTCACTGGGCCTAGTAAGATCGCTGTTTGTTCTCCCCTGTTCTCCTCCCTTGCCTTGTCGCGCTCTGAAACACTTGTGTATGAGCGCAATACAAATAAATGATCATATCATATCATATCATATCGGTTCTTCAATTGGCTTAGAATTAACCGTTGTATATCCTTGGTTGGAAAGTAGATACATAGTTGATTTTCTTTCCACCATCATTAAATATAGCCAAGGTTAAAAGACTCTAGAAATACATAAAATGTATCCAAAATGTAAAAGCTCTTCAATCAATGTGAAACTACAATTCATTTATAAAAAACACTAATAAAACAGTGCTGTAGTGAGACAAAAGTAGAACATTGCCAAATACACAAAAAGATGCAAACTAAAATCACTGTTAGTAACACCTACGGGTAATTTCCAGAGACAATAGTTCCAGCTCTCCTCTACAGTTCCGAAATCCCTAAGGGCAGGAAACAGAATCACAGAAACCCTTTATGGAAACGCACTCCAGTGCCCAGGCCGAAAGGAAAAGACTTTATTCATGTTTGAGCTGGCACAAGCAGAGTTGCAGGAGTACGGAGGGTAAATGTACCTTTGGTGCTGATGCAGGGAACGCTTGGCTGCTTGACGTGCACCTTTAGTCTGACTCTCCTCCCCTTGCATCCAGCTCCTACAGTCCAATTCAGGGGAGTACTGGCATATGTAATGCCACATGCTAGTCAAATACGTCAGGCTTGGCTTTCCTGATAGGGACAACCACAGTCGCCTCCTTCTGGGAAGACTTGGGCAACCCTACTGGGGGCGGTGATAAGATGCACATGTTCGAAGTCCAGTCCAATCACACCCTGCAACCTACACATTAAACAGATCAGCCTTGACGAACATCCACAACCGAACTTGTAGCATCATATCTCTAGGACGGATTACGTCATTGCAGTGTTCGGCAAAAGAAGGAATCTAGTCGAGAAGTCTGGCGTCTTACCAACACCAGATACTATTCAATATCACAAACATTCGGTTTGCCCAGGTAATTAGACTTTGTTATTTGTGTTCTATTTTTGATTTTGGAGACTGCGATTCATATACAGGTTATATACCTGTCATGCTTTTAGTTGGAATGAATGAGCATCTTTACGTTTGACACACGGCTATTGTTTCTAATAGCTAATTAAGTGATTTCTTAAACTTGCAGAGAAACAGACTTTAATGAGGTAAATGACTTTCTTAAATTTGTATCAGCATTAATTCTTATGGGATGACTAACTATATACCCAAAGAAATGTATTTTCACAAAAATGTATTGGATGTGACAATGAGATACCCATCTCTTAGCGGATGGTGCATTGTTTAAAAACAATATGGAAAATGGGTTGAGATGTAAATACAGGATACTACGACTGGGATTTTTAAAAGAATGAACTATTAATAAATTCACTTTCTGTCTACTTTTATTTCCTTTTTTTGCTCCTCCACAGTCGGGCTCAATACTAAACACTGAACTGTACTTAGTAGCAATACAAATGTTATTAATTCTATATAGGTAGTGGTTATGTTAATCCAAGAAAAAGCTGGTATGCGGTGAAACATTTGCATGTGCACTAGTGTGTTGATGTTGACTTTTATGTTTATCTGTCATATAACATTGAGATTGTTTTATGTATTTGTCATACTGAACACAAGGTACTTAGATATGTGTGTCATAAATAATGTAAGCAGTATCTTGAATCAGTATGAATTGAAATTGTTTTTAAACACTGTTATAACCCAATAAGTATCTCAACCTTTTTAAGAATCTAACTTGTTTGCACCATGACCAAAGGGATTTACTTATTTCTAGCTTGAACTGCCTTGAGTTAACACACTCCTCGATAAGGAAGCTGTCAGTTTCACTGCGGCTTAAGTAAATGGTCTGTTTGAAACAATAATAATAATAATAATTTGGCATTTATATAGCGCTACGAACCCTCAGGTATCTGAGCGCTGCTTATTATTACCCACGGTGTGTGGTGCTCATTTATCGACCTCGGAAGGATGAAACGCTGAGTTTGGCGCTGCCGGGATTCGAACCTGCATTCACAGGCTCTGCAATGATGTCAAAGCGAGCGCTCTACTCGCTGTGCCACTTGACCGGCAATATTATAGATTTTAGACGTAGCTTGGTGCTGTATTTCCCAAACACTGCATTCAATTACCACCAATTTACTGAAAGACCTACGCAACTCAAAAACACAACACTTCATCACTCATGTTTGCTCAAGGACCATACACTAGTATGGGAAGAATTTATGCCCATGATAGACAGTGGAGCTACTGCTAACTTCATCTATCTCGATTTTGCTAGATTACATAAAATGCCATTAATTCGTAAACCAGATAGTGAACCTATCATTTCTGTGGATGGTCGGACTTGATTTCAGGACCCATCACTCATCAGACTGGTCCCTTATACATGACCTGTTCCAAGAAACATAAGGAGACTCTTCCTTACATGCTATTGCTGTTACCAAATTTCAAATCATCTTGGGAATGCCATGGCTCAACTTCCACAACACTATCATTGACTTTTGACGAAGGATACTCACCTTTGATGGGGATCGTTATCCTCTAATTTGCCAAAAAAGAATTCAGGAAAACATTATGCCTGCGTCTGCTGTGAGTGTAGTGAGTGTAGTGATTTTAGATCTTCCTTCGGCATAAAAAGTCTGTGCAGATGTGTTTGATCCCGTTGTAACCAACAGTTTGCCCCTTCATAGAACAATTGATTGTTAGATCAAGCTGCAGCCAAGAGCATCTATCCCTTGTAGTCGAGCTTACACTCTCAGAGAAAAATAAAACCAGTTCCTCAATGGTTATAGTGATGACAACTTAAACAAAGAGTTCATACAAACTCCACTTACCTGGGGGAGACCCCTATGTTCTTCATACCGAAGTAGGAATTATGGGCCTGTGTGGATTACTGCCAGCTCAATGATATTACCAATAAAAAACAAATCCAGGTCCTGATTGATCAAGCTCACCATAGCAGAATCTTTACTAAATTAGACTTAAGAGGCGCATACAATTTGGTAATAATCACCAAAGGGAATTAATGCAAGACAGCATTTTGCACTCATTGTGGTCATTACAAATACCTAGTAATGCGCTTTGGGCTATTTAATGCTCTGGTGGCATTTCAATTCTTCTTGAACTATATATTCTGGGACATTCTGGACATCTTAGTAGTTAATTACCTCAATTATATCCTGCTATGTTCCCACTCACTGGCAGAACACATAATACATGTATGGATACTTTCTTACTGAACTTAGAGATAACCATTTATATGCCAAAGCCACCAAATGCCTATTCCATCAAGAGCGGGTAGCCTACTTGGGTTATATCTTGTCACCCAACCATGTGGAAATGGATCCAAGGAAAATTGATGTGGTACTGAACTGGCCAGTTCCGACCACAACCAAAGAACTCCTACAATTTTTAGGGTTCTCAAACTTCTTGTGATGAATCCTGCAGAGTCATCACTAATCCCCAGCCTAAACTCTCCCCCCATGTGGCCAGAGGAAGGCAACCACTGCCTGATCCAAATCCTGGGGGTGGTGTTGTGCGGGAGGAGGATCACATGGAGGAGGTGGCTGTCCAGAAGAAGTAGTGACTCCCTGTTACGCTCACCTGGTATCCACGGGGACGCCACTCAGCCGGGCTGGTTGCTGGTATCGTCTTCCCAGGTTTTTCCCAGGTAAGGTCTGCGGGGAAGGTTCTGCCTGGAAATACAGGAGGACTGTGTTCAAGACTGGCCGACTGAGGTAAATATCCTCCCACTACCCCGTGTGACTTCAGCCCCACAGGGCCCTCTCCTCACCTTGTTGTGGAATTAGGCATGCTCTCTGTCCTGCTTTCTTGGCAGGGGCTGGTTGTTTTGTGCAGGCGAGTGCGGCCAGTTACTTCACTGGCGCGGGCCTGTTTGGTGTCTCTCAGGTAGGTCTTATTGCACCTTATGTATAGCATGTTATTCTTGCATGCCTTTCTTTGTTTAAATAATGTTTTTTTTTTCTCCCTTAGGTGTGCGGAGCTTCAGTGTGGCGAACTGGCTGAGTTCGTCCTCACCAGTAAATGATGGCGCGTGATGTGCGCTACGATGCAGTAAGTAAGCGCTATGCGCTGCATTTTCTTGCCTCTGCTAAGCTGTTTTCTTCCTTTCTTGCAGGTCGCAGTGTTTTCCCAGCATGTGTGGAATTCCGGAACGATGCCGGCTGGGAGACGACCAGCCAGGTAAGCTTCTTGTGCAGTTTGTGGTTTTGCAATGTCCAATATGCCTTCTTTAATATTGTGCTTTCCCTTCCTCTTTCAGGTCTTTCGGTCTGGGAAGCAAGTCCAGAGGAAGCTGTTCACTGGAGCTGCTAGCGGCAAGCAGATCCAGAGGAAGCTGTTCACTGGAGCTGTGAGCGGATAATAAGATGGAGATTGCAGGTAAGATGCTGCTAACGATGTTCTTTTTGTCTCTTTGCAGGTTTGCTTCTCCGAGGCTCTTGAGTATCACAGGACACAGTGAGCGTCACGTTGCAGACTGCAAAGTAACGCGAAGCGTGCTTTCCTGTACGGGTGTGGTTTAAATAGCCTCAACAAAGTAGTCCAGGTAAAGTAGTCTCTAGGCTACCACACCCAAAACACTGTACCGCATAGCTTGGTTCCTAGGAGCCAAGCTATGTGGATGCCTCCATGTTGGCTGAAGGCCCCAAATGAAAAAAGTAGTTCCCTGCACACATGTTCTTCAAGGTGTATGAGCCTGGTGCCATAGGCACCAGGACTGGCCCCAAGAGAGCCTTAGGAGTGGATGCCAGGCCTTCAAGGCCTTGATGGAGACCCGAGCCCTGATCCCACCTGGGAAGTGGGCTTGCCAGTGGGGGTCTGTGGTGAGGGTTGGGACACTCCCTTGGGAGGGATGAGGTATTCATCTTTTTGTGAGGATGGGAATCCTGTAATCCCCAAATACCTGGTGGCATGATGCCACTACACAAAACCCATTCATTTAGAAACTACAAAGTTAAAATGTGAAAGACTACCAAAACAGAATACTTATTCATTTTCTTGAATATATGAATCATATGTGATAACCCCTAACTGCAAGAGTCCTGCCTTGAGTAAATATCCTAATCCAAGAAATGTTATTAAGCATGATGTTAATATGACATCTGATGTTTCATTACCATAATTTGAAACAACGTAACTTTGGGAAATATAAAATGTTTATGGACTTCAATGCTCAGATTGCCTTTAGGGAAAAGCCCAAAAAAAACGAATGCAAACATTTCAAGGTAGGCGGATTTTTAGCAAATGTTTCACACATTTTTGTCAAAACATCCATGGGAGGTGGGGTAAAGGGATAACTTAAGGTAGGAGGAAGTGGGGAGAGGGTGCAGAGGGGCTCCCCCCACATTATGGTTAAAATAAAGTGCAAAAAGCCAAAAAATATGATCATAATTCAACCAAAAAAAACGTGCTGTTTTCCACCTCAAAATTCTTTGGAATTTTTCACGTAGATCCGCCTTTAGTACTGAGACAAGGAAGAAGAAAAAAGAGTTGATGAGGATCACTGTTGAGGCTACACAGAATGTGTGGTCTAGTTCTAATTCTGAACACCTGAGCGTGACATTTAAATGGGAATCACAACTGCAGCTGAAGAGGAAAGCAGAAGTGAAGGAGCAAAAAAGGAGAAGGAAATCAGCCGGAGTAGCAGAAGTTGCAGTAGAAGGAGAAGTTATGGGAAACTGCAGAGTGTGTGCAGCAGCAGAAGCAAAAGTGAAGGCCCTGTCCAAAGTCGTAGTAGAAGAAGAAGTAACGGGAAACTGCAGAGTGTGCGCAGCGGGAAGCCCAGAAGTGAAAGTCAAGCATTCCCGAGAGACTGGCTCACCTGACATCCCAGTGGAAGCACCACGTGAGCAACAGCAAACATGAAAAAGCTGTCAGCAACACTTGGGGACCGGAGAGGGTCTGATCATGACCCGAGATCCCAGCTGCAGAGGAAAAGCACTGCAGACCCTTGACATCACCCGGGGCAACTAAAGAAGCCAGTGAGTTTACCTGAAGCGAGAGGTAACCCCGGGGTACTCATAAGGGACAAGAGAGAGTAAGTCAAACAGGGTACAATGCCCCTTACCTGGGACATCAATTTGGGGAAACATGGAACCCGCATTGCCAACAGTCAAGAAAATATAAAGCAGAGAAAGAAGGGAAAGAAGACGTCAGTTTGGGGAAAATTTGAACCCACAATTGCCAATACCACAAAGAGAGAAGACCTTTGGGAGTTGAGTGAAATTAAAACCCATTCCTGACAGGAGAGTTCACTAGGAGGGAAACCAGTTGTATGAAGTTGAAGTACATTTCTGGCAGGAGAGTAAACCAGGAAAGGGACAGTTTTATTAGTTATTTCTTAACTGAAAATATTGTGGTTATAAATAAGAGCGCACATGAAGTTGATTCCATTCATTGCAGGTGAGTGAACCAGGAAAGGAACATTTGTCTTAAAGTAGAAAACTTGCTTGTTATAAGGAATACACAAGGAAGAAGATATTTACTTTATAAATTGCTTTATTCTTTTGACACATTATTATGTAACAAGAGACCTTTGGTATGCTATCCTGACAAAAACGTCCTATGAAAATGAAAGATTGTGGCAATTTACTAAGTGATCATTTTTGCCACAGGAAAATAACATTTGCTGGAAGGAGAATGTGTTTTGGTTTCTAAACAAGTGTTTTATGGAAGAGACATTTCTTTTGTCCATTTGGCAGAAGAGTTGAACACATATGTATGCACTATTGTTTATATTGTTTTTAGATCAATGGTCAACAGGGGAATCGAACGCCCTCTCTACCCAACTCTTTTGCTCTCAAGTTCTGTGAGTCCTGATGACAGTTCGGAATTCTTCTGTGAATCATGCCACTAGATGAATGTACTTTAGAACCAAATAATTATCTGAACCAGAAACACCAAACATAGTGTTGGCATTTGTTGTAATGTGCTGTGTAATGTTCTATAGCTCATCAAACATCTATGTACTGAGTATTGTGAAGAATTGTGAACTTAACTCGTTTTTTGCACACACAGTTGATATTTCTTTCTGTTTTGTTTCGATGTCACCATTTTGTAAATTCCCTTTTAGAATAAATCTTGTTTTAACTATATATGTGCCTAACTGGTGTAATCTTATTATGTTACATTAGACTCCAGTCGTGTGTCAACCTCCACTTAGCGCTGAAGGGAGAGCTAAAACTCTTCTTGTTCTATATATTCTCTACTATACCCTCATGAGTCAGGCCCCCCTTTACCAAAAAAGAGGGTATCCAGCCTTTCTGCATTACTTAAGTACAGAGAAGCAATACATCACAATACAATACAGTTCAGTACTCTGTAATCTGCGCAATGGCCACATCACAACCACATTAAACATCCACTACAACCCTATGCACTTCCTTACACACAGTATTCCAACACATCATCCAGTGGATACACTGCAGGACTGTTGACTCCATCATGGCCAGTCGTTCACCCAAAACTGTAGGATGTGCTAACAATCACCACACCCATTCAACAATACGTAAAATACTGACACACCACACACACACAAGGCAACAATGTGAAACCTACTTACAACTAGTGGACATACTATTTGGAGAAAGACCTCCATCCATACATCCAAGGGGGCTTACCACATACAACACAGCCTAGTGCACCCTATGCGAAAATGCTCATGTCATGTGCAATCCACTCCCCATCTGCAATTGAGCCTGCCAGCACTCACCGCAGAAAGAGGTCGCCTCAGGACTTCTTCTTCCGTAACGAAGGCTGCCTGCAGTCACTATACAAGCTAGTCCCCTGAGGAGGTACCCGGAAGTTGGTGCACTATGCACAGATTCACCCCCCCTTTCCATCCCCTCATCCCACCACCATATGCCGGAATGCATGTTTTCCAGCCCCTTTCAGTGCCGTACTTTCCTCGGCTACAGCATGGCGGTGTTACCCAAACTTATGATGCACATCACACTTCCCTCCAGCCAACCACCGGCTGTGTTCAATCTCCGCCGACATCACGCCACACTCCAGGCCATTCAGACCTTTGACAGCGGCGCGAACAGGGGAATGGAACCACAGAGCGGAGCCAGATATCAGTAATCTTTTGAGCGGTACATTTTACCTGCTTTTAAGAAAAGTACAGGACTGATTATCACAAAATGTACAAAAGCATGCTTTCCAGACCAAGCCGCCGCTCCTGCCACAAATTTCATGAAAATCCTTCCAACGGTTTTGGGCTGTACACGTGTGCAAAGTTTTTGTCCATTCAGTCTATGGAGAAAAAAAAATGTTTGGGACCCACCCTATAACTTTGGCCCCCCTGTACGAAACCTCACCAAACTTCCCAGAACAATTCAGAGCGGGCCATATACTTATTTTGCAAAGTTTCATGCAAATTCGTCCAGGGATAGCGAAGTTATAATCCGGCCAAAAAGTGGTCTACCTGATGTGACGTGCGAGTCACGTTGCGCGCATGCGTGAGCCTCGTTCGGGCTACGCGCATTTAAATAAAGTGCGCCCGTGCCGGCAGTTACGGCCGGGATGCGAAACGGCCAACACCGTGTCCCGTGTGTTCCTGTGTGAATGTGCGCAGGAGTGCATGCAGGCAGGCCCGAGGCACGGGCGGCCATACAACATCATGGCGACGAGGCGGGACACCAGCGGGGCGCAGAGTGAATGTTTTTATTTTTACAACGCTGCACCGTGGTATGTTACAAACCCGGCGCGAACACAACGGAGGTGTTTTCACGCTTCGTAGACAGCCGTAGCGGCTTGAAAAGGTGCGCGTGCGCTGCTTTTTACCTGAAAAGCCTCTCACAACCGAATTTTTGGAAACCCTGCAGTCTTCACCAAACAGGAGGACTGTACCTCAACTAGCCGCCACCACCCAGGGGCAGCTGGTGCAACATTCAGGCAACTTGGAGGTTCAAGGACCGCGCAGTGTTTCAAGATACGTCCACTAGTCATCCAAGGCAGGTTTGCGGCCTCGAACCCACCACGAGGTGCCTGTGCGACCTGTGAACATGGCAGAGAGCGACGGCGAACAAGAGGAAGCGAGACTGGTGGTAAGGAGGCAACAAGGGGCGTTACTTCCCATGCAAGAGTTCGACACGACGGGCCCCCCTTCCAAACTAGGCCCGAGGTGGCTGCTGTGGATCAAGAAATTAGACATGTACTTTACTGCGACGGGGGAAACCGACGACGACGCAAAGAGAGCCACCCTGTTGTACTCGGCGGGCATGGACGTATTACGCACCTATGAGTCCCTGAATCTACAGGTAACAACCTATGACGCCGTCAAAGCTGCTCTTGAGAACTACTTTATCCTGTTATCCAATGTGGACTACGAGAGATTCCTGTTCTGCGGCGAAAAGCAGCGGGAAGAGGAGTCACTCGACCAGTTTTGCGCTCGCCTGCGTCAAATGGCTACAACTTGTCGGTGGGACAATGAGGAATCCATGGTTTGAAATCAGGTCCTCCAAGGCTGTGGCTCAGGCAAGTTACGCAGGCAAGTTTTGAGGGTGCCGGGTTGGACTCTACAACAAATTTTGGACAGCGGCAGGATTTATGAGCTGGCGGAGTCAAGGGTGGCCAAAATGGATGCCGCAGTGCGCCCGGGAAAAGTGGAGGAGGCTTTTGCCATTGGCAAACAGGGGGCGTCGAAGGCTAAGTCGGTCCAAAGGCGCCAGGACACGGGGTCGGTGCAAGGGGCGTCATCTGTGTGCCAATACTGTGGATACGACCTTCCACACTCCGAAGAGTGTCCGGCCAAGTCGAGAACATGCGGCAGATGCAACAGTCCTGGTCATTATGCACGGATGTGTCGTGCTCCTGCCCCGGTGACTGTACAGAGGGGCCCCGCCAGGGCGTTTGGCGGAAGTTCAAGGAGGCAGAGGAGCGTTGCCGTACTAGAGCAGGAAATGCAGAGTCTCAACTTGGCAGAGGAAGAGGAAGAGGAGGAATAGGAGGTGTTCTTCATTTCAAGTTTGGCCACGGGGGCGAGGAAGAAGAGGCAACTGAAGTGTGTTGTGGACATTCAAGGGGTGCCGACACAAGTACTGGTAGACACGGGAGCCTCGGTATGTGTACTGGCGTCCGACCACTACCGGTCCATTCCAGGCCCACCGGCGCTGGACGTTTCAACGGCGAAAATATTCACGTTCGGAGGAGATACACCGCTCCCCATCAAGGGCGTTTTCGTGGCACCGGTGTCCAGAGGAGGCAAGACCATCAAAGCTTGTTTCTTTGTCACAGACGTGAGCCCTCACTCTCTACTCAGTTGTGCTGCTTCTGAGGTCCTCGACCTAGTGCATTTCGCATGGGAAGTTTATCAAGTCGACATAGAGCAGTTACTGGGCAAGTTCCCAGGCATTTTCGAAGGCGTGGGGAAACTGAAGGCTCCTCCGGTACGTCTGCACATAGATGACACCGTCAGGCCTACGGCGCTCAAGCATCGTAGAATCCCGTTCCACCTCAGGGAAAAGGTTGAAGAGGAGCTTCGGTCGCTGGTGCAGATGGACATCATTGAGAGGGTGGAAGGCCCTACGCCCTGGGTCTCACCCATTGTGGTAGCCCCCAAGCCGAAGCAGCCTGGAACGGTGCTTATATGCGTAGATATGCGTCTCCCCAACGCCGACATCAAGAGGGAGAGACACATCACACCCACTCTGGATGACATTATAGGCGAACTGCAAGGCGCAAGAGTGTTCTCAAAGTTAGATTTGCGAGCGGGCTACCATCAGCTTGAACTCCACCCAGACTCCAGATTCATTACGACGTTCACGACGCATGAAGGCCTGTACCAGTTTAAGAGCCTGAGCTTCGGCATTTCCTCAGCTGCCGAAGTCTTCCAGAACACGATCAGGGGGGCGCTGGCGGGCCTAAAAGGTGTTTTGAACATGAGTGATGACATTCTAGTGTTCGCAGAATCTGAATCGGAACACATGAAGAGGCTGCAGTGCACACTAAAGTAGTTGGATGATTTGGGACTCACCTTACATCGCGAAAAGTGCGAATTTTTCAAGGACAGTGTCGGGTTCTTCGAATTCATCTTCCATGCCAGCGGTGTGTCTCCGGATCCGGCAAAGATTAAAGACATTCGTGAGGCCGACGCGCCCCAATCCCCTACCGAGGTGAGGAGTTTCTTGGGGATGGTCAATTACTGTGGGCGCTTTATCAGAGGGTTGGCCTCCCTGTCGGAACCTCTCAGGGCGTTGACCAGGAACGATGCCGTGTGGACATGGGAGAGGGAGCAGCAAGAGGCCTTTCAGCGCCTCAAGAATGCCCTGTCGGATGATGACACCATGGCGTATTTCAACCCATCAGTTGAATCAGAAATTGTTGTAGATGCGAGTCCCGTGGGTGTTGGTGCAGTGCTACTACAGCCAGACAAAAGAGGGGAAATGAGACCCATCGCGTATGCGAGCAAGGCACTCTCTGACACTGAAAGGCGCTACTCACAAATTGAAAGAGAGGCTGTAGCTATTCTGTGGGGCTGTCGCCACTTTCGGCGATATATTCTGGGCAAGCCCGTGGTGGTCGTGACTGACCATAAGCCGTTACTGCCCATCCTGGCGGGAGTATCGTCTAAGCCGCCTCCCAGAATCGAGCGGTGGATGCTGGCCCTGATGGAGTATGAGGTGAGGCTCGTGTACAGGCCAGGCACCAACAACCCGGCGGACTATCTGTCGCGCCACCCCAACAAGGGGAGTGGGGGCCCGAACGAGGAAGTGTCGGAATGCCAAGGACTACTCTGCCATGTCGTGGAAGGGGCATTGCCAGGGGCGCTATCGAGACTCACCATCGCAACTAAGTCATCCAAGGATGAGGTGTTCCACATCATCAAGGCGGCGGTGAGGAGTGGTGACTGGAAAGCTGTTCTAAGGAACAACTCCAGGCGGCAGCTAGAAGCCCAGAAGGACCTTCAGGCGCTCTGGAAGGTGAGGGATGAGTTGTCCATTTCGGATGATGGGCTGCTACTGAGAGGGAGACAAATTGTGATTCCGCAAGCCTTGAGGAATCGCGTCCTGGAGTTAGCACACATCGGGCACCAAGGGGTCATCAAGACCAAGGCGAGGCTCCGTCCGAAGGTGTGGTTCCCCGACCTTGAGGGGATGGTAGAGCGCTTTGTGGGAAGGTGTCTGCCATGTCAAGCCGCGGCTCCCGGGGACAAGGCCCCACCGATTAGGTCGATGGAACGAAGCGAGAAGCCCTGGTGAACTGTACACGTGGATTTCGGATTGACTGGTCGGGGCATGTACTTTTTAGTGGCCGTGGACCAATTGTCGCGATACCCGGAGGTGGAGGTGTTGGAACACACCGCGACTGAATACACCACTAAGGCCCTGGACAAAATGTTCGCGACCCATGGGTTCCCGGAAATATTATGCTCGGACAATGGGCCCCCGTTCACAGGCAGTATTTTCGCCCAGTACCTCAAAGACAGAGGCATTCACCACCGGAGAGTATCCCCTCTGTGGCCTCGCGCCAATGGGGAGGCCGAAAGGTTAATGCGCACTTTGAACAAAGTGCTAAGAATTTCCGCTCACGGAGGGGAGGACCTTCCCAAGAAGCTGGTGGAATTCCTAAGAGAGTACAGAACAACCCCACACCAGCCCACGGGGGTAGCCCCCGCTGAAGCGCTGTTCGGATGCTGCCCCAGAGGCATGATACCGGAGATCGAGGGCCGCGGGCCAGGCGTCATTGACAACGAGAAGGTCAGAGAGGATCGCATGGCACGAAACCAGCGAGAAAGTGAAAGAAGGGGTCTACAAGACAAAGAGATACGCGTGGGGGATGCGGTGCTGGTCCGTAACCGCCACCCCGAGGGCAAGTTGTCATTGCCCTACGAACCCCACCCGTGGAGAGTCACACATGTAAAAGGGACCATGGTGACGGCAGCCTGTGCCCGTGGCACAGTCACTCGCAACAGGTCCTTCTTTAAGCGAGTCGACACTTCAGCGGATACGAGTGAGCCGAGCGAGAGCAGGGTTTCCGAGGAAACCCCGGAGGGTCGAATGGAGGACATCCAGAGGGAGCCTGGCCCAGCTGAGGATGGCCTCCGTGGAGCTGCACCAGAGATGTCCAGGTACCCGATGAGGAGGGGTCGCCGACCGCCCTCATACCTCAAGGACTATGTCCTGGACTCGGGAGACTGAGCCGGGGTGTGTGAAGTCGTTTCTCTGGGAGTAAGAAAATGTTGGGGGGTGTTCCAAGTTTGAACTGTTATTTCCACATATGTTGGGTTTGTGTTTTCGTTAAAGAAAAAAAGGGATGTGACGTGCGAGTCACGTTGCGCGCATGCGCGAGCCTCGTTCGGGCTACGCGCATGCGCAGTTAAATAAAGTGCGCCCGTGCCGGCAGTTACGGCCGGGACGCGAAACGGCCAACACCGTGTCCCGTGTGTTCCTGTGTGAATGTGCGCAGGAGTGCATGCAGGCAGGCCCGAGGCACGGGCGGCCACACAACACCAATGAGATGAGCATCTTAACCATAACTACACGGCCGTTAACACGGGACGTGTGTTAAGTAATTAAAATTGCCATAGCATACATTCCCAAGGATACACCCTTGTTTACTGTGTCCTCTCCCTTAGAAACTGTCGAAAACAACTTCCAAAACCTTACATTGTTTTTGTATTTTATTGCTTGAAGAATTTCTTTCCACATCCCTTTTCCATGTTGTTTCTTTTTGTTAGTAATCATCTTCATATAGTTTAATCTGTTTGCGGCGAATCACTCCTATCAAATTTCTCACATTTCTCAAACAATGCGGAAGATATTGTTTAGCATTCTTAGATTCATTTTCATACCTCTGATCCTCCTTGCTGTTGCTTCCCTGACTCCACTACATGGTTTAGTAACCAGGGGCTTGACGTTGTCAATCATTTCACATGAGTTCCCAGTAATACTTTCTTCAATATAGTTGAGTTTATGAGCACCCTTTAGAAGGTGATTTGGATTCCTCGATAGATGCATAACATTATCTCTTCTTCATTCACATCCACCCATTTCACAGTACGCCTAGCATGCCGAGAGATATTAATTGTCATGTTGCTATGGATAGTATTGCTTAACAGGAGCCTTAGTAAATATATATTTAAAACTAATGTGAATTATCTATGATCACTAGCAGATCTCAGGATAACCTTAAACTCTTTCAGCATTGTCCATGCCTGTACCGAGTAGAATGTAATCGATATGACTGCATCTTGTGACACTAACAAAAGTTGTTTTTGTTGGGTGATGATCATGGTCACTTACTTTCATTACATGCTCTTACATTTAATGAGGACCATATCCTTTAAAGTCCGTAATATCCCATGCCATGTCTTCATCATCTAATAGTCTATTGGGTAACTCCAGGGGTTCACATTGCAAGTTTTAATCACCTACGATGACAACATGTGTTTCTTTTAATGTTTTCCATTCCATGTTTCAATCACCATTGATTTGTCTATTACATACATGTAGTAAAAGCAATTATGTGCCATCTAGGAATTCAATGTGCAGCTTCTACAAGTCGGTGATGCCACACACCACTGCTTCAGGTGAGAGATTCAAAACGAAGTCTACCCAAATCATTAAACCCCCTTCTGAGACCTCCCTCCTGGCCTTTAACCATAGAGATATCATAACAAGCATACCCTTGGAAAGCAACCTGTATTACACACCACGTTTTCTGGAAACATATGATCTGATATGATCTTATATTATTACACCAATTATCATCCAAGACATTCTTTGCTAATCCAGCATTGTTCTTTGATGGGCTGCATACTTCACAAGGAGTCAAGCACTACTCCCCTAATGGCAATGGTTGACGCCTACTACTCACGAGGTACAATTTGTCAGTCCACTGCCTCGAGACCCCTTAACCACCATTGGAACCCTGCAGTGCTCTACCTTAATTGCAACATTCACTGAATGTTCTGACCCATGGGCTGACTGAAGGTGCCCATCAGGTTTAAAGCTCCTCTTGGAATTAGAGTTCAAACATCTATTTGTGAAGGGAAAGCCTTTAACAATATATTTACCTTTGCATGTTGACAGGTTTTGCATTGTAATGTGATCAAACCTTCTACAAGATGACTACTTTTAAGGTGTAACTGCATATAATAATCTTTATTAGGATCATTTGGTGGTGGGGATCTGGTTCAGTCCACTATATCGTCCCAGATTGCAGAGCAACAGTCTGCGTATGTCTAAACCAATTAATGGATGTATTTAATAACGCATCCTTGGTCCCTCTCGTATCTTTATCTAGCTTATGCATATTCACTATGCAGACATAATAGGCCTCATCACAAGTTGGGAAGTTGCCCTTAAACACGCGGGTAACGCTATGACCACTGTATTTAATGGTCTGTCCAAACATGGGTCTGGCGTGTTTACCCCCAGCTTATAGCTGGGGGTAAAGGCACTGGACAAATTCCAATTTTCGGGCGCAATTAGCGCCGCGCTATTATCGCAGTGCTAATTCCCCCAACAATTCCTCATTGGGTCCAATGGGGATTTTTTGGAATTACAGTTAACACCCAACCCTTGATCCAGTTTGCGATAACGCTATTAGCGTAATAGCTCCGGGATACCGCCGAACTCGTGATAAGGCCCAAAGTCTGCTTTGGTTTCAGTGAAATGATGCCTACTTCACTCAGTCCTCTCAATAAGCTTTGTCTCTCTCCAATTTTGCCAACAGGAATCCTTTACATCGCATCACCATTTCCATTGGGCTTCACTCTTTTATTAACATTAAGGGTATTTTAAATAATCTCTTTCCTGCTGAATGGTGATTTTCTGGCTTCATATTTCTCAATAGCTTCTTTGGCCTTTGTTGGCAGTATGACATGAGAGCCAGTATGCATACCCTCAATAGATGTTTTCCTTAGTCTACTCACATTAGTTGTTATTATTACTTTTGCGGAATCAGATGGATTATTTCTAGGCATATTTTCGTGAGTGGTCTGGTTTATAACTGCCTTAGTTACTAAGTTCACTTCCATCTCGGCAAGCTCTTTTTGTATATTTTTAACTAGAACCATCAAATTATTGATTATCGGCCACAAATGTTATTGTTTATCGGCTACAAATTGTTGAGGCACATACAAGAGGAACATGCATCTGTGCTTGTATGTCCTATATTTTCTCTGTGTCTATGTTATCTGTTATGACCACTACAACACACCCCTCCTCCTCTTTTAATCTCCTCACTTCTTCTATCGTCTTCATGTTTGCTCACCCTTTTATCATTAGTGTTATCTACCAGAGTTAGTACCTCAAATCGGTTTGATATCAGAATATTAGGATGACATCCAAGGCCTCTCCTATTTATGTGTAAGTACATTGGTGGCTTCAGTGCAAGTCTTCTCATTAGTTTTGCCATAGATCGTTGATGGAATTGTGTAATTATTTCCCCCTGCTAGGGTATCACTTTTCTGGTGCTTCGAAATTGAATAATGTTTCCCTAAGCTTGCTAGTGAAGGTAGAGGCCATCTATTCCTTGTTTAATTCCTTTTGGACTCATCGTATTAGCAGTGGCATTGTGTTTATTTTGGGTAACAACCTGTTTGACTTGTTCATTAACTAATTTATGCTGGGAGTCCCTTGTGGAGAAGCAACATTAGGATCTATTTCAAGCAACCCATTTATATCATAAATAATACAGTTGGAGATGAAGGGATGTATCCCTTGTACTGTTCTAGGTTTAACGTTAGATGAGGGTGATAGTGTACTTAATAAACCCTCAAGTTCACTAATTAAGTTATTTATTCTGGAACAGCCTCCCTGCTCTCTAAAACTTGAGGAGAACCATCTCTGGTTCCGGAAGCACCTCAAGACCTTCATCTTTGCTTCGGCCTTTGCTCCCACTCTCCCCTGCTGATCTGCTCTCTCTTGGCACTGTGCACCTGGCCACCCTCTGTCCCCTCGGCCGAGGTACTCGCTCACCCTGCCACTCTCCTGTACTGCCTCCTGGCCACCCAATGCACTGGAGACTGAATCTGTACCCATACAGTCCCCCCTCCCCCTTTTTCTTCTTTTTCTGAACTTATCAGACTTACTCAGTTCTGCTGCTGAAAACACAGCACGTGCCACTAGCGGGCTACACTACAACTGTTTATTGCCTCTATTATCTATTTATTTGTATTTATTATTATTTATCTTTTCTTCTCTTCTCCGCACTTTCACTCTCCCCCTTCCATGGACTTTCCCCCTTTCCTTTTCCCATGCACTTGCGTGTTCTCAATGTCACTGGGCCTAGTAAGATCGCTGTTTGTTCTCCCCTGTTCTCCTCCCTTGCCTTGTCGCGCTCTGAAACACTTGTGTATGAGCGCAATACAAATAAATGATCATATCATATCATATCGGTTCTTCAATTGGCTTAGAATTAACCGTTGTATATCCTTGGTTGGAAAGTAGATACATAGTTGATTTTCTTTCCACCATCATTAAATATAGCCAAGGTTAAAAGACTCTAGAAATACATAAAATGTATCCAAAATGTAAAAGCTCTTCAATCAATGTGAAACTACAATTCATTTATAAAAAACACTAATAAAACAGTGCTGTAGTGAGACAAAAGTAGAACATTGCCAAATACACAAAAAGATGCAAACTAAAATCACTGTTAGTAACACCTACGGGTAATTTCCAGAGACAATAGTTCCAGCTCTCCTCTACAGTTCCGAAATCCCTAAGGGCAGGAAACAGAATCACAGAAACCCTTTATGGAAACGCACTCCAGTGCCCAGGCCGAAAGGAAAAGACTTTATTCATGTTTGAGCTGGCACAAGCAGAGTTGCAGGAGTACGGAGGGTAAATGTACCTTTGGTGCTGATGCAGGGAACGCTTGGCTGCTTGACGTGCACCTTTAGTCTGACTCTCCTCCCCTTGCATCCAGCTCCTACAGTCCAATTCAGGGGAGTACTGGCATATGTAATGCCACATGCTAGTCAAATACGTCAGGCTTGGCTTTCCTGATAGGGACAACCACAGTCGCCTCCTTCTGGGAAGACTTGGGCAACCCTACTGGGGGCGGTGATAAGATGCACATGTTCGAAGTCCAGTCCAATCACACCCTGCAACCTACACATTAAACAGATCAGCCTTGACGAACATCCACAACCGAACTTGTAGCATCATATCTCTAGGACGGATTACGTCATTGCAGTGTTCGGCAAAAGAAGGAATCTAGTCGAGAAGTCTGGCGTCTTACCAACACCAGATACTATTCAATATCACAAACATTCGGTTTGCCCAGGTAATTAGACTTTGTTATTTGTGTTCTATTTTTGATTTTGGAGACTGCGATTCATATACAGGTTATATTCCTGTCATGCTTTTAGTTGGAATGAATGAGCATCTTTACGTTTGACACACGGCTATTGTTTCTAATAGCTAATTAAGTGATTTCTTAAACTTGCAAAGAAACAGACTTTAATGAGGTAAATGACTTACTTAAATTTGTATCAGCATTAATTCTTATGGGATGACTAACTATATACCCAAAGAAATGTATTTTCACAAAAATGTATTGGATGTGACAATGAGATACCCATCTCTTAGCGGATGGTGCATTGTTTAAAAACAATATGGAAAATGGGTTGAGATGTAAATACAGGATACTACGACTGGGATTTTTAAAAGAATGAACTATTAATTAATTCACTTTCTGTCTACTTTTATTTCCTTTTTTTGCTCCTCCACAGTCGGGCTCAATACTAAACACTGAACTGTACTTAGTAGCAATACAAATGTTATTAATTCTATATAGGTAGTGGTTATGTTAATCCAAGATAAAGCTGGTATGCGGTGAAACATTTGCACGTGCACTAGTGTGTTGATGTTGACTTTTATGTTTATCTGTCATATAACATTGAGATTGTTTTATGTATTTGTCATGCTGAACACAAGGTACTTAGATATGTGTGTCATACATAATGTAAGCAGTATCTTGAATCAGTATGAATTGAAATTGTTTTTAAACACTGTTATAACCCAATAAGTATCTCAACCTTTTTAAGAATCTAACTTGTTTGCACCATGACCAAAGGGATTTACTTATTTCTAGCTTGAACTGCCTTGAGTTAACACACTCCTCGGTAAGGAAGCTTCCAGTTTCACTGCGGCTTAAGTAAATGGTCTGTTTGAAACAATATTATAGATTTTAGACGTAGGTTGGTGCTGTATTTCCCAAACACTGCATTCAATTACCACCAATTTACTGAAAGACCTACGCAACTCAAAAACACAACACTTCATCACTCATGTTTGCTCAAGGACCATACACTAGTATGGGAAGAATTTCTGCCCATGATAGACAGTGGAGCTACTGGTAACTTCATCTATCTCGATTTTGCTAGATTACATAAAATGCCATTAATTCGTAAACCAGATAGTGAACCTATCATTTCTGTGGATGGTCGGACTTGATTTCAGGATCCATCACTCATCAGACTGGTCCCTTATACATGACCTGTTCCAAGAAACATAAGGAGACTCTTCCTTACATGCTATTGCTGTTACCAATTTTCAAATCATCTTGGGAATGCCATGGCTCAACTTCCACAACACTATCATTGACTTTTGACGAAGGATACTCACCTTTGATGGGGATCGTTATCCTCTTATTTGCCAAAAAACAATTCAGGAAAACATTATGCTTGCGTCTGCTGTGAGTGTAGTGATTTTAGATCTTCCTTCGGCATAAAAAGTCTGTGCAGATGTGTTTGATCCCGTTGTAACCAACAGTTTGCCCCTTCATAGAACAATTGATTTTTAGATCAAGCTGCAGCCAAGAGCATCTATCCCTTGTGGTCGAGCTTACACTCTCACAGAAAAATAAAACCAGTTCCTCAATGGTTATAGTGATGACAACTTAAACAAACAGTTCATACAAACTCCACTTACCTGGGGGAGGCCCCTATGTTCTTCATACCGAAGTAGGATGAAGCAGAATTATGGGCCTGTGTGGATTACTGCCAGCTCAATGATATTACCAATAAAAAACAATATCCCCTGCCATTGATCCAGGTCCTGATTGATCAAGCTCACCATAGCAGAATCTTTACTAAATTAGACTTAAGAGGCGCATACAATTTGGTAATAATCACCAAAGGGAATGAATGCAAGACAGCATTTTGCTCTCATTGTGGTCATTACAAATACCTAGTAATGCGCTTTGGGCTATTTAATGCTCTGGTGGCATTTCAATTCTTCTTGAACTATATATTCTGGGACATTCTGGATATCTTCGTAGTTAATTACCTCAATTATATCCTGCTATGTTCCCACTCACTGGCAGAACACATAATACATGTATGGATACTTTCTTACTGAACTTAGAGATAACCATTTATATGCCAAAGCCTCCAAATGCCTATTCCATCAAGAGCGGGTAGCCTACTTGGGTTATATCTTGTCACCCAACCATGTGGAAATGGATCCACGGAAAATTGATGTGGTACTGAACTGGCCAGTTCCGACCACAACCAAAGAACTCCTACAATTTTTAGGGTTCTCAAACTTCTTGTGATGAATCCTGCAGAGTCATCACTAATCCCCAGCCTAAACTCTCCCCCCATGTGGCCAGAGGAAGGCAACCACTGCCTGATCCAAATCCTGGGGGTGGTGTTGTGCGGGAGGAGGATCACATGGAGGAGGTGGCTGTCCAGAAGAAGTGGTGACTCCCTGTTACGCTCACCTGGTATCCACGGGGACGCCACTCAGCCGGGCCGGTTGCTGGTATCTTCTTCCCAGGTTTTTCCCAGGTAAGGTCTGCGGGGAAGGTTCTGCCTGGAAATACAGGAGGACTGTGTTCAAGACTGGCCGACTGAGGTAAATATCCTCCCACTACCCCGTGTGACTTCAGCCCCACAGGGCCCTCTCCTCACCTTGTTGTGGAATTAGGCGTGCTCTCTGTCCTGCTTTCTTGGCAGGGGCGCGTTGTTTTGTGCAGGCGAGTGCGGCCAGTTACTTCACTGGCGCGGGCCCGTTTGGTGTCTCTCAGGTAGGTCTTATTGCAGCTTATGTATAGCATGTTATTCTTGCATGCCTTTCTTTGTTTAAATAATGTTTTTTTTTTCTCCCTTAGGTGTGCGGAGCTTCAGTGTGGCGAACTGGCTGAGTTCGGCCTCGCCGGTAAATGATGGCGCATGATGTGCGCTACGATGCAGTAAGTAAGCGCTATGCGCTGCATTATCTTGCCTCTGCTAAGCTGTTTTCTTCCTTTCTTGCAGGTCGCAGTGTTTTCCCAGCATGTGTGGAATTCCGGAACGATGCCGGCTGGGAGACAACCAGCCAGGTAAGCTTCTTGTGCAGTTTGTGTTTTGCAATGTCCAATATGCCTTCTTCAATATTGTCCTTTCCCTTCCTCTTTCAGGTCTTTCGGTCTGGGAAGCAAGTCCAGAGGAAGCTGTTCACTGGAGCTGCTAGCGGCAAGCAGATCCAGAGGAAGCTGTTCACTGGAGCTGCGAGCGGATAATAAGATGGAGATTGCAGGTAATATGCTGCTAACGATGTTCTTTTTGTCTCTTTGCAGGTTTGCTTCTCCGAGGCTCTTGAGTATCACAGGACACAGTGAGCGTCACGTTGCAGACTGCAAAGTAACGCGAAGCGTGCTTTCCTGTACGGGTGTGGTTTAAATAGCCTCAACAAAGTAGTCCAGGTAAAGTAGTCTCTAGGCTACCACACCCAAAACACTGTACCGCATAGCTTGGTTCCTAGGAGCCAAGCTATGTGGATGCCTCCATGTTGGCTGAAGGCCCCAAATGAAAAAAGTAGTTCCCTGCACACATGTTCTTCAAGGTGTATGAGCCTGGTGCCATAGGCACCAGGACTGGCCCCAAGAGAGCCTTAGGAGTGGATGCCAGGCCTTCAAGGCCTTGATGGAGACCCGAGCCCTGATCCCACCTGGGAAGTGGGCTTGCCAGTGGGGGTCTGTGGTGAGGGTTGGGACACTCCCTTGGGAGGGATGAGGTATTCATCTTTTTGTGAGGATGGGAATCCTGTAATCCCCAAATACCTGGTGGCATGATGCCACTACACAAAACCCATTCATTTAGAAACTACAAAGTTAAAATGTGAAAGACTACCAAAACAGAATACTTATTCATTTTCTTGAATATATGAATCATATGTGAAGACCCCTAACTGCAAGAGTCCTGCCTTGAGTAAATATCCTAATCCAAGAAATGTTATTAAGCATGATGTTAATATGACATCTGATGTTTCATTACCATAATTTGAAACAACGTAACTTTGGGAAATATAAAATGTTTATGGACTTCAATGCTCAGATTGCCTTTAGGGAAAAGCCCAAAAAAAACGAATGCAAACATTTCAAGGTAGGCGGATTTTTAGCAAATGTTTCACACATTTTTGTCAAAACATCCATGGGAGGTGGGGTAAAGGGATAACTTAAGGTAGGAGGAAGTGGGGAGAGGGTGCAGAGGGGCTCCCCCCACATTATGGTTAAAATAAAGTGCAAAAAGCCAAAAAATATGATCATAATTCAACCAAAAAAAACGTGCTGTTTTCCACCTCAAAATTCTTTGGAATTTTTCACGTAGATCCGCCTTTAGTACTGAGACAAGGAAGAAGAAAAAAGAGTTGATGAGGATCACTGTTGAGGCTACACAGAATGTGTGGTCTAGTTCTAATTCTGAACACCTGAGCGTGACATTTAAATGGGAATCACAACTGCAGCTGAAGAGGAAAGCAGAAGTGAAGGAGCAAAAAAGGAGAAGGAAATCAGCCGGAGTAGCAGAAGTTGCAGTAGAAGGAGAAGTTATGGGAAACTGCAGAGTGTGCGCAGCAGCAGAAGCAAAAGTGAAGGCCCTGTCCAAAGTCGTAGCGCAGCGGGAAGCCCAGAAGTGAAAGTCAAGCATTCCCGAGAGACTGGCTCACCTGACATCCCAGTGGAAGCACCACGTGAGCAACAGCAAACATGAAAAAGCTGTCAGCAACACTTGTGGACCGGAGAGGGTCTGATCATGACCCGAGATCCCAGCTGCAGAGCAAAAGCACTGCAGACCCTTGACATCACCCGGGGCAACTAAAGAAGCCAGTGAGTTTACCTGAAGGGAGAGGTAACCCCGGGGTACTCATAAGGGACAAGAGAGAGTAAGTCAAACAGGGTACAATGCCCCTTACCTGGGACATCAATTTGGGGAAACATGGAACCCGCATTGCCAACAGTCAAGAAAATATAAAGCAGAGAAAGAAGGGAAAGAAGACGTCAGTTTGGGGAAAATTTGAACCCTCAATTGCCAATACCACAAAGAGAGAAGACCTTTGGGAGTTGAGTGAAATTAAAACCCATTCCTGACAGGAGAGTTCACTAGGAGGGAAACCAGTTGTATGAAGTTGAAGTACATTTCTGGCAGGAGAGTAAACCAGGAAAGGGACAGTTTTATTAGTTATTTCTTAACTGAAAACATTGTGGTTATAAATAAGAGCGCACATGAAGTTGATTCCATTCATTGCAGGTGAGTGAACCAGGAACGGAACATTTGTCTTAAAGTAGAAAACTTGCTTGTTATAAGGAATACACAAGGAAGAAGATATTTACTTTATAAATTGCTTTATTCTTTTGACACATTATTATGTAACAAGAGACCTTTGGTATGCTATCCTGACAAAAACGTCCTATGAAAATGAAAGATTGTGGCAATTTACTAAGTGATCATTTTTGCCAAGGAAAATAACATTTGCTGGAAGGAGAATGTGTTTTGGTTTCTAAACAAGTGTTTTATGGAAGAGACATTTCTTTTGTCCATTTGGCAGAAGAGTTGAATGAGAGAAGCCTTTTTATCCAGTGCTGAATATGACATTATTGAAAAGAACATTGTTAAAATTATTCCTTGATTGATTCAGGGGAAGGGAGACAAACCCTGGTCACAAGGATTACTTTGTGGGAAACTTCAGTTTCAACTTTTCCTTTTTTCAAAACTAAAGGCCGATATATTTACATTTTTGTATTTTGATTGCGTATGTTAAGTGTGAGGGTCAGACACCTTTGAACACAAGGTTGTGTTTCTTTAGTTTTAGTTTGCTAGGTAGGGATTTTATCATTAGGATACAGACAGATAGGCTTTAATTTGACCCCTGTTTTATTTTAATAAATGTGGCAAACTTTGAGAAAACTTTAGTCTTGTGTCTGTCTCTCATTTCTGACCCCTCTAATTCTATAGGAGATTCATTCTAGCTTATTCCTAGCATTTACTTTCCCTAATAAAAGGAGATTTTTTTTACAATGGAACAATCTCACCCAAGCTGTCTTTGATAAATTAAAAGCAGCATTTACCACAGCACCGATGTTACAGTTACATGACCCTTTGAAACCATATACAATGGAGGCAGATGTGTCAGATTGTGCACTGGGGGTGGTACTTTTCCGAAATAATACCTCCTCAGGTAAGATTCATACAGTTGCTTATCATTCATGAAAACTTAATATTGCAGAGCCAAACTACAGCATGTTTCATAAATTACTGCTTGCAATCATGGAAGCTTTTGTTACCTGGTGGTATCACCTAGAAGGAGGCAACCACCACGTGTTGGTTATTACGGATCATAAAAACCTGGAGTAACTCAAAACCGCCAGAGCCATCAACCAACAACAGAACAGTTGGATTCATGTTTTCTCTTGTTTTGACTTCCAAGTTACCTATATACTTTGTTCCTTAAGTACAAAGGAAGACACTCTTTCACGCAGAACCCCCCCCCCCCCGATCACTGAACCTGTTCAGGGTATACCTTTCATGACACCTGCTCAAATGATAACCGTACATGTTTTTGATCTGACTAAATTTGAAATAGCCTTCAAGAACATCTATACCGACAGCATGAAAAGAGTATTTCTACAGGATAATCCTCTGCACCATAAACATCACTGATTACCATTTACACGAAGAAGGCTTTGGTTTCCCATACAAACAGCTCAAACCCTCTTGTTGCAATGGTGCCATGACATAGCGGGGTCCAGACACTATGCTGTATAAAAGAACAAGGTGAAGATTGAAAGACATGCTTGGTGGAAAGGATGGCAAGCCAATGTTATGGATAACATTCACGGATGTGGAACCAGTGCCAGAGCAATAGTACCACGTGAAAGGATGATAGGCCTTCTACAACCATTACTGATATGTCCTTGGCCTTGACAGATGTGCTCTATGGATTTCATTACCGACATTGCCCCTGTCAAGAATTTTTACTACTTTATTGACTGTAGTGGACTGCTTCACTAAACAAGGCCGAAACATGTCTGGGGTTGCTTGGTTTTCTGTGCACAGGGGACCTGGCCTAGCAGTTCGGGCTGGGCTGCTACCTTCGGTGGCGGCAGCTGCTGACTGATTTGCACATGGCTGGTCCCCTTTTGCAATGGCGCAGACAGGCTAAAAAACGGTGGTGTGGAAGGTTGCCCAGAGCAATTGCCAGTGGTTTAGATTAATTCGAAACCTTCCACCCATCACTTTTGTGGTCAGTTTGTTTCTCCTTGTGAGAGAGGGTATGCCCAGACGTGGTTCCCTTGCTCGCTGCGCCACAGGGAACCAGGCTGCACCTCACTGAGGAGGTCCAACAAGGCCGAAACATGTCTGGGGTTTCTTGGTTTTCTGTGCAGAGGGGACCTGGTCTAGCAGTTCGGGCTGGGCTGCTACCTTCGGTGGCGGCAGCTGCTGACTGATTTGCACATGGCTGGTCCCCTTTTGCAATGGCGCAGACAGGCTAAAAAACGGTGGTGTGGAAGGTTGCCCAGAGAAATTGCCAGTGGTTTAGATTATTTCGAAACCTTCCACCCATCACTTTTGTGGTCAGTTTGTTTCTCCTTGTGAGAGAGGGTATGCCCAGACGTGGGTCCCTTGCTCGCTGCGCCACAGGGACCCAGGCTGCACCTCACTGAGGAGGTCCAACAAGGCCGAAACATGTCTGGGGTTGCTTGGTTTTCTGTGCAGAGGGGACCTGGCCTAGCAGTTCGGGCTGGGCTTCTACCTTCGGTGGCGGCAGCTGCTGACTGATTTGCACATAGCTGGTCCCCTTTTGCAATGGCGCAGACAGGCTAAAAAACGGTGGTGTGGAAGGTTCCCCAGAGCAATTGCCAGTGGTTTAGATTAATTTCAAACCTTCCACCCATCACTTTTGTGGTCAGTTTGTTTCTCCTTGTGAGAGAGGGTATGCCCAGACGTGGGTCCCTTGCTCGCTGCGCCACAGGGAACCAGGCTGCACCTCACTGAGGAGGTCCAACAAGGCCGAAACATGTCTGGGGTTGCTTGGTTTTCTGTGCAGAGGGGACCTGGCCTAGCAGTTCGGGCTGGGCTGCTACCTTCGGTGTCGGCAGCTGCTGACTGATTTGCACATGGCTGGTCCCCTTTTGCAATGGCACAGACAGGCTAAAAAACGGTGGTGTGGAAGGTTGCCCAGAGCAATTTCCAGTGGTTTAGATTAATTCGAAACCTTCCACCCATCACTTTTGTGGTCAGTTTGTTTCTCCTTGTGAGAGAGGGTATGCCCAGACGTGGGTCCCTTGCTCGCTGCGCCACAGGGAACCAGGCTGCACCTCACTGAGGAGGTCCAACAAGGCCGAAACATGTCTGGGGTTGCTTGGTTTTCTGTGCAGAGGGGACCTGGCCTAGCAGTTCGGGCTGGCTGCTACCTTCGGTGGCGGCAGCTGCTGACTGATTTGCACATGGCTGTTCCCCTTTTGCAATGGCGCAGACAGGCTAAAAAACGGCGGTGTGGAAGGTTGCCCAGAGCAATTGCCAGTGGTTTAGATTCATTCAAAACCTTCCACCCATCACTTTTGTGGTCAGTTTGGGTCTCCTTGTGAGAGAGGGTATGCCCAGACGTGGGTCCCTTGCTCGCTGCGCCACAGGGAACCAGGCTGCACCTCACTGAGGAGGTCCAACAAGGCCGAAACATGTCTGGGGTTGCTTGGTTTTCTGTGCAGAGGGGACCTGGCCTAGCAGTACGGGCTGGGCTGCTACCTTCGGTGGCGGCAGCTGCTGACTGATTTGCACATGGCTGGTCCCCTTTTGCAATGGTGCAGGCAGGCTAAAAAACGGTGGTGTGGAAGGTTGCCCAGAGCAATTGCCAGTGGTTTAGATTAATTTGAAACCTTCCACCCATCACTTTTGTGGTCAGTTTGTTTCTCCTTGTGAGAGAGGGTATGCCCAGACGTGGGTCCCTTGCTCGCTGCGCCACAGGGAACCAGGCTGCACCTCACTGAGGAGGTCCAACAAGGCCGAAACATGTCTGGGGTTGCTTGGTTTTCTGTGCAGAGGGGACCTGGCCTAGCAGTTCGGGCTGGGCTGCTACCTTCGGTGGCGGCAGCTGCAGACTGATTTGCACATGGCTGGTACCCTTTTGCAATGGCGCAGACAGGCTAAACAACGGTGGTGTGGAAGGTTGCCCAGAGCAATTGCCAGTGGTTTAGATTAATTCGAAACCTTCCACCCATCACTTTTGTGGTCAGTCACTAAATTGGCCCACCTTATTGCCCTACCAAACGTTCCCTCTCCTTCCTTACTTGCCTACCTGTTTATCTGTCATATATTCCATCTCCATGGACTTCCGGAATCATCATCATGGATAGAGGTTCTCAATTTGTGTTGCAATTCTGGAGAGCACTCAGCAGATTACCAGTAAATGAGCGAATATTTTCATCAGCATATCACCCTGAAAGTGATGGACATTAAGAAAGGGTGATTCAAGTAATTGGTCAATATCTGCACTGCTAGGATACAGAAAAGAATGAAGACTGGGTCACAATATTGCCTTTGGCTGGATGTTCATATGACGACTTGCATCATTCATCTATCATCGATACTCCTTTGTATTTGTCCTACGGATTTCAGCCTGTTTCCATTCCAATCACCACCTCTTCAATACCTTCATTCCAGCAGTGGCCAAAAGGTTATGATTCTTGCAACATGGGTTTACAAAAGCAGCTGAACATCTTAAACATGCACAAGATATGACAAAGAAATATGCAGATTCCAAGAGATGTGTGGCTCATCAGTACCAAATACAGGATTGAGTCTGACTACATACCAAACATATCCATATACCTTCCTGTGCAAACAAATGGAAACCCAAGTATATCAGACCTTTTTCTATAAGAAAGATCATCAACCCTGAGGCTGTGTAATTGCTACTCCCGGTGAAACGCTTAACTGATGCCCCGCAGGAGCTTCTCGCCTCTGATTTCGAGTGCGTGGTCCAAACCACTCCATCTCCATAGATCCACATTAGGCAAAAATAGCCCTTGGTGCGTTGTGGTGAGGAGAAGTTGGATGAGATCCCCCCAGTGATGGATGGTAGGTCCCAGTACTGGTGATGCAGGGCCCAGGTGTGTCTCAGATGCAGAACCTAGGCACAAGACAATGAGAATGGGAATCACTGAATGCTCTCACCCATACCCCTCTATAGCTGTTCACACCTCCTCCCCGCTCCCCAATACCCACTGGTTGTACTGGCTTGGAGGTAGGATGGCTCACATCTTGTTGGCTGACGTGCACGCAAGTGTGCAAGGTAAGGCACCAGACCAGTTCCTTCACTGGTGATGAGCGGTCCAGTCCTGCTGCAAATTTCATGGTGCAGGGGTTAGGGGCCCACTCTGTTGCACTTCTTCCAATGTCTCTTGCTTGAACACAGCACAATGTCTTGTCCTGCTTGCGCAGCGCAATGCTGTTTTGAGTGCATATTGTGAAGAAAGCTCTGCTTTGATGATGCTGCTTTAATGTATTTTAGTCTTTTCTTCCTTCTGCAGGTTGACTTACTGTACGGTTACTGCCACCAGATTTCTGGTGTGCCAGGAAATATCAGGTAAGTCAGGGAGTGAAAACCTGGGTAGGCGCGATGTCTCTGCGCTGCGTGGATACTCCTCTCCTCACCGGGTTGTCTCTTTCTTCAAGGGCACGCCGGAGGAGCTTGAGGAAGGAAAGTGGCAGGATCCGGGGGCAGGTCAGTAGCAGGATGGAGGTCCGTTAAGTATGAGAAAAGGCGGAAAGGGGGGCAGAGCTGAAGCAGGAGCGGTAAGCGTTAAGCTGCTGCTCGGGCTGCAGAAACAACGCAAAGCACAGGGTGTGGCTCATGGCGTGGTTTCATAGTCCCGGACTGCACCCTGTGCACCTAGATCGTGCAGCCTGCTGAAGCACTGGAGACTTCTGGGGGCCATCTTGGATTCCAGGTAGTGTCCAAACCTGGCAGCCATCTTGGTGGTGGCTCTCTGTTGCACTTCCATACACTTCCATTGGCCATGAGTTTCCAGCACCTGCCAGCAACCAGGGAAGGTCAGCTTTCCTCCTAAATCCTATGCTTGTGTCTACCACCACCTAAGGGTGTGTGTTTAGTGTTGTGTGTTATGTCCTGAGGGGTCATGACACCCGGACAGTTACAAGATCCATCCCATCTTCCATGTGTCCCTACTGAAACCCATAACACTTTCAAAGACATATGGTAACATACAGTTATCCCATCCCCCAGCCGTGCAACCCCCCCCAATAAGAATTCAAAATGAGGAAAATCCTGGATTCCAGATGTAGAGGATGATAAATTCAGTTTCTGTTCGACTGGGAAGGTTATGGCCCTAAGGACCGTACTTGGGTATCTGCCAAGGGGAACTTTTACCAATCCAAAGTCACAATACTCCATATCTTTCTTGTCTCCATCTAGTCCTCAACACTGCTATCAACTTGGTCATGGAACATCACGCCACCTGTTCCATGCGCCGCCCCCCCCCGCAAAAAAAAAACACTTGGGGCAGCTGGGGAACCAGAAGCTCTATAGATTAAGAAAAAGGGTGTTCAGTTCTACATTCTACCCAAGAGGTAATTGCTATATGATTCCAGGTATAATTCATGGTCTGACATCTGACAAAGTCCAAGATGAATTCACAGTAGTTAGGATGGATGATCATTAGTGATCCAGAACACAACAAACTTCACCTGAAGTTGCCAATAATAATAGTCGATGGCAATGGATTCTAGGGTTGGAGGCTCGCAGCTTGCACGCCCTTGGCACATGGTTCACCAGTCAGATGTTTTGGAGACTTCTGGTCAAGCCAGGACACTGCCTCCCCATAGCCTTCTCTCATGGTCCTACTGCCCATCAGCTATGGTCACCACAACAGCCGGTGCATCCTTTGTGAGGGCCTTCAATGGTTCTGTTGAACCCCTGACAGACACCTAGCTTTAATCTCATCAGGGAATGATTAGTGCATGAGATTAGCTAATCCATTCAGAGCTATTTGTTCATGAGAAGTCAGAAAATGGGCAACGCTAATGGAGATTGGTTGATCATGGACAATGAAATTCACTTTCACCAATTTAGATCACCTAGTGTGTCGGTATCCACCACCCAACAACTCCACCAGAAGCAAGGAACTGTGGGAATTGCTACAAAGGAAGCAGAATCCTCCATGATGTAGGATTCCCCATTACATGGGGCCTGGTTCCTACCAATCCTCGACTAGGGTTCATGTATATATGGGGTCAGTAAGACAAACTCTGTTGGTTAATTGTTAGATTTTAAGAAATCAAATGCTCCTTCCATATAAGTGAAGAATATCAAGAAGGGAGAATGACACTTCTCCAAGCGTCCCTGAGGAACAGAAAGGACATATGTTGGAGGAACCAGATAACTTGCTTACTACTTAGACCAAGAGACCCTGTGCAAACACATATCTGCAGAGAAACAAGGTCCCTTAAGGTGACTTTAGAAGACTTTAACTTGAGGAAGATGAGCAGAAGAGAACCCCTGCTCAAAATCGTCTTAGAAGAAGAACCCTCAGCATTCAATAACTACTCTGTGCTAATGCCCCTACTCAAAACAGTAGATCCAACAATCATTTGAGCCAGTTTCAACTCATCGAGCTGTCTTAAACCTCCAAACAATAATGCCCCCACTCAACGCACTGTTACCTGAGGTGCTGAGCCCAGATTTTCATCACTGAATTGAGATTGAGCAAAAGGAGTCTAATCGAGAATGCTGTAACTAAGAGCCAACTTGCAGACCATTAACAACATCATTGAATTGTGCTTCACCCCATCAATCTTCTGATCAAACTAGTGTAGCCAGTCATCTTGAAGACACTGACACTTTGAAAAGCACCATTAAGCTGTCTACTTGCTCACCTATTAGACACTGTTACTGTAACACAGCACCATTGAGTCAATTCATATATATTAGATCATAGCTTGAACATGTGAAAAGCATCGAAAAATCAATTTGGTGCTGTAGAGACTGTGTTAGTGAACTAGTTGTCTTGGAGCATGGACGTGTTTGTGCCCCTCTGTAGACTTTTCTTTTGTCACTTCATTGTACATGAATCCTTCAATGTCTAAATCAACAAACTAGCTCCCAAAATGCCTGTACTGAATCCCCTTACTTTAGCCAACTACTGCCCTATACCAGAACTTCCTTTGATATTCAAGATCCTTGATAATGTCTTCAACAAAAATGTCATCATAAATCAAGAAGCTCACGACCTCTGTAATCCAAGCAGGCCCACCTCCAATCATCCTCAGATCCTTACCCATGAACATGTATTTGCTCACTTGAAGATCACTGTGCTGCTAGTACCCTATGTCTGCTATATATCCCATGCATAGATATATAAACACAAGCATACATGCAACTGGTGGATTTTCTTCAATCTGGAGTTCACTTCACATACCACCTTCAAATAATTAACTTGAACATTTGGGGCAACATCTTCATTATAGCCTACAAAACCTCCCTCACAGACTATGATCGCCTCCTATCATGGCTGGTTCAAGTGGCTGTAGTGTTCTAAACTTCAATTAAACATGTTCAGCTTGACTGTGCAAAAGATGCCAGGGTGCAAAAGATGCCAGAAAGTACAATTGGATGACTTCACTTATACACTCCTGTGCTTTTTGGGTTTTTCCCTTCTCCTCCCTACTCCTAGCATTTATGTAAAACCATGAATGGATAACCGACAAGAACACCAGCTAAACTTTACTCCAATGCTGATGGCGCACACATCTACCTAAACATATTGGATGATAAAGATAAATGTTTAAGTGCACTAATGAGCCTGGCTGCTCTTGAACAATGCATGACTCTCAATAGACTGGAGTAAAAATAAATGTTCTAATTCTCAGACCCAAACACCATCTGCAGAAACAATTATCTCTCATCAGACATTCCTTTTTCTAATCTTCATTGCCCATTTCAATCAAAATGAGGAATTTAGACTTTATCTTGGATGCTAATTTGAACATGAATTCTCAGATCAGAGTATTTGTTAAGTTTGTCTCTGTCTAGGTAAAGACCATAAAATAAAGTCCCCACTTTACTTCCCAGTAAGCACCAATCCAATGGCATAGTTTCCTAATAAATTCACGTATGCCAACGACTACAATGCCGACCTCCGGCCCTACCATATTACAAGGCAGAAATAAGTTCAAGTCTTATCTGCAGGTCCATCTTCAGACTCCAAAAACATGAACTAGCTTCTCCTATCCATCAAGATTTTTTATCGAAGCCTCATAAAGCAAGGATATAAAGAATAACAGCAGTTTGTATCGTTAACAGTACTCTATCGAAATGTAATTTTCTAAAACATTCCAATTCCTCCAGGATTACTTGAAAAGCCACATCTTTCTTTCCCACTATCATGGCGGTGAGACACCCCAAAGTCTTGTGGCTCTGTGGCAGATATATTATTTCTCAAAAACATATCTTAGGGCGTCTGCCCACTTGGATAATACAATATCCCGTGGCTTCATGTACTTCGGCATCTATGCATTCTCCTTCCTTTCAGTCTTGTTCAGTGTAGAACTTATGCCTGTCTTTCTTTGATACTCTTCTCGGCTTTTCCATACTTGATATACAGTGGCCGTTTCTCATTTACTGTGGTTTAAGGTGGATGTGGGCCTGTTAACTTCTCTTAAATTCTCATGTCTTTGGCGGCTAGTCCAGCCCTGAATTATGGTGTCCATACCGCTTTCACTCTGGTTTAGTGGGGCTGTTTGCTGGTTAGCATCTCTTATGTTTTTGTGCCTTTTGCGGTATTCCACCCTTGAATTACAGTGTTCGTATCTCTTTCACTCTGAATTAGTGGGGCTCTGTCCCCGTTACATTTTTCTATGTTCTTGTGCCTCTGGTGGCTATTCTAGATTTGAATTACAGTGTTTGTTTCTCTTTCATTGAGATTTACTGGGGTTGTGTGCCTGTTACATTCTCTGTTTCTCGTACCTGAGCTGGTTTTGTTAGTGCTGGAAACCAGCAACCATAGGTCTCACTTGCCTCCACAAGTTCTTAGCGTCTGTTTCCCTGTCAGTACCTCTCTTGACGGGAAAGGCGCTTGTTGGGTGGAGCTCAGGATCTTGGGCTCCTTTTTTTCTCAGGTCAAGGTGTTGGTTGCCGTGTGCCAGACCCAGCACTGCCCTTCAGTGGTCATGTCTGTCGAGAAGACGGTGGTCTGCGCATCATCTCTATCTCCTTGGCGAAAGAGCTTTCTCGATCAAGCCTCCCACTAGAAGGTCTCTGTAATCTACTGCCATCACAGGCTCTGAGGCTTGACATGGCTCCTCTCTGCCAGGGCGTTGATGCTAGAGGCTTGCCTCTGCATAGCACTTGCTCACCTCCTTCTGTAGGAGTCCCTCTGCCATTTTCAGTCTACTCTCTCCTTATACACATTATTGCAACAAAAGGAATTGTGTCCGTCTTCCTTGATCATGGCATTCAGACAGTGTTCAGCATTATCTGAAGCCAATAGAAACAAAGAAGGATCTTTGCTGAATACAGTCATTATAGGTGATGCCAACGTATTTCCAACATCCATGAAGGCAGAAAGGGTGGTTTGGACTGGGAGCTCCAATGTGTAATGGGAGACCCAGTGAGGTTGAACTTGCCCAGACCCCTATGGAAGGTCTTAAGTGGTGGGCTCACCTCCATAGCCTAAAAGGGTGTGGCTCCCCTCTAGGATGAAAGGATGAATTGTCCAGATTCATTACAGAAGATAGACAAACTCTGTAATCCATTGCCTCTCCACACATGACAGATGCCTCCCTGATGATTTGTTTTATTCTTTTTGTTCATTGATCACTTTTGTGCCTTCTGGTTTCCAGATATGTTATTTTTCTTAATCTGTATCACAATTAACTAGTTCTTAGGTTTGGAGAATAGCTCAGAGGCAATGTAGAAGCAAGACAACATAGAGCACACAGGTTTGAATCCTGGTCCTTTGTTTAGAGACCACTTAGAAGCTCATCTCCAGTATTAAGTATGTTTCTTCATACCTTAACTGTTTCTGAGCTCATTTTGCCATATCATTCCTGGTCTTTGGTCCCTCTCTCCTTACCTGCTACCTTGTTTAGTGTGGTTTGCATAATAGAATGAATTAAACATAAACATAGCAGCAGCTTGTTATGTGTTACATACCTTTTTTAACACAAGCTCAGAACTGGTCCTATTTTGGGAAGTAATTTCCAGGATTTCAGGGCAGTATTTTCTCTATAGTGGGGCTGGAGACTGTGATATATTAATACTAGTATTCTTAGCACTGGCAGTAACCCGCAAAGATATTGTCAGTTTGAGTTGAAGGGCACTTCATAATTGTTTTGATGCAGGCAAGAAATGTTATTACATTTGCGGCTGTAGATGGTTGTACAATATGTTAGTGTCTTGACCAGTTGTTGCTTGCAAAATTGCAATTCACAAATCTTACAATTATTTTCATACAGTGTCATTAATCGAGTTTGATTTATTTTGAGGACAGACTAAATACTAGCTTCAGAGATAAAAAACATATATTCCGTTGTTAGGTAGGATTATGTTACAATCAGTGACTGTAAATCACTGTGCCATCTTTCAGTAGCCAAATTGTTGCAATTTGTGACGTTGTGAACAACTAATCTTCAAATCATTTTGAGAAAAGAGGAAGCATTATGTTTTTGTAAGTGCACTGCCTTGTTGTGTCCAGACTAAATACTAATTGCGGAAAGTATTACAATTCTTTGTAAGAAGGAGTAGATTACGGTCATTGGCTTTAAATCATTGCACCATAAATAGTAGCAATGTAAAATACTTGCTTCAATTTGGGAAGTTGCTAATAACATTTCGGCGTCTATGATTGAGTCATCGTTCTGTGGCCATATCAAATACTACTTGCCATCTAGTTGGTTAGAAGAAGAAGACATTTGGACTCTCGGACTTTACCTGATACTCGCCCATAGTACTTTTATCAATTTAGGAGATGAACAGCAAAACAAGTCAATATCTCTCATCAGTAGTAACTCCGCAAATCTTCTTTTCTACCATGAAAACGTCCTTGTAAAAATCTAGAAAAGATTATATACAAATAAAAGAAAAAAAAAACTACTTGCAGAGAAAAGGTCTCCTAAAACTTTGTAAAAAGAAGAAGATTAAATTTAATGGTTGTAACTCAGTGTGCCATCTTTTATTGGTCAGATGATATACATATTACAAGTTGGAAAGTTGTGAATGACAACTCTTACAATTCTTAGAAAACAAAGAAGTGCATTCAGTGGCTGTAACTGGGTGTGTTGTCTTCTTTTGGTCAGGCCAAATACTAGTTGCAGACTCAAAGCCTCATATTCTTTGGCAGGTAGATTATATGCAAAAGCTATCAGTGATTGCTTCCTAATTGAAGAGAAAATGTCTTATAATTCTTCGTCGCCAGGCAGAGATTATAGTTAGTGGATCTAAGTTACAGCATAATGTTATTACTAGGAAGGAGAAGATCCCAGTGACTTACTACCTTGCATGACGAGAGCACGTGTGCCATTTATTGACAGTGCTAGAATAACATCTCAGGAATGTTTGGAGACAGGCATAAGATTGCATTACATTTGGTGGGAGTGGACTATTGTGCCAACTTTTGGTAGCCAGACAAAATCCTTGTTAATTGCAAAATTGAAAATAACAAATCTTAGAATTATTTTCTGGGCAAGAGAATGTATTTAGTATTTATAACTGAGTGGGTTCATTTTGTGGCCAGATCAAATTCTAGTTGCAGAGACAAAATCTAGTAATTATGGGATGTTGGGAGGAAATTACATACAGTGACCATACATCAGTGTTACACCTTTTAGTGGACAGACCAACAAGGGAGAGTAAGTGCATTCAGTGTGTGCAGTGTGCAGTGTGTGTGCAGGGCATCTTTTTGTGGCTGCTCAGAAGTGTCGAGGTTCAGTGCTCTATTAGTAGGCAAGAACGCAGAGAGAAATTACAGACTGCATTTACTGATGTGCCAGGAGAAACAAATGCATAGGTGAAGGATGAGGGTTGCTCCTGATCTCTTTCACTACCACCTACATCCACTGATAGTGAGTCTAAGTATAATGTTGATGATGGCAAACAAGATAAAAGTGTTACCCAATGCATTGCAAGCTTTTAGAAACCAGTGAAACAAACAAGGGCAATGAAGAGTATAAAACCACAGTTCCAGAGATAAAATGGAAATAGTGACGATCATACTTTGGACATGGTCTTCCAAATACAGCCTGTCAGAAGTGAAACTGAAAAATATGTCAGCATGTGGCAGCATCAGCACTGACACATCCACCAGCACATCCATGGGCAAAAGAACAGGGGTGCACACATATTCCAGATTCATCAATGAAGTCCAAACTGTGTAAATCCTTCATTCTAGAGTACACAGTACTTTAGCATATTGCCAATAGCACTCTGTGCAATAAAACTGTGTGCCAGGTAAAGTCGTTGACTAAGTTGGAAACCACATCTCCATGGCACCATACAATGAAAACCATGTGCACGACTCAAGTAAACCTGTCAAACCTCGACTACAGCCATTTAAATGGTAGCACATGACAATAGAGCCCCAAGTCCATACTGCTGCCCAGAAGAAAATATTGCTTCTGTTATGCCAAAGCTCTAGTGATTCACTGCATTGTTGGTGACTGACCAGCTGTCGATGTTATTAGTGTGTGTACTACTTCTTATTCGTTCTTGAGTCCTTCTCCTATTTTACAACCAAAGTAATTAACAAAAAGCAACCAAGCAACAGCACACAGAGGATTAGCCATGGCATTTTTTTCAGTCCTTCCTGTGAAATGAGAGCAGCAAAGGTTTTGATGTATTATCTTCTCTAGTGCCTGCTGCATAAGAGCATGACAACTGTAATAATGTGGTGTGGTGTCAGTTGTTTTTATAAACGCATCCGTGGTCTATCAAAAACAACCAGATGGCAAAATCAAAAAAAATAACAAAATACAATGTTCAAGTAGTCTTATTAATATATCTGTCTTGAAATACCATCTCATATCCCCTTTTGGCTTCTACTTTATTCAGCCCAGGTAATATTAAAATTGAATTCAGTGGTGGATTGATTCATTTTCCATATGTCTCCACCCTGTTGAATAAACATTGTCCTTTCTTCCATCCATGATAGAACACTCAATAATGTGTGTGGCCCATTCCTAGCTGGCTGCATTTTGCGATATGTCCTGTAAAAGGAGGTGGAATATCATTTCTTCAGTATTTGCTAATTTTATGACGGGGTCAAAAGTTTGCAGATTGCAACCATGTGCTGTAACAGACCATCAATTGGTCAATTAATTGAATTTGGATCTAGATTAGCGACTAATTCTGACTAAATGTGTGATGCCTTTCTCAACTTTGTTAACTCATTTTTCAACTCTGCAGTCAATTGTGTAATTAATCAGCTTCTGAAACATATTGTGATCAACTGGACACCCAGTCCCACAATATTTGGGCACTATCTTTCTAGCTTTGGGATTGAGGGCAGCCAATCCTCCTGTCATTTTCCTACCTTCTAACCCAATGACTATTTAGACCTACTAGCAGATGATCTCATGGGAAGAGTATGCTCAGAGAACAGGTGCACATGAGTAGGCTGAGCTGATGCAGAGACTGAGAGCTGCTTATGTCAGAGAATCCGGGACTGAACACGGTCAAGAATGACCCCTTGTGAGGACACTCCTGTGTTGTAATTACCACCGTTGCAGGGTGCTGTGGAAGATAGGTCACTGGCAGATTATATGCATATATTAATATGAGTGGCACCATGCTTCCATTTCATGTGCTTTGTCAAAGCTGTCGACCCCAACGAGCAGACTTTGTGTGTTGTACTCCATTTCATTGGTCATTGGCATATGTTGCATATCAAAGTGCCTTCCAGCCCCTCATATTCCTCCCCTTCAGCAAGTTAAATTGACGTCAAACCCATGAGAGGGTAGACACTGTCTGAACCTGGAGCTAGGAGGTCTCTCTCTCTCTCACCTAAAGCCTGACAAGAACTGCTTGTGCCTCCCTTTTCCCTTCTGTAAAAGTCAGCACAAGTGAAGGGAGCTCAGTATTTTAACATGTAGATGCATATGCTTGGGGACCAGCGTTGTCTCCTCTAACTGTTGTCATTTACCTTTGAGGCACCTTCTCCCTCCATTACCAATATCTTCTAAAAAGTTAAAATGCCATTGTCCAGCAAAAGGTTACTGTATTTTCCACAGCTACAGTGGCTTCACCCTGTTTGGAATAAACTACTGCCGACAGTCCTACCCAGCGACATCCACCACATCTGTCATATGGACTCCCTGCACTAGTCCAGCCTCCTCCACATTTCATTCTGCTGTTTCCTCATGTGTCAGTGGAAAACCTCTCTTGTAGGCCCTGCCTTACCTCTGCCGCCTTCTCCACAGATCCTCCCCCTAATGATGCCCTCACCTCAGGCAAAAACTAGCATGTCTGTGGGCAACTAGGTCCTGTCGCCACAAGCATAACAGTCATACCATTCCTCTCAAACATATGGCCTTTAACATCTTCATTCTCTGGGAAGTGAAACTCCTCTTTCTCATCAACCTCACACAACAAAGACAAAGCCCTGTTCTGGTTCATCATGGCAAGTCCTTTCTTAGAAAGGAGTAGCACTTGACATACACAATAAAGGGAATCAACATGTGTTCGTGTGCACACACTCACAAGAGATGTTTTTTAAAGTTTCACAAACAAACAGGAATACAAAAAGTAACACATTATTAGGGAACTTGTTGAATATATATTTTTAGAGTTACAAGAAAGGGAATCAAATGGAAGAAGTGAGGCAAGCCAATGGGCACAAACACAGCTAATTGGGAGTAGGTAATAGAAACGGAAAGGACTTTTTTTATTGTTTTTTTAAGTTGAGACAAAAGGGACAAAGAACAAGTAAAAAGTCCATCAAAAGTAGGCTTTATGAAAGGAAAGAAGACAAAAACAAACAGAAGGGAGCACATTGGTATCAGAAAGCACTATAATATAATGCACTGGCATACCATGACCAGCATTGACCTTCATAAGTGGCCAAAACACAACAAAGACACGTGTTTCTGTCTGTCTTGCTCTGCACACGCTTGCCCCTACAGCTTAACAAACCCTAAAAAGAGAATATTAAACAGATTAAGTCACTTTATAGGGCTCTCAAAACTCCCAGAGCAGTCAGAAACCCATTTGGTCACTCAAATTGACTTGACAGACAGAACCCTGTCCTCCCAAACCAACAGGACAAGTTCTGGCACCATTGTCTGCTGTCCATGGGAACATTGAGTACTTAGGGGTTGATTCTGTTTCAGCTGCAAACAAGGCTGGTAGGATGTTCAAACACTCGTATTCATAAGGATCCTCCACACTCCCTTAGGATGTAATGATTCCTTGGTAATGTTTTTCTTTGCAAAGCTAACCAACAGGGCTGGGGCCATTAAGCATTTGAGGCAATCTCTGCTCCAACCCATTGAATTACAACTTCTGCTAGAATTGGTCCTGGAAGACCACCACTCTCACAGTAGAGTGCACCCTTCTTACTTATTTATATTTGTATTTTTGGGAAATCAGAATGTCATTTAGAAAATAGATGATGTACAGAGGATGCATTAAGGCGGGCAGAGGCCATCCTGCAATAGGCTGTTTTCATAGGTAGAAAGGATAAAGTAGACCAGGAGGTAAAGCCGTAATATAAAAGGGCATAGTCCCGGGAAAAGACAGAGGGACAAAACAGAAAATACAACATGCCATGTTTGAGGCCTAAGACTATTATTTACAAAGTTACTCATTATGTTTCCATTATCAAGCGTGTCGAGGTAGGCGGTCAGAAGAGAGATATTAGCACGGGGGTATGAGGGGGGGCAGTGTGAGATCTATCCATCACTCACTACCAGGTGCAGCCTGAGCCAGATCTTAAAACAGTTGTAAAGAAGAAATGACTTTAATGGCTTGAGGAAGCACATTCCAGTAGAGTGGGGCAAGTGTGGAGAAGGAGTAGAAGTGGGAGGAGACACAGGGGAATAGAGGGAGAGATAGGTTGTTGATAGAAGAAGAGTAGAGACTGAGAGTGATAGTACAGTGATATGCAGTTGGAAAGATAATGGGGGGCGAGAGCATGGATAGATTTAAAGATGAGCCGGAACTGAAAGCGGGAGCGATTTTGTATGGAGAGCCATCCAGTGTGCTGATGGTATAGTTCAGGTGGGGCAGGAACATTGTTTGAAGAGGGTGGGGAGTGACATAGAGTGGAAGAACAAGGAATAGGTTCATGCAAGAGCAATGTCTTAATGGGTGGTCAAACACAGCATGTGTTAGGCCCGCACATGGCAACTGGATTCAAATAACCATGATCAGCTGTCTACAATATACAATAGCTTCACCTGAAAAGAGAGCAAGACATGATAAGCTTCTGTTTGTTGTTTTAAGGTGGGAAGCCGGGCAGTTCAGCTCTTTCGCCCTCTAACCTCTTTCTCCTCTGAATGACACCAGTATCCTTGGGGCACCAGGGTACGGATTTGGAAAGTTGTTGGAGATTTTAACATCTGCCTGCAACAGTTAAACCACCCCAAGCAACAGTCACCTTTCAGAGGAGAACGTTATTTCTTTTGTTTACTTAAATAATGCAAAAACATAATTTCTGCGTATGAAAGTGCTGCAAGAACCTCACAAAATCTGACATTTTCTACAGAAACATGTCCTTTCATAGAAAGCAGCATTTTCAAATCTCAATGTTGTAGTGATGCTCTGAGCCTGCTGTATGGCTGTTTTTGACAACTTAGTTGTGATCAGATCAATGAATCCTTTAATGCGTTCAGTTTCCACTATAGTGCATTCGCTACAGAACTACTTGTGTATCGTGTTCATCGTTCTTAAGCGACTAAATGGATCATGTCCTTTTACCCCAGTGATTGTGAGGCTATCAGTTCTAGCTTCTTTGAGGAGGAATCCAGAGAACCGGTCAGTTGACTGTTAAGATGTTTGATATATAGTTTATATATATATATAAGTAGTGTAGAAATACTCTGTTTTTTTTTTAAACATTAGTACAATGTCATAGATGCTGAGCTTCTTAATGAACATCTAATGATAGATGAAAGCATCACAATACAGTTAGATTTATTATGCATTAAAACTACAATGAAAACAGGTTTAAATAAATCTGCTTAATTAGCACAATGTTTTGCTTTTTTAAATTTTAAATACTGTTCTTTACATCATTATTAAGAGTCATTTAGGCTCATTGTGAGTTTCCTGCTATCCCGCCAGTAATTCCGGTGGGATAGCAGGAAAGTACTATACTACACCGTCTCTGCTGTCCGATATCCCGGTGTTACTGGGATATTACAGGCGGCGGAGACGCTGGTAACTCTCAATTCCATGGAGTTCCACGGGACTGTCCCAAATCACCAGCAAATCACCAGCACTGTTAATACCGGTGCCAGTGATTTAGGCATTTATCTGCCGGTAAAGGCCTAGACCAGCCGGTAGATCAGAGCTCCTATCAGCAGACTTGGAGTTGGACAGTCCCGAAAGGTGCTGGTATATGTTGTTACTGGCTCTTTTTATCCAGACCGGCAAACTCATAATGGGGGTATAAAGTCTTTTTCAAACAGTTAACCCTATCACAAAGATTATCAGATTATTTGTGTAACAAATACATAAGATTTGTTTTTAATACCACCTCAGTAGGGATTCTGGTACTTATAGATTTCCATTTATGACAGAGGAAATAAAGCTCCAAACAATTTCCTTTTGCTTTTGGGATGGATGGATAGCTCAGGGGCAATGCATTTGTCTTGGAAGCAAGGTAACACGGCACAACACAGGTTTGAATCCTGATCCCATGCCAAGAAAACACTTGCTGGTATTAAGCGCGTTATAAATGAACAATGAAACAAAATAAACCTTGTTTCTATAAGGATATAGTTTTCAGAATTCTTGTCAAGTTGGTTTATTATTTGCTCCACCCCTCTTCTTGATTGGGACTTAGCCCTATTTAATCCATGCCGTCAGGGCAGTCCACTGTCCGTGCAGCCCCTACAGCTAACTGTTAGCCGGTAGAGCATGCAACACAGCCGTCAACCAGCAGTGACTGACAAGGTAAGAAAGGTGCGGGCAGGGGGAACAGCCATTACCGTATTTAACTTCCTCACCTCTTTTATTACTCCATTTACCAATTCTTTAGTCTGCTGTACGTCACCCACAATGTTATGATGTCCATCCTGGGCACTTGGGCCCTTTAAGGTAACTCCCATTTGTTTGCTTGCTTTGTTTTCCTTTTTCTGCTGTAAATTGAAACCTAGGGCTTTTCCCCCTCTTTCAGGTATTTATTATCTAGGTGTTTTGCTTTGTCTGCTGTATGTTGAAACCTAAGCATGCCCCCCCTCCTCCAGGAAATTTGTATTTAGGTGTTTTGCTTTTTCTGCTGTATGTTGAAACCGTGGCCCTGTTCCCCTCTTTCATGACATTTGTATCTAGTTGTTTTGATTTGCTGCTGTATGTTGAAAAATTGGCCTTTCCCTTTATGGTGGACACTTGATTCTAGATGGTTGCATTTCTGTTGTGTTGAAGGTGCTTCTTGCTTCTCCCTCAGCTGCTCTCAGGCCTCCTTTGGCCCCCCTCTCACCTTCCCTCCTATGCTCCTCTTTCTCTCCCACATCACCTGATAAGGCCTCTGGGTGGCTCTTTTCTGTCAGAGTCTCATCCAACAGGTGTTTCCCTGCTCCTAATGAACTTCAAGGAAAACATTTGCTCTGTTGCTCCAGCCTTGGTGTACTCGGCCCCCCCTCCTCAAAGTGCAAGTGAACCTGTTCACTTACACTCTATGCTCCCTTCTCCACCCTCCCGCCTGTGCTTTACCCTTCCTCCCTATCCTGCACACTCCTCCTTCCGCTCTACCCTAATTTCTTTACCGCACGTGCACACTCCGAATTGTCTCATGACCTAGTAAGAGCATTATTGTTTGTCTTCCCTGTTCATACCATCCTACTCTTCACCTCCTTCCTCTCCACTATTTTCTGTTCCTGCACTTGCATGCTATGAATTGTCTCATGACCCAGTAGGAACGTTATTGTTTGTCTTTCCTGTTCATCCCATCCTTCCCTTCCCCTCCTCCCCCTATCCCCTCTTTTCTGTTGCAGCACTTGCACTCTCTGACTTGTCACATTGCCTAGTAGGAACATTATTGTTCTCTTCTTCCCTGTTCATCCCATCCTACTCTTACCCTCCTCCTCCCTGCTCCCCTATCTTATGTTAATGCACTTGCATGCTCAGAATTGTCTCAAGACCTAGTAGGTCTTTGTCTTCCTCCCTGTTCCCAATGCCTTCACCTCTCCTCCTCCCCTCCCTTCCCCCAGCATTCTTGTTATTGCACTTGCAGGTTTCTGAATGTTTCAAGACCTAGTAGGACATTTATTGTTGTTTTTCACCCTGTACCTTCCCCTCCCTTGTCTTGATGTGCCTTGAAACTCATTTTGGCTCTATAGGTGCATTATAAATGCCCAATAAATAAATATATAGAAAGATGTCCTTTTCAAGTCAAGTATTGAAAACCGGGTCGTTTTTCAGTTCTTGTAATTAAAATATTCACAAATAATTGCACCTTGTTGTACAGCAAGAAGTTTGAAACAATGTTGTCAAGTGACACAATTGCAGACTGTGCTCAAATCCCAGCATCACTACTTACTCATTATATGTGGGCCCAGGAAGTCTAATTTAATTTCACAGTGCCATTCTGTTGACCATTCTATTCTCGTAGGTAGAATGGCAGAAGTGGCTAACTTCCCTCCTCCGGCTGCCCAATGGATCAGTTCTTTTCTGGCAAATAGGGTTAGTAGGGTATGTATTGAGGAGGCAATAGCACCTTCTGCTCCAGTGCAGTATGGGGTGCCACAGGGAGCAAGCACCTCACCTTGCATTTACAATACCTTCATGGTGCCCTTCTTTGCACACTTGGAGCAGGGGGGGTCCTGTTCTCTAACTACGCTGATGGCCCCCAGTGTGTCATTCTTCTCACAGGCACCCACTCTCAAGACGAACTTGAACTCAATAGAGTCTTTACCATCATAGTGAACTGGATGATGTGTAATAACTTAGCCCTAAATAGAGGGAAAACTGAGCACATGATCATGGGCTCACCAGTGATCCTGGCGAAACTGGATCCCCCTCATAAGAACTTTCTACTGGGGAGGTGATCATTGCACCGCAGCCTAAAGTAAAAATCCTTGGTGTAACTCTGAACCAGTTGCTTAATATGAAATCCCATGTGAGGAGTATGGTATCAACAGCCATCTACTATTTTAAACTACTAGCGCACCTTAGACCGTACATTTCTCAAGCCATCGTGGAATCAATTGCAAGAGCAATAATAGGGGCAAAGATCGACTACTGCAGTAGTCTCTTTGTCGGAGCCTGTAAAGCAGACATTAAAAGTGGTACAAAATGGAGCAGTCAGAGTGGCCGTAGGTCTGTCTCGCCGCGACCATATCTCCGAGGCCAGACGCTAACTGCATTGGCTACCAGTTGAGGCACGTATCACCTTCAGACTCCTGGTCATCACTTTTAAATGCAGATTGGGGACTATGCCCACTCATCTAAAAGAACATATTAGGGAGAAGGCTAACTGGAGAAATCTTAGGTCTAGCAACCAGAACATTTTATTCTTACCCAGATGCAGAATGAAGAAGGTACAGACTGAAGCCTTCTTCATTGCCGCCCTAAAGACATGGAACCTGCTTCCAAAGGCACTGCGAGGTCAGATTTCTCTAGCGACCTTCAAGAAAAATCTGAAGACATTGTTGTTCCACTGACCCGAGTGCTGGTCTCTGCCTGTCTTCTTTGTCGGCACCCTAACGCCCAAGGGTGCATGGTTGCGCATTATAAATAAACTAAAGTAAAAGTAAAGTCAAGTGCCTCTCCTGCTGAAATTGTCAGTGCTTAAATATTTAAAAATTGTCGGCACCTGTTTGTGATTTAGTTTTCTGGGTTCTCTTTTTAGAATATCCTCACTCACGGTTTAAATGGTTATAGTTGCTTCATATATAATAATAGTGACTATTCAAACAAATTGCACACCACCTTCATTTGTTTGTAGACAAACTCATGGCAACACCACTTGAAAGCCATTAACCTCATCTAATCTGAGTCTATGTTTGGATACATGCATATTCCTAGTAACTGCTAGTATATATCTTCTATCTTTGCTATTGTATGTGCACCTTAAGTAGAGAGGCAGATGTACATGCCATCTCTAGTCCTGCCCCTCACCTAAGTCATACTGAAAGAATAATTAAAAGCTGCTGTGTGTCACACCAGGTATCATCCCAATACCGCATAGAAGATACAAGAAAAGTTATGCAGTCATACAACCATATTCAATGTACCCTTACACTGACCTCCGCTGAAGGAATTGTAAGACCGTGGACAATTAAGATTAGTAATTTCTTCAACCTGCATAATTGGTCTAATAAACACCCTTGAACTGTGATCATGAGTGTCTGTCTATTCTTGATACAGAACCACTTATGTAAAGAAAGACCGGATATGGATCCCCATGCTTTAGCCACAGTATTAGAGAGTGACCAACTGAACAACTCCCACCACTGAGACTCAGAAATATTTGACTCAATGGTGAGAGATCTATAGAGAGCATGACACGTACCATCCAATTATTGGAACAGAAAAGGGGAGTCCAATTTTTTCCTTTGACCTCTCAAGCTTTTTCACCTGTTCGAAAGAATGTGGAGGACAAACAGATTGCAGCTCACTCACTCTCGTCTCCATTTCGATTACACTTTATACCTTGATGTACGTCAGCTATGATGTCATCCCACGTGGAAAACGGTAAAAACCTTTTGAAAGGAGTGATAGGTTAAGGGAAGAAATATATCTATACTTTGATTAGGTGTTAGTAACATAATTGCATCCTATCTATTTTGTCCTCAAGAATATATGCTACAGGAAAGGGACAAACCCCTAATTTCCTTACAACTAAGAATAAGGTATCCTTTGGTCTGGTCCTTTTATTTCTTACTCTGTGAGGAGAGGAAAGTGAAAATGATATCTCTCTTTTCGGACAAAGACAAATTAACCTTTATTCTCCTAAACTTTTCCTCAAACCCAATAAAAATCCATAGGGGAGACAGAGTAGGAATCCTGGTATATGAAACAGCTGTGAAACCACCCAAAGAGAACCTACTATGTGATACCATGAGGGAAACATCATTTAATAGAATCCCAGAACCCCATCCTGATTACTCAAGGGGAAAAGTAGAAGATGAACATGGCAGAGAGAAGGTGAGAAACCCACGTGGGAAGGTGCAAGAAGAACAATATGTTAATCAGGAGGGGCAGAACCTCGACAACCATAATTTGTAATTTGTTTTAGCCACCTGGATAACAATAAGAGAGGGTCTGTGGAGCATTTTTTATCCCCGCCAGTGTGCCACACTGCACCCCTTTGCCAATAGGGAAAGGAAATTGCCATGAATTGCAAAATTGCGCAGAGTTTATAACCCATCAAAAGAGATGTACGCCCTGCCACATACTCCGGCAAAGTGGTGTAAAAGCAGGAATCACTGCCGTCATCTGTCATCTATCATCACTGCTGTCATCTGTCATCATGGATGTCATCTGTTATCTGTCATCTGTCATCTGTCACTGGAAACAAGCTCACAGAATGCCTAAAATCCGAAAATGCCCCTAAATACAGTTTCCTAATCAATGGCAATCTACAAAGTGCTGTTTTGGCTCTAAATTCAGTTATTTCCCCAGTGAATTGTTGAAAGGCAAGTGTGCTGAAATCATGGATCCTTCAGGCAATCAGAGGAATCCAGGCATCACAGCCTGACAGCTGCCTAAAGGAATTGGCTGTAAAACTTAGCTTAAATGTATTTTCTTTGTCCTTAAAAATATCAGAATCCACTATTTCAAGCATGTGGGTGAAGGGCTAATTATTTTAAAATGTTTAAATCCTTTATACACTGTACTTATATTTTATATGTGTGCTGAAAATAATTTAATGTATAGGAATCCAGTCTGAAGCATGTGAACTCTCTGACTGGGCCTGGGAAAACTGACATCTCCGTTGACACTCCCTTGAGAACAGGAAAGCTAATGGCTGTTAATGGTTCACGCATAATCCCAGCAAGCATCTTAATGGGGCTGCATTAGACATTCGTGTGCGGGCTGACCAAAGAACAAAGGACATGCTGAGAATTGGCCTCTGCAAGGAGGAGCAGGATGTGGGGGAGGTTTCTCAGTGAACTTCAAAGGACTGGCCATCTGCTCACTTTGGAAGCAAGAAAAAAAAAACCTGGATTGGATTTTGAATGGAAATTACTTGTTTTGCCTCAGAACTTTATGACATTTAACATAAATATGGTGCTCATCAGACCCAGATCCCTCTCGAGCGGACGTACCCAGCCAGATAGGATGTGTCAACTCCGAACGGTGAGTGGTTCCTCGACACTGCGCTTCTATTGTTTAGAGATATTATTATGAGTCCAGAACTATGAGGGGACTAACCGTGTCAGTACGGCTCCCCTTTTTCCATTTGCTAATTAGATTAGCCTTCTGTTACTCATGGCCAATTTAATTTGTTGGTTGGTTGCCTGTTTAGCTTTCCAGTGGGGAGGCAATAATATAAGAAAACATCTAATGCCATCCATTTTTATTTACAATCCGGATGCTTTGGAGTGCTGACTCCACCTTTGTAATTGCCCACACGGATTTGATACCCTGACTACTTTTGAGACCCTGGTTAGATCTTATATAATTGAAATGATCTGTCATTTCTTGAGCAGACAAATTCATTGATTCTTTTTTGCTCTCTTTTATATAGAGACACGTGATACCTATGTGGCTTTTTGATCCTCGTAAGATGATCACGCAAAGCAACAGGATCCCTGAGGACTCATAGCATCGTTCTCTTCATCCTGTGACTAATCACACACCGCAGGGTAAGATCATTCAGAGCCATTGGGTGGCCCATTACAAACATTTGCCAACATGGTATAAACACGATATCCATTTGAGTAGCTTTTGGGTTCTCTAACTATCTGTTAACATATTACAGATTGGACATCCATCATAGTTCGGCTGTTATTTGTGCAGCCCAGAAACATTGGGACACTGCAAATTTGTGCAGCAGTTGTTCCTGTCACTTACACTAGGAGCTCCTGGCTGTTGTTCTTCTTCCCTTAGAAGGTTAGTTGTTTAAAAATGACCATTGTTCAACACAGTGCACCTTCTATTTAGGCCATTTCTTTTGGTTTAAAGACATGGGATAATTCCTTTCTATTAACCCTTGGCTCTTCTATGCCTTGCACTTTAACCAGCTTGGTTTTTTGTCGACCATGACTTGTTCTCCTACTGCACCCCAGGGCACCATTTCAAAATGGTAGCACTTTCCGTTTGATACGCAAGGCCCACCTTGGAGATATGGCCTCAGGGTGGGAGCAGGCTGTTTTCCTTGTTCCAAAATAATTTTAACAGTGATGTACTTTTATTCTTCTGTCAATTGGGGGTTCATGGGTGGTTACTCAAAAGTGGGGTCTCATGAGATTATGTTTCCCTGTCTTTTCAGAGTGTATTCTTTTAACTCCTGATGAAGACGTTACTCAGTTAATGTTAATACGTCGAAACCAGTTGAGAAATTGGAGGTGAGGTTGACCCGGCCATTTATGTGATCCATCCCAACCTTTGACCACTTGCACAATTTATTTTGGCAATGTATATTGATTGTACACCTCTTTTCTATAATGAATATAATAATTCATTGTTTGTTATGACTTTTTATAGGTTTTAGCTTATACATATTGTTGTTTGGTATGAGTGTATGGATGCAAGATGGATGCATGTGGACGAATGACATGAATTGTATTGAATTTGTACGTTCTTCATTTTCCTGCTATGTAAATTGTTATCTGAGTGCTGATTAAATCATGATTAAAATTCATATATTATTTAAATAACATATCAGGCATAATAAAATCCTTTGATACCTTGTTTTCAAAAATTGTAGCCTCTGTATTTTCTTTCCGAGACTATTAGTTATACAAACACCCCGACCCAGAGTGTGGGGTCCCTTGTGACTTTCAGAAATATATAGCCAAAATAAGTAGACAAGTGAGAAATACATACTTATAAATCTGAACTGATGCTAGACAGTTGAAGATGTGGTAGGAGTTCTTATTACATAAGGGACCAAAGATACACTAAAACACTGATTGTGGCAAAACTATTAATGTTGCAAGCTTAAATATAGGCGTTTGACTACACATAGACAGACTGCTTCCAAAACATTGCTTCCAAGAGACTGCTTCCAGAACACCCTGCTTCCAGAACCCATCCAGATGTCTGTGCAGCACCTTATTCCAGAATTCTTCATTTTGTAGATGATTCCAGAATTATTTGAGGGATCCAGATTTCTTTGCAGAATCCAGATTCTAGCATTGCAAAATTATTGCTAGCCTGACCAATTGCAAAAATCCCAAACTTGAAGGGACTTAATTTAAATTCAGCTTGGCTGGCTGCCATTAGGCTTGCCTGCTGAAAACTTGCATCCAGCTATCTACTGTGTCCAGTAACCAGAAGGGCCCTTCCAAATCCAGTCTGAGGTGCAGTCCAAAATTGACCAGAACCGTGCCACTGATCCAAATGCCTCCAGAAGTGCCCTGTGCCGGTAGACCAGACCTAATTCATTGACCAGAGCTGACAGTCCAATTTAATTACAAAGGACTTTAAGTATTAATAGGAAGAACAGTGGCCCACAATATATCTGCATTGTATGATCCCAATCTCAAACCCATCCCATCTTTAGTTCAGAACCATTGTATTGTTAGATCTATCCTTGCGCCGACTTTTCTCTCATCTGTGTTACTAAACCATACCTCCTTATTGATTTGATTAAGAAATGTAATTCCCAAACCAAATGGAAACTAGAGTATCATGCATGAATAGAGTTATGATCGGCTGTGAATAACTGATTCCTATGTGGCATTCTCTTTTTCGTAGTCCTTAATATAGTATAAGAAAACCTATCTGTCATTTTTAAACCCAGATTTCTGTTTTCCATTTTTACGCCTATTTTGCAAAAACGCCTCTCACGAAAACCTCTATAACTCCTTCAGTTTTAAAGATAGAAACAACATTTCAACTCCCACTTGTACCTGACATACATCGTTAGCTATCTTGTGAACACAGCAGTGTGAAACAGTGTGATTTACCCATTATATTAAAAATCGCATAAGGAAAAGTTTGCCATGAATTGACCTTTTGAAAGGTTTTACACGAGTGAATTAGCTTTAAATTATTTCCTGCTTTAACTTTGAGATTCCAACTGTTTCCTTTTGATTAGATCATTGCTGGTGTTTGCTTGCATCTGTCCAAAGCAGCTCCTGTAGAAATTATAATAATGTAAGCATGTTTTAACACATTTGGTGTTTTTGCTCAACCAATTGCAAAGCCATTCTGACAGTGAAAAGTCAATTCCGTTTTTCTCTTGTGTCTAAAGGGGGAAGGTGGGAGTGATATTCTGTTTCATCTGTGTTATTCCTGAGTACCTGATATCTCCTAACATCTAGTTAAATTGCCTATTGGTGGGTTGAGGGGTGTTGCAGGGGGAACCCCTAACATTAAGTGCTATCTGTTCTAAACCAGTCCAAAATTATTATTCTCTTTGCTGCTTTGTTTTTGGTGCTCATTACTTGATTCTTGGTTTAGTGTGACCGGGGTGCAATATGAGTGGTATATCGTTCAGAATATTGAACTTATAAATAAAAATATATAAGGCTTTCATTTGCGCACTACATGCTGGGCGAGACTTGGGTGTGTGCCAGATTGAAATCACTTACAGGTCAATATCCATTATATCTCTGGATATATCAGAATCCTTGCAGTCAGGCTCATGCATATTTTGTGGTGAAATGGGCCATAGTATAGAGATCTGCCCTGAAGCTATGGAGGAAGAATTGATAATAGCCCAAGAAAGTGAAGGAAACATAGAGGGAGAGAAAGAAATGAGGGAACTCTCCAAACCTCTGACAGACCTGAACAACCAAAAAAGGGGTGATAGCCCAAGTCATAGTAACCTTTGGATACTCGAGGGGAAAACCAAATTAAGTTCTATGCTTGCAAGCTTGGACAGACACTCTGGACGTTCCACGGAGAAAACTCTCAGTGAAACACCACGGCCCTACCAGCATAGGGGAAGGGTATGTGAGAAACCTGATGGTATTCTCCCAAGTAGATCCCGGGCATTCCATATTCAGGTGGCCAGGGAAGAACTGATCCTCTCTTATCCCCAACCTAAGGTTAGATGAACATAGAAAGATCACCTGAGTTGGGGAACCTGGTGCTATGCACAGGGAAATGCTTCAGGTGGGTGCAGTATCATACCGGAGGAAGGGATGAGGAAGACAAGCTTCTTGAAGCTTTTATAGGTTGCACCAACTCAACCTCCCTTCCTCCTAAAGAATCTCCCTTATCCAAAACCAATGACCCCTCCAAATCTGGTACATCCCCTAGGAACCCAAACCCCAGTACACAAGGACGCACTGAAACAATATTCGAATACTTAAAAAATGAATATGTAACTGATGTAACAGGAGAAAGAAGTATGTAAATATGAAGAAATCATATACACTTAATAGATAAGTCAGAAGAGAATCAGTAAATGTATGTACGCATGAATGCAAGGGAGATGAGACATGTAGAAGCTTTCTGCAGGAGAAAATATAACGTGACTAAAATGGCCATAATGAAAAGTTGGACGTCGACTCGGCATAAATAATAAGCAAGAAACCTTGACGAGAGAGGACAGAGCTATAGAGTTGGCAGGTGCAGGAAAAACAGCTTTGTGCGAAAAACAAAGAATATCTGTTTGGCTTGCGATCAAGGATGCCACATCAAGGGCTAACTTAAAGGCACAAGGGGAGTCAAAGAGGATAAGCACTACATATTTCTCTTAAGATTAAGTAAAGGAGAAAACAATTGAAAGTGCCAAGGATTGGACAATTAAAGATGCAGAAAGCATATGCAAGACAGAGTAACCAAGTCTCCAGAGGCCAAGAGGAGTAATGGCACCCATTATAATTGAATTACATAGCACTAGATAAAAGGTCAAAATTGACAAAATCGTGGTCTCCTCACATGTGGTGCAAGAATTGAAAACAAGGCCTATTCATTAAGCTTCAACTGAAGATAGCAACGTACTTACATTATCTTAAAAGTCCCAAGGAAGAGAACAGTAAGCAAGGTCAACTACAGAGAACTAATGAGAGATGGCAGGCTAATTGACCAAGTGGGCCGTGGCCTGACATTGTCCCCACGCACTTGGGGTTTGTTTTGCTTTCGTGCTGCTAACGAGCTGAATATACAATGTTGGGAGAGAATGGCAACCAATCATAAGGGCCTATGTAGCAGTGCACTATACATTGTTGCAGAGGTCCATCTGCTGCTTGTTCTCTGCTATTAATCTGTATTATATGTATTTAGAGGTAGTTCAAGGAATGCCTATCAGATAAGGGGGATGCAATTATGTTACTAACACCTAATCAAAGTATAGATATATTTCTTCCCTTAACCTATCACTCCTTTCAAAAGGTTTTTACCGTTTTCCACGTGGGATGACATCATAGCTGACGTACATCAAGGTATAAAGTGTAATCGAAATGGAGACGAGAGTGAGTGAGCTGCAATCTGTTTGTTCACCAGGTTTCCCTACTTTATTTGAGCAGATAATAAGGTAGTATTTTGCCATATTCTTTTAGTCTGTCTGGTTATTTGTGTCTGGGATCATTTATTGGTAATTCCATCTGGCACTTCAAGAGCTCCAGGTACTACTGCATATTTTTGTAGCAGAGGATGGTTCTGGTCCAGTCTCCTGGGCCCAGATCTAGACTTCCACCATTTTCTTTTGTTATTTTATGTTTTATTGTGATTTAGTTTGATATAACACTTTTTACACATTAAAAGACTTATTCCAATGACATTACCCATTTAGGCTTTTCCTTCTTGAATAAACCAATGTTACAGGGTGGAGAGAGAAAATATTCCTCAAATTCTAGCATTTGTATCTCCATCTCTTGTGTCAACCACACTGTCCCTAAGCTTTCTATCACTGTTCTTAGTTTCCCTTTTTACTTCTTGGTCCTTCGTTAGTTAATCCAAGAAGTTAACTCCTGCGTACACTAGTCATGGACTCTTCCTTGTGGGAACTCTCTCCACCAATCTTTCTCTGTCATGGACTTAAATTCTTCAGGATAGTTAGTCAGAAGTTGTGTTCTATCCTCTCTTATTGCAGGACACTCGATTAACAAGTGTTCAACTGTCTCCAGGTTTCCCTGCATATTGCAGAATCTGCACACTATGTTGTTTATTCCTCTATTCCCTTTCACATGTTGATACTCATTTGTAGGATAAACGTTTAACCTTATCCGTAGCAACTGCTCGTGATGATATTTGCTTGGGAATTTCATTAGGTATTGTGATAAGGTATCTCTCTGTCAGTGGTCTTGAGCCGAGTGTTGTAGTGATTTATATGATAATTTGATTTCCTGTGTCTTAATCCAGTCTTCTCTTTTCATCTTCTCCTTGACTTTCTCAGGGTTTGTAATCAATTCATCGATTGATGAATCAAGCTGCTCCAAATGATGTGTCAATTTTTCCTTCTAGCTGTTCAATGTAACTGCATCCTTTTCTTTCCTATTAGTCATTAAGATTCTATAGCCAACCACTGGGTCCGTCAGTGTGATTTGTCTTAGCAGAACAAGCAATTTCCACCTTAATATTTAGTGCAAGGACTGCAGACCTAGCTCTACTCGCATTGCCAGCATTGGAAGACATCTCAGGAGTTTTAAAACTGATTTCCAAAATTTGCACTCCAAAACTGACCATATCCTCCATGCCAAGTATAGGCCTGCTTCCCCTCCATAAGTAAGGATGCGTACTACTTCTACTTTTTGAATATAGAAGGAATGCAATGGCGATAAGGAGAACTTCCCAAATCTCGAGTTCAATATTGCACCTTGAGAGGCCAACATTTGAACTTTTGAGAATAGGTCTGTTTGCCATTTCTGTTCTGCTATAAACGTGTTGAATTTTATTCCCAAATAGTGGATCACATTCACCTTTTCAAGTTTGTCTTTCCCAATTTTCCAGTTAAATGTCTTAGCGTCTTTCTTTTGTTTCCATCCTACTACCATGATCTTTGATTTACTGGTATTTATGACCAGGTCATTAGTGTCCATGTAAACCTGAAGATTCTCAAGCAGGTGTAGCAGTTTGAGTTTGATCCATTAGGACCAAGTTATCAGCATAGATTATCAGTAATATTTCTTCATTGTTACCTTTTGGAGGAAAGTTCCAGCGTTTGTGTTTTTGCAAGCAATTTTCTAGCATAGTTTCCAGCCCATAGAGATCCAAAAGTAGTCGATCGTGCAGTTTTGGGGTCCATTTGTCTAAGTGTTCTTTCCTGGGATATCCTCCTGGGTTTGCCCATTTAACATGTGTAGATTATGTGACTCAGCTAGGGGCAGCCATTCGGTGGTGTTCTTGTCATCTTCTTCCAGTATGTCTATTAATGGCATGCCGTATTTATTCAGACATCTAATGTTCAGGTCACCACAGAGCAAGATCAGCAGACTCCACGCAGACTTAAGTGCGTTCCTAATTATTGTTGTTATCCCAGTTAAGAATTTGTCCGTGTTTATTTTTGCTGGGTTCCAGTACAGGTTTATCAACATCATATGGGACTGGACAGCTGCACTGTGTTCTTTTACTTGTATCATTGCCCACTGTGCATACGAGTTTGGATTCCGATGTTTGATTACCTTTAAATGTAATAAGTCCTGCATAGGGCCTTCCATTTATGCCTTTTTTTGCTGGATTAATTAGAATTTCATAGCCATCACAGGCTGCTATTTCCTGTATCCATGTTTCCTGTAGGCAAATTATTTTGGCATTTTTCAAATAGGTTTCCGGTTGGTTGAACAAATATTTAAAGCCTATGGTGTTCCAAGAGATAAGGAAATCACTCAATTTTCCCTTGTTGTTTGTTGGCTAATCCTTTTTGGGGTTATTTAAGGCGCATCCTGCCATGACCACTCATTGTACCTATGTTGGTTCCTTTTGTTGTATACTTTGATGCTATGTCTTGATGTCCATTTCTTTTATTATTGATTGTCACTTTAATCGATTGTCGTACTTGTTGGTTTGGTTGGCTTCTACGATTAGTATGGTCATCGGCCGAATCATATTTTCTTCACATCCTGTCTTGTTTGGCTTACGGATTTTGTCCTTTCAGAGTTTTCGAAGTATTGATTTTTCACGTCAAATCCCAGACGATGTAGCTCTGAACTATGTTGTAGTAAATGTTCCTTGGCCATCACCGATTTTAAGTGTAGAATAACTCTATCTTCTCTGTTTCCATCAACATACTCGACAATTGCAATATAATCAGATGAGATTTCCCTTAATGAAGATACACAGTGTAGTAGATGCATAACGTTTTTCCAGTTTAAGTTTGTTTCAGTTATTTCTGTAAAGATGTTTTCCAGCCTGATTTTTGTCGTTTTGTCGACCTTCCCTTTGCCTGGGTGTTTTGTCGTGTGCGTTACCGGGCTATCCTGAGATCTTCCCCTTGGTTTTTTGGCCTTCCATTCTGGAGGAGTTAAGATCTCTTTAGCTGATCTTTTGTTGGAAATTGCGTTGCCTTTTTGTTTTTATCATTCTACATTTCTCAGAAGCCTTTTAAACTGTGTGTCTCCAATACCTTTCTCATTGATTCCTTTAGAATCTTAGTCAAGTGCTGGAAAACCAATTTCACTCCCATTGGTCTCATTGTACTGTAGTTTTTGTTCGTTAGGGAGTTTTTCAGGTGATACCATGTCCGATAGATACACATTCTCGGTAATATAGAATGAAGCATAATTTATCAAGTCTTGAGTGCCCTCTCTTATTTCAATGTCAGAATCTGTTTAGCACTCATCTTTAAAAGAGTCTGCTTGTGTTAAAACATTCCTTTGGATCCGCAGCCTCTCTACTATCAATTTTGATTGCGGCCTCACTTGTTCTACTGTACTTCTGTGCAGTGGAGGTGTTTTTAAGTTCTGTAGAAAGGTGCGTGACCCATTGGAGCACACCTCTGTTCGATTTATCATATTTTTAATTTTTGTTCCTTTGTTTTTATTCACAGTCTTGCTGTGTTGATTTCCTTGTTGTCCATCAAGATTGAATTCTGACTCTTTATTTTTATCCAGTTGTTTTTTGTTTGCCCAAAAGACAGAATAGAGAACTTCATTTCCAACACCATCCTCTACAATGTCTATACCTTTGCCGTTGTTTCCGTTTGGCATTTATTCCCTTCCATGTTTGTTACATGCCTGTTGCCTTGGCTCCTTTTTATTGTTGGCACCCTCCTCTGCTATAATCGCGACAATATTCTCCACTCTTTTCTGTGTTGGGAGTCTACTTACGTGTCCCTTCTTATTGGTGCCCAATTGATTTACACTTTTCTTTGTGCTATTAGTTTCCACAATTTCGTTGGTTCTATCCTAGTGGTTTATTTTAGGAATTTGGATAGCACTTGTTGACAAAGTTCTATGTGTACATTGTCATGGTCACTGGGTGCTGTTGTTCTGCCTTCTGTTGATATTGTTATTTTATTTATTTTTTAATTTGTAAAGTGCACTGCAGCCCATAGATCTCCACCATTCTCTGCCACTCTCTCTCTTGGTCGCTTGCCAATGTTCTCATCCATTTAATTGAGTCCATAAGCAGAGATATGGTGCTGCTTTTTCACAATGTTCACCACTTGCAGGGTCACACAGCCTTCTTCTCCATGATACCAAAGCTTCAGTTTGCACGTTTAAACTTTCTTTGACATTTGTTATAAACGCGTCTAGGTATACAAGCTTCGTGGGCATCATTGCTCATGTTGTTGCATTGTCCTTTATGCTTTTATTCATTGTCTCAGGTAATTTGGTGTAAGGTGCCAATGTGATTGCCAATGCAGCCATAACATTAATATGAATCTGTATTCCTGCTGCAATGGATAATTGAGTTTTATCCATTTGCTGATTCATGCAGTCATTTTTTCCATTCTCAAGACTAAGATTTTTAGCTCTGCCTTGTGTATTATAATTTGAACTTGAGTTCTTATCATGTCCTGGACAATTCCTACTGTTGTCCTGAGCACTCCTTGATTCATTATGGCTGCCTGGCATGCATGTTGTTAAGAAAACTCCTCCTATTTGATTTATTTGATTTATTTGCTTGGCGACAGGTCCTACTGGGCTATCCTCGACTTCCCGTCACTTATCAGAGGCCTGACCAGACTCTGTTAGATTCTTTGATATTACTTCTAATGATTCCCCTGCATCGTTAAGTTCAGCTGTGGTGTGTCCACTTACAGGATTCGTCCTTGTCACAGCTTTAATACCTGTGTTCTGATATGTCGTGATCGGAGTTGCTCTGGATTGATTTCTGGTAACCTATGTGCCCCTGGATTCCATTTTAGAGATGAAGTTTGGGTGCCATTCAATTTCCTGTATCTCGTCTGCTATCAATGTTTCGCTGAAGCTGAATCCTCGCGTCTTCCTGTCCTTCCCAGTCAATGGTGTCGACATATGGTTCCTTGACAGTGAGTGATTCCCTGGGGATTTGTATGGTCTCCTTGCATCGAGTGGCTTGGGCTTTCACAGCTTGTGATATTCCATATTGCGCTCTTTGTCTCCTTCTGTACCCCATGAAGGCTCTTGGGTGCCATCCAAATCTTTGGACCTGTGTTCACATTCCTCACGCTCTTTGAATTTACCCCTTTCAGTGTTATCCTGGTTCTTTCTGCTGTGTTGATTTTGTTGACTTCTCTGTGCAGCCTTCTCTCAGTTCCCTCTACCAGCCATGCACTGGCCCCGTGCTTTGGGTATTTGGGGTGAGTGCAACCAATCATTTCAGTAGCACTTTTAGCTTGTATGACACGATGTGCCTCACCCGCTTGTGTTCGCACTGAAGAGGAAAGCGTGGCCAGTCTGCGCTCACATACACCAAAAGGTACGGCTTCATTAATGCCAGGGCTTGTGTCAACTGGAATATGTGATTTGCCCGCTGATGACTCAATTACTGAAACTGTCACTTTCCCTTATGCAGGTCTTCCATTGGCTTGGTCTGTGCAAGACCCCGCCTCAAGCAGCTCTGCATCGGTCATGTCGAGAATTTGATATTGCAAGTTCATTTGTTTGTTTAAACTTTCAGACGCTCACTCGCGCTCGCTTGCGTTTGTTGCCATGCCAATATTCACACTTACTTGTCACTTAGCTCCCTTCGTCTTGATTGCACACTGTGTGCCGGTGCCAGCTCAAAGAGTCAGCAGGCATGATGTTGACTCCTCCCACACTTCCGAGCTTCGCGCGTGTGTTCGGTCGGCCATTGGTTTTGCCACCAGGGTCGATTGAATCGAGCCGCTACAGCCTTGGGAGTGACTGAGGTGAGACTGGACTCTCACTCGGACTCAAGCGTGGCGCTACATGTAAATTTGTCTCACCCAATGTGCTCGCCACAGAAAAAATATGCCGACTGGGGTGAGACTGGACTCTCACTCAGACTTGTGCGCCATTAGCCAGAAGTTCACAGAGTTTCCTATGGAGAATGGAGAAAATACACACATGTGACAATGAGACAGTCAGCAGGTGCCCCTTTGACGAAATTCCTGTCCAGTCCCTTCAGGCATCCCACAGACAGACAGCGAATTGGTCCATTGGGGAAGAGTAGATACCGGGGGACTCAAGCTGAGCAGGGAATGTAAGTAGAGCATTCAAAAGTAGCAAATACAGGGGAGGGATTTTATTGTCAGTGTACATTTATATAGGTTATGGATTAAAACGAGAGAAATACCTTGATTCCTGGTTCCAAGGGGATGGAAGGACATGCATTAAATTCCAAGTGGGGTGTTTTTAGGGTTTCCTGAGGCAAGGCCGAGATGAATAATGCGTGCCAAACTCCAAAATTGGGTAAACTTGAGATGAAACACATTCACTAGAGAAAGTAAAGGAAGGCGGTCACAGAAAATTGAAGTGCACTTTTTTGTGGTTGTATACATAGCAGTGTACAACTTTTATCGTGTTTAAACTAGGAGGCATACAATTATAGTAATAATCTAGTTGGTTATCTCACTCAAAAAATGAAGCGATTGACGTCAATCAGAGAAGGATAAAAGTTGAGAAAAAATAATAAATAAAAGAAGAGTGTTAATATAAATCAACAGGACAGCAAGAATTGATAGCACTATAAATGAAGGAATAAAGAGAACATTATTGTTTAGGCTTTCAAAATTGGTTAAAGAATGAGTTTTTTGTTAATGGGCAGCGATTGATTGTGCTTGCTCAAACTGATTGTTGTGGTATATTTGATTAAAGTAATAATAGAATAAAAAGTCGGGTAAGTATTGACAGTCAAAAACACACCCTTGCTACACCTGTGTAAGACATTAACGGGATACACACCCAAGATCAGGAAGTAACATGTTGAATGGGTAAAACGTACGGCTGGCAAAATGTATATGCCTTGGCCTCAAGAAGATTAATGATTGAGATCTGTATTACAACACATGACAAAATATTTACATGTTGCATATACAGAAAAGTTACAGAAAAGTTTAGCCATTTTAGAGCTATGGAAAATATATCAGAGCAAGAAGGAAGTCCGCATGAAAAGGAGTGGATGCTCATAAAGGGGAGGACGCAACACCCTCAGCTCCTCTTTATTCTTCTGAAAGTAAAAGCACACACATTGAGAAACAGGGATTTTATCCTTTAAAGGATTTAAAAGCAGCAGCAGGTTATGTTAATCCGACATACGAGCCCTCGCTTATAAAAGTGAGGAGAACATGGAATAAAGCAATATTAAAGAATGCAAATATATGTTGACACGTGATGAATATAAAGAGCGTGATGAAAGTAGGGGCAGACCAAAGATATAGAGGAAGAAGCTAAGAGACAAAAAGAAGGGAATGACAAAGCCAGGGAAGTACCAACAGTGCAGAACGAATGGAAGGGAGGACAGATATTACTTAAATTCGATGGAAAGGGCCTTGACAATATTAGAAAAAGATAAGAAAGAGAAGAATGGGAAAAGAAGGAAGAGAAATGAGATAGAGAATACTAAGAGAAGGAAAAAGAGAGGAGGTGAAAGTAAGAACAAAGAAGGTATGAGGAACAAAAGAAAGATTAGAAGAGAAGAAATGCAATGAAATAGAAACACAGAGATTGAAGAATGCCGGTTGCAAAAAATGCGAGAGGAGGAAGAGAAAAGGGAGTTGAGAAGAAGGGAAGAGTAAATGAGAAGCAGTAGGGGACACAGGGATGACAAAATAGATGACATGGCCAATCGAAGCACGAAAACGATGGTAAGAAAGAGAGTCACAACAGCCCTGCAGGCAGCTGCAAGGACTACAGAGAATACAGACATGGGCTGATGAGCATGAGGCAGAAGGCATAGGGAAAAGTATTGGGGAGTTATATTGGCACATGAGGGATAAAGATGGTTGCAAAACCAAAGGGAATGTCGAAGGGTCTCCTTCAAAAGAAACAAGAGGCACCTAATGATGGACGAGCATAGAACACTGTCCTTAAGCAGACTTGATCTTGATGAAGAGGAAAGGGATGATAGCCGTACACGCTGAGGTATTATTATGTCAGATGAGGAAAGGGAGGAATACTAATAAGTGCTTAGAGATTGAAAGAGGGGTAAAAGGGTCAGAGTTAGAACACCCAAAAGAAAAAACACCAGAACCAACAGCATATACTGAATGACCACAAGCACAATTGAACAGTGCAGGGAAAATATCCACACCAAATGTAAGCAGATTAAGGTTGTTGCCAGGACAAAGATGAACAGGTAAAACTAGCCCCACCTGGAGGATGAGAAGTGTAGGTGGATATGATTGTGGACCAGAATTTACACAATTCCCATTATTAGAGAAAGGCGAAGGATGAACACAATATATACTGTTGCCACAAATGGATAAAGACAATCTGAAATGTAAATTACCAAGTTTGACTGCAGGTGCAGGACAATTGATTCATGAGTAAGATAGAATAACATCAGGAATGATGTTAGCAGTGGGCGACATACACGGCCTGCTAGCAGCCATCCTAGGGGAGAGAGCTGATGACATTTGTAGACAAGCAGGGTATGCAAGTGTAACAGCTCAACAAACAACACATGATGGAGCACCATTTAAAAATTGTAGAGCAGACGTATGGAGGGCGTTCAGACATATCAGACATGGGTGCGATTATGAGAAGGTAAATGGGTGAAGATGAAGATCCTGCTGCCTGTATTCAAGAGATTCAAGAGCGTTGGCATCTCAAAATGAAGGAACTGTGGGATAAAACAATAGAATTATTTGATCATATTTTATGTCAGGGACTGCTCAAGTCAGTGCAGTGGCAGATTAAGAAACAGGTATGGATGGAAGTGAAGCCATGGCCAGAAATACAGTTGACAACTGTATGTCATTGTCAATTATTAAAAGAGAAGAATTAGAAAAAACTAAGAGCAGAAAGCAGGAGGAGGCAAAGCTAGTTCCGATAATTGTTAAAATCACCATAGAAGGAGAGGTGAAGTTGTGGCAACACAACAGTTACAGTCAGCGCAGCCAAGCAATGTAGGGTACTCTATAGATACAAGTGGGTATAATTTCTGCCCACAGGCTAGAGGGGATGGACCCAGAGGCGGACAAGGTGGATTTCAAACCCCTAAAGAGGGAGGAGTATTTAATGGATGACAGCTGCAGCAATGCTGGAATTGTGGGAGGACAGGACATATGGCCCAAACATATAGAAGTAGAGGGGGCATGCAGCAGAACTGACAAGCTCCAAGAGGGGGATGGGCTATTCTCCACAGTATAATACAGATTTGCAAGGATATGCCCAAGATCACATGCAGAATCAGACACATGCACCGCAAATACAGCAAGTGCAGCAAGTTCTATTGCAAGCACAGTTGCCACAAGATAACCACAGCAAGAGCCTATATAAACACAACAAGTGCAGACACAACAAGCAATGATGCCACAATGGAATGTGAACACAGGAGTCACACAGGCATCCACACCCAGGATAGGAAGTGTGACCGTGCTAGGAGAAAATCCTTTCACGGGTACAGGGATACATTTATATCCACAATAGGAAAGCTCACAGGGTAACCTGATGTGTTCACTATTACCAGTGACATCAGACCCCCAAGAGGAACCAAGGGTCAGGGTGTCATGATGCCTGCCTCTAAGGAGCCAGGCCGGGCCCAGCAACCCCAGAGGCAGACATCCTTAACCCCAAAGAAGTCTCAGCGGGCCCAAGTCGGGGCCCTTTGGACTCAGTCCTTGCGCCGTAGGCGCCAGGATCATAGTGGACCCCAGTCCTGGCGCCTTAGGCGCCAGGCTCATAAAGGAGGACATATGTGTAAGTGCTTGGGTGCACACTTACCTGATGCAGACCTTGCTGCTTCATCCAGGCCCTCTTGAGGCCTGAATGGGACTACTTTACCTGTGGGACTACTTTCCACCCGGGTGTGGTCAGGGAAGGATACATACCTGATCGGTGGAAGGATACATACCTGGAACTTCTTCCAAGGCTATTTAAACCCCACCCGAACAGCCACACGTGCTTCGCGTTGTTCTGCACCTAGCAGCTGGATGCTCACCGTGTCTGCTCCTGCATCCTGACTTCTGCCACGCCTGCCAGCACCCTGGGTCACCTGCAAAGGGAGAAAGGAGGAGAATAGGAGAAGAAAAGACCTTACCTGCTAAATCTGCATCACGGAATCATTTCACCGACGATCCTAAAAACGAAGACATCATTTTAAAGGCATTTTACTACGATCGCTGCAGCGCTGCATTTCACTCACCTTTTCCAGGCGCCTCCATCTTCAGCGGCGATCATCCGGATTCCGCCATGTCCCTGCGCCTAGGGGAAAAAAGACAAGAACAAAGGTGAGAGGGAGAAAAGGAATAAGGAAAGCTCAATTTCCTGAAAACTTACCCGTTGGGTTTTTCCACTTCATTTCGGGTCCTGCCGCTTCCGGACCCCGGCCCCTATGGGGAAAAAAGACAAAGACATTACCTGAGCGCTCATCCCGAACTTACTTGTCATTACTGAAGCTGCACGTTTCACTTCGGGTCGGCGACATATCTCCGGCATACCGAACCCCGGCCCCTATGGGGAAAAAGACATAAGAATTAACGCTTGCTGCAATAAGACAACGAACATTATTTAGGCTTGAACTTTTGGACAGAACTTATACTGCGCCTTACCTGAACAGTCAAGCTTACCTGAACTCCAATCCTCAATCCAGTGAAGTAACTGGGTTTCAACGTGCCCCTGCATCAGAAGCAGGATGGAGAGCTCTTCCTTCCAGATCCTAAGGTGAGGCTTCACAGGGGAATCGTGGAAGTGGTATTGTGGAGGGTTGGAAGGGAGTGGGAGGCTTGAACACCATTCCGTCAGTGGGTAACACTCCCTTTTCACGCACAGGAGGATATTCCTGCGAGTCAGAGAAGCTAGAGTTGAGGGGCCCATCCTGTTCATCTTTGGAGCCCGGCGCCCCACCTTAAGGAAGCATCAGCACCCGAAGCCGCGCCTCCGTGGGAATCAGGTGAGCTTTACAGAACGCGAAGCCGTACAATAATCTCCCACCCGGGCGCTATGGAGACTTCCGAGACAGATCAGCTGGCCCAGCTTTTAGGGGAATTACGGGCAGAAGTGCACTCATCCCGCCAGGAGACTAACGCTCTCAGAAGGGAACTAATCCTATCCAAGGAGAGAACTGATGATCTGGCCAAAAGGTTATTGCAGGGCCAGGCAGGACACACGCCTTTACCTGATTCCGGAAGCACTTCTACATCAATGGGTTCGAATAACCCGGTACAAATCAATCTACCTGGACACATGCCTTTGGCCCCGCCAGAACGTTTTGCGGGGGATCCCAGGAAATATGCCGTTTTTATGAACCAATGCCGTTTACACATTTTATGCAGGCCCGGGGCCTTCCCCAACGACCAGACCAAAGTAGCCTTTGTACTATCTTACCTCAGTGGCTGTGCTGCCGATTGGTCTATTCCATTGGTAAATCAGGATGATCCCATTCTCCGGGATTTCCAGGGCTTCCAGGCCAGCATGGAAAGATTGTTCGCTCGACACGCGCAGGGACAGGCCCTTGACAACGAACTGTTATCCTTACGACAAGGTAATCAGGATCTTTTGTCTTATATTGCCACCTTTAATAGACTGGTTGTGGAAACCGGATGGCCTGAAGATAAAAGGATCACGTTGTTTCATCGAGGCCTACGCGGAGAGCTTAAGGATGTTATAGCTCAGATAGTAGATCCACCCCAGGCCTGCGCAGACTACATTGATTTAGTGGTTCAACTTGATCACAGACTTCAAAATAGAAAAGCAGATCGGCTCAAGTACGAAACCAGAGTACCCATCAAGACCCACGTTAACTCCAAGAGTACTGACATTTCCGAACCTATGCAAATTGGCAGTGTTAAAGGACCTTTAACGCAGAAGGAGCGAGAGAGAAGGCGACAAATGCAACTTTGTTTGTATTGCGGGACTTCCGGTCACTTTCTTCGAAGTTGTCCGGTTAAACCATCCAAGAAGGTGGTTGGAGCCACTGATAACGAGTTATTGACACCTGGTTCGGGAAACGACCAAGCCCGACAAGCTTAGGGGTCCGCTTGCCGAGCTTGAAAACAAACTCTTTGACCTCGCATTTTGTCATGCCAATGGTGCTTGTAAACCCAAAACTGCCTCAGCAGTTGCATGCTATAAAAGCATACATCGACAGTGGAGCTATTGGAAATTACATAGACCGAGAATTGGCTTCCAGGATTAAGCTTCCTCTCCGCCCGAAAGTAACCCAAGATGTAATTACGACAGTTGATGGAACCGAAATAGCCTCTGGGCCTGTAACGCATTCCACTGTTGAAATCACACTGGTGGGTCAGGATGGACATCGGGAAGCAATCGTGTTTGACGTGATCAAGGCCCCACAATTTCAAGTACTTCTTGGAATCCCTTGGTTAGAAACACATAATCCAAGAATAGACTGGCGAGCAAAGAAGATCACTTTTCCTGATTGTGAACCAACTTGTTATCCAAGAAATCCAGCTATGGGTCTGGCCTCTGCAGCCTCCACCCCTGTACAGCTATCATCTGAATACCAAGAATTCCAAGACGTTTTTCAGAAAGAGCAGGCTAACACCTTACCTCCCCATCGATCTTACGATTGCCAAATCGACTTGGTACCCAATGCTCCACTACCTTGCAGTAGGATTTACGCTCTTACTGAACCTGAGATCCTGCATTTGCGTCAGTATCTGGATCAATATCTGGCCAATGGCTTCATTCGCCCATCAAAGTCTCCAGTCTCTTCAGCTTTGTTCTTCGTACCTAAGAAGGAAGGAGATCTTAGGACCTGTATTGACTACCGCGCCCTAAATCAGATAACGATTAAGAATCGTTACCCTCTGCCCTTGATACCTGAGCTCATCGACCAAGTAAAAGATGCTTGTGTGTACACCAAACTAGATCTCTGAGGAGCTTACCACCTGGTGCGTATAAAAGAGGGCGACGAGTGGAAGACTGCATTCCGCACCAAATTCGGGCTTTTCGAATACCAAGTAATGCCCTTTGGTTTGTGCAACGCACCTGCCGCCTTTCAGTACTTCATGAATGATGTTCTACGGGAACTTATCGATGTTTGTGTCATCGTTTATATTGACGACATCCTGGTGTACTCTTCCTCAGAATCCGACCACAGAAAACATGTTAGGGCAGTTCTTGAGAAATTGCGCCAGCACAGACTATTTGCCAAGCTCGAAAAGTGCGTTTTTCATACCACAGAAGTGGAGTTTCTCGGATTCATCCTGACACCTCAAGGAATCCGAATGGACTCGCGGAAAGTGGACGCCATTCTCAAATGGCCGTCCCCTAGCTCTGTGAAGGGAGTACAAAGCATGCTTGGCTTTGCCAACTTCTATCGAAGGTTCATCCCAGAGTTTTCTCACAGCTCTCCTAAAGAAAAATAAACGCTTTGAATGGACTCTTGAGGCCGAACAAGCCTTTCAGGACCTGAAAACCAAATTCACCTCTGCACCTGTTTTGAAGCACCCACACCCAGATCTCCCTTACATCGTGGAAACCGATGCATCCAGTTCGGCCATGGGAGCTGTCCTGTCACAAAGAGACCCAGAAACTAACCAACTACACCCAGTAGCCTTTTGGTCCAGAAAATTCTCTCCACCTGAGATCAACTACGCAATTACCGACAAAGAACTACTGGCTATTAAATCGGCCTTCAAGGCTTGGCGTCACTATCTTCTTGGTGCTAGACACACCATCACCGTCATTACAAACCACAGAAATTTGCAATATTTAAAGACGGCCAAAGCTCAATCTTCACGACAACTCCGATGGGCCTTATTCTTTGCGGAATTTGATTTTGTAATTACCTATCGCCCTGGCTGCAAGAATGGTAAAGCAGACGCCTTATCCTGGATTGGCATGGAGGAACCCAATTCGAGTATAGAACCTGTGCCAATCATACCTGAACAAAGAATTTTGGGCTTAACATCCTTGCAAACTATTGAGGACATCCAAACTCAAGTAAAACAACTTTTAGACTCTTCAGCCTTACAGGAATGGAGTCAAAAGGGTTCTCACTTCACCGTCAAGGATGATTTACCCTACTTCCAGGAGCGGTTGTTTCTGCCAATTAAAGAATTGCAGGAACTTGTCATCACCCGTCATCACGAATCATTAATGGAAGGACACCCTGGTATCGCGAAAACAGAAGAAAAGATCAAACGCCACTTCTGGTGGCCCTCTTGGAGAAAAGACATAAAGTCTTTTGTTTTATCTTGCGGAATTTGCGCCCAAAATAAGAGTCAAAAGAAAAGGCCTGCCGGTTTACTTCAACCTTTGGACATTCCACCAGCACCTTGGCACACCTTGTCAATGGACTTTATAACTGACCTGCCTCCTTGTGGTGGTTACAACACTATCCTCGTAATAGTGGATCTGTTCTCCAAGATGGCCCATTTCATCCCTTTAAAAGGATTGCCGTCAGCTTCCACCTTGGCCAAGGAATTTATGGAAAATATAGTGCGCATACATGGTTTCCCTTCTATATTAGTTTCAGATCGTGGAAGTCAATTCATCTCCCATTTTTGGAAGAAATGTTGCCAACTGGCACAAATAGATGTGCGCTTATCCACCAGCCACCACCCACAGACCGACGGACAAACCGAGAGAACCAATCAGACTCTCGAGCAATATCTTCGGTGCATGTTACAGCAATCCGAGTTAAATTGGAAAGACATCCTTTGGATTGCAGAATATGCATACAATAATTCGGTGCATTCTGGAACCGGACAGACTCCTTTTTATACCTTGTATGGGCTCCATCCTCGGACCTCTGACCTAGATCCACCTCAAACCCTGGAAATGCCCGCAGTAAATCACCTACATTCCACAATCACCCGAGCCTTCAAAGAAGCTACAACGCATTTACTGCAAGCCAAAAAAAGGTATAAAGAAAACGCTGATTTGCACCGAAGTAAAACTCCTCCTTACCAAGTAGGAGATCAGGTATGGCTAGCAACTAAACATTTAACCCTCAAGGGCCCACAAACTTTTAATCCCAGATTCATTGGACCTTACCCCATCAAGGCTATTATCAACCCAGTGGCCTTTAAACTCGATTTACCATCCAACATGCGGATTCATCCCGTTTTTCACGCATCTCTTCTGAAACCAGTACAACCTGGAACCAGACTGTCTGAACCTCCAGACCCTATACAAATTGATGGAGAGTTAGAATTCGAAGTAAAGGACATTTTAGATTCAAAGATAGTAAGGTCGAAACTCTACTATCTTGTTGATTGGAAAGGATATGGACCTCAGGAAAGATCTTGGGAACCCAGTAACTATGTTCACGCACCACGACTAATACGAAGATTCCATCGAAGATTCCCGCACAAACCAAAACCCCCAGAGGAAAAGACCTTGGGAGGGGCCTTGAGGGGGGGTACTGTCATGATGCCTGCCTCTTAGGAGCCAGGCCGGGCCCAGCAACCCCAGAGGCAGACCTCATTAACCCCAAAGAAGTCTCAGCGGGCCCAAGTCGGGGCCCTTTGGACTCAGTCCTTGCGCCGTAGCCGCCAGGCCCATAGTGGACCCCAGTCCTGGCGCCTTAGGCGCCAGGCTCATAAAGGAGGATATATGTGTAAGTGCTTGGGTGCACACTTACCTGATGCAGACCTTGCTGCTTCATCCAGGCCCTCTTGAGGCCTGAATGGGACTACTTTACCTGTGGGACTACTTTCCACCCGGGTGTGGTCAGGGAAGGATACATACCTGATCGGTGGAAGGATACATACCTGGAACTTCTTCCAAGGCTATTTAAACCCCACCCGAACAGCCACACGTGCTTCACGTTGTTCTGCACCTGGCAGCTGGACGCTCACCGTGTCTGCTCCTGCATCCTGACTTCTGCCACGCCTGCCAGCACCCTGGGTCACCTGCAAAGGGAGAAAGGAGGAGAATAGGAGAAGAAAAGACCTTACCTGCTAAATCTGCATCACGGAATCATTTCACCGACGATCCTGAAAAGGAAGACATCATTTTAAAGGCATTTCACTACGATCGCTGCAGCGCTGCATTTCACTCACCTTTTCCAGGCGCCTCCATCTTCAGCGGCGATCATCCAGATTCCGCCACGTCCCTGCGCCTAGGGGAAAAAAGACAAGAACAAAGGTGAGAGGGAGAAAAGGAATAAGTAAAGCTCAATTTCCTGAAAACTTACCCGTTGGGTTTTTCCACTTCATTTCGGGTCCTGCCGCTTCCGGACCCCGGCCCCTATGGGGAAAAAGACATAAGAATTAACGCTTGCTGCAATAAGACAACGAACATTATTTAGGCTTGAACTTTTGGACAGAACTTATACTGCGCCTTACCTGAACAGTCAAGCTTACCTGAACTCCAATCCTCAATCCAGTGAAGTAACTGGGTTTCAACGTGCCCCTGCATCAGAAGCAGGATGGAGAGCTCTTCCTTCCAGATCCTAAGGTGAGGCTTCACAGGGGAATCGTGGAAGTGGTATCGTGGAGGGTTGGAAGGGAGTGGGAGGCTTGAACACCATTCCGTCAGTGGGTAACACTCCCTTTTCACGCACAGGAGGATATTCCTGCAAGCCAGAGAAGCTAGAGTTGAGGGGCCCATCCTGTTCATCTTTGGAGTCCGGCGCCCCACCTTAAGGAAGCATCAGCACCCGAAGCCGCGCCTCCGTGGGAATCAGGTGAGCGTTACACAGGGTAATGATTGGAGGCAAGAGTTTTTCATCTCTTGTAGACACTGGAGTGACTTGTTCTTGTGTTCGAGAGGGGAAGTACCCAATGTCTGGCATTCCCATGTAAGTACAGGGATTCTCTGGGGCTATGAGTTTAGTTCCTCTTACTGACGAGTTACCAATTTCTATAGGAGAACATGACATGTCTATGCCACTATTGTATTCTCGGCAGACACCAGTTAACATATTAGGACGTGACTTGATGACAAAACTTAACATGAATATTTTATACTGACAAAGGGATAGTGTGTTCCACTCCAGAGATACATTACATGAATGTAATAGAGTTTATATTAGCATTTATAGGCCATGAGGCATTACGATGAGTTCCTTTAGAGGCAGAGGTGTTTTTGTATGGAGTAACTGTCTTATTAAGATGGCTTCCTAGATTGGTAGGTAAATTATTGAGAATACCTGATGAATTTTAATTTAGTCCAGAAATACCTATGGATGATGAAGAAGGACAGGTAATCCCTCTAGAACTAGAGGCAGCAGTGGTCATAGAGGAAAGGTTGGTTATCCATGGGACAGATGAAGAGGGAAGAGGATGGAGAACAGTAATAGCTCTTGGTCAATGATATAACTAACCGACTTGACAGATGAAGAATTGTTTAGAGATGATTATTCAGACGATGATTTAGTATTTTTCATAAGTCTCACTTATTGGATTAAAGTAGAGAATAGAGAAATACCACAGAGAATGCCATTGGTAAAAAAGAAACCATCATTTTTCCAGGAAGATTTAGAAAATGTGCCTGGCATCTTATGTCCATATGACGTTGGTCTATTGAGTGGAGCAGGAACAGTTAAAACTAAGCTGAAGCCTGGAGCAATATTTCCATGAGCAAAGAAGAACCCCATGCCCAGAGTAGCAGATGAAGGTATATTTGAAACCATGTCCACTTTAGTACCACTGGGAATATTGGTGCCATCAGAATCCATGTGTAACACAGCTGTGTACCCAGTAAAGAAATCAACATTGGGGGTCGTGGAGATTTATTCAGGATATAGTAGAAACTGAGTTTTCTCTGTTTAAGAATTCAGCTACGGTATTATGCAATATTCCAGCCACAGCCAAGCATTTTACAGTAATAGATTTAAAGAACGCCTTTTTGTCAATTCTCCTTCATTAGGACTCACAAGATTTGACTTCATTTTCACATAGAAGCCAGTGCTGGAGAGTAATAAATCCACCAGCATTTACAGCAGACGCATGGGAAAGAAGGACTATGTACATGTTTGCGCAACGTATACTGAATTCTATGATGATATTCCCCGTATTAAAGAAAATATTCTTGGGGAACATTCTGTTAATTGATGGTGCTTCCAAAATTGACCAAACAACGAGAAAAAAGGCACATGGGAACGACAGTAGTGAAGTTAAATAGGAGTGGTGAATTTAAAGTAGTGACAAGTGCAAGATTGTCTTGACACTCGTAAGCATAGGCTGCAGAATTAGTGGTGCTTATCACTCCATGAGTGATAAGTATGAGGATGAGGAAGCAACAGTGTACTCTGACTCTTCCTATGTGACGTCAACCTTACATGCACGATTGTCACGCTGGAAAAGGAGGGGCTTCCTCCATGCAGACGACACAGCAATGCAACATGCGTCTCTTATGGGTAAACGCATTAAAGCACTAAAGCTCCCTTGGCTATTGCTGTGGTGAAATACATAGCCCATACACAGAGGGCAGACATTATTTATCACAGTAACAAAGCTGCAGATGTTGAAATCAAAAGGAGCAGCATATTTCCAAAACCTTTCTGATTTTGAATTATAAAGTTTTAAGCAAATATCAGGACGATGTGTGATGATAAAGGAAGGTTTTCATATGTTATCCATTGTACCATTAATTGAGCTACAAGGTCGGGTCCCACAAGAAGAGCAGAATTTAATGAAGAGACGGGGGTCTTCTTTATTCCCCACTGGGTCTTTATGAAGACAAGATAGCACTCGAAAGCCATGTATGCCTCTAGCATTATTCAAGGTGGCGCTGGAGCAGCTTCACTACCCCTCGCACTCAACTAGAGAGAATCTTGCTGTCATGATCATAGAAGACTGGTTCTCACCAAATTTATTAGAACACATGGCATAGTTCACTGTGAACTGCATTGTATGCCAGACGTTCACAGCAGGGAACACTTCGAGAACAGTGAGAGGAGAAATCCCCAGACCCAATGGTCCTTTTCAACATCTACATATAGATTATGTGGATATGGCTACAGGTATATGTTAGTGGTAGTATATGCTTTTCCAGATGGAATGAGGGAGGTTCATGTAGGCAAAAGGTTTGCGGATACCAAAAGGTGACCCGGGCCTTCCTATGCTGTTGGAGATAAAGTTTGGCTCTCACCTCGATATCTACCCAGGCATCTGAGACCCAAAAAGCTGGCACCTCGTTTTTACGGACCCTTCAAGGTGATTGAAATCATCAATCCGGTTGCCTTCCGACTCCAATTACCAGCCACCTGGACAAGATCTACCCTGTTTTTCATACGTCACTGTTGAAACCCTTCCACCACTCACCCAAGTCAATACCTCGACCTCCCCCACTTATTGTCGATAACCAAATCGAATTTGAGTTTTCTAGGATCTGCGATTCCAGATACAGAAGAGGTTGTCTCCAATATTTGGTAGAGTGGAAGGGCTATCCACCAAGAGAACGGACATGGGAACCAGTCTCCAACATGAATGCACCCCACCTATTGCGACATTTTCATCAGACTCATCCAGGCAAGCCGGGTGGACTGGGGTTTAGGAGGAGGCATGCTGTCATAAATTGGTGATATCGACCCTTCTGGTCTGGCTGGTCCCTCAGTCAATAGCCATTTACTCTGCTCCCTTTCAACATGGCCGACGCCAAGAAACGGCGCGGTCTAGTCTTTCTTTATTCATGCACATGTTTCCTTGAAAACAGACACGCCCCTGCACTTCTGCGTATCTCAATGCTCCGCTTGCCTGCACCTTGGTTCCGGCAAGTTTTGTTTTAAGTTCCCAGTCCTTTACCTTCGTGATCCCTGGTGCCCGTCCACTTATCCTTCCCGGTTTCCCTTCCTCTCCCCTTCGTGACCTCCATATTTGGAGACTCGTTACCTTTTTCCTTCCAGTCCTGGATCTGTCCTGGATTCTTCCAGGAACATTCAACGCCTTCCAGGTCCCGGTGCTGCCGCGGCCTGGAGTCAGAACCTAGTGGGCTCGCCGTAGCCCAGCAGACTGGATTCAAAAGATTCTAGACCTTACCTCTACAAGTCTCACTCATCCAGGAAAAAGAAACCCGCGAACTCCAAGAAGAGATCCACAAGAAGGGAAGAACAAAGGCAGGACGAAGAAAAGGTTAAAAGGGATGCGAGAAAGATGAAGGGAAGTAGATGAAGAAATAGAACAGAATAGGAGGCAGCAAGATTAAGATGGCAGTCTTATCCTCAAGGAACAAATGAGACAGAGCCCAAAAACATGGTGGCAGAGAGAGAGAGAGAGACAGATTCTCCTGAAAAGGAGAAAACGCTAGAAACTCCTAGAGTAACGCTAGAAGAAGAAAGGTATGATGCAGAAGGCATTGGAGAAAGGATCGATAAGGTCTATCAACAATTAAGATGAGATAGTGAGTATGGAACTGGAGGGGATGATAATCGATCCCCAGTACATCAACCACGAATTGAGAAGGAAAAAATGTTTAGTGATGAACGCCAAGCACTGTCTTTGAGCAGATTAAACCTCTATAAAGGCAACAGGGATGATATTCCTACTAGTTGGGGTCTAGAAATGTCAAACGAGGAGAGAGAGTCAGGTTGTGATGCAGAAGGAAAGGGTGCATGCTCCCCCCTGGGCAGCCAGCAAATGGATAAAGAAGTGAGATGGTCAGATCTGGAACATCTTAAAGACAGAACACCAGATCCCATAGCATATCCTGAGCTTCCCCAAAGACGATCGTATAGTGAGAAGGGATAGTCTCCACCATATGTAAGCAGGTAAAGGTCATTACCAGCAAGGAGGCGGATAGGAATGATTACCCCTGCTATAAATAGACTAATAGTGCGATCTGATTATGGGATAGGGTTGACACAGTTCCAGATGGACAAGGCTAATTTAAAATGCAAGCTCCCTAGTTTAACTTCAGGTGCTGGGAAATGGATATACAAATTCGAGAACATGACAGGAGGAAATACACTGGCCATAGGAGACATAAAAGGGCTCCTGGCAGTCATTCCTGGGGACAGGGCTGATGGCATATGGAGGAGAGTGGGGTACTGAAGTGTGACTATGCAAAAGACAGCGCATGATGGAGCGCTATTTAATAATTGTAGTGCAGAGGTTTGGAGGGCTCTCAGGGTACAATATCCTAAAACATCAGATATGAATGCAACTATGACACAAAAAATGAAGGAAGATGAAGATCCTATTGCTTATATTCGGGATATTCAGGAGAAATGGCAGCTTGAAACTCGTGAGCCGTGGGAAAATGCAGTGGCATTATTTATCATATCTTGTGTCAGGGGTTACCAAAGCCAGTACAAAGACAGAAGAACAAACAAGTGGGGATGGAAGCAAAGCCATAGGCTGAGATACAGTTGACCATAGTACATGACTGCCGGTTATTACAAGAGAAGAACAAAAAGAAGGATGAAAATAGAAAAATTGAGGAAGCCAAATTAGTTCCGTATTGATAAGCGGAAAAGGAATGGGAATGCATGAAGCAATAGGTACATTGCAGGCAACTAATCTGCACCCAATGTATCATGGTGGGTATGGGTTTGCACCGTGAGGTAGAGGTATGGGTTTTAGGAGAGGAGGAGGTGGATGTTCGAATAGCCAAGGTAGATTTCAAAACAATCAGAATGAGAACTAGAATGCTCAGGGAGGATATAACCAAGGAGGGTTTGCCAGAGGGCCACCCCCAGTGTGTTGGAATTGTGGAATGACGGGGCATATTGTGTGCATGTGCAGGAGCTGCGGGAGTGTACAAAATGGCCAGTTTTCAAGAGGGGGGACAGCTTATCCACCGCCATACAGTACACAAATAAGAGAGGGCTTTGCCCAAGATCACATATCCTATCAGGCACAGGAGCCACAAGTACAGCAGGTACAGCAGAAGGGACAAGTACAAATGCATCCACCGCAAGGGCAGTCACAACACGCACCTATGCAGACACAACAATATGGAATACAGGACAAGTACTGACGCCTTGAATTGGAGGTGTTACTGTGGTAGCAGGAACTCCTTTCACAGAGACGGGGAAGAGCTTGTACCCTTAATTGGACAGCACACAGGGTGACTTGGGAGGCCCACCAGCTAACCTGGTGGTTCTCAGAGGAGCACCTACATTGTCCTCTGGCTTGAGCAGGGTCCTGTACACGACTGTCATGCTTGCCCTAGTGTCTCCCAAGCCAGTAGAAGACTGGCCATTCAAGAAGACACTTCTCAAAAACCTATGGGTGTTCTGTGGGAATGTCACCAGTACTTTTGCGTACTGGTCCCATGCCCCAAGGGACACTAAGGAAATCTGTACAGGAGCAGTGGCCTCCACCTCAGACATGGGGTAAGGGAAGATTTTGAGAATACCTGAGGAATTTATATTTAGACCACAAATACCTATGGATGAGAAGGATGGACAGACTATTCCTATAGAGTTGGAAGCAGCTATAGTATGAGGCAAGATAGCCATGCTCAAAGGGGTAGATGTCAACGGTAGATCATGGAGAACAGTGATAGCTCTTGCGGAGGGGTAGCGATTGACTGACATAACAGATGACCATATGTTCAGAGAAGAACGTATCGAGGATGAAGTAGTGTTCTTCATGAGCATTACATACTGGAAAAGGATTCAGAAGACAGAAGTCCCAAAGCAAATGGCGATAATGCGGCAACAACCATCATTTTCCCAGCAAGACCTCAAAAAGGTGCAAAGTGTCCTACGGACCACAGGCCCCTGCGACGTACGTTTGTTAAAGGGAATAGGGGATGTTAAAATACAACTTAAGCCAGAAGCAATTTTACCCCGAGAGAAACAGTGCCCCAGAAGCTGATGAAGGTATATTTCAGACTATGTCAGCACTGATGAATCACGGGATCCTGGTGCAATCAGAGTCATCATGCAATACCACAGTGTATCCGATTAAACAATCAAAAGGGGGGGTCGTGGAGATTTATCCAGGATTTGCGACCTCTTAACCAGTTTGTAGAGGCAGAGTTTCCTTTAGTATCTAATCCTGCAACAATATGGTGCAGTATCCCAGTAGAATCTCAGTACTTCACAGTGATCGATTTGAAAAATGTGTTTTTCTTGATCCCTCTGCATAAGGACTCTCAAGACTTGACTTCCTTTATGTTTAGACAGAGAAGATTAAAACACACTTGTTTGCCTCAAGGGTATTGCGAGTCTCTGTCTATCTTTAAAAGGGTCTTACAGATGGATCTAGGCAAAATCGATCTTAATAGTATGGTTATACAGTACGTCGATGACATACTGATTTACATTACAACAGAGGATGAGTGTAGGCAAGACTCCGTCCAACTAATGACTATTTTAGCAGACAAGGAATATAAAGTGGACAAGGAGAATTTACAGTGTTGCCAAAAAGAGGTGTTGTACATAGGTCAGTTGATCTTGCATGAAGGGAAGAAAGTGACACCTAAAAGGGCTGAGGCATATATGAAAACACCAAAACCGAACACAGTTTAGTTTAGTTTATTTATTTGTACCGCACACTTAACCCTTGGGTAACTGGCACTTAAAGCTTAAACAGGGGTTACAGATAGATTTGAACACAGAGAAATACAGATACAATATTCAGATATACACATAGTAAAACAGCTAAGATAAGTGCAGGTCGACCAGAGGTCACAAAGGTGATCGTGAATGAGAGGAACAGGTTACAGAGTCAGGCAGGAAGGTTACAACTGGCCGGGGGGACTGGGCGGGCCAGAAACTGGACATTCTTGGAACTTTCCGAGGAACCAACTCTTTACTTTAGCTCTGAAGGCCCAAAATGCAGGTTCCATTCTGAGGCTAAGAGGAAGGGCATTTCACTTTTTGGCAGCTAGGACTGGGAAGCTCGCTCCCTCTAGTCCTTTTAGTAGAAATCTTCAAACGGCTAGACAGTGCGAGTAGACCGCTCTAGTTGGTCTGATAAGTTGGTGTAGGTTGAGTTTATCAGCTAGGTTTTTGGAGACGGTGTTAGATGGACTCTTGTGGGTGATGACAAGAGTGCAGAGGGAGATTCTGTCCCGTACCGGAAGCCAGTGGGCATCCTGCCTGAAGCTAGAGATGTGTGCGGATCTTGGTATACACTTAAGGCGGTGTTTTGAAGGACCTGGATTTTTTTGAGGTTACTTTCGGAGGTGCCTAGGTAGATGGTGTTACAGTAGTCAATCTTGGATAACACTAGAGCCCTGGCTAGTGTGATGCAGCTACTAGGTGAGAGGAATTGCTTGCAGGCATTAATTAGTTAGTTCGTGTAGGCAGTGGAAGACGCAGTTGAGTTCACCTGCTTCTTGAGCGACAGTGTGGAGTCTAAGTATACTCTGAGAGTTTTGATCTCTTTGGCCACTTTGATAGGGTTTCCATTGATGTTGATGGAAACATAGCAGGGGTCTAGTTTGTTCAGGTGGGCTTGGGAGCCGACGATTAGGAGCTCAGTTTTCTCATTGTTGAGGCATAGGCAGTGATCTGCCATCCATGCCTGGATTTCCAAGTAAATCTCATTGATTCTTTTACAATCATCTTCATAACATCCTGAGAGTGTGATGAGAACCTCTGTGTCATCTACGTAAGTGGTGTATGTGACACCCAGGTTGTCAAGACGGTCAAAGAGGAGCTTGGTGAAAATGTTGTACAGCGTTGGAGAGACGCACGAGCCTTGCGGTATGCCGCAGTGGATGGGAATTGGATCCGCTGAGGCAGAAGGTGCAAAGAACCTGGTGGTATGGTTGGACAGGAAGGATTGTATCCAGGTAAAGGCATTGCTGGAGAAGGCGGCTGCTGTAGACAAGTGATCAGTGAGCATCTTATGGTCGACATGATCAAATGCCGCCCATATGTCTAACAGCAGGAGCTTGGCAAGCTTGCCATTGTCCTTAGCATCATCCATTTGGATTTTTAGATCCAGGAGGGCTGTTTCCGTTCCATGCCTGGGCCTGAAGCCCGATCGTCTAAGGCCTAGTAAGTTGTGATCCTCCAGGTATTTCTGGATCTGAAGATAGGCCACTCTGTCTAAGATCTTGTGTTTGTAAGGAACGGTGGTGATGTTTCTGTAGTTTGTGGGAATGTTGGGGTCTAGGTTGTTTTTTTTTTAAAAGGGGCATAACTCAGGCCTCCTTGAGGCTGTTGGGTACAGTGTTAGTCTCGAAGGAGGAGTTGGTTAACGTCAAGATGAATGGGGCCAGCTCCTTTGTGCCTTCCTTGATGACTGCCGCTGGGCAGAGATCTCCCTGACATTTGGAAGGTTTGAGGCTTTTGATGATTTTTTCCACTTCGTTCACCGTGACCGGTGAGAAGGAAAAAGGTGGGCAATCTGGGATGTTAAATGGGGGAGAGAGGTGGTGGGGGTGCTGTTCTTGGCCAGACTGCTCTTTTTTGCTCAATTTTGGATTGGAGCAGAGCAATTTTGTCTGCAAGGGCTTTCTGTATGTTAGCACACTAGACTGTGTGAGACAAATGCAATAGTTATTGGGCTTGTGCAATTACTGCAGAGTCTGTGTGTTTGCGTACAGCACATATACTAAGTCACTTCTGCAAGCGTTAAAGAAAGCACAAGTTGGTAAGGAAAAGATAGAATGGACCGAAGAAATGGAGGAAGGATTTCAGGAGTTGAAAAGAGCAATTTGTACAGCTCCAGTTTTAGGGATTCCCAATGATGGGGAGGAATAGTTTTTATTTTCACACACAAATGGGATAGTTATGACAGCTGTGCATACACAAAGGACAACATTAGGGTATAAACCATTGACATATTACAGCCGGATCTTAGACCCAGTTGTGAGACACTTCCCTTGCAAACAATCTTTGGCTGCTGCCACATTTGCAATTGAGAATTATTGTCATGGGCTGTTCCTTGACTTTTTACATGGAGCATGCTTTATTTGCCATTTTAGAAAAACCCAGGGGCACATTAACGTCTCAAAGAGCTTCGGTTTACGAAATAATGATTTCTAAACCAATGATTAAAATTGTAAAACATGAAAAAGTGAACCCATCCATGTTTGTAGCTGAATTACATAGAAGATGGTGATCATGTGCATGACTGTGCAATTTATGTTGAATTTTATGATGAAATACCACTTGTGAAATAATAATAATTTCGCATTTATATAGCTCTACGAGCCCTCAGGTATCTGAGTGCTGCTTATTATTACCCACGGTGTGTGGTGCGCATTTATCAACCTCGGAAGGATGAAAGGCTGATTTTGGCCCTGCTGCGATTTGAACCTGTGTTAGCAGGTTCTGCACGGACGTCAAAGCGAGCACTCTACTCACTGTGCCACTTGACCGCTGAAGGCGAATGCTTTGGTGGGAGGGGAGATTATTTTTATTGATGGCTCTTCTTCTCCTTCTCCTCCTCCTCCTCTCCCACCCCTGTGTTTCCTACGACCTGACTGCTCCTCCTGCCTCTCTGCTTTCAGACAATCTGCCTGTCCCAACTCACAGTGGCTAATGGCAGCATGGTGTGAGAAACAGTGTTTGGGGAAGGGGTGTGACTAATGTAGCCATTTGGAGTGCATTGGTTGCACATGTGCCTTGATTTCTGCCTCCTGTGTCTTACCTCCAGCTACAAGTTGGAGGTAACTATGCCATGTTTTCAGGGCTAATGGTGTCGGTTTTTGGCGTTAATTGCGACGGACATGGATTTGTGATGCAGCTGTGTTTGCGCCTCGTGTGGCCGGCTGTAATAGCGCCAGCTGTAATGGCGCCAGCTGATTTTACAGTCGGCAGTATTTGCACCAGCTCGTGTTCTAGCAGATCAGTATTGGTGGCGCTAATTCCATTACTGTCACTTTTAAGGGTTACCGCGGAACTTGTGATGAGGTCCAATAAGATGGCAAGAGGCCTTGTGCCCGTTGTCCAGTTTCTGCGACCCAAGGGACTTGAAAGTCCCCTTTCCACCTTGTTTTTCAACATATGCTTTCGAGCAGTTACATTGATGCAATTTCGTGCCTGAATACCTGTGCTCAAGTACCCATAGTGCCATAGTCCGACTTGTTATGCGTCTGTGTTTGCGCCTGGTGTGGTCGGCTGTAATAACGCCAGCTGATTTTACAGTTGGCAGTTTTTGCAACAGCTCCTGTTCTGGCAGATCTGTATTGGTGTTGCTAATTCCGTTACTGCCACTTTTAAGGGTAACAGCCGAACTTTTGATGAGGCCCAATAAGAAGGCAAGAGGCCCTGTGCCCGTTGTCCAGTTTCTGTGACCCAAGGGACTTGAAAGTCCCCTTGTTTGTCAACATATGCTTTTGAGCAGTTACATTGGTGCAATTTCGTACCTGAATACCTGTGCTCAAGTACCCATAGTGCCATGCTATACACCAATCTGCATTTGCTGTGTCCCCTTAATTGCATATTTTGTTTCCATGAAAATTGCCTGCAGGCCACTTTTGCCAAGACAGGATTTCCTGCATCCAGGTTTGGCACTGCAGGAACATTTGTTCCTTGTCCGATCCCCTGACCATCCTCCTGTGTGGGGGAGACAACTGCATACCCTGCTCATCAGCCCTTTAACTCCTATACACTCCCCCATCTGTTGTGCATCAGACACCCCCACAGCACGTCATCTCCCTCTAGGACCTGCTCCATTCCCACCCCACAAAGCCACCCCTGACCTCCCTGCCCCCAACCCCATAAGAAAAGCCACCTCCCACCACCCCTCTCCCACTACTTACCTCTCACTGCTCAGGCGTCCTGTAATTTCCCCATCAATGAGCAAAAAGAGCATGCAGAAATGTGCGGTAGGCAACGGTTCAGACAAAACTGCCTGTCAGGAATTGCCCTCCCGCTAATACAGCCTATTCGCAAATGTGTGTTGCTTATTTAAAGGTCTATGTTTCTGTACAAACTTAATTATACATTCTTTTATTTTGGGGTCTTTTTACCACAAAAGGTGAAAGAGGTATACCCTTTGGGCTGTGTCTGTTTTATCTTCATGATTGGGATCATTGCTAGTTTAGTAATAGTGTGGGGCTGAGTAAGCATTTTAGAGACTATGTATCCCTGTACTCCTGCAAATCAGTAGTGATGTTGCCACACTCTTTATGAATGTTAAGGAGCGTGGTGATTCATCCATGGCCCAGCAAAACAACATGTTTATCCTCAGCTGCTAGATGGCTTTTGAAATCCATGGCTGTGGCTGCATTCAGGAGCTGGTGAAGGAGGGGTTAGGGTAGTAATTTTCAATTGTTGTAGCCAGTGTTTGTACTCCACAAAGGTGAATTTGATAGAGTGGCAGGGTAGAGGAGAGTGAGCTTGGAGGGATAGCCTGGTTTGGTTGTGAGTGAACAATGAAGGCAGGTTTAAATTTGCCCGGGGTGGGGGGAGGAGCCAGTCAGATTCCTTGTATAGTGGGCTGAAACCGATAATCGCAGCCCACGTTCCATGGAACCTGCAGGCTGCTTTCCCTGCCCACATCACCATCTTTCCCCCACCCTGTCTCATCTTTAATTTTGTTATGCTCCTTCCACCCCTGCCCCATTTACCTGTTTTATTCGGCAGTGCCAGCCCCACTACCTTAATGTCGCTCTTCTGCTCGCAATCCGTGGCCGCCATGGAAATGGAAGAGTGGCTCCATATGGACCCACCTCCCATATCCATGATGGCCTTCTTGGGACAGTATGTTCATTATTTGAATGGGACCTGTGCGGCATCCCATTCAATGAATGAAAATGCCTTTTTTTTAACACCCCATGTTACTGCTTTGGTAATTCAGGGGGTGCCAATGGCCTTCACACTCTCTCTGGTGTCCCGGATCGGGTGTTATCAGCCCAGTGATCATCTTTCAAGGCCCTTGCGGGCGACATTTGGTGGTAGATGAGGGAAAGGAAAGAGTGGAGGTGGCAGAAGAGGGAAGTAGATGAAAGAGTGGCCAGAGCAGCAGGGGTCATAAGAAAAAGCCAAAGAGTCAAGAGTGAAGGATGGGAATACAAGGTTTGATGATTTGTTTTTCCCACCGATAGAGGGTGGAGAGCAGTTGTAGCAGTTAAGCCTGGGTAATATACGAGGTCCCCCTTTATGACAGCAGGACCAACAGTTGGGATCACTGTCAAGAAACAATATCAAGGTTTGAAAAGAAGAATTAAGAGTGCTCGACCAGTGGCAGAGGGGGACGTTAGAAAGGGGGTTGGGAGCCAGAAGTTAGGTGGACATGTGCTTGAAGGAGGAGGGAGTAAAGAGGGGAAAGAGGGGTCACTGGTGTATCTTTGCTGATCATACAACCAACTCCACTGCCTTTTTGTCATTCATTGTAGAGGGTAGACAAAGTGGCTGCATTGTGGGAATCCAGGTTTAAATGATGGCCATCCTTGAGAGTTTGGGGTGAAGAGAATCAACATGGTGAGTAAAGATGTTATATTGTAGAGGGATTGGCTGTTTAAGAGTCCCTAAGTGAGGTCAGTAGCAGAAGTAAAGATGTAGGTGGGGAGTAGCTGATGGAAGATGGTTGGGGGACATGGGGTTGTAGTGAGAGACTCTGAGGGGGGGGAGGCAGAGAAGCAGCCCCGTTGTCTTTTTTGAGGGAACATGGGGCATGTAGTGAGAGAGACTATGGGAGAGGGAGAGTGTAGTAAGGTACACCACTACCATTTTACACATGGCTCCGGTTTGTTTACCTTGTGCCTGGTACTCAATGTGACACCATACATGCTGCAGAAGCATATCATCTGGGACGACATATTCTGAATTATGAACAGTGATCACAACTATATAGCACGTTTGCCTTCAGGCATACATTAAACCTGCCAAGGCACTGATACATGTCTGCCTATAGCAGAGAGTAGAGAGCAAGTCTATTATTAATAATACACTCTTTGCATAATATTTTCACTGTTTGGAGTTTGCACTGTGCATGCATATATCAATGGGAAAAATGAGATTTGGAAGGAAACATGATTAAATGATTACACCCATGCAACAGAAAGAAAGGCATTATTTTGTGTAATGCTGTCTCGGGAGGCCCGGATCATATATATTAGTGCTCCTCTGGGACGTGCACAAGAAGACCAAGTTGAAGCTGAATACGCACTTCAAGGTGAAAGCGCGCCCTTGTCAGGTCTGTTTTACTACTTCAGGTAAAGGAGATGAGCCGGCTGCTGATTAATGGTCTCGGGGAGAGTTGCAATAGCCTAGGTGCCAAATAAAGAAAGAGTAATGCCTTTGAACTCTGTGTTGATAAATATAGTAACCAATACCTTTGCAATTTTATCACACGTTTACGGTGCAACTTAAAAAAGATAGTGATTTTTTTTTCTGATTTAATGGGTAAAAAGATAAAAGATGTAACACAAATATACCTTCACTGGCTTAGAATCGTGGAAGAGGCGTCATTTCAGAAAAATAGGCCTCCAAAGCAATCAAATATTCTTCAGCTCCAACCACAAAAGTACAACTGCCAACCAGATAGGATGCTACATGTAATAAAGGTGTGAAGACAATGCATGACAATATATTTGACACTGCGAAGGTAACAGTATCCTCGCTAACATCTAGGCATTGAAGAGTAATGATCACACACATATGGGGATGCCCACGTATCTGCCTACACAAAGAAGCACAAGTAATTATGTGAAAACATAGAAACAAAATTTGGAAAAAAAGGGACAGACGTATTTCTTACAGCCATTCTCTCTCTCTCTCTCTCTCTCTCTCTCTCTCTCTCGCTCTCTCTCTCTCTCTCTCTCTCACACACACACACACACTCTTTCTCTCTCTCTCTCTCTCTCTCTCTCTCTCTCTCACACACACACACACAATCAGTCTTTCTTACAACCAACAACCTCTTTTTTTTTTACAGAAGGAGCCTGGTGCACAGCGCTCGGAGCCCACAGCCCACTTCACGGTAACTCCGCATTACAGTTAACCACTGCTGTGTTAAGAAGGACATGTTGTCTTTCTAGTTGTGCAAGATTGTTTGTGTGCGTGTACATGTGAGTGTGTGTGTGTGCGTGTGTGTATGCAGCCTTCTAAGTTGCCACCATACTCAATCAGATAAAATACAGACTAGTGGGAAGTGCGAGGAGCAAACCAAGCTGATTTTTGCAAAAGGACACAACATTACTGTGGATTTTTGAATGGGACAGTAGAAGCACTTCTCACCGTCGCTGCTGCATTTTTATTGGACAAAACCAGGTCACCTCAACAGAACTTCGTACCTTTACTAGTACACTACTGTTGCGTGTTGAAATGTGCAGTACTGCCACTTATGGCCAGTCTTAGCAAAGATACTGGCATTTCAAAAGGTTTCGATTCTCCACACTCAATAGCGGGTCACACTGTTGTGGTGTAACGCCAGGACCTTTCATGACCCCGTCCATCCCCAACATGTGACAGATGGTGCCCCAACAATTAATGCATTTTAGGAATACCCACTACGGAAAGGGTGTGGCTGTGCCAATTTCTCGAACAGCTGCGTAACACTACTGCGTATCTTGCATAACTCTTCTGCGTATCTTCCTCCCGTTTCTATAAATGTTGATTCTTTATGCATAACACTACTACTCTAATAGCTAACAGTCAGACATGTGCCCAGTCCCTACATCAAATATTTGTCTTTAAAAGAAGAGGGGCACCTCCTTATTCTCTGATTTATTTTTCGACTTCCACAAGAACAAGACGAATTAATCTGGGCCTCCAAAGTCCACTGCCAGGTAGGTGAAGACAGAAGGTATCCCAGGCAGTGGAGAGTTGTGTCCCATAACCAACTCCAGGAAATGACTGATTTTGGACCAAGGGCTCACTCTGGCTGCATAGGTACCAGGACTCTATCCCTGGAAGTGAAGGAACTCCTTCAGGTGATAGCCAATCTCCCTGGAGTAGGAGTACAGAAGAATAAATCACTTTGTCTGTGAGCCCCTGGATTAAGACGCACCGCAATCCAGAAGTATAAGAGCGCTGGAATCTTGTTTCACCACCTTGAGTCATCTTCAAGCTGCTTCGCCCATGCTCAATAACCTATGTGCTGCTAGAGGGCTCGCAGTGCTGATTTTGGCTCTCTACAAACTTGAATCTGCTTGCCTGAAGCATCCGGAGCAACGCATCAACCTAACAGAACCTTAACTCGACGTGGTTCACCTGCCCACTCAACCCGTTAGAAGCCAACTTGTGAACCTTTGGAAGCATCATTTCAATCCTACTCTACTGCCAACTTCAACCTGGTGGGGCCCATCGACGTGCACCATCTAGAGCATCGACTCAATCCACACAGAGTCCTGTCTCGAGACCAACTTGATACTGAATCAATGTGACTTACCCCGATTTGACAATGTTTCAACCGCAGGACAGCGCATACAAGCCCATCTTGATGCTGTCGAGTACCCAAGTCAATAAAATAAGGTACTATGAAGAGACTCTGTGCCTCTGCTCCATAGGGACCATGAACCCATAGTGAATTGTAAGTCCCTCTCCTCTGCCTTCCTCTTACAAGACACCTTCTTGAACATTGACATTGTGCCAGTTGAGTGCCTTATCACCCCTTCTCATCTATTTAGAGTGCTATTTACAACAGCTTGCATTTTCTGTGTGCCTTTACAGAAGTGGGCTCTTGCTTGTTTTTAATTTATTATTTTTCATTTGTATTGTTTAATTAAAAGTCCATAATAGAACCTGGATTGGACATTGCTGTATTTTTGATTATGTGTACTATTGTTGTTTGGTTTGCTAATGTTGTCAGCTCTTACCTCTCCTGAAGATCATAGTCTGCGCTTGCACGCACACTGCCACAAAAGGGAAGGCGGCATTACTGCTGGTCTGTCTCGGTTTCCCCTTTATGATTATGATCACTACTCGTTTGATAGTAGTGTTGGGCTGAGGAGGAGGTTTGGCCACTACTCATCACTGTTCTCATGCAGAGCAGTAGTCATTTCATCACAACCACACTACAAGGAGACAGATATGAGCACATTCTTGTATTTGACACCTGGTAACCGTAACATTAGGAAATGTTAATTGCCATACTGTCTGTTTCTGTGAACCGGGCAAACCATAAAAGAAGGTGATGAGTGTGAGTGTGTTACAGAAATGGTATTGAAAGCACCTGAAAGAGCGAGCAAATCAGTACCACTGACGAAGGAGAAACGTGAACATATTATGTGTGTTATAAGATGCCCCAATGAGGTCAACATCCATTGCTTTCAACTATTGGCATATCTTCCTAAACGGCAGGGACTTCAATACAAAACATTAGATCAGGTGCAGCTTAGTTCTCACAGTGTGGGTGAGCCTCAAGTGCTTTGAAGCTTTTAAGGCCTAGTTTTGGGCATAGGCATTGGGCAAGGTTGGGCCAGACAGTGAGACTGATTATAGAGTAAAGCTCGGCCACCTAGCAAAGCAAAGCATGGTATTAGTGCAGGATTAATACAGGTGCGGATACCAGCCCTCAGAGCAGTGATGGGCCTTGCAGAAGCTATAGGACTGGGGTAAGGCAGTCAAAGAATTAGGGAAGGTATTGGATGAGGGATGGGCCGAAGGCAGATTTGGGTCTTTGGGTGGAGATAAACATTGAGGTGGGGGTGGACTTTTGTTTGAGGATGTGCCCTGTGATGAGGATGGGCCTTCATGCAGGGATTGATTTTGAGTCATGGTTGGTCCTCAAGGCAGGGTGTGAACTAAGAGCAAGCTTGGACCTCAAAATGGACATGGGCTTCATGGAAGGCATGAATCTTAAAGTAGGAATGGGCCTTTAAGAAAGGTATGGGCTTCATAGCAGGAGAATGTCACTGGGAAGTAATAGACCTCAGTCATTTAATTAGAGATCATAACAATGCAAGCACCCATGTAGGAAAAGCATTGCACCTATTAATTTAATTGGGATGCTTAACTATATTTCACATACAATAGCATTTTGCAAGAACAAAATTGCATTTTTCTTGATTAATAAATGAAAGAGTTTCAAGCAAAAAGTACCAATTTCAGTTTCAGAGCATACAGGCTCATTACGAGTTGGCCAGTAAAATGTCAAAAATACTGGCATGTCGATATTACTGTTACTGGCGCGGATATCGCCGGAATTACCGGTGCACTAGGAGTCCAGGGGAGCATGCACATCCCCCTGCCGGAAACGTGTAGCAATGTGCGGCAATGTGCCAGAATTAACAGCAGATAAGTGCTGTTAATACTGATACTGGCGACCAAACCCGGTAATAGCTGCCCATTTATGGTGTTACCGGTAATACCGGCATGCTGGTATTAACAGCGCTGGAAATATCATCACTGCTGGAACAGGAAGGCTGTTTGTGGCCATTTTAAAAACACAATCCACCATGAATTCTCCTGTTACTACTGCCGTCCAGGCCCAGATTTCTGCTCAAAGATGTCACAGGAAAAAAGGTCAGGCATGAGATCCCCAGCTCTGCAAGCCTAACTTCTCTAAGGTAGCGTTCACCACATTGTCAGATGTGGTGGTACAGCATGTAGATGAACTGTTCGGGAGCAAGCACAGGAAGAACAGTGTGCAGCGGAAGTGTGCCATATGGGCAGAGGTTGTGGCAAGGGGGACGGTTATGGGAACAGCCCCCCAAACCAACAGGGATTGTGGAAAAGGTGGGATGACTAGAAGGCCAGGGTCCGTAGCCTCATTGTCAAGTGCCAGAGGAAGTGTGCTGTCAACAGAGGAGACACAGTGGACCCCCTTCGCCTCATGCCCTAGGAGGAGACAGCTAGCAGAATCCTGCCTATGTAAGGTATTGAGGGGATAGGTCGCACTGAGGCTGGAGCAGGGACCCACAGTGATGGCAGTAAGTGCAACTGCATGAACAAGTGCATGTAATCCTTAATTGCATGCATCCACTTACATAGCTGCACAGAATGGGCATGGGAAACAGTATGGCAAATGACAGGGCAAGGCAGCGGCTACCTGATCCTAACCATGGGGGTAGTAACATGACGGAGGACCACATGGGAGGAGATGGTTGTCAGGGGGGAGTGGTGACTTCACTAGGAGAGATGCAGTAGTCATTCTCTTCTGCAGATGAGATTCCCCTAATAACTAAATATCTAATGGCATGCTGTCAATCTACAGTTCCCTCTCTTAGAACTCCCCAAAGTACAGAGCATGACAACTCTTTTAACCAGCATAAAAGTGGAACATTCGGGGTTCAGGAAGTTAATATCACAACTTCTAGTTGTTATCATTCTGCCTTAGATCAAGGTCCAAAACCCAAGGATAAACCACCAACTCCTTTAACAACCTTTGTAGATTTGAAAAATCTCAGTATACAAAACAACTCAAGTTAACTGATCATTAAACAAACAAGAGCAGTATGGACTTCAATTTGCATAATGCCCATACTACTGGGGTGAGGAAGGGGGACTCAGAGTTGAAGAAGTATTTTGTGTGGTGTAGTTGTTATGGCAGAGAGCACTTGTGCAGGACCTTTAGAAATATGAATGGGTTTCGGGAGCAGGAGTAAAGAGAAGCGGTGGTGTAGTTGTATGAGGCAGCAGGACGCTGCAAAGGAGATGCTGTAGATGCTGGGGAAGCATGGCCATGCAGAGAATGTGCAGCAGGAAGCAGTTCTGAAGCAAGCCATGCCATGTGGGAGAGAAGCTCCCAACACACCGTGAACTGCTCCAGTAGTGAAGTCGCGGAGCTGGGAGAAGGAGAGAAGGCCCCAAAGATACCCACAACAGCACCGGCGAGTCAGAAGGAGACGCCAAGGCATACAAGTGAGCTGGCCTGAAGCAGGTGACCCAGGGGTGCTCGGAAGGAGATCGCTAGGTCAAAGTAACAATTCTGAATACTGAACAAATCAACTGATGCAAATTGGGCACAACTTTCCTAAAATGGGATACCAATTAGGGAACAATTGTAACCCACATTGCCAAATCAGCAGAAGAGTGATACTAGGGCAAACAGGTGCAACTGTCCTAAAAAGGGATACCAATTGGAAGATATATTTAACACACATTTCCAGCAGCCAAGAGATTGCAGAAACAGAAAACCAAGGCCACAGGAGCAAAGACCTCATTCTATGAGAGACCAAGGGAGAGAGCACTGTAACCTGCATTGCCTACAGCCAAAAGGAAAGCAAGAGAACAATTATTATTTTGTGGATTTACAATTTGGGAAGAAATGGAACCCACTCTATTAAGTTAAGATAAGAGTCAAGAGACTATAAAGGGAAGCAGTTGTTGGTTCAACCTTCCTCATTTATGATTCTAGTGTGAAGTGTTTTGGAACAAGCATTAGCACAGAGTACAAGGTTTGTCCTGGCAGGCGAGTATACCTGGAAAGAAGAATATGATTTAAAGTACTGTTGTTGTGGTAAAGAAGTGTTAACTCCATCAACTTGTCTTGATGAACTGTTGCATTTCAGAGTGTGATTATTGAGCCATTCTGTATTGAGCCACCCTGAAAAAAGTGTTGCTTTTGAAGAAGAAGTATGATGGGCTAACAATTGTTTTGCCTTTGATAAAAGAACATTTGCATTGCTTTATGAATTTGTGTTTTGGAGGAAAAGACTTTTGTTTCATCAAGCAGGAGATTGTAGAAACATTAACATTTGCTTTGATTTATGAACAAGCATTCGGAAGAGAGATATTCTTTTTGCTAAGTGAAAGGATATAATGAATGGAAAAGGGGCCTCATTACAATTATGGAAGTGGGAAAGAATTGGTGGCAATGGAATTGCTGCCAATGCTCCTGCTCTGCCATACTACGAGTATGGCCATGGAGTGGAGGATTTACCTGCAGGAGGTAAATCCTCTAAGTCTCCATTGAGAAATCGGCAAAATCCGCATAATTACAGAAGCGGAATTACCACTGTGGTAATTCCGCCAAAAAAGCCCCTGTTAGGCGGAAACCTGTGCAGTTCCCTCTGGGACCACTGCAAAAGATTTAGGACTACAGGCGTTTGGCGGTGAACCCACTTGGTAGCAGTCTGTACCACACAGATTCACTTGGTAGCTGTGGCTGAGCAGTCAGACTTCTCTCAAGAAAAGTTGAGCAGTATGTGGAGTATACAAAATAGGGCAATTCTTCACAGCAAGACAAACAAACACGCAACGAGGCTTAGTGTAAAGATATTAAGGCATTTATTTATAACAGAACATCTATGAAAAACACTAAGGCAAATCACGGCAAACAAATCAAACACAGTTACTCTACGAAGTAGAAAACGATCAATCCCCCTAGCAATATTTCGACAACTCTAGGTTCTACCGGTATCACTTATTTTCAGACAGAGGTGTATACCTCAACCTAGATGACACTCGAACATTAGTTAGGACGGGAGAGAAAAAGATAGGCAGGTCATGAAATCAACACAGTTCAATCCTTCGCGGATAAAATGCAAGGCAGGAAGGCAAGAATCACAATAGATCATAAAGTTCAGAGGCCAGGCCCACTCGGAGAGAGGCAAGGCGCGATGTCCCAAAAAGTCTCTAGAGGAGATGCATTCAAGTCTTTGTAGCAAATTGTTATCGGCAGGTTGAACCACTTCAGAACTATAAATGAGAAAAGCTTGGAGGCGACCCAACGGAAAGGAGAGGAGTAAGACACCTCGCTCAATCCGATCGAAAGGGAAGCCAGGCGGACACGGTACCTTATTGTGGAGAGCAGCTCCGGCGGGGGCAGATGTTCCTGGTGGTGGATGCACGTCGGGTCTTTGCCAAGAGTAGAGAGGTTCTCGTCGTCGAAGAAAAAGGAAGTCCGGTGCACCACCAGGGAAGAGACCAGCCGCGAAGTGCTCCGTCACAAGGCACCACCTTTTGGTCGCGGTACAGGGGTAGTGGCTATCCGGTTGCCGGGGTGCTCTGCACGGCCAATTCGACCACTGCGTCCTGAGGCGATTAAAAAGCAAAGGGGGCTGGTTGTTCCCACCAGCCAGGGGAAGAGACTCTCCGGCAGGGAGATCTCCTCTGTCGTCGGGAAGTGGTGAGTCGGTTCCGCAGGGCTCCACCGGAGGTGTCGTCGTGCAGGTCGGCTCAGCGTTACCCTCGTCGGATTCTTAGGTCCTGTGGCGACTTCTGAAGATCCAGTCCCAAAAGCCCTGCTTTTATGCAGAAAACTCCCATTCATTCAGCCTAGCTGTCAATCAACACATGCTAAGTGGTGAGCGGGAACGCTCACCACTTGGGCCAGTCACTCCAGAGTGCGACCTGAGTTGGCAAGGCAACCCCCTCCCACACCCCTGAGGTAACCCAGACAGAATGGCACCACTTTGGGGGGTCTCTGTACAGAGGCCCGCCAAAAGTGGAACAAAGGGCTCAACCTTTGGTTTAGGAGTCACAGAGACGAACACGGACGCCATTTTAAAAAACCGAGTTCTGGCAGAAAATACCATCCGATAAACTTATTTAGGATAAGTAGACCGGTGGTACGTTGGAGGTTAACGAGAAAAAGTATCAATCTCCAACAATGGGACAAATCCCATAGGGTTATGCTCGGGGTCGAACATAACAAGTAGTTTCCACTGCCACCAGCCAAAACTCGACGAGGGGGGACGGGACAGTGCCCCCTCGAGTAACAGGTCTAGGAGTAATCGAATTACCCCTACTAGTACGTCCACAATAAGATGGTTTGTACTAGTCCTGTTAGTAAATTTAGGTCTAGTAAAGCCAATGGTGACTTTACATGCCCGGGGAGACAGTAGTCAGTCCCCGGGTATGGAGTCTAAGGTGGGGGTCCGCTAGGACGCCCCAGTGTTACGGCACGTAGGGTGCGGTGTTACACACATAGAAAAACATATGAGACCCTATGGAGTAAAAGACCCCATAGCCCATCGAACACATTGACATCTCAAAGGAATTACACACACATACATGTCCAAGAGTGGGAGAAAAGAGTCTCACTCTTGGCAGGATGGAAAAAAACAAACTCCAGAAATCCAGCAAAGCTGCTGGGGGACTCACTAGGTTAGGAAATTCAGCCTAAACAGAGAATTCTCCCTAACACTCGCCCCCCCCAGACTAAGGGACAGGAGGATTTAATCCACTCCTGGATGAATCTCATACCTCTAGTCGATGACATACATCCTAGAGAGACCATCAGCATTTTCGTGGTGACACCCTGACCTGTGCTCAATGGTGAAATCAAACCCTTGGAGGCAGATTGACCATCTCAATAGTTTTGGGTTTTCCCCTTTCATTTGCATTAACCATCTCAAGGGTTGGTGGTCAGTCTGAATGATGAAAGTAGTACCATACAAGTACGGCCTAAACTTCTTCAGAGCCCACACAATAGCAAAGCACTCTCTTTCGATTGTTGCCCACCTTGTTTCAGGATCCTTCAGCTTGCGGCTGATGAAGCAAACGGGGTGCTCTCTACCTTTCCCATCCAGTTGACTGAGTACGGCACCTATTCCTACATTTGAAGCATATTTCTGCACAATGAAGTGTTGGCGGTAATCAGGAGCTCTGAGTACTGGGGCTTGGCAAAGAGCCTTTTTCAGGTTTTCAAAAGCCTGATTGCACTCCTCGTTCCATTTAACCTTTTTAGTGAATTTGGGCGAGGAGATGACATTCAGTGGAGAAGCTATGGTCCCATAGTTCTCTTTGAAATTCCTGGAATACCCGGTGAGGCCTAGGAAGGCTCTCACCTGGGTTTGAGTAGTCGGTGTTGTCCAATTTTGCACAGCTTCAATCTTACTGAGCAAAGGCCTTATTTCTCCACCGCCTACCTCATGCCCAAGATAGACTACCTTACTCTGTCCAATTTGGCATTTACTCGCCTTTATGGTCAGATTTGCTCATCCAAGAGCCTGCAAAACATCTCTCAGGTGGATTACATGTTCTTCCCAGGAACAAATCAAACACAGTTACTCTACGAAGTAGAAAACGATCAATCCCCCTAGCAATATTTCGACAACTCTAGGTTCTACCGGTATCACTTATTTTCAGACAGAGGTGTATACCTCAACCTAGATGACACTCGAACATTAGTTAGGACGGGAGAGAAAAAGATAGGCAGGTCATGAAATCAACACAGTTCAATCCTTCGCGGATAAAATGCAAGGCAGGAAGGCAAGAATCACAATAGATCATAAAGTTCAGAGGCCAGGCCCACTCGGAGAGAGGCAAGGCGCGATGTCCCAAAAAGTCTCTAGAGGAGATGCATTCAAGTCTTTGTAGCAAATTGTTATCGGCAGGTTGAACCACTTCAGAACTATAAATGAGAAAAGCTTGGAGGCGACCCAACGGAAAGGAGAGGAGTAAGACACCTCGCTCAATCCGATCGAAAGGGAAGCCAGGCGGACACGGTACCTTATTGTGGAGAGCAGCTCCGGCGGGGGCAGATGTTCCTGGTGGTGGATGCACGTCGGGTCTTTGCCAAGAGTAGAGAGGTTCTCGTCGTCGAAGAAAAAGGAAGTCCGGTGCACCACCAGGGAAGAGACCAGCCGCGAAGTGCTCTGTCACAAGGCACCACCTTTTGGTCGCGGTACAGGGGTAGTGGCTATCCGGTTGCCGGGGTGCTCTGCACGGCCAATTCGACCACTGCGTCCTGAGGCGATTAAAAAGCAAAGGGGGCTGGTTGTTCCCACCAGCCAGGGGAAGAGACTCTCCGGCAGGGAGATCTCCTCTGTCGTCGGGAAGTGGTGAGTCGGTTCCGCAGGGCTCCACCGGAGGTGTCGTCGTGCAGGTCGGCTCAGCGTTACCCTCGTCGGATTCTTAGGTTCTGTGGCGACTTCTGAAGATCCAGTCCCAAAAGCCCTGCTTTTATGCAGAAAACTCCCATTCATTCAGCCTAGCTGTCAATCAACACATGCTAAGTGGTGAGCGGGAACACTCACCACTTGGGCCAGTCACTCCAGAGTGCGACCTGAGTTGGCAAGGCAACCCCCTCCCACACCCCTGAGGTAACCCAGACAGAATGGCACCACTTTGGGGGGTCTCTGTACAGAGGCCCGCCAAAAGTGGAACAAAGGGCTCAACCTTTGGTTTAGGAGTCACAGAGACGAACACGGACGCCATTTTAAAAAACCGAGTTCTGGCAGAAAATACCATCCGATAAACTTATTTAGGATAAGTAGACCGGTGGTACGTTGGAGGTTAACGAGAAAAAGTATCAATCTCCAACAATGGGACAAATCCCATAGGGTTATGCTCGGGGTCGAACATAACAAGTAGTTTCCACTGCCACCAGCCAAAACTCGACGAGGGGGGACGGGACAGTGCCCCCTCGAGTAACAGGTCTAGGAGTAATCGAATTACCCCTACTAGTACGTCCACAATAAGATGGTTTGTACTAGTCCTGTTAGTAAATTTAGGTCTAGTAAAGCCAATGGTGACTTTACATGCCCGGGGAGACAGTAGTCAGTCCCCGGGTATGGAGTCTAAGGTGGGGGTCCGCTAGGACGCCCCAGTGTTACGGCACGTAGGGTGCGGTGTAACACACATAGAAAAACATATGAGACCCTATGGAGTAAAAGACCCCATAGCCCATCGAACACATTGACATCTCAAAGGAATTACACACACATACATGTCCAAGAGTGGGAGAAAAGAGTCTCACTCTTGGCAGGATGGAAAAAAACAAACTCCAGAAATCCAGCAAAGCTGCTGGGGGACTCACTAGGTTAGGAAATTCAGCCTAAACAGAGAATTCTCCCTAACACTCGCCCCCCCACCAGACTAAGGGACAGGAGGATTTAATCCACTCCTGGATGAATCTCATACCTCTAGTCGATGACATACATCCTAGAGAGACCATCAGCATTTTCGTGGTGACACCCTGACCTGTGCTCAATGGTGAAATCAAACACTTGGAGGCAGATTGACCATCTCAATAGTTTGGGGTTTTCCCCTTTCATTTGCATTAACCATCTCAAGGGTTGGTGGTCAGTCTGAATGATGAAAGTAGTACCATACAAGTACGGCCTAAACTTCTTCAGAGCCCACACAATAGCAAAGCACTCTCTTTCGATTGTTGCCCACCTTGTTTCAGGATCCTTCAGCTTGCGGCTGATGAAGCAAACGGGGTGCTCTCTACCTTTCCCATCCAGTTGACTGAGTACGGCACCTATTCCTACATTTGAAGCATATTTCTGCACAATGAAGTGTTGGCGGTAATCAGGAGCTCTGAGTACTGGGGCTTGGCAAAGAGCCTTTTTCAGGTTTTCAAAAGCCTGATTGCACTCCTCGTTCCATTTAACCTTTTTAGGGAATTTGGGCGAGGAGATGACATTCAGTGGAGAAGCTATGGTCCCATAGTTCTCTTTGAAATTCCTGGAATGCCCGGTGAGGCCTAGGAAGGCTCTCACCTGGGTTTGAGTAGTCGGTGTTGTCCAATTTTGCACAGCTTCAATCTTACTGAGCAAAGGCCTTATTTCTCCACCGCCTACCTCATGCCCAAGATAGACTACCTTACTCTGTCCAATTTGGCATTTACTCGCCTTTATGGTCAGATTTGCTCATCCAAGAGCCTGCAAAACATCTCTCAGGTGGATTACATGTTCTTCCCAGGAATTGCTGAACACTCCGATGTCATCCAAGTATGCCATGCAGAAGTCCTCCATCCCATTCAGAACCTGGTTTACCATCCGTTGAAACGTAGCAGGTGCATTTTTCAATCCGAATGGCATTACCTTAAACTGGTATAAGCCAACGGGGGTAGAAAATGCAGTTTTGTCCTTGGCATGGTCTGTCAGGGCTATTTGCCAATAGCCTGACGTCAAGTCAAATGTGCTGAGGAACTTGGCGGCGCCAAGTTTATCCACCAACTCATCTGTTCTTGGCAAAGGGTGGGCATCAGTCTTGTTGACTGCGTTAAGAGCTCTATAATCCACGCAGAATCTAAGTTCTTTAGATCCGGCCTTTGGTACTAACACAACGGGGCTAGACCATGGACTAGTAGAGGGCTCTATTACCCCGAGATCGAGCATCTTGCTGACCTCACCTTTGATGTGGGTTCGTACGTTTTCTGACATTCTGTATCCTCTGCTCTTGACCGGCAGACAGTCACCAGTGAGTATGTTGTGCTGGCCCCAAGGGGTCAAGCCTGGCGAAAGCGAGAACAGAGGGGCAAACTGATTCAACATCGATTTGCACTCTTCTTGTTGCTCGGGTGTCAGATTGGAGGAGAGATTTACTCCTTCAATTTTTTCATCTAAAGGCAAGCCTCTGAGGAGATCCGGAAGAGCTTCACTCTCTTCTTCTTCCTCGGATGATGCTAGAAGCAACGCTCCTACATCAGGTCGTGAGACATACGCTTTAAGTCGGTTGGTGTAAAAGACTGTCGGAGCCTCCTTGGGATTGCTCAAGTCCACCAGATAGTTAACCTCTCCGAGTTTACCCACTACTCGGAAGGGTCCCATCCACTTATCTTGCAAGGCCCTCTGCCTTGTTGGGATCATAACGAGAATGAGCTGGTCTTGAGCGAACTCAACCATGTTAGCCTTTTGATCGTGCCAGTGCTTGACCAATGCTTATCCAGCTTTCAAGTTATCGCTTGCTTCCGTCATCATGTGCGACATTCTCATCCGGAGACCTATCACATAGTCAGTCACTCTGACTGGCTTGGGGGAAGGAGCACTCTCCAACCCCTCCTTAATCAGGGCCAATGGACCTCTGACGAGATGACCATAGAGTAGTTCGAAGGGAGAGTAACCTACTCCCTCCTGAGGGACTTCTCTATAAGCAAAGAGAAGGCATGGCAGTAGAAGGTCCCACTTACGCTTAAGGGGTTCCTCTAAAGCACCTATCATGCTCTTCATGGTTCAGTTGAACCGTTCCACCAACCCATTGGTTTGGGGGTGGTAAGCCGTTGAGAACTTGTAAGTAACTCCGCAGGTTTTCCACGTGGCTTTCATGTAGTGGGACATAAAATTCGACCCCCTGTCAGAGATTACTTCCTTCGGAAACCCGACCCTAGTAAAAATACCAAGGAGGGCCTTAGCCACAGCCGGAGCTGTAACAGTCCTCATAGGAATTGCCTCAGGATACCTAGTAGCATGGTCTACTACAACAAGTATAAACCTGTTGCCTGAGGAGGTAGGAGGATCAAGGGGACCAGCGATGTCAATCCCTACTCTCTCAAATGGGACTCCCACGACTGGGAGAGGCACTAAAGGTGCCACATTCTTGGAACCAACCTTACCAGAGGTCTGGCAGGTGTGGCAGCTCCTGCAGTGTTTTTCTACTTCGAAGTCTGTGTTGGCTGCACTGGAATGCTGGCTGCTGGTTTCGGGATAGAAGTCTTAGGTTTCCCTTTCGCTTCCGATCTCTTGGAGACAGCGGCCGACAATTCCAGTGGAGCAGGAGTGATATCTTTCTTCATCATCTCCTGGAGAGTTCCGCGCATGGTCCTCTCTCTTGCAGGTCTGGTTAGCTCCTGTAACCGTTTACTAGGAGGTCTGGGAGTATGCGATACAACTCCAAGAGTTTTTAAATCGTTACCCAACAGTACGCGTTCTGGTACCTCACGCTGTATGCTGACAGGTATCTTCACAGTCATGTCGTTACACTGGATGAGAACTGGTAATTGGGGAAGCATCTGCACAGGCCCTCCAGCTAACTTGGTGAGGCGTTTGGGTGCCTTAGCAACATCCTCAGCCTGAAAAAACGATTTATCCACCACAGTTATGCTGGCCCCAGTGTCCCTAATGGCAGGCGTCTCCTGACCATTCACCTGGACACTGTCCTTATAATACTCTTTAGTATTATCAGGGATAGAATTATAGACATCTAAAGTCTGTTGTTCCCACAACCCCAGAGATACTAAAGAAACGCTGGCTGAGACTCCAATGGGTTTGTCAGCTAGCAGTAGAAAGTTTCCACTTGCCATTTGGACTTCCTCCTTTGGAGCGAAGGCTAAGGAGACAAGCTGGACCCCTGAAGGTTTACCCTTACATCTGGGACCTCCTTTCACGTGGTCAGTCAAGCCACAAACAAAGCATTTACCAAATGCTTTCTGGAATGGTGGCTTGTTCTGCCCTCCTTCCGGTTTGGCACCAGAAGGCATACTATTCTGCTGTGGTTTTCCCGGTGGCTTACCCTTCTGGTTTTGTTTGGGGCCCTCTTTGGAATGTGAGCTATTAGAATTCTCTTTTGAGTCTTTTTTAGGCTGTTTTCCCTCATCCTTTTTCTGAGTTGCCCCAGAATCCTTATGAGTAGCCCTGTTGGCAACCCACAAGTCAGCAGCCTTAGCTAGCTCCCTGGAATCCAATTCCTTCGAATCAGCCAAGTGCTGTCTGAGCTCAGGAGAACAGGCATCATAAATAGACTCCAACATAAAAAGATTCCTCATACCTTCATAAGTGTTCACTTTGTAACCCTTAATCCATCCCTCTAAGTTTTTCAACCCTTCACTCACCCAGGTACCCCAAGGGGTACCATCATGCTTTTTGAGGGTTCTAAACCGCTTAAGATACTGGGAAGGGGTCTTCCCGAATCTAGCTATTGAAGCTAGTTTCACACTTTCGTAATCCGTCTTATCCGCCTCCCCCAACCTCATTACCACATCAGTCGCAACAGGAGGGAGCCTAGAGAACAACCAGGGAAGCAAAGCATTCCCGGTGATGTCCTGGAGCCCATGATTGTATTCAAACAGTTTCAACCAATCCAACACATCCAATCTCGGTTCATACAGACCCACTAATTCCTTCGGCATCCGGGGTCTTTTGGGACTGGAGCTCCTAAAGGAACCAGAGGAGAGAGAAGCATTTTCCATAGACAACTTTTTCATCCGTCTGAACTCGAGCTCTTGGTTTTGTTCATATTGAGCCAAGAACCGTTTGTATTCTAGTTCGAGCTTCATTTTTTCAAGTTCATAATAAGCAGGGTTACTTGTGGGACCTGGTATGGGCCCCGTAGGCACAGCTGGTAAGGCGGGTAGAGGAGTAGGTGAGACAGTTTTGTTAGCCTCGCCGTCCTCGTCAGCCTCTTCATCGCTATCATCAGAATTACGATTCAGATCAACACCATCACTGTTATCTACAGTCGCTGGAGGGATTGGTTCCTCTGAACCAGTACCCAGACTTTGGTTCGCCAGCAATCTCTCGATTAGTTCTAACTTCTTGCCTCTTACAGAAAGATTCTCTTGCCTACAGAGAGCTCGCAAACTCTCAGTATTTTCACCTGACAAAGACTCTTGACTGTAAGTTTCCATCGTAGACATGTTTTTGAAAGTTGCTTTTTGTGCAAAGTTTTGTGGTTTAGTTATCCTACAGTGTCGAAAAGCACTCTAAACTGTATACTCGATACAAATCCCACCGCTGTACACCAGTGTTAGGCAGAAACCTGTGCAGTTCCCTCTGGGACCACTGCAAAAGATTTAGGACTACAGGCGTTTGGCGGTGAACCCACTTGGTAGCAGTCTGTACCACACAGATTCACTTGGTAGCTGTGGCTGAGCAGTCAGACTTCTCTCAAGAAAAGTTGAGCAGTATGTGGAGTATACAAAATAGGGCAATTCTTCACAGCAAGACAAGCAAACACGCAACGGGGCTTAGTGTAAAGATATTAAGGCATTTATTTATAACAGAACATCTATGACAAACACTTAGGAAAATCACGGCAAACAAATCAAACACAGTTACTCTACGAAGTAGAAAACGATCAATCCCCCTAGCAATATTTCGACAACTCTAGGTTCTACCGGTATCACTTATTTTCAGACAGAGGTGTATACCTCAACCTAGATGACACTCGAACATTAGTTAGGACGGGAGAGAAAAAGATAGGCAGGTCATGAAATCAACACAGTTCAATCCTTCGCGGATAAAATGCAAGGCAGGAAGGCAAGAATCACAATAGATCATAAAGTTCAGAGGCCAGGCCCACTCGGAGAGAGGCACGGCGCGATGTCCCAAAAAGTCTCTAGAGGAGATGCATTCAAGTCTTTGTAGCAAATTGTTATTGGCAGGTTGAACCACTTCAGAACTATAAATGAGAAAAGCTTGGAGGCGACCCAACGGAAAGGAGAGGAGTAAGACACCTCGCTCAATCCGATCGAAAGGGAAGCCAGGCGGACACGGTATCTTATTGTGGAGAGCAGCTCCGGCGGGGGCAGATGTTCCTGGTGGTGGATGCACGTCGGGTCTTTGCCAAGAGTAGAGAGGTTCTCGTCGTCGAAGAAAAAGGAAGTACGGTGCACCACCAGGGAAGAGACCAGCCGCGGAGTGCTCCGTCACAAGGCACCACCTTTTGGTCGCGGTACAGGGGTAGTGGCTATCCGGTTGCCGGGGTGCTCTGCACGGGCAATTCGACCACTGCGTCCTGAGGCGATTAAAAAGCAAAGGGGGCTGGTTGTTCCCACCAGCCAGGGGAAGAGACTCTCCGGCAGGGAGATCTCCTCTGTCGTCGGGAAGTGGGGAGTCGGTTCCGCAGGGCTCCACCGGAGGTGTCATCGTGCAGGTCGGCTCAGCGTTACCCTCGTCGGATTCTTAGGTCCTGTGGCGACTTCTGAAGATCCAGTCCCAAAAGCCCTGCTTTTATGCAGAAAACCCCCATTCATTCAGCCTAGCTGTCAATCAACTCATGCTAAGTGGTGAGCGGGAACGCTCACCACTTGGGCCAATCACTCCAGAGTGCGACCTGAGTTGACAAGGCAACTCGGTCCAGGGTGCCTAAACCCCCTCCCACACCCTGAGGTAACCCAGACAGAATGGCACCACTTTGGAGGGTCTCTGTACAGAGGCCCGCCAAAAGTGGAACAAAGGGCTCAACCTTTGGTTTAGGAGTCACAGAGACGAACACAGACGCCATTTTAAAAAACCGAGTTCTGCAGAAAATACCATCCGATAAACTTATTTAGGATAAGTAGACCGGTGGTACGTTGGAGGTTAACGAGAAAAAGTATCAATCTCCAACAATGGGACGAATCCCATAGGGTTATGCTCGGGGTCGAACATAACAAGTAGTTTCCACTGCCACCAGCCAAAACTCGACGAGGGAGGACGGGACAGTGCCCCCTCGAGTAACAGGTCTAGGAGTAATTGAATTACCCCTACTAGTACGTCCACAATAAGATGGTTTGTACTAGTCCTGTTAGTAAATTTAGGTCTAGTAAAGCCAATGGTTACTTTACATGCCCGGGAAGACAGTAGTCAGTCCCCGGGTATGGAGTCTATGGTGGGGGTCCGCTAGGACCCCCCAGTGTTACGGCACGTAGGGTGCGGTGTAACACACATAGAAAAACATATGAGACCCTATGGAGTAAAAGACCCCATAGCCCATCGAACACATTGACATCTCAAAGGAATTGCACACACATACATGTCCAAGAGTGGGAGAAAAGACTCTCACTCTTGGCAGGATGGAAAAAAACAAACTCCAGAAATCCAGCAAAGCTGCTGGGGGACTCAATAGGTTAGGAAATTCAGCCTAAACAGAGAATTCTCCCTAACAGCCCCAATGAGTCCTATGGCCTCAAAAATAATTCAGACTTATACCGCCACCACCACTTGTAATCCAGCGGCAATACTGCCAGAACAAGTGGCAGTAACGCTAATTAAGTTTGGTGGTATCTGGGCAGATATACCAAACTCGTAATTAAGCCGTTGTGTATATTAGTGTGAGGGTCAGATACTTTTTAGATACTTTTTAGACACTAGGGGCCTCATTACACGGTAGGCGGTAAGGGTTTACCGGTACCGGTATTTTACCGGTACCGGTAAATCCTTACTGCCATACTATGAGGTCCCTTTGCGGGTTGGGGAATTTAACGCCTGCTTTTTGCAGGCGTTAAAAACCAACCCGCAAAGGGACCCAGGGAGCTAATTACGGTACCGCAATTTGCGGTGCCGTAATTGGCGCCTTCCCCATTCCCATTATGCCCTATGGGGCAAAAATGGGAATGAGGAAGGGCAATGGTGAAAGTGGGAATTACCGCCCCACCAACCTTGGAATGGGGCGGTAATTCCACTTTCCACCAAGGCGGTGCCGGTATTTTACCGGCATGAACCATGGCGCTAATAGCGCCATGGTTCTCCGCCTACCGTGTAATGAGGCCCTAGGTCATTTTTTGTTAGCCTTAGTTTGTTAGGTAGGATCATTTTTGTTAGGTTAGGGAAAGATAGGTGTTTGTCTCACCCCTTTTTTATTTTATAAAATGGCAACTTTTAAGAAAACTATACCTTTGGGTCTCACATTTCTGACCGCTCACAGCACACACACAGTTGTCAGGGGATGCGGTTGAACGCATGAATGCACAGGCCAACAGTCAACGTGCACAGGCATGCACTGTGCACACTCTCAGTAGGTACCACCACCACATACATGTGCAATAGCTCCCAAACAACCCACCTGAAATGTTGAACTCTGGGAAACACACAATGTGGCCTGAGTGTAATGCAAGCCCCCGGAAATGCCCACTAGATGACTAACAGCATTTCATTGCATTTCCAACAGGAACACAATCCACAAACAGTGAAGAGGCCCGATCCTCGTCCGAAGCCACATCAACTGCTCCCACCCCCTTGCAGGCCAAACCACCCACCCGAAGGAGCAAGAAGCAGGGTAGGGCTCCCGGGCCATCACCACCATCAGCACCAACTCCACTTCCACCTCCACCTACCACCACTGTGGAAAATCCATCAAGCCCTGAGGGGGACACAATACCTATGGCTGCAGTCAATCGCCCCCCACCAGCCAGGTAAGTGACAATGAGAGTATTGCCTGTACTGCCACACACTGTAGATAAACAGTGAGAAAAAGTAGTCCTCTTTTTTGTGCAGGAAGCTATGTGGATGAGGACAAAAGCAGTGAAACCAACATATACATTCCGTAAGATAAGAAGATGCGGAAGGGAGAGTAGTAATGCTGCACTCCATGCAACTCCCTGACACATCTGTCCCTTCTGGCCCCACGTGTGCCCCCTCACAACAGTCTCTGCTTCCCCCACCTCCGCATCCATCCCTTCTCCATTCCCCACATGCATTCCTTTGCAATTTAGGTGCAACTTCCCCCGTCAAGTGCACCACGTGCGTTCCCATGCAACATGTCCCCTCTCCCCCTGGCTTTGCTGGCCACGTATTTTTGTATTTGTTTATTATTTGTATCGCGCACCTAACCCTGAGGTAACTGGGTGCTGGAAAACTTAGCATGTTACAGACAGAAAGCATAGGTACATACATACTTACATAAAGCAAAGAGCCTAGTAGTGGCGGAAGGTTCAAGCTAGGTTACAGTTTACATATTGGTCAGACCTTCAAAGTAAGTACAAATATACAAAATAATGGTGAGCAGGTCGACTTAGGTTACATATTAGTCTGACCATTAAGATAAGTACAGGTGAGATGAGGAGGGATACTTAGGCCAAACAAAGGGCTGTGATGCAGGATCCGTGAGATGCAGGATCCTTTGGGCTCAGTAATTGGTGAGTTTATCAGTAAACCAGAGTTTGACGCTGGTTTTGAAGGCATTGAAGGATGGTTCTAATCTGATGGAGGAGGGTAGCGAGTTCCAGAGGTTGGCCGCTTGAACAGTGAAGCTTGCTCCTCCTGCGGTTTTGAGGTTGAATCTGGAGATGGTGAGGAGGTGAGTGTGGGATGATATGGTGGTACGAGTGGCATGGTGTAGGGAGAACTTGTCCGAGAGGTATTTAGGTGCGGTGTGTGAGATACATTTGTAGGTGATTGCCAAGGTGCAGAGTGAGATTCTGTCGTGCACTGGGAGTGTGTTAGAATTTTGTCTGTGGCTGGATCTTGAAATGTTTAGTGCAGATATTAAGGAATTGTTTTGTAATACCTGGAGTCTATAGAAATTCATTTCAGAGGTTCCTGAGAAGAGTGTTTTTGCAATAATCTATTTTGGATAGTGCTAGGGCTCTGGCTAATGTCATGCAACTGGTGGGGGATAGGTATGACTTACAGGCATTGATTAGCTTGTTTGCGTAAGCTGTTGATGAGGCGATGGCACTCACATGTTTTTTTTAGATATAAGGTGGAGTCGAGGAAGACGCCTAGCACCTTTGTTTCTTTTGCAACTTTGATTATATTACCATCAATGATGAAGGATGAGTACTGTGGGTCAAGTTTGTTGAGAGGAGCTTGGGTGCCTACGATCAGGAGCTCGGTTTTTTCTTCATTAAGGCATTGGCTATGTGTTGCCATCCATGCCTGGATTTCCAAATAGATGCTGTTAATTAGTTTGGTGTCGTTGGCATAGTGTCCTGACAGAGTGATGAGGACCTGGGTGTCATCTGCGTAGTTTGTGTAGATGACACCCATGTCATCAAGGCGGTCGAATAGGAGCTTCGTAAAGATGTTATATAGAAGTACAGGATCCCTGGGGAACCCCACAGAGGATGGGGATAGGAGCTGTCGAGGCAGAGGGAGAGAAGACTCTGGTAGTGTGGTTGGATAGGAAAGATTTTATCCAAGCGGAAGCATTGGTGGATCGGTGAGGATATGGTGGTCGACCAGATCAAATGCAGCGGAGAGGTCTAACAAGAGGAGCATGGCCAGCTTGCCCTTGTCTCTCATCTTGTCTCGTCCATCTGTATTTTCACATCCAGGAGGGCGGTCTCTGTGCCGTGCCTGGGCTGAAAGCCTGACTGATGTAAACCAAGTAGGATGTTGTCCTCCAGATGTTTCTGGATTTGTAAGTAGGCGACTCTGTCCAGAATTTTTAAGAGGAAGGTGACAGTGGTGATTGTCAGTGATTGTTGGTGTGTTCAGATCTAGATGCATGACCCAGGCATCTTTGAGGTTTTTTAGGATGAGATTAGTCTTGAAAGAGGAGTTTATCATAGTGGCAATAAAAGGAGATAGTTCCTTGGCACAGTCCTTGATAAAGGGATTTGGACATGTGTTGCCTTGGCATCTTGAAGGCTTAAGGCCTTTGATGATGTTTTCCACTTCGCTGGGTGTGATCTTAGCGAATGAGAATGGCGGGCACCGAGGATGTTGAGGTTTGCGAGGGACATTGTCTGGTGAGCTATTTGCAAGGCTGTTTTATTTTGCTTCTATTTTAGTTTGGAGGGAGTCTCTTTTATCTGCTAGGGCTTGTTGAATTTTGGAGCACCATGCAGCATCTTGTGGGCAGTCTGAAGAGGGTGGTGCTGGGGATTCTAGTTCCCTTAGGATACTGAAAAGCTCCTTAGTCTTGGATTTGGTGTTGAGTATTCTGGTGTTATAGATTTCCTTTTTGGTGGAGAGGATGGCTGTTTTGTAGGGAGTTGCTGCATTGGAGAACAGAACCTTATTCTGATTGGAGGGAGCTTTGTGCCAGTTGGATTCTGCTGTTCTTTTTAGGTTTCTCAATGATTTAAGTTCTGGGGTGAACCAGTTGTTGAGGTGGGTGGCAGCTTTGGCTTTTTTTATTTTAACCGGGGTGATAATGTCCAAGACGCAATTCAGTGGTGTATTATAGAGATCCACCAATTCAGTAGGATCTAAGTTTTTATAGTTGGTATTGTCCAGTATGTTGTTGATTAGTGGGGATAGTTTGGGTAGTGTTATGTCACGGTTGTTCCTGGAGAAAGAGGGGCGAAAGATGGCAGGGCTTGGTGGTGCGGATCCCTGAATAGTAAAGGATATGTAGTGGTGGTCTGTCCAGGCAATGGGTTCATTCTGAAGAATGTTTATGGAACAGTTCAAGTCAGATAGCCAGTCTAGGGTATGACGCTTGGCATGGGTGGGCTCAACAATTTGATGCTTGAAGTCGAGTTGGGATAGGGATTTTTCGAGAGCAAGAGCATTGGCATTACTTGGATCCTGGAACCCAAGGTTGAGGTCTCAGAGAAATATAATGCGGGAGCCTGGTTTTGTGTTAGAGGATAGGAGGCTTGTGATGTCTTCCTCGAATTCCTCGAAGGAAGAGATGGGGCCGGGGGGTTGGTAGGCTAGATGTAGGAGGATTGTTTGAGTGGCTGTTAATGGGATTTAAGCAGAGAGAAGTTCAGCTCACGATATACTAACGCTGGTTGCATCTCTAAGGGCCAATGAAGTTCTAGCTATAATGGCGAGGCCTCTTCCTCTGCCAGAGGTTCTGTCCAATCTGATAATCCTGTATCCATCTGGAAGGGCTAGGGCGAGGGCCGGGCCTGCCGCCTGGTGGAGCCAGGTTTCTGTGATAGACAAGAAATCGAGGTTGTTTTCGTGGATAAGGACTGCAATGTTGGGGGCATGGGCAACTAAGGAACGTGCATTGATCAGCGCCCCTTTGATAGTGGGAATCTGTGCTGCAGCGTTTGGCTTGTGCGGTTTTGGAGTAATGATAACTGACGGTATTCTTGAGTGGGCGGTGGCTGGGGTGTGAACTCCAGGTTTAGAGGTGACTTAAGCAGAATGGGTAGGCATCCTAAAAGATTGTGGATGGGTGGTGAAATGTGATCGTATTCTCCAGTTCCTAATGTTGACGGGGCATGAGATCAGAGGTGTGGGGGGGATAGCATAACGCTGGATCCATTCCAGTGGGCTGAGTAGGTTAGCAGTAGTATTATTTTGGTGTGAGTCAGTGGTGGAGGTGAGGCCGTTAAAGTCTTGGAGTAGTGGGAGGAGGTTGGTGGGTGTAATGGAGTGGATGAGTGGGACGATTGAGGCCATGGTGAGGGTAGCTCTGTGAACAGCTGCCATAGGTATGGTAGGTGAAGGAGTTGGAGAGGGACTCCAGAGATTAGGCCAAGGTGAGAACCTAAGTGGTTAAGCGCGGGTCCTCAGGGGGTGGGCATGAGAGATTGGATAATATCACGCTGGTTGGGCACAGTGAAGGGTAGGCACAAGGGACTTGGGCGGGATTAGTCCTGGGTGCAAATATTATATTGCAGTAGGTCGATGGGAAAGCATTTAGGTGTAACACGATATGGCATTCAATAATGAGCAGAGATAGATTTGTAGATGGACAAGGTAGATGGTGGATGCTGTCACACACAGTGGCACTTTAGGACTGATTGGGCTGGGTTCAGTATGATAAGGTTTTCCGTAGTGGAATAAGACACAAATTGCAGGAGGGGGTGAGACGGTCAAGTTAGGCTAGCATAATAGGATTTAAAAAGCACATATGACCTGCGTTAGGCTAGCATAATTCGATTTAACAAACATATGTGATCAGCATTCGGCTAGCATAATACGATTTAACAAACACATGTGATCAGCATTCGGCTAGCATAATACGATTTAACAAACACATTTGATTAGCGTTAGGCTAGAATAATATGATTTAACAAACACATGTGATCAGCGTTAGGCTAGCATAACGCGATTTAACAAACACATCTGATCAGAGTTAGGCTAGCATAATAGGATTTAGCAAACACATATGATCACCGTTAGGCTAGCATAATAGGATTTAACAAACACATGTGATCAGCGTTAGGCTAGAATAATATGATTTAACGAAAACATGTGATCAGCGTTAGGCTAACATAATACGATTTAACAAAAACATGTGATCATCGTTAGGCTAGCATAATACAATTTAGCAAACACATATGATCAGCACTTGACTAGCATAGCAAAGTTTGACAAGCACCTATGATCAAAAGAGTGTAATGCCAAAGGCATAGCGATGCTAATCATGCGGGCTGAAAAGCTTACCGGCAAGCAATTTACAAGCAGTGAGCATCGCAATACATGCTGATCGGGAGGCGCAGGCAGCGCAGGTGTTCTAAGGTGCCATAGTGATGATACTATACGCTAGACGCAGCGTGTCACCGGTAGCAGGGAGTGGGGGTAATTACTGTAGTGTCTGGAATTAGTGGAAACAGAATGAGCGCAGAGGGGCTGGAGGATCTGACTGAATGTTAGAGGTCTGGCGCAGGGGTTGAGCAGGGTAGTTAGTTATTACTGGTTAGGTGAGCATGGTAAAGTACAGATGGATTGCCGACCTGTGTGGTGGGTATCGACAGGCGTATTAGAGCTGGTTAGTCCTGAGTGCAGATAAGTACGTGGCCTTGAACACATGGCATCTTGTAGAGGTGCTAGCATGTGTTTAGCTGTTCAGTTCTGGTGTGATGCATAGTGGGGTCGCCTAGCCGTAACGTCCCGTGTGTTCCCTTCGCAACATAGGCCCAGCTCCCCCATCTTGTGCACCCTCATGCAACTTGTCCCCGCTCCCTTGGCCTAATGCATCCTTCTATCGTTGCTCCCGAGGGAGCGTGCCCCCACACCCCCGTTCCTAGCACATCCCTCTCTGCTTTGCTCCCTTCGTAACTTGTCCGCACTCCCTGGCCTTGTGCATCCTCTCAGCGTTGCTCCCCAGGGCTGCTTACCTCTTCTCCTTCCTCTTCAGGCTCCCCTGTGCCACAACCAGTGTATCGTTCTGGGCTTGTGTCTCTGCATTCCACGCCCTATTGTACTGTGACTATTGAATTGTCAATCTGTTGCATCGATTGCATTTTCATCTTACTTCCATGTCTCCTTGGATAACTAGTGTTTGTGTATTTTGTGTTGTAGTGTGGGCATTGCATTGTATACTTGTCTGCATCATGGTCATTTTTCTTTTTCCCCTCCAGGTCCCCTAGGATTACCAGTGTTGTGTATTCTGTATTGTACTTGCACTTACACGTCCTTGAGTACTATTGTAGTATAGAGTTGCTGCTTGCACTGTATTCTCCACTCACTCCTCTAGCTCACCCCAAGGTTCCAGTGTTCTTATTCTGTGTTGTTGCCCCTTCAATTGTGCATGATCCGTCTTGTGCCTCCGACCTTGTTTGCCCTCTTGTGCCTCCCTCCTTGACTGCCCCTAGCATGTGACACCTCCCAACCCTTCCTGCCTGGGCTGCCCCCAAGCCCTTACCCTCCGACCTGCACCCTCTATTGTGCTCTCTGGCTCCCATATCTTCTCTAACTGCTAATCTATCAACTATCCTAACCTTCTCACTAAGTCTGGAAGGAAGAAGTTCAAAAAGGACATCCTGGTCTCCAACCCAGACCTCCCTATTTCTAATACCTACACCAGTGCTTTCTCCAGATGGACCCTCACAGACATCCTCTTTGTCGTTCCCTCTCCAGGCCTATGGACACCCCATATGGTCTCTGTTCTCTCTCCTTTTTCCTCCTCTCCCATTAATGATGGCACCCAGTGGGAGGCCCTCCTGGCCCCCTTCCACTCGTCCAAGACCATCATTAATGTCTACTTAAATGGCACTGTCTTGGTCCAGGGCGCTCAGGCCAATCTCCTCCTTTTTGATAGATGCTTCCCGTGTCTTATCAACTTTGTTCCTTCTCCTGCTAATCCTACTTACTCCTCTCTGGCTTCTCTGCCACCTTCCTCCTCTTCCACCTCTCTCACACCCTCCTCTTCTTCTCTGGCTGGTCTGCTGCCTCCTTCCTCTGCTACCTCTCTGGCACCCTCCACTGCTTCTCTGGCCGTTCTACCTTTTGCTTCCTCTGGCACCTCTGTGGCACCATCTTCTACCGCTCTGACTACCCTGCCTTCTCCTTCCTTCTCTGCTCTCTTTCAGGCACCTCTAACACCTCTGCAAGGCATATCTCATGCCTGTACCCCTCCAGGGAAGTCTTGCAAAAGTAGCAATCTGCTCCACGTCACTACTCTTAACTCTTGCTCCGCTGTCAAACACTCCTCAGACATTTGCCATCTCCTCGAAGAGCTTGATCTAGATGTATTTGGTCTCACCGAGACTTGGTTCATGGCCAACTCTGTCATGAGTTTTGGCACTCTCATCCCTGATGGCTACAAGATCCTTTCCAAACCTAGAACCAACCGTCCTGGTGGTGGATTTGCCCTGATGTTCCAGTAGTGGATCCCTGCTTCTGTCATTCCTATGCAGGCCTACTTCTCCTTTGAATGACTGGTCTGCAGGCTTGCTAAATCTCCTGGCCTCTCATTTACTGTGGCCACCATTTTCAGAATGCCTGGTCAGGTCGTCCTCTTCCTCTCCGAGTGGGCTGACCCCTCGTCCTCCATCCTTGCCTCTACCTCTGAACTTCTCCTCCTCAGAGACCTCAACATCCACTTGGATGTTTCTAGCACCTCCTCTGGGCTATTTTGCAACCTCTGTGACTCCCTCTCTATTCTTCCTCCTGGCCTGACTCACTATACATGGCACACCCTTGATGTTCTTATCTTGTCAGATCTCCCTCTATTCATTCCTCTCACCACTCCTCTCTCTTGGACTGACCACTTTCTTCTCTCCTCTCACCTGTTGCTCTATGCCCTTCAGGTTAACCAATGCCAGCACTGCCACCCACCTTCTCTCTAATCCGGTCCATGAAGCATGTGTCAGTGGAGGCTTTCGCCACTACTCTATCTCCTCCTACACCTGTGGCTGACTCACACTCTGACACAGCCTTTGTCAAAATTCATTGCAATATCTCTAATTCTCTGGATGTCCTTGGCACTGTCATCAAGATCCGTTTGAAGAATGCTTCCAAGTGCAACTCTTGGAACGACTCTGACCTCGCCACCTTTAAGCGCAAGTGTACGGTGGCTGAGAGGCAGTGGAGGGCATCAGGCTCATCCCCTGACAAACTGGCCTGCTGCCTGCTCCAAAGGCAATACAGACTCTCTGTCCTTTCTATGCAGAGAGCCTACACTCAAGCAGCTATGCTGCTTCTAAGAACTCGGCCAAACTTTTTAAAATCTTCAAGGATCTGGCCAATCCTGCTGCAGTCTCCACCTCTCCTGTTTCCTCCCAGACCCTTTGCATGGCTTTGGAATATCATTTCAGAATCTAAAACTCAGGACATCCTGTCCGCTCTCTCCTCTTCTACCCCCTCTTCCTCTTTCTCTACCACTCCAGAGACCTCTTCAGCCATTTCTTCTCTTCCTTTCTCCTCCTTCTCCCTGTTCCCTCCAGACAGCATTTCTAGATGAGTCCGATCTATGAAAGTCTTGTCAAAGCAGGTGCTCCCATGCTCCTCCAGAACCATTGCTCCTAAGGCCTGGGGACGAGTTAGCGCTTTACAAGAGTTAAATAGAATAGAATTAAGGACCACTTTGACGCCCTTTCTCCAGCCTTGGCCAATTTCTGCAATCACTCCTTTGCCACTGGAACCTTCCTCACCCCCTTAAGCACTACCTTGTGCACCCCCTTCTTAAGAAGCCCTCTGCTGATCCTTCCTCTCCGGCAAACTACCGCCGATCTCCATCAATCCTTTCCTGGGCAAACTCCTGGAAAAGCTGCCCATCTCGCAACTTAATCTACATATTGAATCTGTTGGTTATCTCCATGACCACCAGTCTGGCTTCAGAGCATGCAGAAGCACGGAAACTGTTCTCCTGAACACCTCTGAAGTCTTACTCTCTAATCTAGACTCTAACTATCCTTCTGTCCTCATTCTCTCTGATCTATCCTCTGCTTTTGACACAGTCAACCACGCCATCCTGCTCAATCGTCTCTGCCGCAACCTGGTTATCACTGGTCGGGCCCAAGCCTGGTTGACCTCCTTTCTCTCTGATCGACCCTCCCAGGTCCAACTTGGGTCCTTTCTCTCTTCTCTCTCTCTCTATACATGTGGTCTTCCCCAATGGTCTAACCTTTCTCCCTGGCTCTTTAACCACTAATTGGCACTGCTCGCCCATCGCATCTCTACCTTCTGTTCCAGCTTTCAGTGTTATGCGGATGACAATCAGCTTTCCTTCAGACTCCCCTCAGCCTATTACGCTCCTTCTCTCTGACCTGACTGTCTGTCCACAATTCAGGAATGGTGTGCCTCCAACGATCTCTGCCTTAATGCCAGTAAGACTGAGATCCTACTCATTGGGACACCTGCTCCCTCCTTCCCTCTCTCACTCTGTCCGCCCACCCTCGCCCCTCTACCTGCACCTTCCTTTGAGGCTAAGAACCTTGGTGTCATCTTTGACTCCACCCTCTCCTTCTCTCCTCACATCTCTGATGTCTCTACAAAGTCACACTGTCAGCTGCACCTCTGCAGAGGTATTCTTCCTTTTCTCACTTTCTCCAGAGGCTCACTGACTCCAGAGCCCTGGTTCTCACTAGACTTGACTACTGCAACAGCCTCTTTCTAAATCTGGCTGCTTCTACTTTTCGCCCTTTACAACTCATCCAGAACAGAATCAATTTATAGACCCTCTGCATCGTCCACAAGGCTTTCTGGAGCCTGGAACCACACTACATCCAACTTTCCCTTACTAAGCATTTTCCTTCTCGAGCCCTCCGCTCATCCACGTCCAACTCTCTAATGGTCAAACGCTTCTTCATGCAGAGAGTGGGGGATAGATTTCTGTCCTCGGCTGGGGCCTCCCTCTGGAACATCCTCCCTGCCTCGCTCAAACTTGAGAAGGACCACCTCAGGTTCTGGAAGCAACTCAAGACCCTCCTTTTCTCTGCGCTTTCTCTCTCCCTTGCTGATTGCCCTATCTGCTGTACAAACTGGCTACCTGGCCACCCACTGAACTTAAAGGACCAGGCTCCTGCACAACCAGTTGCCCTTGACCTGTCTCTGGGCCTCACAACCGCTTAGGGACTGTATATGTAACCCTACAGTCCCTGACTCCCTGTACTTATGAGCCACCACCCTGGCAGCAATTACACACTTCATTCCACTCGCCCCCTACCCCTGGAACCTCTCCCCCTCATCCCGCACTTGAGCAATCTGAATGACACAGGGCCTATTAAGATCTTTGTTATGTCCTCCTTCTGTCATCCCTTCCTTGTCTTGAAACACTTGTGTACAGGCGCATTATGAATGACTTATTATATCACATAATACCATAAACTGATATATGCTTCATGACCATGGTAAAGTCGAGATTTGAACAATAATCTAGGACACCCTAGTTATAGTGAAAAGGGGAATTTTGAGAGGTTAGCCCAAATCCAATCAAGGTACCATGGAGAGCACTAAGGCCAGGAGAGTGTGAGTGGGGTCAGGGGTCCACAATGAGTCCAAACACAATGAAGCACATAATAAATTCAATTTAGACAGGGATGTGCAGAAGTACTATATATATTCTAGGTCCAAAGGCACACCCTAAAACATTAAACAAACAGGTGAAATTATCACGAAACACTCATAAATAAAGATAGTTACAGCCACCATAGGTTCTGAAATGCACTCAATGACTTGGACAAATAAAAGTAAGTAATTGATGAAGTAAGATGGAACAAAGTCACAAAAAAAGATGTTCTAGCTTCAGAAGGCCAATCCTAATGAAGAATGGGGCCTAGTGCCAAAATGTCACAACGCTTCTCCCCAGAATGTGTCTGATGCAGGCTTCACTGATGAGGTGAGACCCTGAAAATGTGGAATGGAAGGATACAAAGAGAAGTATTCTCAATGTTATCCTATTGAGGACAGGGGGAGAAACAATGTTTGTGCTCAGTTAACCCAGAGGACTGGATGAGTTGATTGGTAGTTGCTGGAGGTTGGTTTTCCTGCCGTTGGTTCTGGTGACAGGTACCCAGGAGCTGTGGGTGCAAGGATGCTTCCGGTCAGGTCAAGGAGCAGAGTGCAACCCTTGGTGATGGAGAAATTCAGAAAGCACCAATGCAGACCTCTTCAGGACACTTCACAGGATAGAGGAGGTGAGTTCCAGTAATGGCCACTGCACACTTATGACAGCAGATGCCCTTCCAGGCACGGTTGAAGAAGGCCTTTCAGAGCAGATCCCTTGAATCAGGGAGGCTGAAATTCAGCAGGAAGGTGACTTACACCACAAGCTGTCGACCACCAAAGTTCTGACTGCAAACACAGAACAGTGATGGTTCCAGCGAAGTACAACACTGGAGATCTGGTCAGTTCACCAGGTGGTCCCGGGACACTTCCGAAAGCTCAGAATGGCTGGATCTTGAGAACTCATTGAGAATGGTTTGTTTTCACCCGTCCAAGAGTTAAAGCACTGTGCAGGACCTACGCAGATTAGGAAGTCCAACTGAGCTTTACCTGGACAGATGCAGGAAATGATGCTGGTCCTCTTTGGGAGTATTCTTTGGATCTTCAGTTGGCTTTTCTTCTACACATGACTCTTGGCTCCAATACTTATCAGATGAAATGGCTGCAGGTGTCCTCTTCTTATTTAATTTTCATTTTATTTCATCATTTGTATAACACCTTTCACAATAGGTATGGTCCCAGTGCACTGTTGGTTGAAATCCCTCAGTGAGACCAAAGTCTGAAGTATTGGGAAGTAAGGAGGTGCTAGTATGTGTGGGTGCATATTGGCCATTAAATAAGCTTGAAGGTGTGTGTAAGAGGATAGTCAATTATGTGTGTAGCTACATTTTGAATATTTGTTATGAAAGGTAGTTACTTTCGTATGGCAGAAGTGTTGTGCAAAGTGTCATTCAAGTAGTATGTGGAAGCAGATGTGCATGGGAGTGTGGCCGCACATTTGGCTAATTCCAAAAGTGTGGTGTGTGAGAGGAAAAATGTATTGTTTATAATCAAATGAAAGCCTAGAATCGGTACATTCGGAAAAATTCTAAAACATCTGGGTTGATAAAATATGGTGGATATATTCTGCATGCATCCATATATCAGTAAGTGGCTACATTCAAGACCCCACTTAATTGAAAAGGCAACATTCTGCCAACACCTGCATTCCATGTAGGGGACTACATCCTACAATTGCCTAGAATCCATAACCTGGTCGCCCTCATGGACCTGACTAAGTACAGCACTCTGGTCAACTGCACAACCTAACAGGTGAGTGTACAGCTTAGGCTCACATCATGCTAGGAGCAAATGGCAGTAATGCAAATGTGGCAGGGTTTTACTGGACCAAAGTAATAGCTGTGCTCACTGCCTGTACCACCTTACCTGAGTTGTAGCTGTAGGGTGTTCTGTCTGGTGTCCATTGGTGAACAGGGGAAAAACAGGCATGGGAGCTGACCAGGAAGGGAGCTGCCCTTTTATGTAGCCCTACGCTGCCTGCCTCGGCAGTGGCTGCCCTGGGAGAGCCACAGAAAGAGAAGATTGTGGTCATGAGGGCTAATAGAAGGGCCAATCAGGGCAAATGGAGGCAGAGCAGGGAGGGAACCAGGTTGGCACAAAACAAATGTCGGAATCCAAGAGTCCAAGTGAAAACCACCAGGCAAAGCACGCAAAGTCCAGAGAAATTAAAGTTCTTAACCTACCCAAGCAGAGGCAGCAGGGAAATGGAGGAGTAAAAGGCTCATAAAATGTATGTAAAGCACACGGGTGCTTCATTTCTCTTTGAGTGAAGGAAGAGTTCACACTAACGTATCATATATGGAGGCGGAAAGCAAGACAAAAAGGCCTGCGCTAAGGCCAGGACTTGCTCCTCCTGGCCAGGCTTGCAGTTCCCAGTTGGCCATGTGCACTGACTGCTGTGTAAGGGGAGCTACTCTAAATGGGTGGGGGCTGGAGCCCCTGTCTACATGGCTGCCCTGCTCAAGTACCTGACAGCTGAGATCATCAAGCCGGCCGGTAATGCCATCTGGGACAAAAAAAGGACCCATATCATCCCCAGACAACTGCAGTTTGCCATCCGCAATGACAATGAGCTGAACAAGCTGCTGGCAAAAGTCACCATTGCCCCCCATTGCCAAAATCCAGCCTAGAAGCAATTCCAAGTTCACCAATGGTAAGGATCTGCACCATTTAAACAACCAGCTGTTGTCCAATCAGGTACCACTGTTGGTTTCACTCATGCCCCACACCCAGACTTTCAGCCACCATGCATGTGGAGTGGGACCAGAAAGTCCCACTCCCTTCCTGAGCCTCACACACACAGACACACACACACACAAGCACATACACAACGGCATCACTAGCCCATGAAAGCTGGGACTTTCCTTGGTGTGTGCATAACCTTATATGGGATTTTCTGACCTGGCAAGGCAGGGAGAAGGCCAAACAACAGTATGGCCAAAGAACAAGCAAACATTACTGCATGGTCATTTTAGGGAAGTAGACATGTTAATAGCCATACGCTGTAAACACAAATGTGTACACTAGAAATAACATGGTAAACATATAATTGCTCCCACCAGCTTGCCATTAGGCACATATAGAAGTGATCAAAAGTCCCCAGTGTGAAAAACTAGACTAGGGTGATACCAATGTATACACATTGCACTGCACTCTAAAATGCTGTGTGTAAGGTTGATTAGTTGCAAAGTGTAAAAAGACAAAAGGGAAACATGGTTTCCCAGTACTGATAGTCTGATGGACAGATCAGTTTCCCCATAACAAAATTAGCAAAAGGTTAGGGGAGACTTTCCTGTACAATGTCAGGACAGGTTAAAAAATAAAAGCTATAGCAACAAAAGTGATGGGTGTAAGGTTTTGAATTAATCTAAACCACTGGCATTGCTCTGGGCAACCTTCCACACCACTGTTTTTTAGCCCGTCTGCGCCATTGCAAAAGGGGTCAAGCAATATGTAAATAAGTCATGTAATGCCACCAATGGTATCAGCCCAGCCCAAACTGCTAGGCCAGGTCCCCTCTGCACAGAAACCCAAGCAACCCCAGACATGTTTCGGCCTTGTTGAGCCTCCTCAGTGAGGTGCAGCTTGGTTCCCTATGGCGCAGCGAGCAAGGGACCCACATCTGTGCATAACCTCTCTCACATAGTGAGACAAACTATAGCAACAAAAGTAATGGGTAGATGGTTTTGAATGAATCTAAACTACTGGCATTGCTCTGGGCAACCTTCCACACCACCGTTTTTAGCCCGTCTGCGCCATTGCAAAAGGGGTCCAACCATATGCAAATAAATCAGGTACTGCCACCTAGCAAATGTTTTCGGGTCCAAAGAACTATGGAGGGAAAGTTGCCAAAAGAGAAATCCTTCTTAACATTTTGGATGTCCTCCCTGTTGCCTGAGTATCTATTTCAATTTCTTTTTTTAAACAGGTATTGTCCCTTGAAAATGGCCTATAGTTCAATCACAGTGTTTGCTAGTTATGTGGCTACATATTTGAAGGTTACAAAACAAAAGTAAGAATATAAAATGAAGGGTCCAGTGCAGTCAGGTTCTAAGCAAGAGGGGAAAATGGACCACCTGTCAAGTGGCTGTGATTATGCAAGGTCATTGTTGACCATTCACCATTCACAGCATCAAATTGTTACTGCAGCAAACATCTGTTAAGATAGGCCCAAATATACCATAATGAGACAAACTCAATACCAGTGTAACTCCAAGTGCAAAAGAAAACCTAACTTTATTCCAATACATTCGTCCACTGGGAGAGTGTACAAAAGATAATTCCAAAATGGCATTAGGAACAACACATTTTGAAACAACAAAATCATCATAGCTGATGTCATAGTGAGTAATCATCATAGAAAACTTCTACTCTCTCACTTGATGTGTTGGTAATAATAATAATAATAATAATAATAATAATAATAATAATAATAATAATAATAATAATAATAATAATAATAATAATAAGTAGAGTGGTAGAGTGTAAAACATATAGTTATCTATAAGTTAACCTTTTACTATTGCTTCTTCTACAACTAATAACTCCTCCTAGGTCCAACCTTTCACAACAGATGAATTTCAATCTAATGTGCTATTGGTTGGCCTTCTACTACATTAGTCAATAAGAATATCAGGTTTGGATTGACCAGTTATGGTCTCATCTCGCCTCACAACTTTTATGCAGTGCCAAGATGCGTGGTGAGGAAGGAGAGATGGGCTGACCACTGCAAACCAATTTAAAGATGTTACCCCCTTCTTGTTCCCAGCGCTGAGGCCTTATGTGCCAGTTTGTTTGTGGCCTCGGTGTGTTGTCTCTATGTCTGAATATACTAAGAAAATAGCAGATGCACTATCTAATTGGGCCTGGAATAAATGATCATTGTTTGGATCATGTGGTAAAGGATCAATGTTCAGAGCTCTCCCTGATCTATTTATTGGATTTTCTGCTATCCTAGGGTGTGTGTGCTTTCCTGTTGCAGCCACACGGGGTGCTGTGTATTCATTCATTATGGGATCAATTGGTACGGTAACTACTGGCACCTGACATTAAAGGATATCTCTATTCCTCACTGCTACCAACTTAAACTAATTAACTAACTTTAATAATTGTATGTTGTATGCCATGGGAAATGTTATCGGTAAGCAAAACTCGCTCCAGCTCACTGATCTTGATGCATGGGACCCATCTCAGCATTGTGAGGTATGGAATCTTGTGTTAAGGAATAATTTTTTGTCAAGCTACTGAATTTCAGAATTGAGGCCTTGCAGAGTTTGGTCTGAATAATGGCGGTACTTCTGTTCATTCTCCGCCATGTTAGTGTTCTTCGTATCTTGCATACATGCCACCATTCATTGTTCCATGCCTGTGTCTGCTGAAACCTGCACCCTCTCCCTAACTGCCCTTGTCTATACTACTTGTGTAAACCTGTCTGGGTATTCTGCAACTACCACTGGGTATTCTGCAACTACCACTTATGTATTGCAAACTACTTCACACCCTACTTGTGTTGCACATCCTATAATAATCTTAATGACAGCTGCATGTCCATTAGTGTTTTACTAACAGTTTACTGAACCTTACTCAGCTTATGCATTCATTCGTGATTGGGAACAGGAGGGGCTGTTGCGCTCAGAAACACTTCTGTACAAGCGTGATATAAATAGAATATAATTTTCATTTAACTCTCATCAACATTATTACACATCTCTCTTCCTGGCTGCTTCGGTTACACTTTTCTGTGGCACAACACAAAAGACATCAGAAAACCACCTAAGGAATTAAGGGGGTAATTCATAGAGTATTGTGCACAAGTGGCGCACGTGGCTGGTGCACAGTGTGCACGTGCACATCTCAGCGCCAGCGGCCTGCGCTAACATCCATTTCTGCGCACAGCGTATTCAAGGATTTTAGCTACCAAAACCAGCTGTGGTGCACAGTGGCGCAGCGACCCTGCAGCAGCGCCAGTTACGCCCCCAAGAACGCCCCTAGCGCAAAGAAAAGCCATCAAAATCCCCAATCCATCGCAAAGGGCTGCGCTAACCCTGGACCAGTTTACAGGGCTGCCAAACAGCAAACGCCAAGTGGGGAATATGTTTTACTGGGGTTTTCGTGAAGTTTCACACGCGATAGGCCCTGTGCGAGTGGGGTACGTGTATTACTGGGGTTCGCGTGAAGTCTGACACGTGATTGGATCTGGGTACGTGTATTTTGGGGGTGCGTGGGAAGTTTCACACGTGATTGGCCCAGTGCGAGTGGGGTATGTGTATAACTGGGGTTCGAGTGAAGTCTCACACGCGATTGGATCTGTGTACGTGTATTTCGGGGGTACGTGGGAACTTCCACACGTGATTGGCCCTGTGCGAGTGGAGGACGTGTATAACTGGGGTGCGTGGGAAGTCGCACACGCGATTTCAGGATGGTACGTGTATTTCGGGGGTGCGTGGGAAGTATCACACGCGAATGGCCCTTTGCGAGTGGGGTACGTGTATAACTGGGGTTCGCAGGAAGTTTCACACCCGATTGGCCCTGTGTGAGTGGGGTACATGTATAACTGGGGTTCGCGTGAAGCCTCACACGCGATTTGAGCAGCGTACGTGTATTTCTGGGGTGCGCAGGGAGTCCTACATGTGAATTGGCAGTGTGGGTCCTCCCACGTGTTCCCTCTACACCCTCCACGGCCCCTGCAGGCAGTCCACACCACAGGGGACTACCCTGCACCGCTGGTCATGTCCCGCAGGCAGCCCATCCACCATGGGCATGCTCCCCAGCCAAGCCACATGTCAGCTTGCACTACTGATCACCAACTCATGTCCCCCTGCACCCCCACCCCCCAGCAGTGCGGGGCACCTGCCAGCAGGCCTCCACTCATCTCCCCCTGCACCCCCACTCCCCAGCAGTCCGGGGCACCTGCTAGCAGGCCTCCACTCATGTCCCCCTGCACCACCACCCCCCAGCAGTGTGGGGCACCTGCCAGCAGGCCCCTTCTCATGTCCCCCTGCACCCCCACCCCCAGCAGTGTGGGGCACCTGCCAGCAGGCCCCCACTCATGTCCCCCTGTACTTCCACCCCCAGCAGTGCAGGGCACCTGCCAGCAGGCCCCCACTCATGCCCCCCTGAACCCCCAGCAGTGCGGGGCACCTGCCAGCAGGCCCCCACTCATGTTCCACTCATGTCCCCCAGCACACCCACCCCCCAGCAGTGCGGGGCACCTGCCAGCAGGCTCCCACTCATGTCCCCCTGCACCCCCAACCCCCAGCAGTGCGGGGCACCTGCCAGTAGGCCCCCACTCATGTCCCCCTGCACCCTCACCCCCAGCAGCGCGGGGTAACTGCCAGCAGGCTCCCACTCATGTCCCACTCATGTCCCCCAGCACCCTCATCCCCCAGCAGTACGGGGCACCTACCAGCAGGCCCCCACTCATGTCCCCCTGCACCCCCACCCCCCAGCAGTCCAGGGCACCTGCCAGCAGGCCCCCACTCATGTCCCCCTGCACCCCCACCCCCCAGAAGTGCAGGACACCTGCCAGCAGGCCCCCACTCATGTCCCCCTGCACCCCTACCCCCCAGCAGTGCGGGGCACCTGCCAGCAGGCCCCCACTCATGTCCCCCAGCACCCCCACCCCCCAGCAGTGTGGGGCACCTGCCAGCAGGCCCCCACTCATGTCCCACTCATGTCCCCCTGCACCCCCACCCCACAGAAGTACGGGGCACCTGCCAGCAGGCCCCCACTCATGTTCCCCTGCACCTCCACCCCCCAGCAGTCTGGGGCACCTGCCAGCAGGCCCCCACTCATGTCCTCCTGCACCCCCCAGCAGTGTGGGGCACCTGCCAGCAGGCCCCCACTCATGCCCCACTCATGTCCCCCTGCACCCCCACCCCACAGAAGTACGGGGCACCTGCCAGCAGGCCCCCACTCATGTTCCCCTGCACCTCCACCCCCCAGCAGTCTGGGGCACCTGCCAGCAGGCCCCACTCATGTCCTCCTGCACCCCCCAACAGTGCGGGGCACCTGCCAGCAGGCCCCCACTCATGTCCCCCTGCACCCCCAACCCCCAGCAGTGCGGGGCACCTGCCAGCAAGCCCCCAATCATGTCCCACTCATGTCTGCCAGCAGCCCCAGCCCCCAGCAGTGCGGGGCACCTGCCAGCAGGCCCCCACTCATGTCCCCCACAACCCCACCCCCCAGCAGTGCGGGGCACCTGCCAGCAGGCCCCCACTCATGTCCCCCTGCACCCTCACCCCCAGCAGTGCAGGGCACCTGCCAGCAGGCCTCCAATCATGTCCCCCTGCACCCCCACCCCCAGCAGTCTGGGGCACCTGCCAGCAGGCCCCCACTTATGTCCCCCTGCATTCCCACCCCCAGCAGTGCGGGGCACCTGCCAGCAGGCCCCCACTCATGTCCCCCTTTTACCCCCACCCCCCAGCAGTGCGGGGCACCTGCCAGCAGGCCCCCACTCATGTCCCCCTGCACCCCCACCCCCCAGCAGTGTGGGGCACCTGCCAGCAGGCCCCCACTCATGTCCCACTCATGTCCCCCAGCACCCCTACCCCCCAGCAGTGCGGGGCACCTGCCAGCAGGCCCCCACTCATGTCCCCCTGCACCCCCACCCCCCAGCAGTGCGGGGCACCTGCCAGCAGGACCCCACTCATGTCCCCCTACACCCCCACCCCCCAGCAGTCTGAGGCACCTGCCAGCAGGCCACCACTCATGTCCCCCTGCACCCTCACCCCCCAGCAGTGCGGGTCACCTGCCAGCAGGCCCCCACTCATGTCCCCTGCACCCCCACCCCCCAGCAGTGCGGGGCACCTGCCAGCAGGCCCCCACTCATGTCCCACTCATGTCCCCCAGCACCCCCACCCCCCAGCAGTCCGGGGCACCTGCCAGCAGGCCCCCACTCATGTCCCACTCATGTCCCCCAGCACCCCCACCCCCCAGCAGTCTGGGGCACCTTCCAACAGGCCCCCACTCATGTTCCACTCATGTCCCCCCTACACGAAATAAAGATGCACAATCATGGCCCACTTCTACACCAAAAAACCATATGCCACCACCCCAGTCTTGAGACGCAATGATTTCCCAATCCACCCCACCTGACATTCCCATCTCAAGACACAAACCAAAACTCAACTATGTACATCAACACATGTCCATCACACACATACACTGGTTGGCATTGCTTGTGTAAACCCACATTTTCACATGCATCAACCCAATGAGTGAATCCCACACATGGAACTAACATATGAAAATGTATTATTTACATAAATAAATAAATGAAATGAAAGCATACCAAAATATCAAACATGAAATGAAAAGCATGTGAAAAAGATGAGTGAATGAAAATGATAACCAATCCAAAAAAAATTGAAAGAAAAACAGTCATAATTCTCCCTCCACCAACGCAAATCCAAAGGAAAGGTAAAAAAACGATATCCATTGTTTCATGTTCATAATGAAAACTAAAAAAGATAAATCAGTCCATAGGCTAACTATTTGCAATACATTGTCCGGAAAAAAAAAAATACATTTCTCCATGTCCATAATGAAAAAAAAATTCCAAATTAATCCATGATCAAACTATATACAATCCATGGTCCAAAATAAAAATCCATTAATCCATGTGCAAAATTCCAAAAAAGATATCAAATGAATCCATTGTCCAACGATGTAAAGGGTCCATGAGCCCAACAAAACAAACAAAACCTATCTAAGAAACTACCTAAAAAAAAACTATATACAAATGTTTGTGGCATTGTCCATTGACCACTCTAAAAACTATTTACAATGGCAGCGGGCTAGCCCGACGGCTCACTTTTGGATGTCCCAGCCCAGGGCATCATCGAACTCCCACTCAATGTCCTGGAGGCGGTCATCTTCCATGGCCCCGAGGGTTTGCAGGGACGACGACATGTTCTCCTCCAACTCCCTGCGAATTGCCTCGAGGCACTCGGTCCACCTCAGGGCCCTCCGTATGGAGTTCTCCGCCCTGACCATTGTGAGCCGTGCCTCTTCCGCCCGCTGCCGCTCCGCATCTACGGCGTGGCCCAACCGCTGCCACACAGAAGACACTTGAAATCAAGGGTCCTCCTGCCCTATGGCCGATGCCTGCCCTTCCGATTTTGAAGGCCCGAGCCATCAAATTCCCACGTTGTTGCTGCTGCTGCTGTGCCTCTGCCTGTGCCCTGGCTCTTGCTGCCTGCACATCCTCCTCCGGCTGGGGTGCAGTTGTTGAGGTGGCCACCCCTGCTGGACGTCCAACTCCTGACTGTGGCAGGGATGTGTCCTCCACCAGCCTGGCCACAGGGTCAGAGGCAGCAAACAGAGGAATCTGGCCCTGGTGAGCTGTCCCAGTAGGTCAACGCTGTCAACGATCCATTCGAGATGACGTGCAGTCTCCACATGAAAAGACTGCAAGTCACCTCGCATGGCCCGTTGACACAACGCCACCCCACCCAGGACAGGCTCAACCCGGTCCCGGATAGCCACATCCGCAGGGAGAGGAAGGGCAGTTGTTGTGCGCTCATCCCCTCCCTGAAAACGGGTCTGGATGTAAGCATCACTGCTGGACCCAGATGATGCAGTGACAGGAACAGGGACAGGATTGCACACAGGCACCTCCGTGGCCACCTGTGCTGCCTCCTGTCCCTGGTCCTACACTGCACCACTAGCACCAGTGGAATCCCCACCTCCAGACCCCGTGTGTGTGTCCCTTCCACGGCCTCCTCCTCTCCCAAACCCACCACCAACCTGGATGACTCCATGCCATCTTCCTCCATCGGACCCTGTTGGGTCTCAGCTGCCCCTTCTGCTGCCGAGGAGTCCACCTCCAACCTCCGCCTCTTGGTCCTACCCTCGGCAGCTGCGGCCTGGGACGCTGCACCAGACTCCTCACTCCCCGACGAGATGACAATCTCGGAGGGGAGCTGGGCCTTGTGTCTCTGGCTGGTGGTGCGATCTCTGCTGCTGTGCTCCACAGCACCCTCTCCGCCCTCTTCATCAGTCGACACTGCAGACAGGGATAGATAAAACACAGGCATCAGGGCACATTACATTGGATTGATATACACATGACAGTTGTACATGAGTGGCATAGTCAAAATTCAGACACGGCATCACACTCCACGACACACATGTCATTTTAACTCACACACATGAGCATTTCCACAGCAATAGTGCACCAGGCAGCAGCATCCATACACATTTAACAGCATGTACAGCCAAAGGTAAGCCGGACATCACATGAAACAATGGGAGTGCACTAGACATGCACACACACCACCACACTTACATGCATGTGTACATATCCAACTGTCGCAGTGATGAGATCGCCATACATGTCACATCTGACATTCAGCCTTCTACATATCAATATCATGTGCATCCATGTTGCATCACAGTTGCACACTTGTCAAATACACACACATGCACATGTACACAGTGCAGATACATGCATAATGAACCAACATCCATGCCACAACCATGCCAATGTACATACACAGAAATTCAAACATGTGTGCTCCCACACCTGCATTTGCCCAGCATGCTTACCAACACATATACCAGCGATGTGTCTCACACCTGAGAGGACTCACATGTGGCAGCTTCACGCCCATGTTCATACACATCCCTACAAGGCCCTACACAAAAACATGTGCAACCTGCACACTACAGGCACGACACGTACATCGTCCAATCACCATGCATGTACACTTACTGCTCGATTCCAGACATGTCTGCCTCTCAAGGATCTGGACGTAGAGCGCTGGGCATATGCGTTCCAGGACCGTCATTTGGTGGTCCGACAGCCGGACCCGGCGCCCCTTGGCATCTGCTGCCTTATCGAGGCGCCGGGCCTTGTTGAGGGTCCTGGACCTGAAGTCCTCCCAGCGCATCTTGACATGATGTAAGTCGCGGACTGCCACCCCCTCCGCGTTGATGGCAGTCACGATGTCCATCCAGATCCTTGTCCATCCTTCCTTGTCGGCACGCGAACTTCCAAAGAGGGCATCATATTGCCCCAGGACTTGCTCCACCAGGACACCAACTTCCCTGGCTCTGAAGCTGGTGGCCCTATGCCTCTCTGGCTGGGGGTTGCCAGTGGTGCCAGATGGTGTTGTGCCCGACATGGCAACCCCAGAGGTAGGAGTGGGTGGGCAACTGGGTCCTGGGGCTGAACTATGGAGCGATGGTATCCCAGTCGGGAGTCTTCGGTTCCAGCAGGGGTGGACACAGCAACTGCACCCCTGGCTGTCATGCAGCCAACAAATAGCAGGGCATGTGGGCAGCAGGCAGTCAGGCAGCAGCAGATGGCAGGTGGGAGCGTGCTCAGGGTTCTGGGGGGCCCGTCTAAAAACTGCATGTCCGAGTGTCAGCTCATGTAATTGGAGGAAAGGGCCTTAGCGCGTACACGCGTATGTGACGTGTCAGTGTGGGCCGGTTTAAAAGCTACGTGTCGGACGCCATTTCCTTGTACATGCTTTTCGTGGAGAGCGAGTGGATGAATTCTATACTTCTTGTCGGTTCACATGCAATTACTTCACAGCGTTTCAAGTTTGTACTCAGAAAAAAAGCTCTGACAGCTTTTTTCTGATTTTTGTTGGGCCTGTTTCCTCAAACAGCGTTCACTTCTTCTTTTGTCCTGTCTCCTCAGACAGCGTACAATTCTTCTTTTGGCGGGGGTGTTGCCAACACGCACACGCGTGCATTTTTCACCTTCTTTTTCCAGGCAGATGGTGAGTCGCGCACGTATTTACCAACTGTGCTTGCCCCGTGTGTCGCGTACCGCTTCAGAGGTCATTGTAGGCTGTGTGTATTACGCGTACGCTTATTTATGTGTTTCTGGGTGCCACAGTGTAGTGCGGGTACATTTTTTACACACATGGTCCACGAGGGGTTGCGGGCATGTTATTTTTTGATTTTGGGCTGCCTGTGCATTGCGTGACCCATCATCTTCCCCCAGGGGTCACAGACAGCCTTGTTAGAGCACTAGTGTACGAATTACATCTAGTATCCTACCCCTTTGACCCCCAATTGCCCAGGAAAATTGTTTACTGCAACTCCCATACACACAACAACATCAGTGCCATGGTTGGGAGGCGACCAAGCGGTAAGGGAGGCAAAGGTGGCCGAGCTTCCAAAGGTGGCCATGGTGGGCACAGTAGGGGACGTGGCTGGGATTTGCAGGGTGCCCCTATACCCACATGTGTGGAGCACCAATCAGGGACACCCATGTCCCCGCCATGGTTGAGGGAAGCGTGTCTGACACCATCCCAGCTCAGCCCTTGTTGGACCCGCCCATTGTGGCACCTGACCTGGCACAGGATGACTCCCAGGCTGACTTCCAGGTCAGCAAGTCTAGGCCACGTGTGGCAGTGCAAGTTGTTGTCACCAAGCCAGGTGGATCTGGGGCAGCTATATCATCTGCTGCCCCGAGTAGGCAGGGTGGGGAGGCTGCAGGGGCAGCTGCAGCTCCATCCGCCCCAGCTCTGACTCTCCCAGCCAGGACAGTGTCTGTCCAGATCCATCAAACTGACGTTCCCTCTGCCAACATTACCCTGCAACCAATGCCTGCAACAAGACCTATGGTCATTGTGCATTCCCACACTCCTACTTCCCAGTCCACCGGTGCTTCTGCACCTACTGACCAGAGCGGTGTAAGCCACTCTGGCTCCGCTCCACCTTTAAAGAAGAGGAAGCAGGGTGCTCTGACACGACAGGCTGAGACCCCAGACATGGCTACACACTCCGGCACGTCAAGGAAGCCTTGCTTTAATGACCCGGAACTTGATGCACTTGTGTCCTATGTGTCGGCACATAACCACAAAATGCTGGTGACTGCAGGGTCCAAGACCACAACTGGTCAACGTAAGGCACACTGGCAGATCATCGCCGACCGCATAAGTGCCCTTGGATTTGTGAGGCGCACAGCTGATGATTGTTACAAGCGGTGGAATGACCTGAAACGCAGAGCAAAGAACAAGCTGGCCTCAAATCATGCCGCTACTCTGGTGACTGGCGGTGGGTCCCAGGCCCACAGGGAAGCCCTGAGGGAAGAACTACATACCCTCAGGCAGACTCTGGTTGACCTTGGGGCTTCCACTAATCTTAGGACAGAACAACAGCTGGAGCAGCTCACACGTTCGCTCTCAGCTGAGATGCAGGTAACAAGTGCTTCCTGCTGGCGTACGTGTTTCCGGATTAGCGTGTATTTTTTGGCGCGCGCATTAGCCCCGTTCGATTCCATGAATACGTGTTTTGAACATGCGTGTGTCACGCCCCCTGTTCCGCCTACTTTTGTTGTGTGCACCGCGCTATGTGGGATTTCGCTGTGCGCGTAGCGCACGCTGTTTGGAGACGTGTGCGCCAGCGTGCGCCATGCATAAGTTTGGCGCACATCCTGGGATTTACACGTGCACGGACTTACATGAATCGCTGTGCGTGGGTTTCGCTGCGATTTTCGCACTTGCGTTGCAATTCGCACGCTTATGCACGCTTGCGCCGAAAATTTCAGCGCACATTAATTCCATGAATCGCCCTATAAGTGTCCTTAAGATGACATTGTTCTTCCAGTGGAGGGTGAACTTTAGTTCTGTTGCAGAATAAAGTCTTATCTCTAGCTCTCGAGGAAGCATTTGCTTCAAATGTGAGGGATGCATTTTTGTTCTTTAACTTGTTAAATGTCGGTCCCCACACATCCACCTGAAATACAAAAAAATCCTCATAGCTGTAGTGTGGTAATTTTTACAGAAGCCTCTGAGGACACTGAGGCTGCTTTTCAACACTTGACCCCACTTGAAATAGAAATGCAGAAGACAAAGTTATGGGGAAGGATGGTTGTTTATGTTCCCCAAAATTAAACATTGGGGAAAAGAGCATTGGCTGAAAAATCACATGTCCAAGTGCTTCTTATTAGTCCTCCCACACAGCATCAATCAAGGACAAAGTGAGGAGCTTTGTACTATAGCCGCTGGATATCAGCACATACTTGTGCAACATATATTTTTTCATCTGAACCCAAAAATGAAGATAGCATGTGGCATTGGTAAGGACAGCAATATAATCAAGAGATGTGTCAGAGTTCTTTTGTTCTTTACTAACCAGAAGAAACAATCTCACAACACCTCAGAACTCACAGTCACATACATGAAAACATGGTGGGTCACTGAGACTGTTGTTAATCACTATCATTCTCTTGAAATCCAAATGCAGGTGACACAGTAGAAAGCGAGGAAAGATGAGCAGTGCCTAGCCATACATGCAGGGAGAGTGATTATATTCAACAAAATGTGCAGGAGGCGAGGGTAACATGAAGTACATCAACTTTCAGGTAAAAGAGCATGCATGTGTGGACCAAGCGGGACTGTATTGATATCTTTCAATTCCAACAAAGATAGATGGCGAGATGGCTTTATGCATCGAACCAGTTAACTGAACAGACAAAAAAAATACTTAAAGGAGTATTAGTGATATAGACTTTGATGCTGGCAGATACATTTTTAGTCCATCCTTAGTAATGAGTGGGCGAAGTGTTTATTAAGTAGCTGAAATCAAAAAATTAAAGGGAAACATCAGTGAAGAGGCTAAAATCGGCTGCTCACTTTCCTCTGATGCCACTACTGCTCTGACTGTGACGTGTGCCAGAATATTTTGAATGTCATGGAAACACCTAGCGTTAAAACACTAGCCAATGTTTAACGCTACTTCATCAGCCATCTGCTTGGGGTATTTTGAGGCAAAAAGAGTGGCAAAATGTTTTGATTAAATTGCCCTTTCTGTCACTGAAAAAGGAACGCATCCATATCTCATTTCCAAGTGCAGTGTACCTAATTACATTTTACGTCAACACGGAAATGTTCGAAATATGTTGTATTTGAGCCCATAAACAGTCCTGTTTGTTGGTTCTCTTAAACATATATATTATCATTATGTGAGCAAATACTACTGCACTGTAAGTTCTATGTCTTTCAAATCCTGTCATGGGTTGGGCTTTTTTCAAGTTGAGAAACTGCATACTTGCTGTTTCTCAACTTGAAAAAAAACAGAAACATTGAATGCTGCAATGGACAATGGAGAAGGGAACTAAACATACTCCCTTTCCCTTTTCCATGGCGTCCATTAATGTGGCGGGATGCACCGGGAACACTAAGAATTCTAGTGCCAGCAAGGAACAAGGGATTGCCAGTTAAGTGGGGTGGGGATGGGTTAGGGATGTGGAAATTAGGGCTGTGGGAGGAGGTCATGGGGGGTGTGGGGCTGACTTACCTGCTGTCTCGTCAGGGAAATTGTCATCCTCCCATTTCGGAGGAGGCTTGGAATGGAGGCTTTAGCATGAGTTAGCCCCAATCTAGAACTTTCTAATAGCCTGTAAAGTCCCCTGACCTCCTGCCAGTCTGCTAATACAGCAAACAGAAATATAATGGATTGGGTTTAACTGAGGTCAACAAACACTAATATGTTAGGCCTCTGTACAGGATCATTGTACCCAGTACTTACCTCTTTCCATTTGACTCCAACTTGGGGTCTACGTGTCCCGCACTTCTTTCTTGTCAGCTGAAGTCACTTCCTTAACATTGACAGATGCTTCACTTCTCAGGCAAACAAGGAACCTGACACCTTTGCTGCTTTGGGTCCTCTACACATCGGCCAGGCATCAGACCCTTTAAGATCTTTTCATGTTGGAGCTTGGGATTGTCATAAACCCACCTTTAAGGATGTCGAGAAACTCCACCTGGTACTGCTCTTCTACCAAGCATAGATTATCTCTAGGAGAGATTCATCAATGTCATGATGTTCACATAAAAGACAGACTAAAGTCAAAGTCTAATTTCATTAAATTTTGACATAAAAATGTACACACATTCTAAAAACTTGCAATATACCTAATAAAAAAGAGTTTTACATCTTCAGTAACAGATTAAAACAAACATTATCTATAAAATGTAACACTTTCCTAGTATAAGTAAGAGAAGGAAAATAAAAACTCTCAAGTTTAAATGATGAGTCATATGCATTCCCTAGCTCCAAAAGTTCAAGAGATTGAATAGTAGCTATTCTAACAGAATTTAAGTTTATGCCAAAGATCCGTGCCCATAGTTCTCCTGTGTGCAAAATCTTAAAACGAGTAAAATTTTGTTTAAAATAAAAGCAACATTTGTCCATTAGTATCAAACAATCAGCAATCAAATGTTGTAAAGTTTCCTTTTGTTTTTTGTCCTTGCAAAAGCAACAAAAGTTCTCTTGGTTGGTTATAATACCTTTGCGTGCCATAATGTCTTTTGTATAAAGTAGGTTTAGTCTAAATCTATGATATAAGACCGGTTGCTGGTCCGGAAACAACAGTACTGGTAAACTTGCCGGTACCGTTGTTTCTGGACCGGCAAACTATGAGCTCTGCAAGTGGGTGCTATTCAGTCCGCCGGGTCTGACCTGGCGGGTGGAACTGCATGCACCCTCTTGCAGACCTTGACGGATGCACCTGTGGGATGTTCTGATCCACTAGGGTCTGCCTGCAACATCACTGTGAGCTGCTTTCATCAAAAACAACAGAATGACCGCCGAAAAGCCTTATGTGTGCTAAAAATCTCTGAGAAGTGCGCAGGAAAACACAAAAAATAGGCTGCCAATACATTTTGCCTATGTCAGTGGTAAAGCTGGACACCACACTACCAAAACCTGTCGTTGGGCTGCCCGCAGAGTGAAATGAAACTACTTGAAAAAGCAGTGCTACATTCCAAGGAAAACCCAGAAGTGCTTTAAAATCAATTTTCCTTGGCTGTTGAAAATACAAAATCATGGTTCCCAAATATCAGAAAAGATCCAACATCCTTGTTGGGTGCTAAACATCACTTTAAAGCACAATGTCAGGAGAAGCATATTTCATCACAAAAATATCCCCATTCAAATGGTGCTTGCCTGGAAAAATATGTCAGAATATGGGCGCAGTACCGCTGCTCGCCTGTGTCAAAGCTGTCATTTACTTATACTGGCAGTTTAAAACTTTTGTCTTAAAATCAAATTGTGGAAAATAAGAGACTTGCCATCAAAAGCCATATAGGTTGCTACAATTCAATTTCATGTTTTAAAAAGACTAGAATGAAGAGATCTGTGGGTATATTTGGTGAAAATGTAAAGTTTATTTAGAAAAGACAATGGCCCTCATTACGACCCTGGCGGAAAGTGACTGACCGGACCGCAACAGCGTAAATAGCGTTTCCGCCATTGCACGAAGGAGCAAAGTGCGGCTAATCACGACCCATCGGGCACGAGCATTACGCCATGGCGGAATCCGAAAGGCTGCGATGGCGGAAATGACCCCAAAACGGCCCTTACCGCCGCCGTACGCTGCACCAGGTGCAATACCGCCACCCATCTTAGCGGTCACCGTAATGAGCGGTCACCGTAACGAGCGGGCACCGCAAATTACGGCCACCGTAAATATACGGAAACGGAAGTAAAAGCATGTGGCCGGAACGGGAAACAGCACGCCGCACAACTATAAAAACCGAATCCCAACACAACCATTAAAAATCCGACCCTGACACACATCCCAACCCGTTAGCAACCCCAGTTAAAAAAATAAATATGGGAAAGGTAGCCAAGAAAGCGTGTGACCGCAAGCGGCAGGTACACTTCTCCCGAGAGGAACTGACCGTGCTCACCGAGACCCTCCAGGAAAATGCCGCCGTCGTCTTCTCCAGTCAAATGACCAGGACGGCCCTTGCCAACAAGAAGGCCATATGGGCCCTGGTGGCACAGCGCGTAAGTGCGGTGGGGACAACACCCCGCACGCCACAGCAATGTCGCAAGCGGTGGGACGACCTGCGGATCCGCCTACGCAGCATACTTTCTGCGAACAGGAACATCGCCACAGCTACCGGGGGGGGTTCAGAGTCGCCCATCAAGTTGACCCCCTGGGAGGATATCTGCGCCTCCACCATAGGAATGGAGAGCATAGAGGGAGTCGGAGGGATGGAGAAAGGAGTGCCGACATCCGGAGAATCAGGTAGGTTGGCCAAGAGAAACAATGCGAAATCCACAAACCACGAACATGTGCAGTACCATGTGACCCCATAGTGCAATACATACTTTGCCCTGACAGCGCCCTCTAAAAGTCAGAATGAATAAACAAATCAATCAAGATGCCATAAACAACCCCTACATGTGCAGCATGCACCCCCTAACTGCAGGCAGCCAAATGAATGCATCCTCAATCCACACGAAAATGAGACCACCTCCAAGGCCCAGTCCCAAATCAGCCTCATGTACCACCCCAATGCATTTGATACGTTGCCATTCCAAATCCGACAGACCCATAACTAACGCTCGCCCCTCTTTACTCCACCACAGGGTCCGATACCAACGACGAGCTGCAGGACACCCCTACCAGCACGCCTGCAAAGAGGGCCAGGACCAACGTCCCAAGAGCCTCCACCTCAGGTGCAAGGATCAAGACACGGCAGCAGCAGGAATCAAGTGGCAGCACACTGGAGGGGACTGCAACAGGCACCCCAGCAGCCAGCAAGTCCACAACCCCAGCACCACAGGTCCCCCCAAAGAACGTATCTGATGGCACTGCCTCTGGTGGTAGCAGCACCATAGGTGACACAGCTGTCATGCCAGCATGCTCCGACACGGAAAACAGTGCTGGCGACGTAGATACCATCCATGACCTTTCCCAATCCCCCTGCATGTCCCATCCCCTACACCATGACGAAACCACGCAGGGGCACCCTGAAGACGACGACTGGCCAACCCCCACAAGTCCTGTGCCAAGGCAACATGTGTTGAGCAGCCCCCCTGTCACACCACCGCAAATGTCCATGGCCCAGCAGAGGCAACAGTCCCTCGACCTGCTGATCGAGCAACAGCAGGAAGTGTCCACGCTACTCAAGGACCATGCAAATGAATGCGGGGGTTCCAGGGCAGCCATGGAAACATCCACCGAGACACTCAGGGCACAAATAGAGAAAAGTAGTGAGAGCCTCAGGGGAGAAATGGAGAGAAGCACCGAGAGCCTGAGAGCACAAATGGAGAGAAGCACCGAGAGCCTGAGAGCACAAATGGAGAAAAGCACCGAGAGCCTGAGAGCACAAATGGAGAAAAGCACCGAGAGCCTGAGGGGGGAACTGCATGCGACGTCCAAAGACGTTTGTGCTGAACTTGCTGCTGTGCGCCGTGTGCTCTCGGAGCTCTCACAAACCCTCAGAGACATGCATGGACGCGAGCAGGCAGAGACATCATCCGTGGCAAGTTCCGTCCAGGGCAGCCCCCAACGCAGATCTGGCAGGAACCTGCGCTCCACGGGCAGGGGTGCCCCTGATACCCGTAGAGGGGGCTTGCAATAGCGTCCAACCACGGACAGCATGCATATTTGGACACTGGTGTTGGGGGGGGAGGTAGTAGGGTGGAGGGGGTGTGTTGGGCTTCACTGGGTGGCGGGTCCATAGGGTGTATAAATCAAATCACATTAACAATACAGCATCTCATAATCATCCAATGACATGTGTGGACATTGATATTTGTGTACGAGGCCTTCATAGGCGTACAGTTCACAATGTGCCTGTACTACACACACACAGTGCCACAGGTCCCCTTTCCGTGTAATGGGCACCATGCGTGGTTGCTAGAAGCATGCATCTATGATGCTCTGTCGGATTGCACGTGCATCCTGTGCCTCATGGACTCCTTGAGGTGCCTCCACATCCCCACCCTCATCATCATCATCATCTTCAGGTGCATGCAGTACAGCGTCAGGGGGCATGGGCACATTCCTACGTATGCACATGTTGTGCAGCATGACACATGCCATGACCATCTTAGAAACCTTCTCATGGCTGTACATGAGTGCCCCGCCAGACCTGCTGAGGCTGCGGAAACGAGCCTTCAGTAGGCCGAATGCCTGTTCAATGACCACACGGGTACGTGAGTGGGCATGGTTGTAGTCCTCCTCATGCTCGTTCTGTGGGTTCCGGATTGGTGTAAGGAGCCATCTCTTCAGTGGATACCCGGCATCACCTGTATGAGACGAATAAAGGGTGTCAGTGGAATGATAGTGCTAAGTAGCCCCCCCCCCCTCCTGCAAGGTCATTGACGCATCAAATGGGCCACGATGTCATGCATGGAATGAGACTCACCGAGTAGCCAGGATCTGTGCCCTGCGTGTCGCTCCATGTAGCGTGGTATTCTTGTGTTCCTCAGGACCATAGAATCATGGGTAGATCCTGGAAATCTGGCACAACAATGCGTAAATATCTTGTTGGAGTCACACACCATTTGCACATTGATTGAATGAAATTGTTTCCGGTTGCGGTACTGGACCTCCATGGCATGTGGGACAACCAATTCAACATGGGTGCAGTCAATGGCACCAATGCAACCCGGGATGCCGCCAAGTGCATGGAATCCCACTTTTGCGTTGGTAATCTCCTGGTACGTGCGTGGTAGTGTGATGTGGTCGTCGGCGTGCTTCAGGAGGGCATCGTGCACTTGGAAGAGTGTCCGTGAGAACAGTGGCTGTGAAATGCCATGCAACTGTCCCACTGTGTGCTGGTAGGTGCCTGTGGCCAGGAAGTGGAGTGCAGACACCACCTTCAGTAGGGGTGGGATGGCGGTTGGGCTATCTATCATGCTCACGAGGTCAGCATGTGTCATGTCCACAATGGCGATTATGGTGTCCCGGTCCAAACGGTAGAGGGGGTGGATCTGCTCAGCAGTGAGGTTGAACGGATCGGCTCGGAGGCGTGGGATTGCGGGCCGCCTGCATGGTGGTAGTGGCAGTGCTTGTGGGGCTTGCTGACCCTGCCTTGCCCTCCTCCTCCTCCTTCTCCTCCGTCTCCCCTGTGCGCCCGGTTGTTGTACCTGTTGTTGTTCGTCGTCTTCTTGTAGTTGTAGCACTTGCAGTGCTATCTGGTCCCCCAGGCCCAACATCGCTAGTCCTGCCGGTAGCATTTTGGAGTGGGAGTGGTTGTGGGAGGGGTTTGGGTCTGCTATATATGTGCTGTCGGCCTGTATGGCCTCCACCTGTGCTGATTGAATGATTCTGTGGCAGATGCTATCCCTTCTGGCCGAGCACGTCCCGCACGTAAGGCTGCATTTGGCCGCATGGCATCTTGGGATTGGAATCATGTATCAGATCCCGATGGCAGTGTGATGTACTTTGACTGATTTTCATGCTATGCTCCCATTGTTACACATGCTATGATTGCAGCCGCTTACATACCTGTGAAGAGTCAGTGGTATGTAGGGCTCGATCGATGGCCGACCCTCATGCAGCACAGTAACGTACTTCACCGACGGGCGTGGCGTCCCATTTGTGATTGCAGCCAGTTAGCATTATGACACACAGCCGCACTACATTGATGTAATTGTGAATGCAAGCGTTCACAGAAGCCTTTTCGACGTAATGTTGCAAGTGAGGAATTCGAAGGCCAGCATTTTTGGTTTTGAAGTAGCGGCGAGGATACGCCCACAGGTCTGGCTGGAAATGTAACGTTCTATTGTAGAATGTCCTTGGGACATGGCCCATAACGAGCAGGCAATGAATGATATGAATTGAATGGGATGCGCAATAGCGTAGTGGACGATAAGGCAGGACGTTCCCAAATCCATCTTGCTTCACAACACTACAGATCCGGCCAGGGGCACAGTGGTTTTTGCGGACTGCATTACGCACAGACGCGATGGAAGTTTCACATATAATGTGAGTGAATATTCATGCGTTTTCATTGCGGGATGAGGGAATGATGAATGGATGCATGGACTGATGATTCCGTTTAGGGTCTGCCATGTACATGGGTTTTTTGAATCACTCCCCTTCCCCTGCGCTATGTGATGCAAGGCTGCCATAGTGGGACATACGTCTATCTGCCCTTGTCGGATCCTCCCTGTCTCGACGCGCCTTCATACACTTGTGTCTAGGCACGTTACTAATCCCATGTCATGGGTTCTATCTTGACGGACGCATGCACAGTAACCGACGTTGCCAATGGTGTATTTAGCTCGATTGATTTCGTTATGATTCGATACTGATTTAGGGGTGTGTATATTCCTTTGGAGTGGGCTAGCATGCATATGGGTGTGGATTTGGTGTGTTGAATGAAGATTGTAATGCATCATGAGTCCCGTAATGCAATCGGTTAATTTGTGTTTCTTTTGGGTGACAGGTATCTCCTGCCCTATTGCAGATGCCATCTCTACGCCACTCCTCCAGATGGTTTTTACTCTCGACTCCTGCAGCTTCGGGTGAATCAGTGGAGCACCATTTCGATCTTATGGGACGATCGCCAATGGGCCACATGCCCTTACGCTGTACTGGTGGCTAGGTGCAACATTTCGGCCTTTCAGCTCGACTAGTGCCTGCCTCATGGGACGGACCTGCGGTTCTTGCCGCTTCCATGTTGCCTTTTGGAACGTTGATGTAGGCCCTGTGTGCCATGATGGTACAGGGCGTCACACAAGTGGAAGCTGGTCAATTATTGCAGATGCAGCCCTCGGTGATGATGGTTGTTTTGGTGTTATTTTGCAAATTGCTGTGGGGCCTTTGTCATTTGGATGTGCATTTAAATTGTATTCCGATATTTGTCGTGTTGCGTTGTTCTTTGCAGGTGATGTGGCGATTTTCGCTTTGTGGCGGTATGTATTGCGAGATGATCTGCATTGTGTTCCGCCTTCTGAGTTGAGTTGTGTGGTACAGTACTGGCCGCGTTTGCCTACGTAGCACAGTATGGTCACGGATAGGGGCTGCCATTGTGACTGTTTACATGATGTGCTGTTCAGGGGCGGGGGATTGGCTTTTGGCCGACTGGTGCCTGTCAGCCAGGTCGATTGGTGGAATGATGGGATGTTCAGAATGTGGCTGGTCACAGGTGACTGTGTTTGCGTGCGTTTGTTGGAGGGGGACTGGGGTCATGTCCATTGGAATAGCTTCTGTATTGATGCCATCTGTGCCCTGCAGCTCCCATCGGCCCCTCTTGGGATGAGCCTGGCTGCTCAGTCACTCTGCCAACTTGTGTGGTACATGCTTCTGCTGATGGTTGGTTTGTTTACTGGCAAGAGTACAGGGCTGGTGCAATCCCCCTCAGGATGCTGTTTTGGATGTTGCCTTGCGCTGGTGGCAAGCGATGGGGGACTACTGTTGTTTTGTGTCATGTGTTCTTGATTTTCATTTTGATGTATTGTACCTTCACATGCCTGTGCTGCGTCAGTACGGCTATGGTGACATGCCGTACATGGATGCCCACTCACGGGGCGCTTTGAGCCCCTGCATGCTTTTCTACGTTGGCATGCATGGGTGAATTGTAGATTTCACTGGTTGCATAGTGTGGGTACATTGCGCCTGCCAGGAGTTGTGCAATGTGGCCAGGGAGTGGAGTACAGGCACTCAGTGGGCCATTTACGGTTGGTTCACGATGCCGTATTTCTCGCCATGGCGGAATGGTACTTTACGACGTGCTTGATGGCGTTCAGTACATGTCCGCTAGGGTCAGAATTCGCGTACCGTTGCGCCATGGCGGTGATTCCGGTTTTGCAAGGCGCGCGTGCGCGTACTTGGTGCAGTTAGCGTTGCCGTTCACTGCGGTGTCGCTAATGGCATCGTACTTTACGGTGACGGGTCATGAGCGCAACGAGCGGTGTTCGATGGCGGTATTGCATTTCCGCCATCATTTTTCCATTTCCGCAAGGGTCGTAATGAGGCCCAATGTTGAACAAAGTGTTTTACAGTAAAATGATACCAGACAGAGGACTTCAAAAGCACATTCCACAGTGTGCTCCAAGAAAGGGTGCCTTCCTTTTGCTCTCTGCCCAGGAACTATCATTTAATGAAAGGAGGAGGGGGTTTGCTCTGCTTCTCTGGGAGAGAGTCAATAGGCTTCCTGGACTGAAAGGAAATGCACATTGGGGTGTCAACAGAAACTAACTGCCATCAGGAAGAAAGTCTGGGACTGCTCTGGGCCCATCAAACTCTGGGGGTGGGACCAGACAGATTTGTGTATCTTAGATTACAAAAAAATATCTTTTTGGAAAAAGACTCATAGAAAACTTTGAAAAATGTTGAAAAATCTGTAAATTAGAGGTTGTTAATATGAAAATGCTGCTCACCGTTTCAAACTATTCTGGACTCGGTGCGATGTTCAGAGACAGAACTACTGAAATGTGGATGTTGTAGCAATTGTGAAAATGCTAGGAATATGAAAGTTTACAGGATTATGCCCAGATGTCATGTGCATGTATGGAGAAAATGTGGACAGATCCGACACTGGGTCCCCAACCAAAAGTGCAAAAAACTGTAACATTGGAACTAAAGCTCGCACTAAAATGACACTCTGACGGATACGTGCTCTACTAAATCTGTAATGTGAATATGTATTATTAGCAAGTTGGTGATAGTGTAAATATGATTTATGTGGAAAATAGATATACTGTACAGAAACAAAGGGGAGGGACTCCCTGGATTGTGAAATGCAGCATCACTATGACACTAGATTTCCTTTTCAAATCAGGAGGGGGGGAAATACTTTAACCAATAGGAATCCTAGAGGTTGTGCTTAGTATATTTCAGCCTACTCACCCCTTTGGGAAATACATAAAAAGAGACTGATTAGGACCTGGAGAAACATACATTCACCCATTAACTGATTGTCAGCAAAGCACTCTGCAGGAGGAACCCAGATCCAAGACTCCAGAACTCTGAAAGCAGAAGGCCCAATTCCAAAGCTGAACCCTTCTCAGCTGGCCTTTAAATCTTGAAACCTGTTTTTAACCCCAGACTTCCAAGGGTCACACCAAAAACAGAACAGCCTGGCTGTGCTGTTTCTGTTTTTTGCCAAGAACTCCTGCCAGAACCCAGAGATCCAAACCAGGAGAGCAGAGCTGTAACCAGACAGCTGTAACCCAGACCCAACCCGTCAGATCCAGTTCAGAGGCCGCGCAGAGACCAAATGCCGTGCTGAGTGCAGAACCGGGTGCCTGAATCATTAACGGGCCTATTCCAAACCATAGTTGTGAGTATCTATAACATAGAATTGTTCATAGCCAATCTCTTATCCGTAAGTAATCTTATCCAAATCATTCTAGCATATCCATAACTGTATTTTAGAATCTCTTTTGTTTTTCCTGAATCTTTCCCTCATCCATATAGTCCTTTGTTAATGGTAGTGATAATATAATCTTTGTGCTAATATATTTGCTAAAGAAAGACAAGTGTCTCGGCAGGCAAAAAATAACACAGGTACCCTTATCTGGTGGCTGTCCCGTTGGGTATCTTGCATCTTCATAGACTCTCTAGTGTACAGAAAACTCTTGCTGGTAATATTCAAAAGTGCATCTTTCATTTGAAAATCTTGACTCTTTCTGAGAAAAATCAACCTCTACTAAAACCTCTGTAACGGTAACTTCCATACCGTACATGCTAGAAAGTGTTAGATTGAAGCTAACATCCTCAGCTTTCAAACAAATCTAAAACCGCATTCCAACTCCTAATACTTTTACCGCAATCGCGTTTCTCACGCGCTGAAAAGTTTTCCGCAGATTTGCATTTGGCTCAATTTCATTATGTGTAAAACAGCTATTCTTTGCATCCGACCTCAGAATTCAGTTTCCCATCTGCTAATCATCATTGCTAGTGTTTACCTGAAACTATACAAAGAGGCTCCCACTAGTTTTGAATTCAATGTAGGGAATTTAAGTCATTTTTCAGTGTTTTTCCCATTCATTCAAAACCACATTCAAAAGCATTGGATCTGTTTTGAAATCATTCCTGTTTTTCTCTGCTTGCTGGGGGGGGGGGTAATTGGGATTGAAAAATGTATTGGTTGAGATTGTATATTTTGTATATTCCTGAAACCTGTTTTCTCCCCTTCCATTTCTATATTGCATATTAGGGGGGATTGAGTAGTATCAGGGGAAAGAGTGACATTGCATTTGATTGAACACACAAAATTATTATTTCTGTGCAGCATTAATTTCCTATCATTGCATTTGATTGAACCCACATCAAGTATTATTCTAAGCTGCATTGTTTTCCTGTCCATATCAAGTATTATTCTAGGCTGCATTATTTTTCTTATCCATACTCATACTGATTAAAGAGATTGTTGATTGTAATATCACCCAATGGTGATCATTGTATAAATATTAAAAGTGTGATATCTAGATATTGTTCAAATATATAAAAGTGTGACATATATATTGTTCAAATTCATAAAATAAATATTTTAACTTTGCAAAACAACCAGCTTCTTGGTTCAGTGAGACCGAGGGGGATTCAAAGAGAGGGGCGTGATATAAGGGTACATCATTCAGAAATAAAAGAACTTATAGACAAAAATATATAATTAAGGGTTCCAACTGCGCATCACACACTAGGCATTGATTTAGGTGGAGTGCCGGGTTGAAATCACTTACACACCGGCACCATTCATGAATTGTGCCGGTGCATCCATCCTCCCCATTCCCATTTTGTCCAATGGGACTCGAATGGGAATGGGGAGACAAATATTTCAGTGCCCGGCAATGAGGAATTACCAGGACCGCTGGGGCCATAATGCCCTGGTAAGTCCCCATTGCCGGTCACTGGAAAAGAAATGACTCCGGCGACAGCCGTGCCGACTCATAATGAGGCCAATAGATTCCTAAATTGAGCAGACGGAAAATGTAACAAATAACTTTCTGTGAGATTCCATTTTTTTACATCCAAAAGGATTGCCACGAACATCACGGTATTGTGCACATTTGTGCTGAGTGTTTATCCAATCCATTTAGTATAATTATTTTTGCGCACGAACAGGATTCTATGTTAAAAGTTAAAAGTTCTATAGAAACATCAAAATCAGCCAAGGTATTATAAACATGATTTCTGCATTTTAGGGGGAAGTTATGTGTAAAAGTTAGAAGATAGCTAAGGTGTGAAATACATTTTTCCCATCTCCAACCATCAGACATTTTCTCAATAAACAGCATAACTTGCACAAATATTTAATCTCAGCTCCATAGATTAGTACAACGTTTTGCCTATAGAAGGTTAAAGCAGAGCCACACGAGAATTTGCCATATTTGTACATTTTTATGAAAGCCTGGGAAGAAAGTGCTGTAAGTTTAGAATTAATGTCAGTGAGATAAGGACTATTTTTGCTTAGATTGTTTATGTTAGTTCCTAGGTATTATATTGATTAACTTTGGCTAAAACAATGTCTTGAAGGGTCCACATACTAGTTTTTAAGTGACAGGATTTAGTTTTTACACATCTCATTAATTGGGTCTTATTCAAGTTAATTGCCAGTTGGTTTTCTCGTGCATAGAGACCTAGTGCATTTAGTAATGTTTGCAGGCCACTTGGGGTTTTTGCCAAAAGCACAAGGTCATCCGTGTATAATAACCATGGCACCGGATATGAGCCCAATTTAGGGGCATCTGACTGAATGGATAAGAAGATGTGTTTCATATCAAGTATAAAAAAAGTTGAAAAGAATAGATGCTAAAATGCACCCCTACTTAAGTCCCCTAAAAGTGGGGAATTAGGCTGAGAGGAGGCCATCGAGTGCTAGGCGTACGTACATGCTGTTACTGGAGTGTAAAAGATAGATAAGGGTCAAAAGAGATAGTGGGCAGCATCTGTTCTGCAGCTATTTGAACAAAAGCTCTCTATCAATCGAGTCGAACGCTGTTCAAAAGTCGACGAAGGAAATATACAGAGGTTGCTTCATGCTACTACAATGTGATTTCAATGCGTTCAAAATTGTGATGTTAATAGAGGTGCCCAAACCTGCGACAAATCCAGTTTGATGGGGATCACGATTATTTGACTTCAATGCCCAAGCATTGAGATCACAAAGGATCAGAAGGACATACATCTTTCCAGGCACATTGAGACGGACGATTGGTCTGTAATTAGATGGAATTTTACACCCTTCTTGATTTTTGTAACAGTTATGGAGTGTTTCCAGGAGCACCCTTAATCTGCTAGCTTTTTTATGAATTGGATAATATCATATTTTCAAAAGTCAGATGAAATGAGCTATCAATGAAGTTAGCAGATTTACTGGATCTGTTAGCAGGAAGGGCATAAAAATCTGAAAAATAAGTTACCCACTGGCTTTTCTGAAACTCAGTTTACTTGGCTTGCCAGTTGGGATTGAGACATGGGGCGATTTAATAGAGTCCAAATTTGAGCAGTATTTTTATTGGTCATGGCCTGTAACATTGCTTCGCCATTTTACTGATAGGCATTTGCGCTGTGAGCCTGCATCCAGTTTCTGTATCTTATCTTAGTCGACCTTAAAGTTACGAGCCTTTTATCCAAAGGAAGACACATAGCCATTCCTTTTTCCTGGCAAAATTGAGCCTTTTGTTCCTTCACCTGTGGGTTATAGATGTGGACATTCGTAAATATTCTGTTGTCTTTCCCAGTATTGTTTAACTTATATAATTGTAATAGTTCCCTTTATTGCAGTGTTTGTTGAAATTGCTTCCTAGAGAGGCTATTAGTTACAGAGAGAAGCAATTTATTAAAGTTTCCTAAAGCAGTTTCTGACCAGCAAAATCTCGATTTACTATAATTTATTTTTAGGGTGTCTTTAAAGTGTTTGGTAGAGAAATAAATGGTGAATCCGAGTAGGACCCAGTTAGGGTGAGCATCTTGTGGTCACTCTCAGTTTGGGGAATCACTTGAAATTGTTCAGCAACAGCAAGCAAGGACATATCAACATATATATATATATAATCAATAATTGCCTTAGAGCAAGCTCTTCTCCATGTTGACTGTGGTATGATTTCACCAGGCAGGGCACCTTTAAGCATAATCAGTGTAGGTTCAAGTCACCTGGTAGGATGACATGAGAGATCTTAGGACAATACTATCAGGTTTAAATAACTTATTTAGATCTATACAAAATTGCTCATTGGTTATACCCTTTGGATTCCAATATAAGTTTATAGGTGCAATTACAAGATTTTGACCATTTGCATGAATGCATTTAGAGCACCCCAAGGCTCAATTGCGAAACCTGAGCTAATTTTTGCTGCCATCATCAGGCCAGACATAGGTCTACCCTTAGGGGGTCGAACAGCTGGATGAAGAAGTATATAGTAGTTATATCAAATAGGAGTGTCAAAAGCCATGTCTCCTGCAGGAGAACCAAATCAAATGTGTGTAACTGATTTTTGCTGTTATACAGAAAATGCGTATATCCTCTGGTGTTCTAGCTGGCCAATGTCACTCGCCTCATTACTGAGCTTAAATTTAGTTAGGGATTGTTCTGACAGCAGCAACAAGCTACTTGTTCTTTAATGGCAACTTGATTGTGCTTTGGTAAATTTAGTGGACAGTGAGTCAAGATTTTAGATGTGTCCCAAGTTTGATGGGTATATGACCTCGCCATTTTAAGTGGTAGCTTAATAGGTCTCGCTAATTATGGCACTGCATATATGATCTCAAAGCCCAGCTGAAAAAGTTCTGCTTTTGCTAACCATGCATAGGACTAATCTTGATGAGATCCATAGTTTTGATTCCGATAATTTTTTGTCACTGAGAAAGTCAATTCGATCAATGTCTGAAGAACTCAGACCTTCCAAGCTGGGAATTTCAGCAAATATGGCCAGTATGCTTGGTCTATTAAGGGCATACCTAGGAAAAGGTGCCGGCTGACATCTCATAATTAGGCTGTAGGAGTGTTTTAAATTAGTTTTATTCGAATGATTCTTAGGGAGAGTCTACGTAGGTGCAAGAGAGTCACGTGTCCCATCTACAGGAGGAACCACTGCAAGAATGGCATTATAATGTGTCTCAATACCAGAGTATTTATCACAATTGGAAGCACAATCCTCAGTTGGAACAATTGCTTCAATCGGAGAATTTTGATGTTTAGAGGTGTGCAATGTGAATTGAGGGGATATGTACCTCACCACAGTTTTTCTCAGATCAGCTTGCCTAATTAGAGGATTGTTATGATTAGTTCCATGTGAACAGGTGGCTGGGTGAGCCATACAACTTTCGTTGTTAGTGACATATTATTTAGGAGTAGAGAAGAAGATACTTTCTTAAGAACATTCAGAGACTTTTCAGATGACTCTAAAGTAACAAGCTTTGGGTACAAGGCAATGGAGTTATGTGGCTTGTTTGAAATAGTTTCATACAACATTGCAGACAGTGGTTTTCTTTGAGCCACCATATAACTGCTGAACCCATATGCATGCATAATTATTTGTCGACCCCATACCCTCACCCGGAATAATTTGGCTCACACATTGTTGTCAAGTGTTGGCAATAAAAGGCCGTAGGTTTTTTTTGTACAGATATGGTTATGGAGATAACAATAATCACATATCATCTTAGTAACATTCACTTGGGCACCGGGTCTTGCGGTTACCCCCTCTGGCCCATGCCGCCACACATGGGCAGGTTGGCGGCTGACCATGTTCCCCCGAAAGTATCTCCTAGTGGCAACCTATGGAGGCTAGAGTTGCTGTAATTTCTCTAAAGAAATGTTCCATGCCCTGGTTTGATAAATGGGTGCCGTCTTTGCGAAAAAGGTCAGGGTCACCCAGTGTAATGGACTGATGCTTTATGAAGCCCAGTCCTCTTGCTGTACAGAATTTCTCTAGTCCCCTGTTGAGTTTTCTTCTAGAAATGTCTATCGATTTGTAGCAGTTGGCCCCTTGCCATTTCTTTCTGGGTAGGATGGCCGAGAAATATATTTCTGTTCCCCTCCAATTATGTGAAATGCCTGCTAGGGAGGAGCACATGTCTTCGAATAAATTTCTCCTTCCAATGGATACCAGATCATTGCCCCCTAGGTGTATGACCAAAAATTCTGGCGGGTCTCTGTATGCGACCAGTTCTGCTAGCGTTTCATGGATCTCGGCCCGTCGTAGGTATCCCCACCATGAAGAAATGGTGTTTCTGAAAGGTGGTCTTTCTTTGGTCTCCTCTGCCCATCTGCCCATCCTGAAGATAAATGAGTGGCCGACTATCCATGCTGATAGGAGAGCGGTCTTCCCTTCGCCTGTTTTTTCTGTAGGAAGGGGGAGAAAGAAAAATGAGGGAGGATGGATATATTAGCTGTGGTCTGATGTATCTTTTGTAGCAATCTGACTTCCATCCTCCTATGTTTTTTAGTTGTTGTGGAGCTAGGCCTCCTTGCCATGCTGAGGTGGTGGCACCCATTCTGAATGAATGGGTGCTGTTTTGTAGAGCAGAATATATAATCACTTGAGCAGGAGACCAACACGATCATGCCAACATCTTTTTTTAATAATCTCTTAACCGCCGCTTCCATCACATTACACATTCCAACATTCCAAATATGACGTTTAAAAGCATGAGCATCACAACAATCCCCACTTACTTATCTTTTAACATCTAGTTTACCTTACCATTGTTTTATCCTAACTCTACTGCTATAACACATTTACGTGAATAAAATAACTTACAGTTTGTTGACTTGACATGAACTTATATTTGTTCAATAAGCCGCTCCGGCTTGTGGATCACTCGATGAGGCCGACTGCTTACCACTTTATTTCTGGCGTTATCATCACATTCCTCACTATTACCTTCTCCAACCCACAGATGTATCATTTCGCACTGGCTACAGAATCAAAACCATTTTGGCCATCACGACTTTCCGCTTGTACAACTATTTTTGCATTATCCCGGTCCCCCACCGACATATGGTCCCACATTGAGCCATCATCCAGTTCATCATGACCATATCTCCTTGCATCCGTCTCATCATCACTAATGTCCTCCTGGAACATCCTCTTAAAGAATGATGCATTCCGCGTGATTTCATGACTGTCCTCATCCACAGCAGTGATCATTGGTCCCTTCACATCCTTCACTTTCCAAATCACTGGCTTATATTTAGTGTCCAACTTAGATCGCTCTTTCTGACGAACCAGTACCCTGTCACCTACTCCAATTACACTTTCCTTGGCTCTCCTTTTCCGATCAGTCCATTCTTTGATTTTCTTCCTCTTTTCTTCATCACGTTTCCTTATCTCCCCATCCTCTTCTAAAGTATAGTCTTCCATTTGAAACATCCTCGTTTTGGGTCTATACCGAATCATTAATTCTGCCGGCGTATGTCCTGTTATTTCATTTGGAGTATTTCGATAGCTCCTAAGCATTTGTGATATTGCTTGATTCATTGCCATATCATCCATTTTGGCCCTCTGTCTTGTTTTCTTTAAATTGAGCATGAATTTCTCAACCATCTCGTTTGCCTGCGGCCACAATGGAGTCCTTTTCTGATGTTTGAATCCCAGATATGCAGCAAACTAGCCAAATTGATGTCCTTGAAAAGGACCTTCATTATCAGTCTTGACTATTTTGGGAATTCCCCATTCACTGAAAGTCTCATCTAGCACACTGACTACTTGCGTAAACGCAGTTAACAATACATGTTTCACCACTGGGAATCGTGAATACTCATCTATCATTACGAGCAGATATCCCCCCTCCTCCAGGGCACCATAGAAATCCATAGACACTCTACTCCACGGAGCATCCGGCAATGGCACAATTTGTAAAGGGCATGTCCTATCATCTGACTTAGATGCTTGACATGCAAAACATCCCTTCACAATCTCTTCAACCATTGTATCCATCGACGGGAACCAGACATGATTTCTTAGCATCTTTTTTGTATTGGTTATACCCCTTTGTCCTTCATGTGCCAACCTTACTAGCGCTTTCCTTAGACTCATAGGTGCCACCAGCCTGTTGCCCCTCAAAAGCATGCCATCGTCTGTTGACACCGATTCTCCACTGATTCTTGCCAACCTTTGCAGTTCCTTCATGTCTGCCTTCCCACCAAGCTCATTTATCCCTTTCCGTGTAGATAGTTTCTTCCATTGACCAGTGATTGTCAAACGTATAGCCTCTTGAATTGTTGGATCATGTTGACTCTTTTCAACAAACAATGCCCTCGAAATAGTTGGTGGCAAAGCATTAGCAGACACATATGATACATAGTTTTCTGCTTCAACTTGCATCTTATTTCCTTCTTCCATTTCCGGATGCCTAGATAGGTAATAGCAGGGTTGGCCTCTTTACCCGGCTTGTGTACAATGATGTAATCATACTCTTGTAATAGTATGCCCCACCTTTCTATTCGCTGTGGCATACGTATGCATGGGTTCCCAAATAGAGATACCAATGCCTGATGATCCGTAATTAGCACAAATGGTCTTCCAACTATAAAATGGTGAAACTTCTCATAAGCCCATACGGCAGCCAAACTCTCTTTCTCTGCTTGCGAGTATCCTTTTTCAATTCTGTTCAAAGCATGGCTAGCATACATTATAATATGCCTTTCCGAATTCACTGGTTCAACATGCGCCAGAATTGCACCCAGCCCCACAGGACTGGCATCCACAATAACCTCTGTTTCCCATTCTGGATTGTAGTAAGCCAGTTGTCTGCTATTTATAAGTTCTTTTTTTATTAGCTCAAAGCTAGTCACGCACTTATCATCCCACGTGAACATCTTTTCTTTCTTCAGTAGTTGTCGTAAAGGGTCTGTTAAGATCGCAAAGTTAGGCACATAACGGGCACAATAACCTGTCATTCCCAGAAATGATCTCACTTCCATTACATTCTTTGTTGGTTTCAGGTTAATGATTGTGTCTACTTTACTGGAATCCGCTCTTATTCCTTTCTCAGAAAACACGTGCCCAAAAAATTTCAGACTCCTTTTACCCACTTCACATTTGCATTCATTCAGGGTTAATCCATCATCTTGTAAGGCTTGACATACTCCCATCAGCGCCTCATCATGTTCCTCTTGAGTGACACCATATACCAATATATCGTCACTGTAATTGAATGTGTTTCTCACTGGAGATATCACTTTTCTAATTGCTTCTTGAAAAACCTCCGCCGCTGATGATACTCCAAAGCTCAGCCTTTTATACCTATATAATCCTTCATGAGTTGCAAATGTGGTGATACATCTTGATTCGGGGTCTATTTCTAGTTGATGGTACCCTTGATTCAAGTCAAGTTTAGTAAACCTTGTTGCTCTGTTTAGTCTGATGATCATGTCCTCTAGACTGGGTCCTGGATGTCTTTCTCTTTGTATTGCCACATTAGGGATTCTCATGTCTACACATAAGCAGATCCGTCCATCTGCTTTTGGGACCACCACTAGCGCGACACCCAGGATGTCGGACCACCTTCTACCTTCTCAATTATATCGTTGTCAACCAATTGTTTTAGCTCTCTCGACACTTTCTCCTGAAGATGAAAACCTATTTTCCTTGGATGTTGTGGAGTTGGTTTGATTTGTGGATCAGCAAAAACAAAGAGGTGATGACTGGAAGGTTTAGACTGAATCTTAACCACTGGCATTGCTCGGGGCAACCCTCCAGACCATCATTCTTCGCCTGCCAAGCCATTACAGAAGGGGAAAGACCATATGCAAATCAGGCTTGGCCCCACCCCAAAAGGGGAAGTCCAGCCCGAACTGCTAGGTCACATCCCTTCTGCACGAGACCACAAGCATCCCCAAACATGTTTCACCCTTGCTGGGGCTCATCAGTGAGGAGTAGCTTGGGTCTCTAGGCCCAGCAGGCACGGGACCCACGTCTGGGCATACCCGTCCCACTTGGGGTGACAAAGCAAAAACAAAGAGGTGATGACTGGAAGGTTTAGACTGAATGTTAACCACTGGCATTGCTCGGGGCAACCCTCCAGACCATCATTCTTCGCCTGCCAAGCCATTACAGAAGGGGAAAGACCATATGCAAATCAGGCTTGGCCCCACCCCAAAAGGGGAAGTCCAGCCCGAACTGCTAGGTCACATCCCTTCTGCACGAGACCACAAGCATCCCCAAACATGTTTCACCCTTGCTGGGGCTCATCAGTGAGGAGTAGCTTGGGTCTCTAGGCCCAGCAGGCACGGGACCCACGTCTGGGCATACCCGTCCCACTCGGGGTGACAAAGCAAAAACAAAGAGGTGATGACTGGAAGGTTTAGACTGAATCTTAACCACTGGCATTGCTCGGGGCAACCCTCCAGACCATCATTCTTCGCCTGCCAAGTCATTACAGAAGGGGAAAGACCATATGCAAATCAGGCTTGGCCCCACCCCAAAAGGGGAAGTCCAGCCCGAACTGCTAGGTCACATCCCTTCTGCACGAGACCACAAGCATCCCCAAACATGTTTCACCCTTGCTGGGGCTCATCAGTGAGGAGTAGCTTGGGTCTCTAGGCCCAGCAGGCACGGGACCCACGTCTGGGCATACCCGTCCCACTCGGGGTGACAAAGCAAAAATAAAGAGGTGATGACTGGAAGGTTTAGACTGAATCTTAACCACTGGCATTGCTCGGGGCAACCCTCCAGACCATCATTCAACATGCAAATGTATCGGACTCCCTTTCAATTTCCCCACTCCCTTGAATAGGTCAGGAAATTTCTCCTTGATCACGTCAATGTTCATCTCTCTCTTCAATATATTCACCATCCCTTGTCCTTTATGAGGAATTCCTTTTATCGTCTCATCTTTGTTGTAGTTCACATTGATGATAGCTAGATCGGTTGCAGTCTTGCAACTAATGAGACATCTTCCTACTACTGGGCTGTCAATGACAAATACCTCAGAGGGCATATGGATACCCTTGTGTATCAGGTCACATGTAAATCTTCCCGTCACAGATAACGGATGGTCTGCACCCCATTGGAATATGTTGGCTCTTGATGACTTTAAAGGATATAAATGCACTATTTCCTTATATATCCTACTATTCATCACATTCACTGTGGCTCCTATGTCCACCAAGAAAGGTATATTTTGATTGCCCAATCTTATGGTTACTTTTATGGCCTTTTTCTCATCAGATGTCCGATATATTAGTCTCACATATTCTTTGCCATACATGTCGTAGTCCACTCCCTCATCTTTACCTTCTATCTTCCTGTTTCTATTGTTTCCCGTCAACGTGGGGTTCTCATACGGATCACTATATCTTATCTGTTCCGAGGCTCTTTGTTCATTCTCCTCAGCACCTATAATGTCCATAGTCCTCACAAAACCGGGCCGTAAACTCGACTGCTACAACCGCAGGTTTGGCGGATTTAGCCTTGTTCTTGCTTCATCCCTCCTTTCTGCATTTGCTCTTCCATCAGATTGTCTCTGCTCTACCGCATATCTTCTATTCTGCGTCCCTTGTATATTTAACTTCTGTGTAGATGTCCAAAACAGCCTTTCTCGACACATGCTTTCAAAATGATTGTCCTGGCCAAAGCGTGAACACATGTGTCCTAGTGCCGGACATCGGCCTCTGTGCGGGAATTCATATCCACATCTATAACAGTGTCTTTCTCCATAACCTCTTTGATCATTGCGCCACTGTGCTTCGCTTGGGCTCCTTCTTTGCCACTGCATATTTTGTCTCTGACCCATGACTGCTATTGTATCTATTCCTTTGGGGTTCTCTATGTTGGCTGCCTGGGTGTCTATCCTCTCGTAAACGCATGCTAACTCCAACACTTCCTTTAGAGGCAGTGATTTCTTTAGCAGATGCTTTCTGAATTGCGACGACACACAGCCCTCAATTATCCTTAATCTGATCGCCTCATCATCGTTGAAATGTGAAAAATCACAGTACATGACTTTGCATTGCAGTCGTAGTGCAAATTGTGCAATTGTTTCACTTGAGCTCTGAGTACATTGATTAAAAATATATCTCTCATAGTCCCGATTCAGTGGAACAATGATTCTTGCATTTATTGCTGTTATCAATAATGCATATGTAGTCTTTTCTTCCTCAGGAATTGTCCTGATGACATTCTTCATCTCTCTTCCTACTAAGTTTGTCTAGTTTATTCACAGGATTTTGGCTGCCCACAGCCCTCAGAAACTCCTCAAAGTCATCCATCGATTCTTGCCATCTCTGTCCCTGGTTGTCTTGAGGCTCTAGAATGAAAAGAGGGGGCTTTCTTAATTCTTAAAAAATTTGTCGGATCAGTCGAAATAATTGATGTTCCTGGTGTTGCCTGTGATGGCACATTTGCATCACCCCTTTCATTTTCATTGTTGAGAGACATCCTTTAATTTGTTTTCTTTTTATTGCTGTCAGGTACATGATATATGATGTTTTTATTCAGCTATAACTATAATTGAATCATGTTGGCACTTTGTTATTGTCATTCAATTATGGTCGAGTTTGTTGGTATCAAGTTATTGTTGTTCATAAAGTTTAAAATGTCTTTTTTTTTTTAAAAAGCGTATATTTATTTGCTTTCTTTTATTACAACCGACCCAATCATGTGTCTATTTATGGCTTGGTTTGCAGCGTTTAGTTTCTCTCATGTGTGATTAATATTTCTTTGCTGTATATAATCTGGATGAGCAGTTCAAATGCTCCGGTGCTGTATTGCCATGGTAACGTTACCACTTTCTTTCAATAAATTAATTAAAAAGGCCGCACGCACTGGCACGTTTGCAGGTGCCTTTCTCTAATTGTGCCGTCGAGTGTGTGGGCTTACGTCACGTAAAGCTCGACTTCAAGTTGCTCGCGCTCTGCTCGCGCCGTATCTCGCTCTAGGTATGTTCGTTCTATTTCGTTTTAAAGCGCAATCTTGTAATTTTCTTAGTAATATATTTGGGATAAGTTAAAAGATATGCGTCCTGCCACCATTTATTTGTCCGCTCAGCCGTAGTCCTCTTGTGATCTCGTTTCCATGTTTCTGTTCAGTTTTACTATCAGTATCTCACTTCTGTGTTCCTCTGTTTCAGTTCTGCGCCACTTATCTAATTACTGTTGACATATTGCTTCATCCTCTTCGCCATTGTTTTGTAGAGCAGAATCTATAATCACTTGAGCAGAAGACCAATACGATCACGCCAACATCTTTTTTTAATAATCTATTAACCGCTGCTTCCATCACATTCCACATTCCAACATTCCAAATATGACGTTTAAAAGCATGAGCATCACAACAGGTGCCAAAACCCTTGGGGTCCACCCTGCTTTGCTGATTGCTTTCATCAGCACCCCTTTGAATTGGTAGCGGCTTTGTGCGATGGCGTCCTTGTGGATTAGAAACCTCCCCCCTACCTTGGGCCTTTGCGTGTGATAAAGGTTGGTGATACATACCGGGCAGTTTGCTGCCTCATCAATTCTTTTGGCTCCAGTTTTTGATTGTTGGATTTCTATGCTGACGGTCTCTTGTCTAACCCTGACCTCCATGACACCCAGGCCGTTGGTAGCCTTGATGCTGGAGGCAATGAGCTCTCCAACATGGAAAGCCCCGAAGTATGCCAGGAAAAAAGCTGTTTTGAATAATAAGATCTCGTATGGATTCCAGCATATGGCATCCAGCTGGTTTGCAATTTGTACCAGTTTGTTGAAATCCAGGGGGCGGCGGGTGTCCACCTGGAGGTCCTCTATTCTACCCCATCCTTTCATTGCGTAGGAAATAAGAGCACTCTGGGTGGGGTCTGAATCACCATGTATTTTTGAAAAATACGAGATTGCAACTAGGTGTCCTTTTGCCCAATCTCTCTTAAAGCCTTGTTCATGCTACCATTTAAAAAATATTTCTATGTCTTTAATCGTTATTAACTCTACATGGTTTATGCCTGTGGCTTTAAATCCTGTTTGTAAGCACTTACTGTACTGCGCCGCAGTGGTGCTTGCCAGTGCTTTCTCTGCCATCTCTGTTAGGAAGCCTAAGGAGTTGTTGGCACCCGTTATTGAGGGGCCTGGTTCTTGTTGGGCATCCTGGCCATGGCTCTCTGGCACTGGCTTTGATGCCATATATCTCTTGTTTTGCAGAGTTCCGGCGATGGCGGATGGCGGGCTGATGAGAGTTGAGGATCGAACCCGCGTGAGGAATAGAAGCGCCTGGAAGCACGTAGGTAAGCGCTTGTAGCCTGCTTCACGATGCGCACTAACTGTCCCTTTTATCTTGCAGGTACAAGTTCGGAGCTTTAGAGAAGCTGAAGGGTGCTGGAATACCCACTGGATTCGGCGTGGGAAGGAGTAATGGAACGTGAGTAAAAAAGTTGCCCAATGTTTTTAAACGCACCTTCTTTTGTCTTTCAGATGCGGGATGCAGCGCCGAAGGCCTCCGGAGCGTGCGAAGAGCTGGTAAGCTTTTGTCTTTCAGATGCCGGAATGCAGTGCGAAGACCTCCGGAACATGCGAAGAGTAGGTAAGCCTTTGTTTTTCAGATGCCGGAATGCAGCGCGAGGCGTTGGTGACAGCCGATGGACCAGGTAAGAGATGCGCTGCCACTGAAGACCGTAGTGCTAACCTGTTCTTTCTTTGTCTTTACAGGTGCTGCTGAAGACTGGATTCCAGGATGGTAAGCCTTTGTTTCCTTAGGCCCAGGATCAGAAGCAGAAGACACGATGAGCGTTCTGCTGCAGAGAATGCAGAATAACACAAAGCAAGATTCATCCATCGGGTGTGGTTTAAATAGCCTCCTGTAGTGCTTAGGTGTCTCCTTCCACAGCCACGCCTAGGTAAGAAAAGAGTTCCTGCTTTCCAGAAGAGTTCGAGTGTTCTGAACCTAGGAGGTGGCTCCTGCCCCACCCAACAGGAAAAGTAGTCCCAAACAGAAGAGGATCCGGGGTTCAACTGGCAGGTAAGTAAGCAGCATGGTCTGCTGCAGGTAAGTCCACCCAAGCATTATGAGCCCGGCGCTTCCAGCACTGGGACTGGGCATCTTTATGAGCCTGGTGCCACTGGCGCCAGGACAGGGTCCAAAAGGTCCCAATTGGGACTGGCTGGCACTCGGAACCGGGGTTATGGGTCTGCTTCCAAGGGAGTCGGGCAAGTCCTGATCTTTTGGAAGCAGAGATCATGACAGTGAGACGCTAGCTCCCGGAATCTTGGCCACTGAAAGCGAGATAAAGCATCTGCAATGTTATTATCCCCCCCAGCGATGTGCTTTGCTTTGACCACAATGTTTTCTTTTAGTGTGACTGCTGTGATGGCTCGTAGGACGTTTAGCACTAGAGGGCATTTGTTAGACCTTCTGTTCATGGAGCCTACTACGGCCATGTTGTCGCACCAGACCAAGAGTTCTGTGTTAGCTAGATGCCTGCCCCAGATGTGTAATGTTAGCCAAATGGGAAATAAATCTAGGAGGGTGATGTTCTTAGTCCACCCGCCTGTTGCCATGAGTTGGGCCAGTGTCCTACCACCCACTCTGAGTCTAGTATGGCTCCAAACCCCTTACTCCCGGCTGCATCAGTGAAAAGGACCCTTTTTGTCCATGTGTTCAAAGGCGTATGCCAAAGTGAGGTCCCGTTGAAATCTTTGACGAAATTCCCCCAAATTTCCAGGTCTTGTTTCACCTCTGTGCCTAGCCGGATGTGTAGGTGGGGTTTGGTGTATGATTTGATTTTTATTTCCAGCCTTCTGGAAAATACCATCCCTTGGGGGATTATTCTAGCAGCAAAGTTGAGACTCCCTGCTAATGATTGAATTTCTCTAACTGTGCCCTTGTCTTTGGTTGTCAGGCCTTGTATTTTCTCCAGGAGTTCTGCAATTTTTGTCTCTGGGATCTTGCATAGGCCCTGTACAGAGTCAATTTCAATGCCCAGGAAAATTATGTTGGTGGCAGGTTTGGTCGTTTTATCCTTTGCTAATGGTATGCCCCACTGTGCGGCCATTCCTTCTAATTTCACCAGGGCCTTGTTGCATTCATCAGAATTTTTTGGGCCCATTACCATGAGGTCATCGAGGTAGTGTACTACTTTGGTCCCTGGTCTCTGTTTTTGGAAAGGCCATTGAAAAAAGGAGCTGAATTGCTCGAATAGGGTGCAGGATACTGCGCACCCCATGGGGAGGCATCTGTCTGCATAGAATTTGTTGTTAAAAGTAAAACCTAACCATTGCTGGGAATCTGGGTGGACTGGCAATAGTCTGAAAGCGGGTTTGATGTCTAGTTTGGCCATCAGGGCGTTCCTGCCACATTCCTGTATGAGTCTTACTGCCTCCTGGAAGTGTGTGTATGATACATCAGATTCCGTGTGTGGAATGCCATTGTTTAGTGATTGGCCTTTGGGATAGGATAAGTGGTGAATTAGCCTCATTGTCCCAGTTTCTTTTTTGGGGACCAGCTCTAGTGGTGATATTATGTAATCTTTGAGGGGCATGTGGTCCCATGGTCCTGTAATCCTGCCTAACAGCAATTCCTTCTTGATTTTGCTCTCCACTATTTTGGGGTTGTCCCTGGCCGACTTCAGGTTCATTGGGATGTTCTGTGACCCTGTGCCCTTAAAAGGGATGGTAAAACCCTTGGTGAAACCCTGCCAGATTGCCTCGCTGGTTTCCCTGTCTGGGTAATTCATGAGAGCTTCTCTAAAATTGTTTGGGTTGATGGGGGTTCTGCCTGGTGCCAAACCTGGAGTTGAAAGGGAGTGGATGGTGCTAAACTTTTGCATTTTTGGCTGGCAGTCTGGTGCAGTTGCTTGCTGCATGGTCACCGTTGCAGTTTGTGCAAGCGTGTTTGTACCAGTAGTCCTTACCCCAGGTGCACTGTTGATTTCCAAAGTTCCTGCATGGAATGTTGGTTTTTGGAGAGTGGTTTTTGTTCTGCTTGTGGGTATTAGACTTAGCCGCCCATGGCTGGTTCTTCCAAAAGGGCTGTTCCCCCTTTTTATGTTTCTCGTTATCTTTATTTCTGGGACCCTGTGCAGTTTTGCTATTTTTGGAGATGTTCTGTGAGGTCTCTTCCTCCGATGGCTCAGCGTTTAACGTGTATAAGTCATTTTGGACCTTGTCCCATTATATGGCTGGCCTCTCTGACATGCTTCTCCTAAATCTGATATCATATGCTAGCCAGGTCTTCCCTTTTTGAGTGATTTTTACTTCTCTTATTTTATCAATGTAAGCCCATAGTTTTCTGCCATCATTGGGGAAATTCTCTTCTATTGTTGCCAAGATGGCAAAGGCCTGTAGCCAGTTGTCCCAATTCTGTTCTACCTGGGCATTTCAGGCTATGGCTTTCTCTTCTATCTTTTTGGGATCCCTAAAAGCATCTGTCCCTTTGCGTTGAGCTTCTATAAGTGAAAATATTTCTATGAACTCTTTGCCCATATGGCCTTTTTGCTTGTGGTGTGAATATTCCATGCTAGGCATCTTTTATATCTATTCAGTATTTCAGTCTGGAAGGATTTCAATTTTAATTCTAATTTGGCATTGCATATCATTGCTATTTCTGTTGGGTTGCTGTTGCTTTGCCCTGTCTGTCCCAGTGGTTCTGTACTGGGGGTTGCCCATGCTTTTAAAGCACCTGTTGAGTCTGCTGTGGCTGCAGTTGGTGCAATTGTGCTGGCAGCTGTTGGCATTGCTGGCACCTGTGGCAGTGGTGTGGCTGGGGCTGCTGTTGTTGGGTTCGTTGCTGTTGGGGGGGTCACCGTTATGGTAGGTTTTAGGGGTATGTTGAGGTTTGTGGGTCCCTGTTCCCTTGTTTGAGGTAATTGTTTTCCCCTCATTTCACACAATAATTGTTGCATTTCTGACATGTTCTCGCACAATTTTGCCAGTTTTTTGTTACCTTTTTTAGGGCCATCTGTCACTTTCTGTCTCTTTGGTGGTGTTGTGACGTCATCTTGATTGGGTGGTATGAGTGTCCCTTCCCTTGGTAGGCCGTACATATTCTCCCTGACCTATGCCCAACTGTAGTGTTCCGCTGCCTCGATGGCTGCCATAAACTGGGGTGATTTGGGTTTCTGTGCCAGTGTTGTGGGTTCCTGTGATTTTCGTTTGGCACCCATGTTTCCTTTCAGCCTGTTTGATTAAAAGAAACATATTTGAAAAAGGCTGTGTTTGGCCCTGCAGGGATCTGAACCTGTGTCAGCAGTCTCTGCACAGATGTCAGAATGAGGTCTCTACACGTTGTTCAATAGCACCGTCTATCATGCACATTATAATGCTTGTTGTATTATTTGTGGATTCTTGTGGGCTTGCAAAAAATGCTGTTTCCCGTGCTGGGTAACTGTAGAGTGTTGCCCCAAAAAATATTTTGGTTAATGTTCAGACAAACAGCAGCAGTGGTCTTTGGTGAGCTGAAATTATTTCTTGTGCCCAGGTTCGAGTTATGCGTACAAACTATGTTTAAACTTGCAATATTTCTATTGAAATTGACGCGCAGCGCGCGTTCCGGATCTGCCGGGGAGCGGCTGCCCGCGGAAGTTTATCTTTGTTGCACGCGGTTAGAAAAAACAGTGTTCTATTTCATGCACGCAGCCCGGTGGCGGCTTACCTGAAATTGATGCTTGACTGAAGCCACTGCCTACGCCGGGCTGCTCTGCAGGTTCCTCCTTCCTTCGTTCGCGCTGGTAAGTGGAGTCCTGCTTCCCTTTGTTTGTTCAGTGTTCGCCGCTCGCCGCCGTGCAGAGGTTCATGAACAGTGCAATGTTCAAAGGGAAACAAAGACACTGCGAATGCAACGAACTTCAGAGTTTGCTAAAGAAGCAAAGGTTTGGAAGGCAATGAGCAAACAGTGCACCTCCTGTGTGTTTGGGTCCCCGTTCAGGGTCCACAAACTGTTTGTGTTTTCTCAGAGCATGCCGCTCTGTATTTATAATACTCAGGGGAGCCCTGGGTCTTTGATATGTATAGTAGTGGGGGCTGTTGTGTTCCAGCCCCCAGCCAGATAGCCAACTGTCTGGCCCCCTGGGGGGGTAGTTCTTTGGACTTGATCCCTGCCTGACTATTGGTTTCCTTAGGTGCTTAGCAACTTGCTGTATGGAGGAAGGGTGAGGTGATTGTTCACACCTCACCCTTCCTCAGCTTTGTGTTGCCCAGATTGCATGTCTCTCTGGCTTGGGGGAAGGAGAGGAGCAGAGAGGGGGAGAGGTTGGGCTGCCCCTCTCCAGGCCTGCTGATGCTAACAGAAGTTACGCTGCCTCGCTTTGGGCAGCCCTGCAGCATTGCCCATACTTGTCAACTTCCTTACGAATCTCTGTGCATCTATCTTCTACATTCTGAGGTATGTGATTTTGCACACAAGTGTCTGGAATTTTTGTAGGCTTGTGAAGCTCTTTGTTAGGCAGAATCCTGTGCAGTATGCTACAACTAACCAATTCACTTTGTACGGTATGTCTCAAGGTAAGTACCCTGTGTTTGAATGAACCGGTGTTATGAACAAAACACGATACCGCGGATACGGTTGCGATCACTTTTTGACAGTTCGGTCTACTCAATAAACACGTATCCGTGACATGAAATGCTACCGGGGCAAAAGCACACTTAGCACTTGAGATACGCAGAGGGAGCTGGAGGCAAAAATCATAGGCAATATTTAGGTTCTGTTAGGCAGACAGTATCGAGAAACACTCAGAAAAAGGAGTTCAAAAGACAAAGGGTCGGAGCCAGGTTTAAGTGATGCCGGAGACCTGAGCCGAAGATCACACCGTTAGACAGTTCACGATTCAGCGTAGCCCAAAAGTACTTGGATATTGTCAATGTTCGGAAGCAAAAGTTATAAGAAGGAGGGAAGACAAGGACGAGCCTTGAGGATGAAGAAAAGGGATTCACCCAGTTTCCTCGAGTAGAGCACAGTACCTTATTCCAACGATGCAGCTGGTGCCCTGGCAGTTGTTCCTGTTGGTTTCCTGCAGACCCATGATTCCTGGAGCTTTGTTGTGAAGGAGGACATCTGAAGGGGGTCTGCACCACACAGGGATGAAGCTGACAGCTGCAACAACGAAAAAGGTGTGCGCCTTAAAAACAGGAGAGGCTCAGCAGGTGGCTATCCGGACCACTACAGCAGTGTGCAGCAATTTCGACCACAGCAGAGATCTCTGGCTGAAGAAGATGAGCTGGTTATCCCCACCAGGCTCAAGGGAAGAAGACTCCGGACTGGATCTCCTCTTAGTCGTTGAAGGGAAGATAGCTCAGGAATGCAGCAGGGCTTCACCGGACGGGGTAGTTGCAGAAGCTGTCGTTCTCTCTGCTTCTCTTCGGTTCCTTGTAGTTCCAGAGGTGACTCTGACTTCTAGCCCAAGAGACCTGCCTTTTATGCGCAAAACCCCCATTCACACAGCCTGGCTGTCAATCACACAGCATGGGGGTTGTCCAGCCGGGACAACCACCTCAACCATTCATGGCAAAGTGCGACTTGGGTTTCCTAGGATACCCTGTGCAGGGGGTGACTACACCCCTCCCTCACATTCAGCCCACCTAGACACCCAGGCAACTTGAGGAGGGCTTCTTTGCAGAAGCCCGCCAAAAGACGGTGAACAAAGAAGGCAAACCTAGTTTGCCGCGCAAAGTAAAACACAAGAAGGACTTTAACAAAAAGAAATGGTGAATATACCCAGCCGGAGCCAAAAGAAAGATGATTTGGTCAAGCGGGTTTATGTTCGAGGCTAATATAATAGCCAAGAACAGTACCATGTATATATATTATAATCGCGGTAGAAAAGTTAGGGTAGATACCACTGCCACCAGCCAAGTCTAATTGTTAAAAGAGCAAAACAATGCTCAGGGAGGTACAGACAGAAAAGGGGTACAGATTAGCCCTTTCCAGTACTCCATGTAAGATGGGGTGTACTGGGTCGGTGGTAAAAATGACTATGTAAAGTAAATGCCAACTTTACCTTTCTCTGGGGGACAGTAGTCAGCCCCAGCGAAATGGAGTCAGAGGGAAGTCTTAAAGACAACCCTGGGTTACTACACTAAAGGTGCTGTGTAACCCGTACAAGAAAAGGGACACCTGGAGTGGTGTGCTCCAGTGCCCAAGATCACACAATGAGTAAAAACACATAGGCCAAACACATGTAAGAGTGGAAAAAGGATGCTCACTCTTACCAGGTGGAAAAAATAAACTCCAGAAATCCAGCAAAGCTGCTGGGGGACTCACTAGGTGAGGGAAATTAGCCCTAGAAGGGGAATTCTCCCTAACACCCTTGATCAGCTGCAGCTGATATTAGGTCATCTAAGGGAGCATAATCTAGGGAGGGTGATTTTCTCAAATCTCTCATTGTTTTTTTTGTTTGTATTATGTTCGAATATTTTTTTAAGATTGTGTCAGATGCTTGAATAGTGTTTTTCTTTAGAATTGTGATTGACTTAAAAAACTGCATGGTTGCTGAATTTGCCGTTTTCTGTGGTGGTTTACAGTTTTTCGTTTTTTTCATCAGATTAGCTTGTTTTTCCATATTTCGAGAGATCTTTTTATTGCTTGTTTTATTATTTTTATTACTAGCTGTAAACATAGTATAGGTCTGTTTAGTAGTTGCCACACTAGGGCTTGAATTGTGCACTAAATTGAGTAAAATCGGGATGTGTGTAAGCTGCTTGCTAAGCAAGCACTTTATTAATTTGCAGTGTTTGAGCATCTAGTTTGTTAGTGTTTCAAAAGCTTGACAAGGGACAACATGGTCATATTTAGAGCGTTTAGAGTAATCTCAATTAATGATACTGGGGCTGAAGAAATGATGGGGGAAGGAGCATGCGGTTTGTGTTTTTCTAAATTTCTCAGTGTTGGTGCTGCATAGGAAATCGCAAGAACAGAATCAGCTTTTGACACATTATTAAAAGAGAAAATAGGCGACTGTGACAAGTTACGCAAATTGTTAAAATCAGACGAACTAGACAAGTTTTGCTCATCATCATCAATAGGTCTATTCTGATGAGAAACGTCTGATCTAACAGATATAGGGGAGAGAGGATATACAGGGTTCAAAGAAATGTGGTCATCTCAGTCAAACAATATAGGCGCTCTTGCGGCGAGTTGATTACTGTCAGTATCGCTTCCCAGAGCGCCATAAGGCGGCTGTGCATGACTTACAGAGTCAGCTTGCGGAATGATTAAATTACCAGCAGCAGGGGCGTTGCAAAGGGGGGAAAAGGGGGCAATAGCCCCTGATCTTTTGGTTGTAACACCGGATAGAATCTCAGGAGCTACAGCCAAAAGACTAGCTAGCCCCCAGTCCCAACAGTTCCGACACCAGCTTAGCCCCAGGTCTTTTCCAGACCTAGCAACTCCCCTGACCAGCAGGTTCTTTTGTAACGGCGGGCTCAATTGGAGTGCACGTAAATCCCACCGAAATAAGCGAGTCACTCGAGGCAGCAACATCAGTTCCTTGTGGATCAGAAGCAGCAAAAGTTAGGTGCAGTTGTTTCAGTTTAATAGTTGACACAATTGAACCTGCAGTTTTTCCAAAGCAAAACGGTTCATTTTCAATAGTCTTTTCCGTTTGCTTTTCCTCGGGTAATTAATCGGAGAGGCTTCATTTGCTGCTGGTGACATACAGGCAGAGATGGTGTTAAGAGGGACACTTCGAGCGGAGCAGTCGCGTTGCTTTGGCATGTGAGTGATTGCAGAAGGAAGTCTGCGGGAAGGCATGTGGGACCTCAAAGTATAAAACTTTCTCCACATGCGTGGAGAAGAGAGGTGAGAGGCAAAGATTTCAGCAATTGTAAGCTGGTTTTGCAGGTGCTACTATCAAGTAGTACCGCGGCCTGTGCACGTGACTCAGCGGCGAAGCAGCAAAGCGGTACTTCGAGGTACTTTGCTAGGTGCGCGCACGCTGGTGCTTGCAAACCTTGATAATTATAGCTTCCTGTTAGATGGAGACGTGGCTTCACAATTAAACAAAGCTAAAAGTGCAAATAAAAGAAAATATGGGTGTTTAAAGTAATTCCAAAGGGATGCAAAGAGAGTCATAGTACCTCTATAATGTTCAAAGCAGTTTAGCAATGACACATGCGGCCAATCCAGAAAAAGGTTCAAAGACAAGTCCAGACTACAGAGTCCAGCGCTGCAAAGCGGTACTTTGATGTATTTCACTAGGTGCGTACGTGCTGGTGTGCGCAGACCTTGATAATTATAGCTTCCTGTTAGATGAAGGCGTCAGGGCCATCTTAAGCATTTTTGGGGGGCTGGGCATGAACATCTTTGGGCCCCACCTCCATCAAACCAAAGGAATGAAGTGATCAAGAATATCTGGTGGCACCCTCCCCCCACCGTGATCATATCCTATAGGTTGATATGCATACTCGCAGCATTCAAAATAAGCATGATTAATCCCTTTAAGCCCCCTTTAACCTCTTCATTGTTGCTCTAATCAGAATGATAAACAAGTAGCATTTGAAGGCCAACATTAACAATCTATGAAGAGGTTACTTATCTTCTAGTATAGAAACAGGATACCTTTCCTCAATAGCATCCGGGAATGTATGAAGCCTGTAGTATTAATGCAGGACTGTATGTAAAAGGTACATGTAACCCAGAATAGACAGAGCACTCACATTAGCTGGCTCAGAGAATGCAAAAGTGCTCAAGCATGGCTAGAGGAGACCAATTGTAAGGAAGGAGAAAGCTACACATAACATAGCATGGCCATTGAATGAAGATTAGGAGCTACCAGGAAGGTGTCTCTATCCAGACAGAGATTAGAAGTGGGAAATAGTGTTGCCATTAGATATCAAGGGAACAAGTGCCTGTGGTGTGCAGTATATCAATGCTCACTATTATAGTGGAAGCAACCCTATTGCCAGTGAAACCATGAGTGAGGCTTTTATGAAGATGATACCCTGAGAAGGAAATCACTCTGAAGGGCTGACAATTTTGAAAGGTTTAGGGACTGGGAATTCTGAGAGGTTATGCAATAAAAAAATGAAATGAGATGCCGAAGATCACGCACTGCTTATGGGGTGAAGCTGGGATTTGTGCCAACTATGCAATACCTGCATTTAAACACTTTATTTTCCAGCTCTTACCATGAACTAAAACAATGTTCCTCATTCCAAGTTTGGAGGTAAGTTCCGTTCATTACCGGCATGGTGCAAATAGCATGTCCGAGCTGGCAACAGACCGCTAAACGCGCCCTATTACGAGTTCGAGGGCACGGTAATGAACCTAGTGCCATGCCACAAAAAACAGCTGAAAAACCCTCTACCAGCATGAATCGCACCGTAGCGAACACTACCGCCATAGAGTAAAGCGGCATCAGCGATGACTGTAAATAGCGGTCACCGTTATTTACGGTCACCGTTAAATTGCAGAACTGGAAACAGCGTCATTGCACAAGAACTGGAAGGAGCACGACGGCCATCTTTAAAAACACAATCCGTTGCCATCCTCACCAGACAGGATCCCTGGAAAATCTTCAACACTGTTGAAACATCGCATCATCAAGGAGGAATGCCAAAAGCACCAAAAAAGGGAGCTGCCCGCCTCAGGAAGGAGCGTTTCAGCCCTGATGAGCTGCAAGTGATGGTGGACACCCTCCACGAGCATGCCGACACCGTATTCAGCAGTGACATGCGGAGGGTGATGGTCATCAAGAAAAAAGAGATCTGGGCTATGGTAGCGCAGAAGGTGAACACCGTGGAAAACACCCCTCGCACCACTAAGGACTGTAGAAAACAGTGGGACGACCTGCACCTGAGGGTGCAAAGCATCCTCTCGGCCAACAGAAGCCAGGCCCTGGAGACAGGAGGAGGGCCAGGTTCCCCCATGAAATTGATGCCGTGGGAGGAGACGTGTGCGGCCATGATAGGCCCAGAAGCCATTGAAGGGGTTGGTGACATGGAGTGCGGGGCAACGTCATCCGTTGATGGAGGTGAGTGTCCAAAGTCAATACTGCCAACGCATTTGTTATGAAAGTCACTGCTAAGGGCAGGGCAAGGTGTCACGGCATGGTCGGCCACACCCCCCCCTTTAAATCATGCCGAAACAAGTGAGACCTAGGCTAGTGAGTGCCAGGTGAAAGGCTGTAACCTATATGACACATACCACACGAAGAGGCCCATTCCGTGAGGCACACAGGGCAGTTGGCTTAAACAGTGTGCATGTGAGCCAGCACAGTACCCGGTCAACATGAGTGACGCAGACATATGCATGCATCTACAATCCAGGCATTGATCAATGTGCCGTTCACCACCCAAATGCCGACAACCCACTAGAATCTGATTGTGCTATTGTAGGCATGTCCAAATGCTGACTCTCAAATCATCACTCATGCCGTCCCTCTCTTCCACCCCCAGAGGCACCGAGCATGACAGCGAGGAACAGGCAAGCAACCGGCCCAGCACCTCCTGCGGCCAAGTCAGGGCCCGCCATCTACCTGCGAGCAGGAAAACACCTCAAGCCACAGCACCGGCTCCAGCAAGGCCCGTGGAGGGTGCACAACCCCCACCCCCACCCCTACCCCACCCTACACTGGTGGCAGACACATGCCCTACGCCGCACTCTGAGGAGTCTAGTGTGGCTGGGGAGATTGCAGCCAGGGGCCCCCTCGATGTCCCTGACAGCCCCTCATCCGTATGCGGAGCACCTGAGGAGGACACTTATGAGATTGTCCACACCCCTGATGGCCAAACCAACCCCCAGGTCTCGTATAGTGAATCTGGTGAGAGTGATACACCTGGGCTTACGGGGCAAGGAGCAACACTGGAACATGCCAGTCCTGTGGCCAGTTCCCTTAGTGATGCACCAGAAAGAAATGTGAGCCCCATTCCCAGCGGGCCAACCACATCAACCACATAAGCCATTGATGCAGAGCGGGCTCAGCAGCTCACTGGCCTCATAAATGACTTTATGCAAGACAATCGGCAGGCCAGGGAGGAGTGGCGGAATCAACTGAGGCCACTGGGCGAGGTCATTACAGTCAGTACAAACTTGCTCTGCGAGGTCCTTGGCCGGATTGCAGATGCCCTGGAGGCTGCACCTCCTGCACGACAGCCCCAGCAGGAGGACACACCTTCTCAATGGTCCTCCACCCAGACCAGCCCGCTCCGTCGCACCCAACGTAGATTGTGCTGCCAGGACATGGCTCCCCCTGGCTCTGGGAGCGCACAGTGACAATGCTGACATACACATGTGGCCTATGTGGTCCTTATGAGACTACTGTGGGGTTGTTGTGGTGGGAGGGGAAGGGGGGAAAAGGTGTGTTTGGGAGTTGTGGTGGGAGGGGAGGGGGATGAGGGTGTGTTTGGGATTTGTGGGGGGAGGCAGAGGGGGCGAGGGTGTGTTTGGGAGTTGTGGGGGAGGGGGAAGGGGGTGAGGGTGTGTTTGGGAGTTGTGGGGGAGGGGGAGGGAAGTGAGGGTGTGTTTTGGAGTTGTGGGGGAAGGGGGAGGGGGGAGGGTGGTGGAGGGTTTGTTCTTCACGTTTGAACCTTCTAATTCAATACACCGGTTGTTCATAAAAAAAAAATACAGAGTGGACATTCATCATTGCGCATATGTCATTTAATGAAGCACAGTGCATAGTGAACATGTATCCCCACACCCAGTGCCCAATGTCCTGACATCCTCACACCCTCTGCTGACTTGTGTGTCAGAAATATTGTCCAATCAATGATTGCCACACGGCACGTCCCTCCTGTGCATCGGCACCGTGAGGCTGTCCTGCCACTTCTTCCTCCTTCTCCCCTTCATCATCATCAGGTGCTAGCAGTTCCATGTCACGGGGAAGGGGTACGTTCCGACGGATGCGTATATTGTGCAGCATTACACATGCCATGGTGATCTTGGACACCTTCTTATGGCTGTAGATAAGTGCCCCACCTGACCGGCTGAGGCAACAAAATCGTGCCTTCAACAGGCCAAAGGTCTGCTCAATCACCACATGTGTACGGGTACGGGAACGATTATAGTCCTCCTCGTGCCTGTTCTGTGGGTTTTGGACAGGGGTCATGAGCCACGGCTTCAAGGGATAGCCACCATCACCTGCATGAGAGGGGAATGAAGGTAAGTGTTCGTACATTCATGGCGGACAACTGTACTAGTCTTACATGGCAGCAGGTGATTTCTGCCCATACACACCTGACCCTGGATGCATTGCCCCCATTTCTGGCCCCGCTATGTGTCATGTATGGGATGATGGAGGGGGTAGCATCCTCAGGATGGGTTATGGTGTGCACTCACATCTTGTTGCACGTGCATTGTATATGCATGCAGCAGTGTTTGAGTGAAATCATTGATGTGTTGTGTTCTGTGAGATTTGGTAGTAGGGAGTGTTGGCTGTTGTCAGTAGCATATTCGTAATTCTGCACTGATCAGTACCATGGTGACTTGCAGCACTCCTATCGGTGTGTGGAACCAGTATCACGCTGTGGTATCCCTGTTAGGCTCAGTTCAATGCACTCCCAGGGATGACTGTCCTGTCTGGTGATATGCTGGAGGCAGCGACATATTGCATATGCAGTGCATAGTGTTAGATGCCCTTATGGTGTGTGAGGGCCGCCGAGGAGTGGTGCATGTGTTGTGGGATGTGGCCTGGTCACCTGTTAGTCATGTAGTGTTAGGTGTCAGCCTTACTTCATCACTGTGGGATTTGGTAGTCATGTGCCGTTTCACTGCCTCTGGAGCACAGTGTTCGGTAAGATGCACATTGTGCACTGGCGTCAACATTTCCAGCCAAGTGGAGTATGCATCTCCCCCCCTCCCACCCAGGTGGAGTATGCATTCCCCCCACTTCCCACCCAAGTGGAGTATGCATTTCCCCCCCTTCCCACCCAAGTGGAGTATGCATCTCCTCCCCCTTCCCACCCAGGTGGAGTATGCATCGCCCCCCACTTCCCACCCAAGTGGAGTATGCATCTCCCCTTCCCACCTAGGTGGAGTATGCATCTCCCCCCCCCCACTTCCCACCCAGGTGGAGTATGCAGGCACCCACCTCACAACCCCGATGCACTACCATGGCCCAGTCAGGCAACTCACCAAGCAGCCAGGCACGTCGTCCAGCATGTCGCTCCATATAGTGTGGTAGTGTGGAGTTCCGCGGGACCAAAGAGTCATGTTTTGATCCTGGATATCGGGCACAGCAATGTGTGATGATCTTGCTGGCAATGCATACCATCTGCACGTTGATGGAGTGGTATTGCTTGCGGTAGCGATACGCCACCTCCATGGCATGCGGGACCATAAACTCCATGTGGGTGCAGTCAAGGGCACCTATACAATTTGGTATGCCTGCCAGTGCATGGAAGGCAACTTTTGTATCGAATAACTCCTGGGGAGTCCATGGTAGGGATATGTAGTCCCTTGTGTGCTTGAGGAGGGCATCCAGCACTTGGTTCAGTATCCGTGAAAATAAGGGTTGCGATATGCCATGCATGTGCCCCACTGTGTGCTGGTAGGTGCCTGTGGCAAGGAAGTGGAGCACAGACACTACCTTCAGTAGAGGGGGGATGGCGGTGCATATTTCTATGAGGCTCACTATGTCGTCATGTATCAGGTCCACTATGGTGGCGATGGTGTCACGGTCAAGCCGGTACAGGGTGTGGATCTGCTCTGGTGTGAGGTGGAACGGGGTGGTTCTGATGCGAGGGATTGGGGGCTGCCGGCGTGGTAATGGTGGCTGCACTGGTGGGGCATGCTGGGCCTGTCTCACCCTCCTTCTCCTCCTGTGCATCCTCTGTGGTGGGGGCTGTGGTTGTTGTTGTTGCTGTTGTTGTTGTTGTTGCTGCCTTGCAAGCAGGGCCTCCAGCTCCAGTAATGCTACCACTGTTGGTATCATCTTGGTGTGGGAGGGGGGTGTGGTGTGTGGGTCTGCTCCTTTTGTGCTGTGCTAGACTACATTGCCTCCACCTGTGCTGATTGTGTGCTCTTGGAAACACTGCTCAGGGTTCTTAACACCTTCTCGGAGATGCCGGTATTTACTCCATGCCGGTAAGGTACTTTTCGGGCTTCAGGAGGCCGTTATTTGCATGTCCGCATTACATGGGATCAGCTCCGGTTTACGGCATGCCACTAATATCAGCCTGGTGTGTCGCGCGCGCAACCCTAGACCGCTATTTATGGCATTGTACTTTACGGTGCCGTAAATAGCGGTCTGGTTGGTCAGAATAGCCCGTAGCGGTAAGCGATGCCGGTAATCATTTACCGGCATCGTTTTTCCCTTACCTCCAACCTCGGAATGACACCCAATTTCTTTATAAAAACTGACCTGCAAAGTGCACAAATCACATTTCCAAACCTGACAATTTTTAAAACCAAAATATTACAGAAGGGTATTACGGAAAATGGGACTGATTCTAGCTTCATTCTCCCCATCATCAAGGAAAGTATATAAGTACCAGCATACCAATCGATGTGATTTAACAGATTGTATCTGTGTATGTCTTTAGTACTTTTAAGCTTTAGATACTTCCAAAACAATGGCTAGTGAAATTGTCATTCATAAATGTGCAGAAAAAACATTGACTTTTATTTAAAAAAAAGAAAAACGTTTTTTGTGTCAAACGAGCAGACTGCAAAATAGGTCCACTCTCTCCTGTCTACCACCCCTTCCACTCAAATGACCTACATAAGAAGAAAGAACAAGTAATGGGTTAAACGATGCCACCAGCATGCAAGAAGCCAAACCTCACAGAAGACAGCACAGGAATGCAATAGATATGATCACTGTATCGTCTGCTGGCAAAGCCAGGATACAAGTATGAACACTTTGGTTCCACATTCTTGAATTTGGATACTTATTTACCTCTTGGACTAACAGTTTATGCTCATCTTTGAAGGGGATTGGCTAGGTTTTACAACACCCCATCTGAACAAACCAATTTCTAGACCTTCACCATATGATATGAGTGACATGTTAGTTTTTATAGCAACCCCTATCTGGTGTAGGAACATTGCTGATAATAGCATCTCTTATGCAGCTAATCCAAGTACATATGCAGGTAGGTTTATACACTTCAGACATAGGAAAGGTTCAGCCAGTCTTGCTGGAATGTGCTCTTCTAATCTTTCATATGAACACATATCTCTGCAATGAGTGCTTAACAAACTGAGCTAACTTCTGAACCATTGTGGCACTCAATTTATCAATATGGATTTCAACTTTGGCTATTGCACATGATCAACATAATTCTCACAGGAAGGAAAGAATGCAACAGAAGTTGTGCTGTAAGGAACACACACACTATCTATACAACAATGAACACAGAAAGCAATACATAATGAATTGATCAAAACAGAATGTAGTTGTCAAAACAGACAGGGAATAGATTTTGCCCCTCTGCAGCATGCCATAATATCTCCTGGCATGTGCTATTTAAGTCTGGTGAACAATGGAATCTTACTTAAAAGAAGGCAGCCTTGTGGGGTCCCCTGCAAAGTGGGGGCCCTGGGCAAGTGCCCCTTTTGCCCTTCCATAAAGACGTCTCTGGCGAGGCGTGGCTTCATAATTTGCACAATTAAACAAAGCACCAATCCTGAAAAATGTTCAAAGACAAGTCCAGGCGACAGAGTCCAGCGTGGCAAACCGACACTTCAAGTTACTTAGCTAGGCTACCCTTATGATATTTCAAACTTCCTCCTATTGTCACTCCTTGATGCCCCTCTTCTTCACCTCCCTCCTTGAACTTATTCCCTCTTCCTCCTTATTGCTCCTTTGCACTTTCTCCACTTGTGTTCCTGCCTCATTCCCCTTTGTTCTCCCCTTCTCCAACTTGCTGCTCCTCTTCAATTCCTTCAGCTCTGTTTCTCTTTCTATCTCTATTTTCTCCCCTCCAGCTCTATACTGCTCCACTCTCCTATACTGTACTGCTCCTACTCATCTTCTCCTCCACCCCCCTCTGTTTTCCTTTCCTCCTCTGGATTCTGCCCAACACTTCCCTTTTCCGTCTGCTTCCATCTCTTGGCTCCCAACCCTATCACCTCTTCCATTTTATAATCTCATAGGATTACGCATGGAGTTCCAAATTGCTTGAGTGACTTCACCTGTGCGAATGAAACAAGGAAGCATTATGATTTGAGACCTCAACATTGGACTACACATTTTTCAGCTATTGCAATTTTGTGGGCCGGCCCAGCACAGCTCCACGATCCAAGATTATTTCTATGCGGTCCACCATCTTGGAGTTGTGTTCTATGTCATAGCTGCTGGTCTGCAGATTCTGAAACTCATATGTGCTGGCAGTGGGTAAACAAGCTTTGTGTTGCCTCACAATGTTTCCCCTGTCTGACAGCAGTCCTAGTTTGGGGGGTGTCTGTTGAAAACAATGTACAACAACAGAGGCCAGTGCTCCACGGACACGTTTTAAAAGGTGTACAGTTCTCCTGGGCCAGGGCATCACGTTCTTCCTGCTTGTAAACATGTCATGTCCGTTGGTATTAAGAGTAAGGCCTATCTGAATTGTATAAGTTACATTTACACAATGGGCCTTTATACAGGAATGCCTAAGTCCATTACTATAAAAAGGGATGCAATGCTGGCAGATTTACAATTAGGTATGGCGTATGAACACAAATACCCACGGTATAACCGGGAACCTAGTGTTTAGTGATATTGTAGTCTCCAATTAATGTACATAAAGCATCTCCTTTTCCCTTTAGATAGTAACCTTTGGTGTGAAGGACATATGCCATAACTAACCCAATGTGACTGGATCGCAGGTCCCAACTGTTCCATATTTCGCAAATAGAGAGTGAACAGGAAGAGGAACAGCCTCTAATGGCTAGACTGCGCTTGCCTTCAGCACCAGTTTTTGATTTGTGCAGTTATCTCACCACAGTACATCATTGCCCAAGACACTAGCAGATAACCCAGGTGCGGCTGCGCCGACTTCCTCTGCCCTCCATAAAGGCCAGGTGGGGCTCTGGAGATCATCACTGCAAAGACCCTGTGAAACCAGCCCTACTGTGACAAGACCACACAGACCAAGAAGAATACAAACCCACGACTACATACTCAACCCGAGAAGATGGAGTAATGAGGCTCAAGCCTCGGTATCCAAAAATCACTGCTGATGGATAAAAATCTCTCAGCAAGAAGAAGAACAAGCGCGGAGATGAGAACACTGTGCATGTGTCTCATTCTACTTCAGTATAATCTACTGTTCATTGTCTGTTTCTTTTCCCTCTTATTATCAAACCTAAAACAAACCCTCCCCTTTGAGAGCAGTGTCAACCAGTATGACTTTGTTTCCTTTTATGCCTGATATAATTCCTTTTCTAACTATGGAAAATGGGATTATTGCGCCCTTTAAAATGAGTAGCGATTTTAATGAAGGGTCTATAGGAATTGATGAACACCCAGGATTATGTAAACGTTTTATTTGTTTGAATAGCTGCTGAAATTGTCATGTTTGTTTTAATTGTGTGCGTGAATTTGCTTTTATCGAATCATTGAAATTCTAAAATCAAGTTTAAGCATTTGCAATCGTTAAAACTTCCACGTGTATCAATAAAACCAGCCAGTTTTTGCTGACCAGTATAAGATATTTCCTTATTGATGACAGGAGTAAACATTCCAGGGAATGCATTAAGGGATGTTTTTAACAACGTGCAAAGAATTCACCAGGATCGCTGGAGGACTCACAACGGTCATGCGCCCCCCTCCCTTACACACCCCTCCTTGACTGAAGCCTGCATTCGACAATCACTCCTCCCAGAATACAGAAGAGAGTGAACATATAGTATGAAGGCTTCCTATTGGCCCAGGTGTGTACCATTCTCTGTTCCTGAAGCCTGAGCCCTCTAGACATTGTCCCTTAATCCTTTGGCAAGTTATATCTCTGGGAATCACAATCCTTGTTTATCAACTTCCCTGGCTGGTCAGTGTGTGTTGACCAGGCATTACTAAAGTCCATGAAGGAAGCAAAAGACCAAGGGCTGGTGATATGCTGAGGAACTTGCGGGACCCTCAGTCTACTGTCTCTGCAGCCTGCATCACCGAGCAGGTGGTGGATCCGAGCCCCCATGATCACTACGGTCTACGGTCCCATCATCAAGCCTCTGACATGGGACTTAGTCACAGTAGGTGCTTAATCTCCTCCCAACCCCCATGCCCTGCACTGCCCTACCAGGGCATGGCATCAATCGATTGTTCTATTTCCATCACTTTTACCAAGTAATACTGTTGGGATTCTTGGGTAAGCAATGTGGAATACTGGGTGTAGGAGGGGAATTTTAATAGTAGAACACTTGAATGGTGAAAGGGGCTGTGCACACGCCCAGAGTGACCCGCAGATATTTTTAGAAACAGAAGGTTTGGTGAAGTTACCCTATTAAAGGGTCACTTTAGGAGAAGTAATTCTAGCTTAAATTATTACCAATTATTACCATCCCACAGGATTCGAACTGGGGATTGCACACTGGACTATTTACATCTGGATTGTGTAGCCTTAAAATGATACCCCCTTAGCACCGTGACATCTGTTTTAACCAGATTGCCCTTGTGCTTCAGTTAGGAAAGCAGATTAACTGGAAATAGGCTGCAGCTTGCAGGGAAGCCAAATCAAAAGAATGCATGCATAGTCTCGTCATATTCATTCTCCAATTTCCCTTCACTACTCTATGTTGACATAGGCTAAATGTAACACTCAATGGACAGGCCAGAAAGATGATTTTCTAGAGCCCATCACAAATGCAAATGGGAAAAATGACAAAATAATAATCAGTATTCGCAAAGAAGTATCTGAATTGCACATTAGGGATGTGTGCATGCAGATGCCATGCATTGTTTTGCTTTGAACAATTGCACAAACGTGAGTATTCACAAAGTGGTGTCTATATTGCACATGCCTGATGTGTGCAAGCAGATGCCCTTTTTTGCTTTGCACAATTTGCAGGTACGACGTCCTTTCACCACGGGATGTTTTTTCGCAGGGGTTTTTACTGTGAATTTTTTGATGAAAAAACCCATCTAATTTTTTAGGGGGGTTAGAAAATTATATATATGGTGTGTGGGTGTTTAGGAATACATAAAACATTAAAGGGAATAGGGCGGTTTGGGGGGAACCCCCCAAAATAATAAAAAAAAATGTTTTCGTTAAATAAATCGCATTAAAGGACCCCGTGAAAAAACATCCTGTGATGAAATAACATGGAACCGATATTTGTAAGATTGCAAAATGAGCAGACTGACATACAGGTGGCATAGTGAGTGCTAAAGACTATCACTTATGATCCAAATAAAGAGAAAACCCATTTTTCACTGTATCAATGAGGGGTTTCCCTGCCTCAACTAAAGTGCTAATGGGTCTGTCAGTATGACGTTTTAACTAAGAAGAATGCACCGTCCTGTGTCAAACATCCTTATCTCTGATGCTTAAACTTATAACTAAACTAACAGTTGCACCAATTTTCCTGGTCCAGGTGAATGACTCCCTCCTCCTGGACTGGGCGGCACAGTTCTTTTTGCAAATTTCTCACCAGGGGGAATGACTCCATTCCCCTGGTTTCAATACTTCAACACAAAAGAATTGTAGGTTTTGCATCAAATGTTCATTATTTCTTCCCTCCATGGGGAATGACTCCCTTTCCCTGGATCACTGGTTTCATCCTCCTTGTTAGCTCAATTATCAGGATCACTTCTCCCTTCTCCCTTCTCCTGATGTCTGGCTTTCATTGTTTACCCCCACACATAGCCAGGGGGACTGACTCCCTTCCCGTGGACTCTTTTTTCTCTTGTTTTCACAATTTCACAATGCCAGGGGAATGACTCCCTTCCCATGTCCTTCCTTGGCTTTTGTCTCACACTCTCTTGGCTTTACATTCACAAATCACAACACCAGGGGAAATAACTCCCTTTCCCTAGCCTCTTTAGGCTTTAGTTTTACAGTCCACAACACCATGGGGAATGGCTCCCTTCCCCTGGCCTTTCGTGGCTTTAGTGTCACACTTCACAACACCAGGGAGAATGGCTCTCTTCCTCTTCCCTTTATTGGCTTGAATGTCACAGTTCACAACACCAGGGGGAATAACTCCCTTTCATTGGCCTACCAGTAGGGTCCTTGACCCAGGCATCCCCGGTATGACCCACTTGGTTTTCTGGCGTGCCAAGTGTTGGCCTGAGGAAGACGGCTCAACCCTTTCTGCTGCCCTCTGCCATCATGGGTCCGAGAGCTGTATCTCTCTGTTCTTCAGTTTTGGCAGACCTGGTTGCCAGGTACTGCCATGAGGAAGATGAATTATATCTTTCCATTGCTAGCTGGCATTTCGGACCCAGACCCTTCTCTCTCTTCTTCTTACTTCTCCAAGCATGGTCTACTCACCTGCTAAGTACTGTGATAAGGAAGATGTATCCAATTGTTATTCTGATAAAGGGTATTGTTCCCATGTGGTTTCCAACCCCCAGGGGTCCATATGCAGTTCCCGTTACCTTAGTTTTCCTTCAGGTGTATGGCCGGTTCTTCGTGGTGTCATTATATCTATTTCTCGGTTGCTCGGGTGTCTCCACATTTGGGTTCCTTCTCCTTGAGGAACTGTTGCCTTGCACTGGAACCCAAGGCTTCTTTTCTGCTTCCCACCTTCAGGTCCCCGTTTGCTAATGACCTGCTTGGACACCGGGGGAACAATGGAGATTGATGTCTTTTTCCTGAACAATGGAGAGGACTGGTCTCTGTTCCTCCATGTTCAGCCCTGTGTCTCCTTCCAACTTCCTGGGCTTCACCATCCTGCAATCTGGTTGGCTGCTTTTCCCTTTCTTTTTATGATGAGTGGACAAAAACAACTAGAATGTTTATCCCAGCTCTCATCATGGCCCTGCATGCTCTGCACCTCTTCCTCATCTCAGTATCTGTCAAGGGAGTTCTCACCAGGTAGTCCCTACTATTCTTCATCTCAGTGGATATTAGGCTTGTGACCCTACAGAAATACATGGGAGAAGTAGATAGGTAATTGGGGTTCCTAGTGTGAGGAGATGTGTAAGATGTGGAGTGAGGATTGCTGTACCGCATTCTCCCATGATGTTGTCCCTGATACCCAGAGGGGGAGTCTCTCCCCATGGGGTCCTCCCACTGAGTACCACCCCCACAGGACTATCGGGTAGGGGCCTCCCATGCCTAATGTGAAGGGGCTCCCCTCACGAGAATTGATAACATATGGGGATTCGTCTCAATGTCCATAGAGTTACTAAATTCTTTGTTTGAGGTAAAGGGAAGAGTCACTCTATGGGACTAAGGCGGTCAAGCCGTTGCAAAAAGGGCTCACACTGGGAAATGGTTAATCTGTAATACTCAGTGTGTGCAAGTAGGAATGCAATTTTCTGACAACCAATACGATGCCGAAAAGTCTATTACTTGTGGGCTATAGTCATGAAAACAAGAAGTTCAAATATGAGGCAAGCACTGAAATGTATCTTGTCCTTTTTTTTCCTTTACAAATCCGAAGAGACAATGTCAAAGCAAGCAGGAAGGTGAAACCTTGAAGCGTGCCGATGATGACCATGGGAACATGAAGGTAAAGAGTAACTTACATCCGAGTTAATGTCAAGTGGATGCTTCCAAGAGGGCATGGCCTTTTATGTGTCTGTCTTCCAAAATGGCCCCAAAGTTTTGGGTTGCTCTCCCAATTGCTACATCTGCCGAGAACATCCACTAGAACTAAAATATGACAGAGGATCACCTGGGAGTTGTAGTCTTATTCTTCTGTTGCACACTGCAAGTGGACCCTAAGTGAATTATTGTAAGAACACATTTGAAATATAAGTCTACAAACATAGTACTTTTAGATTTCTTTGTTTCTAACTATTACTGTCTAAGATATATCACTAAAGGAAAAAACAGTGAGTTAGACATGTGATGTCATCAGTGATGTCATCAGAAACATTTGTGATGCCATCTTTGATGTCCTGGGGGTTAGTCTTAGCAATGCACAGTGGTGGTGCGAGCTATGGTTGCTTAGCTCATAACTGGCGAATTTCAGGGGTTTTTCAGTTTTCCTTGGAAACATAACGTCCCTTTAACAAAGTTTTTTTACTGAATACATATATAGAAAATGTAAATTTGATAGATGTTTACTTGGATTCCCTTACTTTATATACATTTAACATAGAACATGCTGCACCCCCTGCAAGTGATTTTAATGTCCGCGGACTGTGCGAATGTCCGCGGACGGGCGCGGACAACATCAACACTACCCAAAAACTCAGGGGGTATCTTAGATTGTTCTATCATACTATATAAACACTGAAAAAATTCAAAAGCAGCACATAAACACATTATATGCAATAATAAATAAGAAATGGAACCTATATATGTAACACAATAGATATAGAGTGTGAGATTGTATATCAGCTGTGCGCTAGTGAACACTCTCAGATTTTTTGGAATAATTAATAATTCTAATTGTATTGGTACAAAAGAGAAAAAGAAACGGTTGGCTGTGGGCAAAACCCCTCCCACAGAGCTTCCCACAAAGTTCTGTAAATGGTAAATGATCAATAGAAACTGGGGGGGTTATCAAGGTCCGCGCTCAAACCCAATAACACATAAAGTCCAAATAACGGCTTCAGAAATGCAGAGAAATCACTCCGATAAGAGTTCCAATGTCACAAAAGTTCTTTAATGTAGTGAACAGCCGACACGTGTTTGGACCACTGGTCGTTCCCAAGGCTCTAATAAATGTTTGACATGTTTACATGTAGGTGTACAAATTACATAATCAGATGATAAAAATAGTATTACATTTAGTTATTACAAAAAAGGAAGGTTGATGTCCAAAATATATTGCATATGTGTTGGCAAAAATTGGTTGTACAAAAAGTAGAGAAAATCATACCATATTGTGTCACAACATCGGATCAGGATGAACAGGTGAGTTCATGGTAGTGGAATGAAAAAATAAGAAAATAAGGCAAAATAAGAAATATTTCTATGTATCCATTTAAAAAATGTGCTATCTCGAACTGGTGCCATTAACAGTGAAAATAAATCAAACTTAGTAAAAATGCATCATTCTCCCTATATAACTAGATGATTGTGAAGCCATTCCATCTCGTATCAGATATCATAAGTAAAAATCGTTATTGATTATTCATTGGACTGTGCTTTTTGTTTAAATATATAAATTCCACACTATAGTTTTTAGGATAGTTAGGTAATTGAACTTACCAGGTAACTGTTCCGTTTGGTTAAATAAACGGTTATGAATTGGGGAAAATTGCTAGTTGTAATAAACTCTGAATATCAGCTTGGTCATAAATCCTGCATGTCTGCTTGATATTCCAATTAATAATTGGTTAACTGAAAATAGAAACCCCTAATATTAGTTTAGAGGCCTCTACATTGTTTAGAGTAACCTAAAGAAAGAGTAATAAATGTTGACCTATCAGATTGCTGTAGCTACCAGAAAAACATTCTGTTAGATAACGATCTTCTGCTTAGACCGGATTATATATTATTGTATATATGTAACACATCAACCATCCATTTAAATATCATATGTACTAAAATGGAATATACCACAACAAAAAAGATATGCCTCCAACATAATTACCTGACAAAAATTGCACAGCTAGGAGCAACAGCAGACCTACACAACAGTAAGAACACAACCTACCAGAAACTAGTAAGTAAACTTAATTTTTCTTATATATTTCTAAACTTTCCGTATTTGGTACACTAAAAGTAATATATTTTTTTTTACACAGAAATGTCCAGTACTTTGGAATGGTTTGAGGAAAATTTCCTGCGTGAGGAAATGTCTGGAGACAGTCATACTAATGGTACACACTTCTCTATATAAGCACATTAATAACCATTACTTTATGTGTACTTAACATATATATTGTTTTTTAACAGATCACACAAACATTGAAAATAATACACCAAAAGAGACATAAGAAAATACTCTGCAGCGCATGGAACAAAAAATGGACATGCTTATGGACAATTTCTATCTTTTGAAACATTTTGTGGAGGACCACATAAAAGAAAACATTAAATATCATTGTCCCACTTGCACCTGTTCCCCCCTCTCCATGTCCCAGTCAACTATCCTCAAACTCTCAACAACAAGAAAAACATTTTGATGAAACATCCATCCCTTCATCCCCTCCCATCCATCCTCTCCAAACCCCTAATTCCCCTGTGTTTGTGTTAGCTTCTGCTTCCCTGTCTCTTTAATACATTTTATATCTGTATATAATAAAAAAATAATATGTGTGTTTTAATTTAGTCCTTTGTGTCTTATTTTTTTTTAAAAAGGCAGTTGGGGTGTCCGCGGACAGCGAGGGTGTCCGGAATGTCCGTAATTAACCAAAATGGGGTGTCCTGAGGACACTATGCCTGTCCGTACTGTCCGCATGCAAGATGAAACTGTTCTTAGAACACACTAGGTGTTCGGAATGTCTGCAATTAACCAAAATGGAGGTGTCCTAAGGACACTATACCCGTCCGCAGTGTTCGCAAGCAAGATGGAACTGTTCTTAGAACACGCGCGGTGTCCGGAATGTCCGGAATTAACCAAAATGGAGGTTTCCTAAGAACACAATACCTGTCCGTACTATCTGCAATCAAAATGGAACTGTTCTTAGAACACACTCGATGTCCGGGTTGTCCACAATTAACCAAAATAGGGGTGTCTTGAGGACACTAAACCTGTCTGTACTGTCTGAATGCAAGATGAAACTGTTCTTAGAACACATTGGGTGTTTGGAATGTCCACAATTAACGAAAATGGAGGTATCCTAAGGACACTATACCAGTCCGCACTGTTCGCAAGCAAGATAGAACTGTTCTTAGAACAATATCAGTGTCTGAAATGTCTGTAATTAACCAAAATGGGGGTGTTCTGAGGACACTATACCTGTCTGTACTGTCCGCATGCAAGATGAAACTGTTCTTAGAACACACTAGGTGTTCGGAATGTCCACAATTAACCAAAATGGAGGTGTCCTAAAGACAGTATACCCGTCTGCACTGTTCGCAAGCAAGATCAAACTGTTCTTAGAACACGCACAGTGTCTGGAATGTCCAAAATTAACCAAAATGGAGGTGTCCTAAGAACACTATACCTGTCCGTACTATCCGCAATCAAGATGAAACTGTTCTTAGAACACATTGGGTGTTCGGAATGTCCACAATTAACCAAAATGGAGATGTCCTAAGGACACTATACCTGTCCGCAGTGTTTGAAAGCAAGATAGAACTGTTCTTAGAACACTATCGGTGTCCGGAATGTCCATAATTAACAAAAATGGAGGTGTCCTAAGAACACTATACCCGTCCGTACTGTTCGTAAGCAAGATGGAACTGTTCTTAGAACACACATGGTTTCCAGAATGTTTGCAATTGACCCAAATAGAGGTGTTCTAAGGACACTATACCTGTCCGTGATGTCTGTAGAACATCTACACATATGCGCACCACACCCATAAATCGGACGAACATCGCACCTGTCTGTAACTGTCTGTCTCATGTGTGTCGCACTTTTAATTGGTTTGAGGACCTGGACACTGTCTGTAGAACAGACAGCATGCGGACGACCGTTCTTGTGCATTTGGTGTCCTGTGGACACCGGTTCCCTCCGCGTAGGTGTTCGCAACGTCATCATGTGACCGCACCCACGCTGAGCGTGTGTCCTGAATTGCGGACACTGTTCGGGACCGCAAACATTTTAAAAGTACTTTTTTGGACAATCCAAAGTATTTTACAGGAAATATTCACCATTGCACATGTCCCAGACAATGACCCTGCCTTTCTACATACTTTTGGAGCCTTTTGGGGTGTTCGGTCTGTCTGCGGACAGCGCGGCTGTCTGTGGAGCGCGCACCACACCCCTATAAAAGGCCACACCCCAGAGCTGATCTTCATTGTGCTTCTGGCTATTGCAGATTGAATTTTGCTGCCTTTGCTGCTCTTACTGAGATTTACTCATCAACCCTGATGGCATCCATAGCTGCTGTTGCAACATTTGCCTCAGCACTACCCCCACCCCTCCACCACCACCACCACCTCCCAAAGGCCCTGAAGAGGGGGAACAGGTGTGAGGATGTAGAGAAGGATGAAGAGGATGAAGAGGATGAGGTAGTGGAAGTCCCTACTACCAGCACTCGCCGTGAGTCTAGGGTGTGGTGGTTGTTTACCATTCATGGTGACGTACCAAAAGCATGTGCGAACAAGGTCACCTGCAATCAGTGCAAAATGGTACTGAGTCGTGGGAGGCCTGGTTCGTACAGCTTTGGTACAACGTCTATGAAGCGACACCTAAGGTCGTTCCACGGTGGGGCAATTCGCAAGGTTGTACAGGACACTCCTCTGGGAAAGTGCATCCCTCCAGCTGCCTCATAGGCCATTCACGATTCTGTTGACCCTTACCTTTCGAGGGTCACAATATTGTTTATGTACTGCGATGCAGTACTCTGCAGGGGGGAGAGTCTTCAGAGTGCTTTCGAGACTACGGTCAAGGAGCATGAGAAGGTCTGCCCACTACCTAAATAAGGCCCATCCTACATCTTCCTCTCTCCACATGCCCTTTGTTATCCCCGTGGTTGGTGTCCCTTCCTTGCCCTACTTTCCCCTCATCTCCTATTGTGTCATGTGTAAAAAAAACACAAAGAATATAAAACAATAAAAATAAAAAAGGCTCTTTTCAGAGCCGCCTTTCACAGTCTAAAAATAGAAGTGGTAAATAAATGGAGCAGGGCCCTGTGCATTTTGTAGAAGTCCGCGAACAGTTTGCGACATCTAAAATTTTGGGGTGATACCCTATCATAACCATTGCACTTTTCTCTGGGAAGAAGTGGTGGCTCTGAAATGAGCCTTTTGGTGGTGTTTTATTGTGTTTGAAAACTTGAAATGGTCAACCCCTAATGCAAAATGGATGGCTGTAATTCCAGAAAAGATTGTAATGCATTTTGTACATTTCTCAGAAAAATCTGATTACCAGCATAAGTAAGATGGACTATGTGCTACGAAACATAATATTTTCATTGTGAAAAGAGGACATGCCAGCATCTCTTATAAAGGCACAAACAGCCTTATTGACATTGTGCCTCGCTTTCTCCATTTGTGGACCAAATGAAAAAGAACGCAGCCACATTTGTCTCTGTGCAATACGAGAAAAATTTACTTGGGAATTTGGAAACATATCCACAACCTTCCCAACCTCAACATCTGATTGGGTGATCCCTACAGTCCCCTTTCCATGCTGGATTTGCAGGAAAACCCTGTATGTGGCATGCCCTGTCCGCAGACAGCCACGGTGTCCGCGGACCGCGTAACTATTACACAGCCCTTCTACCCTTTGCACTTCACTTTCTCTGCCATTCCCTCATTGGATACAGCTGGATCAGTCACACAGCCATCCACCAATCACATCCAAGGCCTCTACATCTAACTCCATCATCAGAGTTCAGCACTTCAAATGTACTGTTGATCACTCTGAGTACAAGTCTCATATCATTGGAAAGCGCCTACTACAAAAACTACTGTACAAGTCTCCAAGATTTCTACTTGCAGCTACATGCATATCCACATGCAAGAATACAAACTACAGGTATGCATATTTTCTGCACAGTGCATGAACAACTCTTATGAATGCATAGAAACAGAGTAACTGCCACTTAACCTGTATAACCTATAAAAAAACTTACTGTCATTTTTCCCATCTGCTATAATCAACTGTCACTTCCAAACCTGTCTGCTATCCATTTTTTTAAAAACTTTTTTACACAGACAGCTATCTAATAAATTATAATATTAAAAGATGGGAGAAATAACAGTACAATTGTAGAAAAACACTTAGTAGTGTATTATAAAATTACACACAGCCAGGATAAGATTATGCATCTTCATACACTCACACAGACATACAATAACATTGAAAAGCTCCCAGCTGAAATAACACCACTGCCTACAAATCACATTCTTCTGCTTTATTACCCATACTTTCACAAATGCATACATTCCATGCGTTTCTATATCGTTCCTGCCATTTACCTTATAAAAATTGCAAAATAAGTATATCATGTCTTCTATCTCCTAACATTCAATAACAGAGCCTTAAGAAACCATGTGAGTTTCATACACTTAGTATTCTACTCATTTGCAAAGCATGTTGGACTAACATATTGTAAGTAAAATATAAAGCCTGCACATAGTCAAAGGAAACTGCATTCACACACTATTTTCACTTATCAAACAAGAATACTACTACAATAACATAAAGAAAAATGTCTAAATTGACATCAGTACTATAAACGCACAAAATTACTAACTTCTTTCTTTTACAATTGTAGCAAAGACCACTCTCCTGAAAAGCACCAGCATCTGAAGTACAAACAACAACTCAGAAGAAACCTGCTCATTCCAAACATAAAAAGTAAGTACAATACTACCATAATATTCTTACTGTTACTCAAACTCACTGTGCAGTTGATTCATGGAATTTGTGGGCCAAAAAACAGAGATTTGTGCACCATTCTGCCCACAAATCCCCATTTGTTAAACAGGGATTAGCAGGCAGAATGGCACACAAATCCCCGTTTTCGACACACAAATGACATAACTCAGCCCATAGAATGTTAGTATCACAGAACAAAGAACTGTTTTAATTCTATACCATTAGATTTAGTATTAGTGCTTCTCCTCACTACTAGCTTACTTTGTACGGTCATCTGAACCCAAGTATAGTAACACAAAAATACAAGAATAGTTTTCCCAACTACTGGTAGGTCCCAATGCACAATCACACACCACCACATACATCCTTACCATCATACTCAGACACTCATGCACACAGCACACATACATTGCAGAACAGCCCAACCCATACCTTCTTTTTTTTCAACATACCGCAAAGAATACCTACCAAGAACCAAGTCCGTAGAAAGCAACGCAGAAGTACAGCAAATGAAAATAAAGTGTCCAAAATAAGCATCATCTCTAGTAGAATTTGTACAAAAAGTTCAAACAAAAGATCTAATAGAGTCATTAAGTGAAACGAAACAAGCTTCCAGTAGAAAAACTGTCCCTCCTCTTTCAAAATGTAAAACGAAACAGAAAGTAATTAACAAGAATTCAGCTACCACTACTGCTAACACTGCTCCTATAAATCTTGATGTAGTGGCAGGTAACCATACCAAAAAAGTATTTTAAAAAAAAAAATCACCACAGAGCCCTTCAAAATCTTATAAAAACAGGAGAGAAATCATGCACAACCCTTAAAACCTACCGTAGAAAATTAATTTTAGAAACTTTAATAGACATTGCAATCCTTCTCAAAAGGAAGTAATTTATTTTAGTGTTAAACAGAATTAAACCACTAAAAAAACGAACTACTAAATTACAAAAAGACTTCTCAATAAACGGAATGTCAACAAAAATAACTTCTTAAATATCTGTGGAGGTGAATGGAGTCACACGACAAGCACAGAACCATATTTCAATGAAGAAGCATACAAACAAAAGGAAACAAACATAATTGCCATACATAGCAGTGGAAGAGGCTATGAAAAACTTAATTATACCACTATGGAACAAGAAATGCTGCTAACAAAAATATCCCCAGAATATTCAGTAATATTCAGTATCACCTCTCCATTCAACTGAACCAGAACGTCCAGTATACAAATGGCCGTGCATGTCAATGTGTAACATTGACAAAAAATCTTTGAAATCTTTACGCCAGTTCCTCAATCAGTATGTGAAAGGCAAAGACAAAATCAAAATGAAACTACTACAAAATATGGATACCTGTCCAGTGCACAAATACACAGGTCTACAAGGAGATTCATTGGCCTGCATTTCAGGACATATTTGCAAAAGCACCTTCCATCATATCAAAATGATATCAACACATCATTCAACTAAAAGAAATCTAGTTTATAAACTGTACTATGCTAAAAGTCCTGCCTTAACACTAGCCAATTTAAATTTTCTACATGGTACAGCGAAAGACCTACTTGAAGAAATAGAGCATATCCAGAGTAAAATTTTTGGAAGTGAAAGACACTTACAAAATACAATACCTTTACAACAGACTAGCAACAATTGTACAGATGGCAACCTTCTACTACACACATACAAAAAAGAAATACTAAAATCTAAAAGTACATCCGTTGAAGAACCAAATCATGTGTGTGTGTGTTGCCACAGATATTTTTTATAAAAGTAATACAAAAACTGTAAACGAATTAGCTCTGTAACTTATAGCAGAAAACAAATATGAAATAACTGACCCCTTAATACTTTTCACTTACTGCACTACAAAACTTGACAACAACCAAACTTCTTCACGTGCTATCACAAATAACTTGGAATTGTTCCCACTACCAAAACCCTTGCAACAACTCAATTTATATGAGAGCATCATAATTCAAACAGTGCACCCATTTCAAGCAATAATACACCTTCAACCAAAAACAACAAAATTACCTCCCTCTGAATTAGTGAAAGACATTTGTGGCAAAGTAGTTTATTGGGAGTGCAACGTCCAATAGAGCAATCTTTCATTGTCTTAGTAAATGGCGTACCTACAAAAGACAAAATAAATTGGCAACAGCTCGTAGACTTACATAAAGTTAGACAAGCCTTGCAATATCTAAAATACAATAATGAATACTACAAAGAAATGAATATTGAAGAAAACTTGAAGGAAACCACTAAAATAATTAAAGAGCACCAGAAACTGGTCAATTTGAACTTCTAGATCCTGCTACACTATCCAATATTTTAGACCATTATTCAATTCATCCATTACACTCTAATGACACCACAGATGATACACTAGAAACGTACCAAATGCGGCAAACCAAAGGATCACCAATCATACGTATGGGAAAAAAGTATAGAAGCACATGCTTTTCCTCTACTCTTTCCTACTGGAAAAGGAGGAAGGTACGATGATAGACCCATTCAGATAACAGCATCAGAATACCACTCGTTACAAATGGATTCTGAAGATTCCAGATTTAGACAAAATGTGGAATACATATTCCACCTACTCTTTGAAAGTGAACTAGCAACTCTATGCTACGTAGTTGCACACACATTGAAATCAGGTACCCAATTTCAAAATATGTCAGCTATGCAATTACTACAAAAAGTGCAAGAAAAAGATGAGGTTCTACAATCAAGCATTACAAATCTGTTAGCAAACATGCCTGGTACTAAAGAGTATTGGTTCAGATGTCACGGAGATGTACATTGTATGATAAGAAACCTTGGCCGCCCACTTGGTTTTTTACATTAAGTTGTGCAGAATATGAATGGGAAGATTCACATGATTTCCTACGCATAGTAAACAAAAACAAAACAAACATAGATATACTAACACTTGGAGAACTTTGCTCTCTAGATCCTATTAATGTTTCAAGATATTTCCATCATGGCTTCATTGCTATGCTACACTTTATTTGTAATAAAACTGTTCCTCCCCTCGGAGAAGTGCAACACTTCTTTTGGAGAAAAGAATACCAAGCCAGAGAATCACCACTTATCCACATGCTTTTATGGATTAAAGATGCCCCTAAATTTTGGCAAGACGGTGACTCCACCGTTTTACAGTTTATCAAAAAAATGTCACTTGTGAAATTCCATCAGAAACAACAAATAGTGATCTTCATGCACAAATTGTACAATTTCAAAGACACAAATGTGGGAAATATCGTTGTTGCAAATACAAAAACAAAGGGAAATACTACACCAAATGCCGCTTTGGTTTCCCTCGACCAGTTACAAAAACAGGTGAAGTGAACAACTTAGTGTTAAAGGTAAATCACCTAAGAACACATATTACATAAAAAGAACAGAAGAATCCAAATATATCAATTATTACAATGCAATCATTGCCCTCTTATGGAATGCAAACATAGATGTGCAGTACATTGCAGACAATTCCACTTCAGTTGCATGGTATGTTACAGCCCACTCAACCAAAGCTGAAAAAACAGAGCTGCAAGACCTCTGGAAGGACCTATCATCGGACAAAACACTGTCTCAGAAAATGTACAGTTTAGGCATAAAAATGCTCTCCCACAGAGAATGTGGCTGCTATGAAGCTGCAGATCGTTTAACCGTTACTGCTTTATATGGAAAATCTGAAAATATAGCATGGCTAAGTCTTTGTCCTGCTAAATCTAGAAAAAGAGTTCTCAAATCATACAGTGACATAGAAACAATAGCCAAAAATGATCCCAACAGCCAAGACATTTTGATAAACAATTTACTAGACACATACTACCCAAACAGAAGTACCACTTTGGAAACCCAGTGTCTATACCACATAGCCCAAAACTTCAATTTCAAAAATAATATAAAACCTGATGAAAATAAAGGTAGATACAGAGTGACAAATTGTGAAGGCAGCTTAGGAAAACTTACCAAAAGAAGCTTAATTAATCACATGAAATTGTCATTAAAAACTCCTCAACATAAAGAACTATATTACATGTCCCTGCTACAACTTTTTAAACCATGGAGAAAAGAAGATAAGATACTAGGTATCTATGACTCTTATGAAGATGATTTCAAAGCAAATGAAAGCAGTATAACCAATGTAAACTTTACACAGTACAAAACCATGTTGCACAATGAACAGCAACACAAAGAAGAACTCCAGGCAAAAGTAGATAAGGACACTCCCGACAGTAGTCAACCTTCTGTAACAGGAAGCCAAGAACCACTGGGACAGCCACTGATAGCAAATGAGGCAGAATTAGCTATGACAGAAGTAGAAAACACCATGTGTCACTATGAAGAAGATACAGAAGACTTAACTGTACTGCAATCAAAACTAAACAAAGAGCAGCATACCATTTTTCAAGAATTAACCGAAGAAATTGCACATGGTGCACAACATGAAAATAAAGAATGTACCTGCCAAAATTACAAACCTATACTACTATATGTCAGTGTTGAAGCTGGTTCAGGCAAACAATTCGTAATCAAAATCATCAGCAAGTTCCTTCAACAATTGACAAACAACAAACTATCAGCTGTTGTAAATGCCCCCACTGGTTTAGCTGCCAAAACAAAAACAAATGAAAATGCAGCTAATAGATGAGGTGAGCATGGTCTCCAATCTAATGTTGGCTTTGATTCACCTCAGATCACAAGAAGTACTCAAAACAAATTACAAAGAGCTCTTTGGAGGAAAACACATTATTTTTTTCGGAGATCTTCTGCAATTGACACCAGTGAAAGGTGAACCTATTTTTAAAACCTTAGGACACAAACTCTGCCGTAAAACTGTTGGCAGCATAGGAAATGTTAACCTTTGGCAATATTTCCAATACAGAGAATTAACAGAAAAAATGTGCCAGTCTACAGACCTCACCTACGCCAACATTTTTAAAAGTATTCGAGTTGGTGTACTATTTCAGGAAGCACAAGCAATATTAAAAACCTGGCACATCCATGCACTTTATGGCCATAACTCATGTGCTACTGATGTCATGGAACAATTCGCACACAAAAATGTCACTTGTATGTCCTTGATGCCAACTCTTGCAGGTTGTTCCAAGTTCAATGAAACAATGTTGAAAAAAGAAATGCAACAAATAATTTAAATTTGCTCCACAGACAAACTGGATGCACATGGTACGATACTACCCATGTGTCAACAAGCCACACAAGACTAATTACCTTAGAAAACTATCTCCAACACAGCTGGTTTGGAGAAAATATTAAAATTACCTTTAAACTGTAGAGTAATGCTTAAACCTAACCTTGATGTGGAGCATGGACTAGTTAATGGAGCACTTGGTACAGTTGTTGGCTTTCAAACATACCCATGTGACAACAACATTCAGTTTGTCAATATTCTCTTTGACAAACTATCAGAAGTAAAAAGAATAGGACGCTCAACAGCTCGATTCCTTCTTTTCAAAGACATGTATGTACGCAGAGAGCAATTTTCTCTAACTCTAGCATACGCAGTCACCATTCACAAATTCAAATCACAAATCACAAGGTCTTACCCTAGATAAAGCATTGATAGATATTGGGAACACAGTCTTTAAAGAAGGCATGAGCTACGTAGCACTATCACTCTTACGTACACTTGACAGTCTATTTCTAATCAACTTTGATGCAAGTAAAGTAAATGCTGATATTCTTTGCATTTTAAGAATACAAAAGACTACATTCACTGTACACCCCCCATCTAAAAACCTATCTTGTTCCACAAAAAGAAAAACGTTGTAAAAGAAAATTACTTCAAACAGAAATGCAACATGACCTCACTACAAATCCTCCAAAAAGAATAAAAGAAGCTAATCCTTCATCAATTACTACAACCAAAGAGGAATCTAACTCAGGTACTTTTTCAAAGAAGCAACACACACTTAGAAGAAATGACTTGCACACAGAACTATTTGGTCCATTAAAAATTTCAAATGTATCTGGTGTAAATTGCTATGCAAATGTAGCAATAAATATTCTATTTCAATTGCCACCAATTATTGACAACATTTACTTACACAATACAGACCAATTGTGTTTGCAAATGTTAGTCCTTCATAGAAATGCAACCAACAATCCTGACAACACATATAGTGTTCATGGAATAAGACAGAAATTGGACTACTGTACTGGAATGTTGAAATTCACTATAAATTCACAAGAAGATCCACAGGAATTTATAATGTACTTACTACAAGTACTGGAAGACAAAAATATACCTATAAATGAAATCTTCCAGAATTCATGCATATGGACACACACATGCACTCTGTGCAACAATATGGCACAGGAACAAATCCCTAATGAACGTTTTGTGTATTTATCCATAACTACCTGTAAATCTGTTCCATTTCAGCAAGTTGTACAAAATGCAATCCATGGGAGATTATGTACTACCTGCAATTCAGATAATCGCTCTACCTTACAAATACAAACACATATTAATTGCAGATGGTACCAAAAACAACTGCAAGCTGACTGGATTCACACATGATCAAGTATCACTTGATAAGGAAACCTTCACAACAATAGGTATAATCTACCATGCAGGAGCCACAACCAATACAGGTCACTACAGTGCATGTATAAAAAAGAATTGTGGATGGTTTGAATGTAATGATAATACCATTACTCTAAAGCAAAGATTACCAGCAAATCTTCTAAATGCTTATTTAATATTCTTAAAACCAAAATTTAATAACAAATCTGTGCATAGACATCAATAGAACTTCAATTACACAACTATAAACAGTTAAAATACGCCAACAGGTATCTAACTGCCCCAGAATTCTGCAACAACCAAACAGATACATCAACACCACTGAATTATAAGAAGAAATAAACAGTTAGAATACGCCAACAGGTATCTAACTGCCCCAAGATTTTGCAACAAACAAACAGATAAATCAACACCACTAAATTATAAGAAGAAATAAACAGTTAGAATACACCAACCCCAAGAATATGCAACAACCCAACAGGTAAATTAGCAAGTTAATAATATAAATAAAAAACTATAATCAGTTACAATTTGACAACAGGTATCTAACAATCTGCAACAACCAAAAAGAGAACATTAGCCAGAAACAACAAGTAAACACTAAAAACAAAGAAAGAAATGCACTGTACCATAAAAAAGTTTTTTTTAATCCAACATGGATTTTTTTTTCCCACAGACCCAATGATTTAAGCAACAAACACAGAAACTGAGCAAATTGCACAGTACAATGGTTTGTAAAGTACTAAATATGAGGGTCTAAATAAAGCAGAAATGTCTATTATTCTATATAATAAGTCTTTATAAACTACATACACTAACATGATCTTCTCTTTTATCACAGAAATTGAAAAAGAATATCTGCTCCAGTTACCCTCGTCATGAAAAAAAATATATCCAATCACAAAAAATCAAACAATAAGTATATTATAATAAATACAACTCACAAATACTGCTCCATAATATAATACAACCATTGAAGCAAACATCTAACCATACACCACAATACAAAATGTTTACTTCCATGGATATGTTATACTTCAGTAGTTGTTACCAAACACTACAATCTTAATGACACGACGTAGCCAAAACTTCACATACAAACTATACAAACCAAATACAACACAAATATTTGATAGATGTTTGATTCTATGGGTGTGATATGCTGTGGTGGTTGTGGATCAGGGCCTAGATCCTTGGGTGTATGGCTTACGGCCTACAGCCTTAGGCCATGCACCCAAGACTCTAGGCCCTGTTCACAACCACCGCAGCAAATCACACCCATAGATCACACCCATAGAATGAAACATTTTAACTGTGCTATATGGTCTACTTATATAGAATTAAAGATGTTAACTGCTATATGGGCTACTTATACAGGATATTAATTACAATCAATGCTGTACTAACAACCCAAAACCAATATCATACTAAAGTAAAATATCCAGACGCACATTTTTCAATGTCCGCGGACAGCCGCGGTGACCGCGGACATGACAAACACATCAGGGGTGCCTGCCACCCAAACAAATACAGCATTTCACACATCTCTTACTCCCCGACCCTCCCCAAGAACTCTTACACACCAACTCACTTGCCAAAGTTGTATTTCTCCCCCGTTCACCGTCGCGCTGTCCACGGATGTCCACGGATCCAAGATGGCGAGCGCATCGAAACAATACGATGCACCTCACGCTTCATTCCAGCCAATCAGCAAACACGTTGTATGTCTGCAGACATGACGCAAGCCGATTAACCAATCAGTGCCCTGTCCACGGAGCAAACATGGAAATGTGTCCGCGGAGTGGACATGGATGTCACTATTTTTTTGTGACCTACTTTTTGGTCTTTTTAAAAAAAACTATTGGGCAGATTTTCACCAAATTTACAAAAGCATGCTTTCAAGACCAACCCGCTTCTCCTGTAGCAGATTTGGTGAAAATCCATCCAGCGGTTTGGGCTGTAGGTGTGAGCAAAGTTTTTTCCCCATTCAGTCTATGGGAAAAAATACATTTTGGGACCCGCCTATAACTTTGCCCCCCCCGACCAAACCTCACCAAACGTTGCAAATAAATTCAGGGTGGGTCATATACTTATTCTGCAAAGTCTGGTGTGGATTCGTCCAGGGGGAGCGAAGTTATAAGCTGCCCAAAAAGTGCTCTTCCTATGGGTTTAGCAACTCAACCATAACTAAACAGCCACTACCGTGGCAGTGTAATAACACCAGACAAAGCCTGTGTAGGGTAAAATGCATCGTGTTTTTCTGCTACCCTCTCTGTCCATATGAAAATGAAAATAAAGCACTATTTGTGAACTGCATCTACTAGATTGAATTTTGTTCATTTTTCATATAAAATCTTATCTGCCTGAGTGCAGCTATGCTTGACTGCTTTCAGTTTACTCTCTTCTCTTTTCAATATATATATTTATATATATATATATATATATATATATATATATATATATATATATATATATATATATATATATATATATATATATATATATATATATATATATATATATATTACCTGGCCACAGTAGTGGCCATGTACTTATGGTTAAGTTGCTGTTTCCATAGGAAGAGCACTTTTTGGGTGGCTTATAACTCGGTTCCCCCTGGAAGAATCCTTACCAATGTTTGCAAAGAAAGTATATGGGCCACTCTGAATTTCTTTCCAAATTTTGGTAAGGATTCGTCCAGGGGGCGCAAAGTTATAGGGGGGTCCCAAAACATCTTTTTTTTCCAATAGACTGAATGGGGAAAAAACTTTGCGCATGGCTACAGGCCAAACCACTGAACGGATTGTCATCAATTTTGCGGCAGGGGCTTGTTCCCCAAAGCTTGCTTTTGTAAATTTTGTACGTCAAGATGTTCCGCTTTCACCGATTGGTTCTGCCGCAGTGTCAAGTGCGTAGGATTCTTTTGATACGCCCGCCATGGTCATTTAGTTTTTGTGTTGTACGCCAAAAACCCTGCAAACAAACCCTTACGGAACACTGTGTCGAAAGGTAAGCATTACTTATATGTGACAGTAGAAAGTGAAACAGTGCTTTATTCTTGTTACCACTATCGTACAGTACAGTTAAACTTGGTAGGCAATGTACGACAAGTCCTTACTGCGTATGTGTAAGAAGCCACTACCAAAAGTACTGTGGTTAGACTAGCGTCCTATATTTTGGAATCTGAGGCAGCCACCTGCACGGTTTCGTAAACACAGCACGTCTGCACGTGGTCGGGAGTAACGGTTCTCATGATTGACTGCTGATATGTTGTTGCAAAATGAGAATGTATTTGCGTTCGGAGTGAAGGTCAGTTCATTTCATTTCATTTTTTCAGTAGGCGCTCAGTATGGTCACACATGTACCAAACCTCATAAGGGTCAATTGTTTTTCGACCTTGACGTACAGGGAAGAGAGACAGAAAGAATGTAGGGAGTCACAGTTTGTGAAACATTCCCTTTGATAAGTTATGCTTCAAAAAGGTTTGTGAAGCACATGAAATATCAGTTCCCAAGGACATCTTCTTGCAAACAACTACTGTGTGAATGCAAAGGCCGAAATGGAGGCGGTGCATATCATGTAAGCTTATTTTTCAGGCCTGTACACCAAACTGCCATTATTTACTTATTCTGCAACAAAAAAAAAATATATTACTAGTAATGAATTTGGAAGTTTGTGTGCCGTTGAAATTTCAGATTGCACATTACCGCCGTCTGTTCGATGTCACTACAATTTCCACTTTTACCTATGTAATTTATGTGGCATTGATATTTTTTACCTATTATGCAGATTGTACATTGTCACCGTTTGTAGGGAGTCAGTACATTTCCCCATATAACATCAATTGTTTATAGAAATGTTATGTGTTACACCTTACATTTCCGCAAAGGCTTCGTATTGATAGATCTTTTTTGTCATTTTCCCCTCAGCTACTTCCTTCCGTATTGCGAATGTCATGGATTGCAGCGTCCGAGTGACAGTTTCTTTAACCGTCAAGTGCAGCTATTCGTCACCGGTTGTATGTGCGTCATCATTGAATGGGATGACCGCATCGGACCTCTATGTCCGTACGCAGTTGTAGCAGTAAGAAGCAACATACCATCCTTTCTGGTGTCATAGTTCCCAGCCATTCATGTCACCTTGTAAATCACTGTGACAGGAATACGCCTACTGTGCCAACAACGCATAATTTCTGTGTGGTTAAACAACAATGTCACCATTGCCACTAACATTAGAAGTAACATACCATACTTTCTGATGGACTACATCACAGAGATTGACGTCATCTTGGCAATGAATGTGAGAGGAAACCGACTACTGTGTCGCCACTGCATACTGTGTGTGTGATAAAAACTGTGGCGCCAACGCATGGTGACTGTGTGGGAAAACATCAAAGTGACCGTCAAAATTAACATTTTCATTGTGCAGCAGAGACACAAACTTCCAATTTCTTTGCAACTGAGAAAAGGGCGATGATTTAGCGCTATGCATTGTGATATAAAAGTACCTTACTACTTTTTACATGTTAGTGTGTTTTTTAACCATTTCATGTTCCCCTTCACAGCAAGTTGTAGTATGTTCTTTAATAGGTGCTGTATCACGGTACGTAAGTCTTTATGGAATCATTTGTTTACGCTGCCAAGGTACGTTATCCAGAATGCTATTGCACACCACTTGCTTTGGCAACGTAAGGCTCAGGCCCATCTATTATGCTTTCGTGACGTTAGGGTACTTTCTGTTACCCAGATGCCCCAATTACCAAGATTAGTTCTGCATGAAGATGCTATGTTATCAGATTTGGTATCTTTCTAAAAGTGGAAAAATGAGATCAGGTGCAGTGAAAGTGTTTGCTGTACAGAAACATTTCAAAAGCAATGCTTCCTTATACCTTCTCACTACACATTTCTTCACCCTTTTCACCTTGTGGCACTTACACAAAAATGTGTGCACAGGTCATTGGTAATGGTGTTGCTTGCAATATTTCTGCCATAAGTGCACTTCACTTCACAGGGTTTGTTGTGATTTTGTCCACACATTAGAAGACTACTTCTTTGCCTTCTGCACGCACATTTTTGCCAAACATTTTCCCTGTATGTTCCACACATTTATGTAAAGGTCATTGCACACGAACAAACAACTTTGTGTTTTACATGTGGTAGTGTTTTCATACTTCACAAGTGTTGTCATGTACATAAGAAATCAACGGTACGCCTTTCGTCTCTGAAGGGTACGCTGTAGGTATGCTTACTGACCACAATGTCGGGGAGTTAAATACTGCCATTTACTGGTTGGGACAAAACATTGCATTGCAGTCGCCATGTCCACCAGGCACTGGCTTTCTGTTAAAGGTGTTGCTGATAACCAGACATTTTAGAACGAATACAAATCTTCTTCGCCCACTATGGTCACACGTTTTCCTTTTTTACTTTCTGGCAGCTGTAATGGAAAGCGGAAAAAGACTTTCTATGCAACGGCCGCCTTCTCTTTCCATGGTGGCCATCTCGGAAAAGGATTTGTTTTCTTCAAACAGGAACGCCGGAGGCGTTCTGATTGAAGATCAAACATCCTTTTTTTTTTGCAATGGGTTAGTGACGTAAAATCTTTATTGGTAATCTTTATTGGTTTTTTTAGGGTGGAATGGGGTTTACTGATTCAAAAACCTCTTGCTTCTATTGTGGTGCAAACTTGCCCTGTTGAGTTGTGAACGGGAAGTGTTGCAGTTACAACTTCGTACAAGTTCGTACAACATACAATGTCCTTCCGCACTATCAATGACTCACCCATATTATTGTGAAGTGTGTATGAGTTCTGCACCATGTGGCCATGCTGTGCAACAGCATATGCTACTGTGCAATTCGTAGAAAGATGGGCAGTGAAGTCAAATGTTGCTTTACAGTATTCTTATGTGTTACTATTGGAATCCTTTTAAATGCTCAATAAAAATTTTGGTCAACTTATGTTATGAATCACTTACAGTACTGCCAACCTATGCACATCATTCAAAAAATGTTTCTCAAAGGGACATTATGGTTACATTGCTCTACTAAAAATGTCCAAAATTCACTACAAAAAAAACATTGTTAAAGGGACGTTATGGTTAAGTTGCCCTATTAAAAACCTATGCCATTCTGTACAAAAACTTTGTAAAAAGGATGTTATGATTACAAGTAAAATCTAAAAACCCCTGAAATTCGGGTATTATGGTAGGCTAATCACCCATTTTTCCCATCAGCACTCTCCGCTGCTACCACTACCACCCCGAACATAAAAGATGCCACCACACATGTCATTGATGCCATCACTGACGCCATCACATCTTTAGCCCCTTTCTTTTATGTCAGCTAAGCAACCATAACTCGCACCGCTTTCACAAGATGAAAAAACTTATGCCACAAACGTGATGAATATATTTAGGGGGTAATTCATAGAAATAAGCGCACAAGTGGCACATGCGGCAGGTGCACAGTGTGCGCGTGCGGCAGTCTGTGCCTGCCGCGTGCGCCAAAACCCATTTCAGCGCACAGCGTATTCATGGATTTCAACATCCATAACCAGCCGTGGCGCAGAGTGACGCTGCGACCCTGCAGCAGCACCAGTTATGCCCCCAACCCCGCCCTGTGCGCCATGAACAGCGCACAAATCCAGTACATGGCGCAAAGGCCAGTGGACAAGCATACAGCCCCCCAACCACAAAAACGCGTGTAAAACTCCCTGCGCACGCCCCAGAATACACGTACCCCGCTTGCGCCAGCAAAAACACGTGTAAATCTCCCCGCGCACCCCTCGGAATACACGTACCCCGCTCGCGCCAGTGAAAACACGTGTAAAACTCCCCATGCATGCCCCAGAATACACGTACCCCGCTCGTACCAGGTAAATTGCATAGAAATAGCACCCCCCTGTGGTGTGAGCTGACTGTGGGGCATGCCCAGGGTGGATGGGGTGCCAGTGTGTATTTGTGGGGTGCGCGGGAAGTTACACACGCGATAGGCCTTGTGGGAGCGGGGTACGTGTATTTGGGGGTGCGTGTGAAGTTTCACATGCGATAGGCCATGTGTGAGTGGGGTACGTGTATTTGGGGGGTACGCTGGGAGTTTCACATGTGATAGGCCCTGTGTGAGCGGGGTACGTGTATTTGGGTGGTAAGTGGGGATTTTCACATGTGATAGGCCCTGTGCAAGCGGGGTACGTGTATTTGGGGGTGCACGTGAAGTTTCACACGCGATAGGCCCTGTGCGAGTGGGGTATGTGTATTTGGGGGTTACGCAGGGAGTTTCACATGTGATAGGCCCTGTGCGAGTGGGGTACGTGTATTTGGGTGGTAAGCGGGAAGTTTCACACGCAATAGGCCTTGTGGGACAGTGTACGTGTATTTGGGTGGTAAGCGGGGAGTTTCACACGTGATAGGCCCTGTGCGATTGGGGGGTGTATTTGGGGGGTGCGCAGGAAGTTTCACACACGATAGGTCTTGTGGGAGCGGGGTACGTGTATTTGGTGGGTACGTGGGGATTTTCACACGCGATAGGCTCTGTGCGAGCGGGGTACATGTATTTGTGGGGTGTGCAGGAAGTTTGACACGCGATAGGCACTGTGTGAGCGGGGTACGTGTATTTGGGGGGTACGTGTGGAGTTTCACCCCCAATAGGCCCTGTGCAAGCGGGGTACATGTATTTGTGGGGTACATGGGGAGTTTCACACGTGATTTGGCATTGTGGGCCCTCCCGGTGTGAGGTTTCCCCCCTCCCTATGCCCTGCAAGCAGGCCCACACCACAGGGGACTACCCTACAACCCTCCCCATGTCCTGCAGGCAGCCCACACCACAGGGGACTACCCTACAATCCTCCCCATGCCCTGCAGGCAGCCCACACAACAGGGGACTACCCTACAACCCTCACCATGCCCTGCAGGCAGCCCACATGGTACCATGCACTTGTGAGAACACTTGTGAGCCCCGAATCATGTCCCCCTGCACCCCCACCCAACCAGCACTGACAGGCACCTGCCAGCAGGCCCCGACTCATGTCCCCACCCCAACATGTCATCAGGATCCACACTCATGGCCCTTATGGCCACCCAAATCCCACCCCACGCCACCCCAGTCCAAACACCCAACCGAGTATTCCATCCACCCCACATTGAAATCCCCATGTCATGATAGATCCCAAATGGCAAGTATGCACATCCATACATGTCCATCACACACACACACAATGGGTGCAAGTGAATGAGAAAACTCACATCGTGACATGCATGAAACCAATGAGAGAATACCACACAAATGAAGTATGAAACCAAAATGTATTAAATACAAAAGCAAGGGAATGAAAGAAAATCACACAATAACAGAAATATTAAACAAAAGGCTGCATGTCCAAAATGAATGAAAAACATGTGAATGCAGAATCCAAATAAATCCAAAAGAAAAAGGCTCCAAAGCATTCATCCATCAGACCAAATCCAAAGGTAAACAAAAAAGAAAACCATAGCTCCATGGGTAAAAAAAAATCAATCAAGTCAAATCCAGTCCAGAACTATGTACAATGTAAAAATCCAGGGTCCATGAGCCCAACATTACAAAGGAAACCTACAAAATACCCTACCTAACTAATAACTATATATAAAAAGGTGGAGCATAGTCCATGCACCCCAAATGAAAGAAAAATAGAAAGGAAACCGAACACTAATTAACTATATACAATGGTGGTGAGCAAGTCCTACGGCTCACTTGTTGATTTCCCGGGCCAGGGCATCATCGAACTCCTGTTCTAAGTCCTGGAGGCGGGCCTGTTCCCTGGCCCCGAGGTCTTGCAGGGATAATGCCATGTCCAGCTCCAACTCCCTGCAAATTCCCTCGAGGCACTCAGCCCGCCTCAGCGCCCTGCGCATGGAGTTCTCCGCCCTGACCATAGCGAGCCCTGCCTCTTCCGCCCGCCGCCGCTCCGCATCTATTTGCTGGCCCAATCGCTGCCACACAGAAGACACTCCCAATCCAGGGTCCTCCTGCCCTCCGGCCGATGCCTGCCCCTCTGATGTTGATGGCCCGAGTCATCATTGCTCCCACCTTGAGCCTGCTGCTGCCGTGCAAGTGCCCTGCCTGTTGATGCCTGCATGTCCTCCTTCTGCCGGGGTCCAGTTGTTGGGGTGGCCACCCCTGCTGGACCTCTGACTCCCGATTGTGGCAGGGATGTGTCCTCCACCAGCCTGGCCGCTGGGTCAGAGGCAGCTCCACAGGATACCCAGGTGATACTTGGGCCGGAAGATGGCACAGAGGATGACTGGCGCATATGGGGTTCCGTTGAGGAGGGGGTCGGCAGAAGGTCCAGCACATGGAGGAACCCAGCAGCGGTGATCCCTCCTAGATAGTCGACACGGTCAACGAGGCATCTGAAATAACATGCAGCGTCCTCACGAGAACCCTGCATGTTATCCCGGATTCCAAGTTGACACAACGCCACCCAAGCCAGGACAGGCTCAACACGCTCCCGGATTGGGACGTCCGCAGGGAGACAAATGCCAGTTGTTGTTAGCAGATCCCCTCCCTGAAAAGGGGTCTGGACGAAGGCATCCCTGCTGGTGCGGGATGATGCAGTCACAGGATCGGGGACTGGATTACACACAGGCACCTCCGCGGCCGCCTGTGCTGCCTCCTGTCCCTGCCCCTGGACTGCACCACTGGCACCAGTGGAATCCCCCCTGCAGACCCCGTGTGTGTCCCTTCCACGGCCTCCTCCTCAACCAAACCCTCCACCAACCTGGATGACTCTGTGCCATCTTCCTCCACAGGCCCCTGTGGGGTCTCAGCTGCCCCTTCTGCTGCCGAGGAGTCCACCTCCGACCTTCACTTGTTGGACCTACCCTTGGCAGCTGTGGCCGCGGACGCGGAACCAGACCCCTCACTCCCTGACGAGATGACAACATGGGATGGGGGCTGGGCCTTGCGTCTCCGGCTGGCGGTGGGATCCCTACCGCTGTGCTCCACAGCACAGTCTCCACCCTCTTCATCAGTTGACGCTGCAGACAGGGAGAGACAGAACATAGGCATCAGGGCACTGTACAATGGTCTGATACACACATGACAGTTGCGCATGAGTGGCAGTCTCAAACTTCACACATGGCATCACACTCCCAACACACATATCATTTGAACCCACACACATGAGCAAATCAACAGGAATGTTGCAGCAGGGGGGGGCGTGGCTACGAGAGCCATGTAGGAGGACGCGTTCTGGAGGAGCTCCCGAGATCCTGCAACGATCCGGGAAAATATGTGCGGTACGACGGATCGCTGACCACCGACGATACACATGATGGTGTGTGAAGGTATTGGCCACGCATTGTGAACTCCTGGAGAGAATGGGATCAACGGCGACGGAGATCGGCGGCTACGAGTTAAAAGACCCCGTGAACAAAGGGCGACTCAAAATGGCCGACCAGGGCCCGGGACTCGAATAGGAGCGAGTTGAACGATGGCATGGCTGTGAAGGTGCACTGTACACAAACTTGCTATTTTAGCAACCGATCGATTTCCTGAGTCATGTCGAACAGGTCGGTGCGGCCGAAGGTGAAACAGCCTACCTTAGACGATTTCACTAAAACTCCCCCGAACCAGGACACTACCAAAAGTAAGGATGCGCTGGCTGGGAGCGGCACGACGTCCTCGTGCACCAACCAAGAAATCCTGGCGGCGATTGTGGAACTGAGGGCGGCCTGGGAATCAAAGGTGGAACTGGCCGTTACTGAATTAAAGAATGCACTGGACCGCAAGGTTGGGGAGGTCCAGGAGGACGTTAATCTGCTACGACAAGATGTCAGGGCCCTGGCGGAGCGCACAGAGTCCCTTGAAAAAGAAGTTGGCCCGAATACAGCAGATTGCGCCGCTCATAAGGCCGATTTGCATGCCCTGACACAAAGGATTGGCAACTTGGAGAGCAGAGCGGAGGAGGCTGAGGGACGAGCCCGTCGCAACAACATCCGCATCGTGGGCCTACCGGCCCATCAAATCCATGTTCTTACAGGAGATACCTGGAGGGGCCCTATCTCAAGGATTTGCAGTAGAAAGAGCACATAGAGCCCTAACTAGGAGGCCACCTCCGGGGAACCCGCCTAGGCCTGTGATCGCTAAAATCCTTAACTACCGCGACCGGGAGAGGATACTGGAATACTTCCGTAAAGGAGGGACGATCACGAGAGGAGCGGCAAACATCACGGCTTATCCAGATTATACTCTGACTGTACAACGCAGTCGCATGAACTTCGGGTCTGTAAAGCGAAGGCTGAGAGAAGCGGGCCACAAATATATGTTACTCTATCCAGCAAAATTGAAAGTCCTCCATGCACATAAAACTTTGTTTTTTGAAACCCCGGAGGATGCTATGGGGTGGCTCGATGCGCAAGGATGCCCCCAGGAATCGGAAGTTCGGCCCAGAAAGGGCTCTGAAGAGATACGGGAATCGTAAAATGGCGTCGCAAGATGGCGTGGCTCGAGGGACTTGAATATAGTCGGTGTGACACCTTCGGTAAAGAAGGTCAGATGATTGCACTATTTTGTCAAGACACTGTGAATGTTTATCTGATCGGGAGCCCTACGGGGCGATACTCTCTACCCCACGATAGTTTTAGTTGGGTGGCCGTTAGGGTGACCTCACCCTACTGGGCTCCGTTCGCCGACTGGTGCTTGCGGAGCTAGATGTGGGGGTGCCTGAGCTCTGATGATGGAGCTGGGCAGCAGTTGGGCTGTGTGATGTTGGGGAAGGCACGGTTGTTGGGGGGAGGGGAGGGAAGTTGGGGTTTAGTTGTGTATATAGTTGAAGGGAGTTTGAGCTTATATGAGGAGTTACTGGACCGAAACTCTATCTGTGTCAGGTGGGCGGTTGGGGGTTGCTACATGGGAGGCAGGGAGGTACGCACTTGCCATGGGAGACCTTAAGATTGTCACCTGGAATGTCAGGGGACTTAATAGTTATTTAAAAAGGAATAAAGTTATGTTGTACCTCAAAAGGCAGAGGATTGACATTGCACTATTGCAAGAAACACACCTGAACCGGCACAAGTTAGAACTGGTTGAGAAAAAGTGGAGTGGCATGGTGGTGGGCTCCCCATACTCTGCCTATGCCAGGGGAGTGCTAATCTGGGTAGCACCGCACGTTCCGTTCAGAGTCACGTGGCAGGAGGTGGACACGGAGGGCAGGCTGGTTATGCTCAGAGCCCAGGTTGAGGATAGAGAGGTTTGTATTATTAACACATACGCCCCCAATCAAAATGCTGCTGCATACTTCAGGACCCTATGCACCCGTCTGGGCACATGCGTGGGGGGAGCAATCATTTGGGGAGGGGACTTTAACTGTGTTCTCGACCCAAGGGCAGATAGATCCGATGATAGGATTGATCGGCCCACCCCGGCGGCCAGAGTATTACAGACGCTGCTGGGCGACTTTGGGCTGGCGGATGTTTGGCGACTGAAATACCCCGATACCTCGCAGTAGTCTCACTACTCTGCTCCACAGTGCCTACACACGAGATTGGATTACTTCTTTGCCACGTCAGAAGTGGTGATGGCGACCACTCAAATTGAATATAAAGCGAGGGTCCTGTCAGACCACTCGCCCTTAGTGTTGACCTGGCAGTATGGCCGCCCTCGTGCACGGATACCTACATGGCGCCTCCGTGCGGAGGCGCTTAGGGACACGGTTTTTAGGGAGGATATTAGGAAGGCGATCCAGCGGTACTTTGAGGTTAACACGGGCAGTGTAGATTCGGCTGGTACACTTTGGGAGGCATTCAAGGTTGTGTTACGAGGGGACGCTATTTCTAAGTCGAAGGGCCTGCAGGGTGGGGTTCTGATGGAGCTAGAGAAGGCGGAGAGACAATTGGAGCGCGAATGTAGCGAAGCAGGAGGGGACGCAGACCTAGTACTTGCGCTGCAGCAGCGATGTTCGGAGCTTTGGGAAAGGCTCTGTAACCTTAACTATAGGAAATATGTTGAGAGGCAGCATGCGGGTGGAGACAAAACTGGCCGCCTACTAGCATGGCTATATAAGAGAGAAACCCCTAGGCCCCCGATCAGAATGATAGTTGTAGAGGACGGAGAGGAGGTAGACACCCAGGAAGGAGTTAATGCAGCCTTCCTTGATTATTATAGAGCACCGTATGAGGACAAAGGGGGAGAATATCAGGCAGAGATCAGAACTACATTGGAAGACATAGAGCTGCCCAAGATTAGTGATGAAGAAAGAGAGGAGCTGGACGCACCTATCACACTAGAGGAACTGGAGGAGGTAGTGAAGGGATTGCCCACTTGTAAGACTCCGGGCACAGACGGACTCCCGAGTGAGTTTTATAAAGTGTATGGGGCAGAGATACTCCCCCCGATGCTAGAAATGTTCAATGAATCTTTCGAGAAGGGTCGGTTACCGGAAACACTCAGAGAAGCGCTGATAGTGCCGCTCCCCAAGCCTAATAAACCCTGACAAAGCTGTGGATCGTATAGGCCGCTGTCGATGTTGAACCAGGACATCAAGATCCTGACGGCGGTCCTGGCCAACAGGCTACGAAGGGTCATCAGTAAACTGATACACCCGGATCAGACGGGCTATGTCCCCAACAGAAACATAACTCACAATCACAGGCGACTTCACCGGGTGATTGAAGAGGGGAACAGAAGTGATGAAGAGATGGTGGTGGTGTCCCTAGATGCAGTTAAGGCATTTGATTCAGTGAGGTGGCCGTGGTTGCTGGCGGCCTTGGAGAGGTACGGGTTTGGGCCTGGCTACGTGAGGTGGGCGAAACTACTGTACAGCGAGCCACTGGCCAGGGTGCGCACGGGATCCGTGATATCCGAAAGGTGGCGACTTAGCAGAGGCACCAGACAGGGATGCCCTTGGTCCCCGATGCTGAACATATTAGCCCTGGAGCCCCTGGCGGTGTACCTGAGACAACAATATGACTTGGTTGGCATCGTGGTGGGAGGAGAGAACCATTTGATATCCCTATATGCTGACGACCTGTTGTTGTACCTGAGGTATCCGGAGGAAAACCTCCAGTACATTTTAGAGGTCATGGAAAAGTATGCGGAGCTGTCCGGCATAGCGGTTAATCCCAGTAAATCGAGCATGTTCCTGTTGGGGAGCTTCATTGGGGTCCCTCTGGAACGGTTGCCGGTGTTGCCCGTGCCCTGGGCAACTGAGTCTTTCCGTTACCTCGGAATTGATGTATATCATGCTGTGAAGGAAGAACACTTGCACAATACCGAGGCGGCGGTAAAGAAAATCCGCGATAGTATGCGGTTTTGGGAGAAGCTGCCGCTGGCAATGGTGGGCCGGGGGGCGATGCTCAAAATGGTGGTCCTGCCCAGGCTTTTGCACTTTTTCAGCAATATACCATACTTGATACCCAGGAAGTTCTTTGTCAAACTTGATAGTGTATGTAGGGACTTCCTGTGGCACGGCATCCTTAACAGGGTGGCCTTGTGGAAACTGCAAAATTTCTACGATAGGGGAGGCATCAAGCTGCCGAACTTTGAGGCCTATTATGTGGCCAGCCAGCTGCAATACGTGACCAAATGGCTCTCTGATGAGGAAACTCCTGAGTCTAGGCTGGTTGGGAGGGACTGCGCCCCGTTTTATCTAAAGGAGGTCGTCTGGGTCCCTAGGTCGGACTTGCAAGGACGCCCATGTATGTTGCTGTTGGGGTGGAGAATTTGGCGCAGAATGTGTCAGTTGATTGAGAACCCGTGCCCGTGTTCCCCGCATGTGCCACTGGCCGCCCTAACTACGGGGGACAGCCAGCTCAGGAAAATTATCAGGACATATTGGGAAACGGTTGGGCTGGCCACATTGGGAGACATATGGCAGGATGGGGCCATTAGAGAATTTGTAGACCTGGGCGAAGAAACAGGGCTGCACGGGGGCCAATATGTTACATATCTAAGGCTGGTACAGATCATCCGCAAGACTTGGCCGGAGACGGTGCTAGTGGAAGATCCGGACGCATTGATCGGAACAATATATGATATATCAGAGGGCGGGCATGAGATCTCCAGATTATATGAGGTGGTGATGACCAGGGTGGGGAAGGACTTGATGGATTTGAGGCTCAATTGGGAAGCGGAAGTGGGGGCACAGATGACTGATGGGATGTGGGAACGGGCCATGGGATATCATAAGAAAGTGTCTAGGAATGCTAGATTGCAGCAAATACAGCTGTACATCACGCACAGAGCATATATGACCCCGAAGAAAATCGCCAAGTTTGCGAGCGCAGGTAGACAAGCATGCCCGAAATGCGATGAAGAAGACGCAGGTATGACACATATGTTCTGGTCCTGCCCAGTGATTGAAGGCTTCTGGGGGGAAGTGGCACAGAAATTAGCAGATAAGGGGGTTCTGCTAAGCATTGACACGGCCTGGGCCTGCCTCCTGGGAGGGTTCCCTAGACCACGGAACACCAAACATCTCGGGAAACTGAGAGACCTGGCGTATGTACTTGCTAAGAGAAGGATAGCTATGAGCTGGAAGCAACGCCATGGGCCAAGAATAGAGATATGGTGGCGGGACCTGCAGAAGTGGGCGGAGGCTGAAACGGTGGTATGGCAGGAAGCGTGTGGTAATTGTGGGGAGGAAGAAGTGGGCAACCTGGCGGCTTGGAGAATGTTAATTACGGGACTGTTTGGCACGGAGATGGACCCTGCTGCTTCCGAGAGGGGCGACGCCCGGCCCCACCAAGCGTACACAGAACTGTAAGGTTGATAAGCTCTTGCGGGGAGGGGGGAGGGTTTGCAGTGCAGTAACATGGCATTAATTGATGTTTACAGTGTGTAATGTATAATGCTGCAAGTTTGGTTTGTAATGTTTTATTTTGAAAATAAAAAATATTTTTAAAAAAAAAAAAAATGTTGCAGCAGGCAGCACCATCTATATACATACAACAGCATGAGCATCCGAAGGTTAGCCTGACGTCGCATGCAACACGGGGAGTGCCGAACACATGCACACACGTCACCAGACATACATGCATCTGTACATCTCCACCACCTGTCGCAGTGAAATTATCGGCATCCATGTCTCATCTGCCAATCAACCTCCTACATCTCGGTGTCACATGCATCCATGGTGTATCACAGTGGCACACCTGTCAAATACACACACACGCACATGTACACCGTGCACATACATGAAGGTGGAACAAGCATCCATGTGTCACACCACAACCATGCCACAGTACATATACATATATTTACACATGTGTGCACCGACACATGCATTTGGGCACCATGCATTTGAACACATACACCATTGATGTGCCTCACACACAACTGGTTACTTACCGTTCGACTCCAGATGGGTGTGCCTCTGAAGGATCTGGCAGTGGAGCGCTGGGTTTATGCTTTCCAGGACCCTCATCTGGATGTTGCTAAGGTGGACCCGGCACCCCTCTGCATGCTTTCCCTTCAAGAGGCGCCGGGCCTTGCTGAGGGTCCTGGACCTGAAGTCCTCCCAGCGCTTCCGGACATATTGCATGTCGTGGGATGCCACCCCCTCCTCGTTGATGACAGCCACAATGTCCATCCAGATCCCCTTCCGTCCTTCATTGTCGGCGCGTGAACTTCTAAAGAGGGCATCATAATGCCCCAGGACTTGCTCCACCAGGATACCAACTTCTGCAGCACTGAAGCTGGTAGCCCTCTGCCTCCCTGGCTGGGGGTTGCCAGTGGTCTCCGATGGTGTTTCCCCTGACATGGCAACCCCCGAGGCAGGTGTGGGTGGGCAACTGGGTCCTGGGGCTGGGCTGTGGAGTGATGGAATACCAGTCGGGAGTCTTCTGTTCCAGCAGGGGTGGTCACAGCAACTGGACCCCTGTAGATGGCTGACGTGCAGGAACCAAATAGCAGGGCACATGGCCAGCAGGCAGGCAGGCAGGTGGGAGCGTGCGCAGGGCTCTGGGGGGCAGGAAAATGCTCTTCAGGGCTGGAGCGTGGTCTTCCGTGTGTTGTCACATGGCCAGCTTGATACGGCACGTGAAAAAACTGCACGTCAGCGTGCAATTCGAGGAAAGGCCCTTAGCGCGTAAGCGCATCTGTGACGTTACGCCCGCGTTTTCCTTGTGACGGGTGCATAGTGATTCAGCACGTTAAAAAACAGCACGTCCGTATGTTAATGCATGTAATCCGAGGAAAGGGCCTAAGCGCATAAGTGATGTGACATGCGCAGGCATTTCCCTCAGCACAGTTTAAAAGTGAGTGGGTCCCAGCTGTTTGCTGTACGTGCCTTTCGTGGAGACCGACCGACGTGTGTGTTGCTACGCATGTTTTTCATTATCACGCTAGTCTGACGGTGAGTCGCGCATGCTATTTTTCCCACTGCGGGTGCCCCTGTGTATTACGTACCCATTTTCGAGGTCATAGTAGCCTGTGTGTTCCACACCTATGTGTTTTTCGTGTCCCTGGGTGCCACTGCATACTGCGGGAGGTTAATTCCACACATGTGGGCTACCGGGGGTCGCGTGCACGGTTTTACTGCAGTTTTGGGGTGCCTGAGCGTTGCGTGACCCATCACTTTATCACCGGGGTCACACACATCCTTGCAAATGCAGGGGTGCTGTTAACATCTTGTATCCCATCCCCTTCACCCCAATTGCCCAGGACAATTGCCGTGTACACCTCCCATTGGCACTACTCCATCAGTGCCGGCACTACTCCATCTGTGCCATGGCTGGGATGCCACGAAAGTTGAGGGGCGCCTCAGCTGGGCGTACTCCACGTGGTGGGCGTGGTCAGGTACGTGGCCGGGGTGGCCAGGGAGTAGGGGGACTCCAGGGTGTCCAGGGTGGCAGCAGAGGGGGAAGAGGCAGGGGTGTGCCAGCTCGGCATGATGTTGTGCCACGTGTTGGTGCAGTTATGCCACCACCACCTGCGGCTCCGTGAGATGCAGCTCTTGCATCTGGCACTGGCGCCCATGTGACCCGGCAGTCCATTTCATCGACTGCCATGGGCCCAAGGGAAGTGGTAGCTGCAGGTGCAGCTGTGGACACCACCACCCAGTCTCAGGGTCTGCCAGCGCAGACTGCGTTGCCACTTGAAGAGTCCATGGAAGATTTGCTGGAGGTCAGGAGGCAAACCTAGATGCACGCAGGGCGGCCCTGACTGATGCACGTGTCCCTGGGGCAGTAATGTCATCTGCTGCTCCGACCAGCTGGGTGTTGGCAAGTGCATGGGCAGATGCAGCTGACACCACCCCGGTTGTAAGTCTACCAACCAGGACAGTCCCGGTCAATGACCCTGACACAGCGGATGTTGCTGCGCAGGGTCCATTACAGGGCACCCAGCAGCCACTGACGCAAGTCAAGGCTACACTCCATGTTCCACCTGCCACTCCCTCAGCTCATTCCACCAGCACCACTGCCCATACTGATCGGGGCAGCATTTGCCAGGGTCAGGACCAGCACCCAAGACGAGGAAGGTTGCACCTGCAGTACAGGCTGGGACCCCAGATACGGCTAAGGCCTCCGGCACGTCGAGGAAGAAGCCTTTCTGCGTGCCGGAACTGGACTTCCTTGTGGCCTATGTGCGGGAACACAACCGTGACATGCTAGTGGGGCAGAATATTCAAACTACGGCTGCCCATCGTAATACCCACAGGAAGCAAGTTGCAGATCATATGAGTGCATTCGGCCATGAGGTGCGCACAGCTCAAGAGTGCACAAAGCTTTGGGATGACCTGAAACCCAGCACTAAGGCGAAGCATGCCTCTAATTACAATATGACTCTGGTGACTGGCAGTGGGCCACCACCTGAGGAGGAAGACCTCACTCCGCACGAGTCAGTCGTTGCGGAGTTCATACCGACAGGAATGGTGGAAGGAGTGGGAGAGATGCTGGACTTTGATGCCCCGTCCAGTGAGTGTAGTCGCGTGTGTGTCGAGGACATGTGTGTTTTGCTTGTGTGATGTGTTGTGCTTGACTGCCACTACATGTCATGTGTACATGGTTCTCATGTGCAAGTCATGCAATGCTTCACTGATGAGTGCCTGCTGTGCAGGATAGTGGACATGTGGAGCAGACTGGGACTGTCCTCATCACCACACTTGCACCCTACTCACAAGCTAGTCACCCGGCTGCCCCCCCCCCGGTCCATGTTCCAGCTCACTGGCCCTTCTGCATGTAGCCTGGGGTGTCTTTCCTCTCAGCACTGGGACTATGTCATTGCATGACTGACATGCATGTGTCCTCTACCTGCATGCGGGTACTCCACGTAAGCATGCTCCCTTGCCCCTCCACCCCACCTGCACCCCAATTTCACCATTTCACTGGAGTGCATCATGTTGGCATACTGCAATGGCCTGTTCAAGACTCCTATGTACATGCACGCTTCCACCAGTCAACCTGCCAGCCACATGCAGTGGGGTACATCATCTGTCCTTCATGCAGGGTGTTCCACTTGGACTGTGCAGATGGCAGATGCCCCGCAGGGACATACGTGCCCATTCATGCTCCATGTGCATTACATGCATGCCCCTATGTGTCCTTGATTGGATGATCACTGTAGTAAGTGTCCAGGAAGACCTACATTTCATGGCATTTTATCATCCATTCCATGCCCACTCTGGCTCAGTCCTGCATCACACACATGTTTAGGGTGTCACAGTCTGTGTGGGGCACAGGCCTCCCCCTGTTTCAGGCCAACTGACTCTGTTAAACTGGTGTAGTGGCTTCTGCACACATTGGTGTACTACTGAGGATTCATCATGTGTCCTGCTTACTCTCCCATCATCATCTGCTGTGTTGTCAGTTGACTCAGATGATGCAATTGATGCTAGTCAACACTCTCTGCCAATACACAGGTCTCTGGTCACCCTTTCGCTGCCATGCAATGCATCCCTGCATTTTCACTTCAGAGGGGTGGTTTGCGTGTAGCCATTCAACCCATTGCATGCACATTGTATGTGATGCCTGAACTTGCCCTTGCACTGCCTTCACGTTTATTGATACACATCATGATGTACTTGTTCATGTAGATAGTGGGTAACGTACACATATTCTGCACTGCATCAACCCACTTCTGAGCCATGTTATACCATTCTACATGCCTGCTCACTGATGCTATGTCAAAGTTACCTGGCATGCATGCCAGGTTCTCATGTGTGTGTGACATGTCGGCTTCATGTGTTGGCTGTCTGTGTGATGTCTATGTGTGTGTGTGTTATGTGCTTCTGACATGTGTACTAATGTCATTTTTTCTCCACTTTTCAGATGATGACGCAATGGAGCCAGAGGATGGTGTTGTCATGCCAGACACAGGTTTGCTATCACACCAGCAAGCCGGCACAAGTGGGGGTCGTGGGGTGGTAGACCACAAGAACCCACATGTGTTACAGACCATCTTGTCTATGGCTGGCAATGAGTCTAGCCTGGATGATCATTCTGACGACAATGTCGAGTTGGATGTGCATCGGGTCCATTCGGCAGGGGTGAGTGATTATGATGTAGATGCTCCTCTGTCCGTGACACCTGCACTGAGGGGCCAGACGCCGTGGGCGGTGCCAACGCAACAAGGATGGCGGGTCCTTGGGCCCCACAGGTGTCGAACCCAGCAACGTGGTGGCCAAGCGCCACTGGGGTATACTGAGTGGGAGCAAGCCATGGTTGCCAATTCAGAACACCAGGGGGCAGCAATTGATAACATCGCTGAGAGCATGGAGCGTGTGCCCAATCCGTGCTACCCCCTGCTAGGCAGGTGGAACTCCAGCAGCGGCTGGCACAGTCTACGGCCCGCTTGCTCAGGCTGGGCATGGCGGTCTCAGACAGGGCACGCCGGGCTGAAATGGTGTCTTTGCATCAAGCAATTGCTGCTCACGCACAGGCACACATGGATGCCATGAGGGTTGAGCATGATTCCCTCAGATCTACTCTGGGTGTGCTCTTGATGTCCCAGAGGAAGCGGTCAGAGGAGAGGATGGAGCAGCTAGAGATTACCATCTCAGCTGAACTACGTGCTTGCCGGGAGGCATACCAGTTCTCCAGCCAGGCCATGCAGGAAGAACTCCGTGTTACACATGCTACCTTGCAAGAGGAAGCACGCGTATCACGCAATGTTCTACATGCTGACCTATGTGTCATCGCCGTACAGAACCAGGGTCACCCGTCCCGCAGACTTGATGCCGACGAGGGGCTAGCTGCGCCTAGGCGTGGTCAGGGTACTGTGCCACGTCAACCTTTTCAGTCAGAGGGTGATTCGGACGACAAGATATCTCCCACACAGGTCGAGCTGTGCAGGCGTTGAGCCCATGGAGGATCTTTTTTTATCTCAACATCATTGCATGTGGGTGCCCCCCCTGGGTCGTATGTGGCCATTTTTGATTTTTCTTATTAGTTTAGTTAGTTAATATGGTTTTTGATAGTTAGTTTAATTAGGTAATGTAGGTTTTTTATAGTTAGTTTAATTAGTTAATATAGTTTAAAATTGCTTGTCTATTGTGCATTCATGTGACGTGTGGTGCTTTGTGGCTTTCGGCAGCATCCACTGTCTGTTCCAGCTGGGCCCGTCAAGCTTGTCTTGTGTATTTGTTTGCAGCTTGGGGTCCTGACTCACATAGGCCAATCCTGCTTCCCTTATCCATGGGCTCGCAAGGATGTTTCGGTGTAACAAACATTTATACAAGGGCTTTGGACTGTCATATCTGTGGCCTGTCTGCTGCTGTACTACTTGTTTTAACATCCCTATTGGGGATTGTAGGGGTTTTATCCACGCCATCTCTGTGATCAATTTGGGTGGGTTCATGATTGATGTGTCCATTAATTGATCTAGATTGTGATGTATGTTATTTTCTTTCCAGTATATGTGCTTGATACACTTCATGCTGTAGACAGTAGCCTGCACTCTTTGCCTGTCAAAGTCACACTGATGGTGGTCTCTAACATGGCCCAGTGATAACCAGCATGAAGACACACACACAGGGAACTTTCAAGCTTTATGTATATGTTTTATGCCCTTTCTGCAGGACAATGAGCCTCCAGACACCTTTGCCAGCAGACACAGGGCAAAGTACTACAGAAACATGGCTACGTTTGGTGGTGCAGACATGCGCATGTGTGCGCAAGCAGTAGCACAGGGCTTGTGCTCAGACATCCAACAGAAGCAGACGTGTTTCCAAGAACTCCAAACAAGGTGAGCAGCACAAGGGGGCCACACCGCAGCCAACCTTCCACCATGCCACTTGCACAAGTTGTCATGAACTGTCGTCTACGTCCTTTCTGGTCCTCCTGGTCCCTGACTCACAGAGGATTGCATGCAGTATTCCTTCCAACATGGCCGCTCGGAACAGAACGCTCTGGATCAGTCTATGCGTTCCACGCCGCTCATCCTACAAGAGAGACACGCCCCCACGGCTCTGCGCGTCTCAACGCTACCGCTACCTGTAGTCGGACGTGCTTTGCCGGAGTTCCATCGGGGCTCTCGCTTGATTCCTTGTTCCCAGCTCCTTGATTCCCCGTCCTATTCCTACCCTCTCCAAACTCCTGGAAAACCTTCTGCGCTCAAGTCACGGTCCTCCGTGCCTCCGAGTGTAACTTGTTTGCTTCCTGGTGTTACCCTGGACTTTCTGAACGCTCCTGGAAACTGAACCGCAATCCTCACGCTTGACGCCGAAGATCAGCGTTCGGGTCTATACAAATCCGGGACCGTAAAAAAGAAGAAATCCCAGAAGGTTGCAAGTACTCAACAAAAACAGGTGAGACGGGGAGAGATTTGTGACACATGTATGCTAAGTAGCGCCACTGATGGGGAGCTTGGCCAGATACTGTTGTAGAAGCGCACAGTACAGCTAAGATGCATTGAGGGACAAATGCCAAGTAGCTTTACAAGTTGTCAGGGGCACACGCAGGGGCCGTCGCACATATCCTCCAGTCCCCCCTGCTCCAGAGAAGCTGAGTTATTAGCGCAGTAGCGTTACGATCCAGAAACTTATACAGCGCACAGGGACACCCAGCGAGGAACAGGATTGTGTGCAGTGCATATCATTTGCATGTGCAAATTGCCACTTGCACTACCTATTGTGATCCACGGCTGCCAGAACATGACTTGTACTGTAGTCTCACCTCGCTATACGCATCTAGCAGGTCACCCAGGGACCATTCTATCATGTGCGATTCTTGGCGCATTGGTCTTCCATTTACCACGCACCCACGTGCGCCTGCCTTACTGCATTGACAGTGTATGAGCCATCACAGGGGCAAGCTAACATATACGTACATAGCAGCAGACAAGGGTGTATTTTTATGGAGAAGTCACTTACTTTGGGGCAGGAATGTTGTTGTGTGTGTGTTGAAAACACACACAGATTAGTAACTCACGCTCTTTTTGCAGCATTGAACTGATCCTGTTACCTGACCTGATAGTGCGCAGGCAGGAGGCCAGCACTCACCCCAAAGATAAGTCTCTCTTTGTCTTGCATTTCACTCATTTTGTACTAAGTGCATGTAGAATATGGTTTCTCTGATTGAGTATGTGTTATTGTCAATAGATATATTTTGTATTTTGCCTACTTTCCCTTGCAAATCGAACTCCCCTCTCCTGCCCCTCTTTCCAGTTATCCTGAATACCAATGCCTTTCCAACCAACAGATCCCTGACCCTCTTTCCCCGCTGTGGTCTCAGAGGCCTGTGTAAGTTTTAGCTTGCAGGTGGCCAGACCACGGAGGGGGTGGTTGGTTCGTGCCTGTCCTGCACCTGGATACCGGAGCTGTAACACTACCCATCAGTTGTTGCATCCTCATTGTATGTTGTTTCCGGAAAAAGGTACCCTTCCTGTTGAACCATTGTTGAACTGTGCTACCTTGGTAGTTCGATCAGTCTGCTTGTACATGTGCCAGGACTTTTCTTTTCCACTTCGAGTAATCTACTGGAGACTCTTCCAGGATTTTTTTGTGCCGAGAGGCTTTTTACCTGGTTTGGGGGTTTGGCTCCTTGGAGTTCTCTGCGATTTGGTATTTTTACCAGTCAAGGAGGCCTCTGAGGGGGCTGGACCTTATTTACATGCAAGGTGGAACATAAAGACCAAGGGGTAGGGGGATCCTGTAGCCAGGTAGACTAAAAGGGAGAAGGGTACATACCCCAGACACAGTTGTTCAGAAGGTCATGGTGATGTGTAAATGAGGGAGGGCCTTTTGTTGTTGGACAGTAAGCCTGGGCTACAGTTTTTGGGCACTCTCTGACAATGTTATTGTGGGGTACTATGTACATGATGTGTTCTGCTGGTCAATGGCTGTTCCTGTGCTGTATTTACTTTTGAGGTGTCAGAGGATTTTTGTGGTTTGACATGCTGGGGTGTACACATGGGCAATGTTCACATGTGATGTGTATAGGACACTGAGGGTCACTTGATTTGACATGCATATATAGAGTGCATGACCCTACTGACACACACCGTTGCACAATGCTCCACCACACGTACAAGCATCCTTTCATGCCCACAGGTGCACGCATATTGCCTTCTCGGGCACACTATGTCCCTGCAGCACATGATCAATTACCATTTGGGGATCCTGGACATGTGTCATTGGGAACATTTGTACATTTGTCCTTTTGATGTGATGCTCAAGGTTTATCCCCAACACAATGGCTGCTCACTGTGCTCTATGCTGAGCACTGTGTAGCAGGAGACACACACTGCACACGGGTTTGGAAGTGGCAATTTTGCCTTGCCCAATGTGCATGTGAATAGGAATTCAGTGCTGTGTTGAAGCTACCACTGGTTTACAGCATTTGTGTATGACTTGGTATGTGTGGGAGGTTGTTGTCAGTCATTTCATCTGATTCCATGTCAGGCATCATTGTCTCGGGCCACTTTCCATTCATCACATGTCACTTCGTATATTATTGGTCATGTGTTGGCCTTTTGCTGTTGTATGCCATGTCATGGTGTGGCAGACAAGGATGAAGTGGTTTGGGAGGGTTTGGGTGACATAGCAGGGATTGTCATGGCCTGTTGTGCGGGGGGGGGTGATACACACCTTGCATGTGTTCCTTTTGGTCACACAGGATTGGTTATGTTTAAGTAGCTAGGGATGAACACAATGTAGCACTCCCATGGCAACATCCTCAGGGTGGTAAGGTTGTGACAGTTGACTGTCTCTTTGTCATCATCGATTGTCACCTGGTATGTGCCAGGCTTGTGTGCACTCCGCAGGGGTGGGAGTTTAGGTGAAAAATGTGGCCACAAGCAGGGTCTGGGCTGCCTCGCCACTTGCCTTTTCCCCTCCCATGGGCAGCGCCTGTGGTTGGGGATGTGGGGGCACCACCATGTCCACCGGTACACCCTTCCGTGTTGAAACATTGTGCAGGACACATGCTGCCACAATGATCCTGCGTACTACTGGGGGTGCATATAGTAGCTGGCCACCAGAGAGGTCAAGGGAGTGGAAGCATGATTTGAGCACTCTGAATGTGCGCTCCACTATGGCCCTGGTTGCAATATGGGCAGCGTTGTATCTTACCTGGGGTGGTGTGGTGGGGTTAGGATTGGCGTCATCATGTGATTGCTCAGAGGGTAGGTACTGTCCCCTGAAGAGATTGTAATGGTTGTGATTAGTTGTTTGTGTGTGACATGCATGCATGTGCACAGGCATTTGTACTCTCCTAGGAGCCGTGTGTCGCCATGCTTCCCAGCTTCCAGGGCCCAGCTCAGGGCTGATATTCTGTATATGAAACCGTCATCGGTAGAGCTAGGGTAGTTTGCATAGACAGTGGTGATGATTCCCTTTGCATTGCATACGACCTGCACGTTGATGGAATCCCAGTGCTTGCGGTTTCGATGTGCTCAGTGGCCAGAGGTGGACATAGGGCAACATGGGTGCAATCTATGGCACGGAGCACTTTGGGGAAGTGTGCCACCCTGTGGAAGTCCTGGTCCACGGCCTGCCTTTCTGCGGGTGTTCTGGGCATGTATATGTGCCTGCGGACTGAGGAGCGCGCAGTCATAATTGCCAACACCAGGAGTAGGCAGCGTGACTGCGTGGCCTGTGAGACCCCCCCACTATGGCAGTTGTCTGCTGAAATGACCCAGTGGCCAAAAAATGCAGGTCATTGAGCACCTTCTCCAAGGCGCTCAATGCTTGGGAGCACATTGTGGGGGATGTACGTTCATCTTCCCACTCCCTGACCAGGTCTAGGATGATATGAGGTGGAAACCTATATCTGCCATAGACCTGGTCATCAGGCATCCCAAAGAGGCTGGTCTGTGGCAAAAAAATGCAGGGCCTGGCTATTCTCCTCCTCCTGTGGTGTCCCACGATCAGTGCTGCGACAAATGGGGCATTCATCGTAGCTGTATATACGTGTTTGTTGTTGCGTGCACTTTTATACTGTGCGTGGGGACACTTCTGCCTGCCTTCATGTGGCGGATGTGTTGACGCCTGTGCGCGTCTTTTAGTGTGCGCGGGTTTCCCGTATTCGATTCCATGAATACTTGTTGTTTGCGTGCGTGTGGGCGTTCCGTGTATTTCCCTGCAGTACTTCCCCAGTTATGCCTTCTTTTTCACGCGTTGTTCCCCATTCCACGTGTTATGCCCCGTGTCCTGCCCCCTTTTTGGTGAGTGCGCCGACGTTGTGCGGTATCGCTGTGGGCATCGTGCACGGCGTTCGGGATGTTGGAATGACGTGTGCGCCCGTGTGCACCACACAAGGATTTGGCTCACATCCCGCAGTAAACACGCGCAGGCACTTCCATGAATCACACGCATGCATGTGCGCTTGATTTTTCACGCTTGCACATTTGTTCCATGAATCGGCCCCAAGTTAGTTTAAACGTGTACAAATGCAATAGAATGCAAGCAGCAAAGTAATCATGAAGCTAGCCACATGCTTAAATATATTAGACAGCGGCAAGCGCCAACATATCACTACCTCATAGATACATATGGATTACGTGAAGAATAAATGTTTTCAGTACGTATAAAGCAGTACTGAACAAACACGAGAAAGGCCTAATTTCAGTGTCGCAGTTACAAAAAGCAATTGAATTGAGTTAGGCCCCAAGTTAGTTTAAACGTGTACAAATGCAATAGAATGCAAGCAGCAAAGTAATCATGAAGCTAGCCACATGCTTAAATATATTAGACAGCGGCAAGCGCCAACATATCACTACCTCATAGATACATATGGATTACGTGAAGAATAAATGTTTCCACTACGTATAAAGCAGTACTGAACAAACACGAGAAAGGCCTAATTTCAGTGTCGCAGTTACAAAAAGCAATTGAATTAAATAGAATCCATTTCAGCTAAGGGAGTTCACTGAGTCAAGAAAGCGGAAGTCTTATCAAACAAGAAGTTGGCTGAAATTGGATCGAATTAACGTGAAAGAACAGAAGCTCCTGTTCAGAAAGGTGAAGCAAAAACAAAAGAAGTCAGAGGACTATTGAAGAATAAAATCAAATACACAAAAAGGCTCAATTCATGGTGTCCAGTCACATGATGGAAGAAAGTTGGACGGATGAGATGGTCACATCTACGCATGAAAGCAGGATAGTGCCTATACGCATTAAAAATTCTCATAGAGCAGTACAAACTCAAGGCCAACTTCAAAGTAGTAATTGACACTGGACCATTGAAGTGATGATGGATCCTATTTTAATTGATGGGAAGCTGGTGCAAATACAAGCTTATCCACACCTGGTATTTCAGTCTGCGTGCTACTCACGTAGGTGAAAATTACTGATGGGGGTCAGAAGCCAACGAATTGTAGGAGATCATGCAGTTAGGGGTTCTATAGTTGTGCAGCAAATGGGACGTTGTACATTTAGTGATATCCATAGTGGCCATTTTGAAGGGAGGGCTTAGTTGCCCCACCTGATGTAAGCTATCCTATTACCTTTCTCCATTACTCCATACAGATATAGCACCTATGGTTAGTTATTCACTTAGAACCAATCCCCCTTCCCGATAAGTTTAGTAGTTTGCCATGTAGGATGACGTTGGTATTGACGCAGGTCAGCACGTCAGTGATGACCACTTTTGGGTACAAAAGCCCATCTTTTTTTATGAAGTAGTTAGAGTCAGAGTAGCGAGCAATTGATGATGTTCATTGTACTCCCTGTTTTAAGACTTGCATTAAAACAGACAAACTTTGCCAAACCATTTGTGTCGTCTTGATTATTGATGAATGAGTAGAATTTTCATCCCCACCCATCTTCAGGCTTTTGCTACTCATCTTAAAGGGCTGGAATCCTCCAGTTCACTTGGTAGCAGAGATTGATGGTTAGATAAGATACTATCGGCCGTCGACATAAGTCATTTTAGATTCTCAGCAATATCGCACAACCTTTGCCATTCAGCTGACAAGATGTGAAGCTCCCCATAGAAGTGGTTAGTACAGGAAAAATCACTGCAGGAAATGGTTTGACGAGACCCCTATTTTGAAATAGAAACTCCTCTCACATCTACGAGAAGCGGATCGTAAAGCGTCTCGAAGGAGTGGTAACGAAGGCAGTGATACCGAGGGTCCAAAGACAAAAATCATGCGAACGGTGAGTGAATAGACCAAAGAGTGTGGCAAAGGGATTCATGCATAGTAAATAACTGAGAGTAACATAGGGAATCAGGATACAATCTATGCAAGCGTAAGAGTGTAATATACATGTCTATGGGAAATTAGATATTTATTGACTTGAGTATGATCAAGTAATATATGAGGAAAAATAGTTGTGAGGTGTAGCCATGCTATGAGGATACACCCTGTTCTTAGACTTTAAAGAGTGCTAGCAGAAGCTTTAATTCAGAGCCCCTTTACATCTGACATATAGGAGACGAGATTAGTTTAAAGACTTTCTTAAAGGAATAAGCTTGAGTTCCAATCGGAGCAGAATATAGAGGGTAAGACGAGTCTTAAGAGAGGATTGTAAGATGCACGTACATTTGGCCGGTCAAGTCTGTGTGTTTTGTTTTATGTGGTTATTAAGTGTGATGACATTTGAGTTGAAAAAAGAAATGTTTTAAGTGATTGAAAACATAAAGTAGAGACACGAAAAGTGATTGTTTTAAGATTAAACTTTGATGGTTGTTTTTTTAGCAAGATTAAAGAAAAAAAAGAAATTGCATTGTGCGGGATTGCAGCTTGCGATGGTTGGTGCTTGCTCATAAGTGTATGTTGATTGAAACGTAAAAATGAAAAATATTAACTAAAGCATAAGCAAGTGATAGCCAAGAGAAAAGTAAAGGTTAAGAAATGGAAGAAGTTACGCCATTAGTGCATCTTTGCATACAGCTACCAAAGCACCTGCTTAAACTTAAGCAGTACAGTTCAGAATGGGTTAAAGGGACCGCAGACAAAATGTTTATGCCATGGCCACAAGGCGGGTCATTATCGAGAGCAGTTCTGCAGCATATGACGACATATTTGAATACTGCGTACACAGGAAAAAAGTTAGCAAAGCGCCTATCAAGTCTAGAGCTATGGAAAATGTATGAACATGAAAAGGAGGAGGAGCCTCATTTAGATTGGATACTAAATATATGCAAAGAGGCAGGTGAAGAGCCTTCTGCTCTGCCTGCCCCGTCTGAAATAAAAGACCAGATTAAGAAAAACAAAGGGTTATACCCATTAAGAGAACTTAAAGCAGCAAAGTGATGTAGCAATCCGTCATATGAAGTAGTGACGAGGGCCCAGAAAAGACACAGAGAAAGATATAACCTCCAAAGTCCCGAGGGACAAGGAGAGATGTGATAAGGAGGGAAGTGATCGAGCAAGTACATCTCTAGACATAAGGAGAGAAATAAAGAGATGGAAAGGAGACAAGGATAAAACTGATGAGATAGCGCTCGTACAGAAATAATGGTTGGGAGGTCAGGTTTTAATGATGGTAAAATCATCGAAGAGGTAAGATAAAGGGGAGATCAAGATGAACAAGACAGAAAAGACAAAGAGAGGGAGGCACAATTGAAAAATGAAGGAGCGAAAAGAACAGATAGACAAGAACAGTTATATCAAGATGAGCAAGCTAAAAAACAAGAGAGAGCAGAAGAGCAAAGAAAAAGCGATAATAAAAGGAGAACAGCCAGTGAACAGGAAAGGTTAGAAGAAAAAAGAATAGAAGATGAAGACAGGAAAGGATGAGCAAAGAATACAAAGAAAAACGGATGAGGAAATACGAAGGGCATATGAATGAAGGGATATGAAAAAGAAAGAGGAAAATAGAGTAAGAGAAAAATTGAGGAAGCGCAGAGAAGTCGATGACGTCATGGAATGTAAAAGAAGACAGAGTGCACAAGATCTCGAGTATTTGAAAAAGGAAGTAAGAAATGCAAATGCAAATCCATGAGTAGCATGGGAAGACATAGAGGAATTCTTCCGTGAGTCCGAGTCATTACCAGGCACTTCTAGGGCAAATCTAGAAGACGAGTTTGACTGAAGAAGCATTGGGGACAAGATTGATATGGTGTACCATGAAATGCAATCCCAGTAAGAATCACAAGGGAAGGGAAAAAAATATTGTCTTGAGAGCACTCAGTTGTATGACACGGAGGAAGCCTCCTGTAGTGCGAGACATAAGGAAATGTCTTTAGACAGACTAACGTTAAATAGAGATGATGAGGAAAGAAGTTGCACGAGTTGGGCACAAGAAGTATCAGGCAAAGAAAGGGAAATCTTCCTGAGGGAAAAGAGAAGTGACATGTGTGCTCCAGAGGGATGTTCACCTATGGATAAGGGAGTAAGATGGTCAGATTCAGAAATTCCTATGTCTAAGGTACCAGAGCCACTGACACAGTCAGATTGACATAAGGGGCAACCCCATGGTCAGAGGGGAGAGTCACCACCTTATGTAAGCAGGCTAAGATCATTGCCAGGTAGACGGTGATGTGGAAATATTACTCCCGCAGTAGATAGACAAATGATGAGAGATGAGAATGAGTTTAGAGCGTCACAGTTCCCCTTGTTGGAAAAGGGAGGGGCCAGGCCGCAATATATACCATGGTCCCAGAAGGACAGAGAAAATTTAAAATGTAAACTCCCAAATTCAATGTCCGGTGCTGGAAAATGGATACATGAATTAGAAAAAATGACGGGAGGAAACACATTAGCTATAGGGGATATTAAAGGTCTTCTAATTGCCATACTAGTGGAGAGAGCTGATGACGTATGGACACAGGAAGGTTACCCTGGTGTGACTACTGTCAACACCACGCACAATGGAGTGCCGTTTAATAACTGTAGAGCAGCAATTTGGAAAGCGCTTCGAGTGCTATATCCTGACACGTCTGATATGTGAGCTATAATGACAAGAAAAATGAAGGAAGGAGAGGACCTGTTGCTTTACATTGAAAGTTTTCAAGACGCATGGGCGCTTGAAACACGAGAGGCTTGGGGGAAGTACATACGTGTATTTTATCATATACTATGCCAAGGGCTGCCAGATCAGGTACAGAATAAGCTCAATAAATTAGTGGGGATTGAAGCTAAACCATAGTCAGAAATCCAGTTAACCATTGCACATTATTGCAGACTCCTGCAGATAAAGAATCACAAAAAGGATGATGCACGAAAAGGTGAAGAAGCAAAATGAGTTCAGAAAAAAGCTATCTAAGTATGCCATTGAAGGGCAATGTTAACTAGTGTAGTTGGATCATATTCGCAGCAGGCAGTGCACATGCCACAAGTAAATAACCAAAGACAGTTTGAGAAGACAAATTATGGATATACGCCACGAGGAAGGGGACATTAATGGTGAGGTTGGCAAGGTAATCAAGGGTATTGGCAGAATAGTCAGGGAGGTTTTCAGAATAGACAACAAGGGTTCCAGAATATGCAAAATGGTAATCCGAACATGCAATATGGGCAGGTGGGAAGACAGCTGCTTGTATGTTGGACATGTGGAATGACAGGACACATGAATACTCAGGGCTTGTGTTCCTTTTACAAAATAATTACCAGTCTCTATTGGAGAATGCGATATATGAAGGTGCCACTGCTTTTTTCAAGGCAAACACCTGTCAACATATTAGGACGAGATATGATGATGAAAATGAATATAACCATTTCGTTCACAGACGATGGCATTGTATACTCAACAACAGTAATGCATTATGTAAACGTATGCAAAATGATCAGGGCATATGCAGGGCAAGTAGTGCCTAGAGCGATACCATTAGAACCAGAAGTGTTCCATTACGGGATATGTGTTTTGTTAACATGGCTGCCAGGTCTAGTGGGCAGAACGATGAGAATACCATATGAGTTTCTATTTAGACCTCAGATACCCATGGACGAAGAGGAAGGGCGAATTTTCCCCTTAGGCATAGAAGCAGCTGTAGTTTGAGGAAATATGGCTTTGCTTGATGCAACTGATGATAAAGGTAGAGGATTAAGCACAATAATTGCCATTGAGGAAGGTTGCAGTCTTCACTGATGAAGACTAATTTGGAGATGACAGAGCTGACAATTTTGTGATATTTAAAATGTACATTCTTTATTGGGTAAAGGCGATTAAGAGAGAAGTTCCGCAGAGAATGATGCTAGAAAAGTAGCGTCCTGATTATTTTGATGAAGATATGGCGGAAGTGTCAATTTCATTATGGACCACTGGCCCCTATTATGTAGGCTTACTGAAAAGAGTTGGGGAAGTAAAGGTTAAATTGAAACCAGGAGCGATTTTACCTCAAGCACAGCAGTATCCCATGCCTCCAGAAGCAGATGAAGGTATTTTCAAGACAATTTCCGCCATGATGGATCAGGGTATCTTAGTGACGTCAGAGTCATCATGTAATACGTCAGTTTATCAGATTAAAAAATCAAAGGGGGGGGTCTTAGAGACTAATTCAAGATTTACGCCCAATAAACAAGATTGTAAAGTCTGAGTTCCCTGTAGTCCCTAACCCATCTTCGATTTTGCGTAATATACCTGTTAATGCACGATATTACATGCTGATTGATTTGAAAAATGTGTTTTTCTCAAACCCATTGCACAAAGACTCACAAGATTTGACATTGTTTACTTTTAGACAAGTGTGATTAAAAAGCACTAGGCTGCCTCAGGGGTAGTGTGAGTCCCCATCGTTTTTTAACAGAGTCCTCCAGATGGACTTGAGCTATAATGCTTTATAAAGCGTTGTGTTGCAATACGTAGATGACATTCTAGTTTGCAGCACCACAGTGGAAGGGTGCAGACGCGATTCTGTTCAGCTGATGATTAAACTTGCTGACAAAGGATATAAGGTTGACAAGTTCCAATATTGTCAACAAGAAGTGTGTATAGGCCAATTGATTTCACATGAGGGAAAGAATGTTACTCCTAAAAGAGCTGAGGCCATTTTCAAAACAGCCAAACCACACACGATAACACAAATGTAGAGTTTTCTAGGACTATGTAATTATGTCAGAGCATGGGTATTTCACTACAGCTCATGTACAAGGCCCCTTTTACAGGCCTCGAAAAAAGCACAGGCAACGAAAGAAAAAATCATGTGGGCTGAAGCGATGAAAGAAGGGTTTGATGAATTGATAAAATCAATCTGCACAGCTCCAGTTCTAGGGATTCCCAATTATGCAGAGGAATTATTTTTATTCTTGCATATATATGGTACTTTTATGACAGCTGTACTCAGACAGAGAACCACGTTAGGGTACAATCCCCTTGCATATTACAGTGTAATTTTGGACCCACTAACGAGAGGTCACTTTCCATGCGAACAAAGTTTGGCAGCTGCCGCATTCGCCATAGAAAAACCTACAAGCATAGTGATGGGATGCTCCATGACGTTATTTGTTGACCACACATTATTTGCCATTTTTGAAAAATCGAAAGGCACGTTGACTTCTCAAAGGGCTTCTGTCTATGAGGTTATCATATCTACTCCAGTGATTAAAATAGTTTGATGTAAAATAGTGAATCCTGCCATGTTTATATCTGGGCCAATTACCGAAGGAGAGCCTACACACGATTGTGCAGACTATGAAGAATTCTGTGATGAGATCCCTAGAGTAAAAGAGAATGCACTCACAGGGGGAGAGTCTTCATTGACAGGTCTTCGAGGATCGATCAAAATGATGGGCAAAGATATATAGGTGTCGCGATAGTGAAACACTTGGTAAATGGAGAATTTCGAGTGCTTTTGAGTACTTGATTGCCATCTCATTATTCAGCGCAAGCTGCAGAATTATTTGCGTTGATACTCGCAATTGAGAATCACGCAGACCAGGAAGTGACAGTGTACCGCGACTCCGCCTATGTGACGTCAACAATGCATGCAGGATTAGAGTACTGGAAAAGGAGGGGCTACCTACGAGCAGACGGCATGCCAGTGCAGCACATAGCCTTATTGGATAGGCTCATTAAGGCACTACAACTCCCGGTGGTCAAAGCAGTCATTAAATGCGCAGCTCACACGAAAGGGACAGATTTTATGTTACGCGGAAATCAAGTAGCAGACACTGAAGCCAAGCGTATAGCAAATACAGATACAATGATGATGAATACCAAAACCATTTACATGAATGAAAGGATGACTGTAATAATAAGTGTGGATGAGGGATATAATCATATGTCTAAACACAGATAGTGGAACTTCAATGAGAAGCACTGCAAGAGTAATACAAAATTGGAAGCCAAGGGGGTGTTCTTTCAATCCCTCAGAAGCATTGTGGCGACAAGACAGCACTGGTAAACCAGTGATGACTATAGCCTTACTAAGGGTGGCGCTTGAATAGCTACACTACCCAGCACATACAACTAGGGAGCATCTTGCTGTAAGCATTGCTGAGGATTGGTTTGTACCGAACCTAATGGAGCATGTTACATTTTTTATGGTAAATTGTATTGTTTACCAACAATTTACGGCTGGGCATAAACTGTGCATAGTGAGGGGAGTCATCCCAAGACCTAATGGCCCTTTTCAGCACTACCATATCACCTATGTCGACATGATAGAAGTTTGTAATGGATATAGATAACTATTAGTTGTAATATGTCCTTTCTCTCAAAGGATAGAGGCAGTGTGAAACAGAAAATCTATAGTGCCTCCTTTGTGATTTATATTGGCCTAAGCCTAGTGCTCTACGAGGAAAACCGTGTTGCAAAGTCCCAATTTCGGATTGACTTCGCCGCCATTTTAAGATTCATCCGACATTTTGATTTCTGTTTGTATGATTCTCTGTTCTAAAATGGTGGACTGTGTTTTCAACTTGCAACTAAGCCTTCCGACCTTTGAGTTCTGTTAATGTTTAGGCTGTCCGAGAGCCGACTGTTTAGACTATGAAGTGGGAGAATGGAAGACCAGGCTCCCGTCCTTCACCTCTCGCGCTTGGCCTAGAGGGTCACGGCCCAGACACCCGCCGCGGGAAGAGTTTGTCCATTTACCAGACGACCAGGTACCCTGGTACAGGAACATACGGATGTGTCCACCTGCCTGCCCAGCAGCCCGCACTGGCCATGCCGACACCTGCGGCTCGGATCAGCTAGACTAAAAACCACACGTCGTTAGAGATGCCATGACGACCTAGACAACGGGAAGCACATCTGTACAAGTATACACACTTAACATTTCCACACCAATTTACACGAAGAACATACTCAGTGCTCTGACGTAGGCGACAGGCATATTCACGGACGTGCATCTTTATTATTTTTACATAGGCTTTCAGAATGCAGAAACGCAAGATGCATCATGAACTCATCTATAACGCTTGCTCACGCTTCCCTTGAAACCCGTTACCACCATGAGAGGTATAATGGAAACACGATACTGGTCATGGAAATGTATGCTACTATAATCTAAAGCACCTATGCACCAAACAGACTACTTAAGCACCAGGCCCGAGTAGGCCTCAAACAAGAGCTCCCGTGGACATTAACAAAGCAAGAGTCAGGTTGCTGATCCTGCAGAAAGAACCCGATGGAGCAACCAGCCAAGGTCGCAATGTTGCAAGCCCACATCCAAGAACAAATCATCAAAGGCACGATGTTGCAACCTCGCACTCCGCGTACCAACGTTAAAGTCATATCTACAAATTAAACCAGACACACAGTGGAAAAGCAATATTAATTGTGCAGAATTCTGCCTCAAACACGGTCCCGCCTCACGTGACCAAGCCGAATCTGACGAGATGCCAAAACCCAGGAGAGAAAAGGCGTATGGGTCCCTCACTACGAGACACAGGCCGAGACACTTGAAAGGCTCAATGGACACCTGCTACAGTGGGAGCGGTCAGCCTTCCACCTATGAATAAATCCTCACATTGTCTGCACGTACCCATATTGAAACATTGTTGCAAACACAGGTACACCGAGAGCTGGGAACAACGGTGGTCCCAGGCTGGGGAGCTCACGGATGCACCAATCAGAACATGGGGCTCTTATCTCAGACGTCAGTAACATTAGCCAATCCTCAGGAGCCTTCATGTAACAATTCTTATGTATCCAATTATAGGGACAACCCAGATATACCACCTGACTACACCTTGTCCACTAATATCATTCTCTATATGTGTACTATACTAACCCTACCACTCGAGCAACCAATTAAGAGTGGCGATAGGTTTTTTGTTAACTTTCTGAAGTGACGCAAGTAGCGCGTCATAATGCAGTAAAAAGGGCCTGCGAGCCCCACGATTATGTGTGTGTCAGGACGGACGCGTACGCTCCTTGACCCATCCCTGCCGTTTTGTATAAATAAACAGCAGAGTCGCCTTGCTCCTTGTGTGCATCTCATACTCTATCTCATCTGGGATATACGGGAGGAGTTGGGGCCTCCCTGCCCGGAGGTCTGCGGACGGCCCGGCCGACCCCGGCACAATTTCCCCCCGACAAGTTGGAGGCACTGCTGAGATCTGTTTAAGATCAACTTTTATTTTTAGTTTTTCCAGGCACTCCCGTTGCGAGGAGGCCCGGCGGCGCGGCCCCCTCTGCCGTTGCCCCCTTCTGAGGACTACAGGACCATCGCGGAGCCGCGAGAAGACCGGACAGCGCAATCCGGATATTGGCCCTCGGGAGCCGGTTGAGAAGTATCCCGCCCGCGGTCGGCGAGTGTCCAGACGTGGTCCAGACGAGGGGAGGTGGCGAGCCGCTTGGAGGGTGCACGCAGTCGAGCGGCCCTGCATCGAGAGAACTTGGTGAGCATGACACGCACAACAAGCAATGCGAAATTGTGAGGGAGGGGGAGGAAGTAAATAAGGGAGGGGGGAGGTATTGTAGAGATGTGCGGCGAAGGTTTAACTGAGTGTTGCTAATGGAATGAATGATAGGAAAACGAGTGCGAGAACAGTCAGCTAACGTTACGCGAAAGAGGGGGGCGGGGCACGAAAACATCACGTGCAGCCGCTCGTAACAGTCAGCTAACGTTACGCGAAAGAGGGGGGCGGGGCACGAAAACATCACGTGCAGCCGCTCGTAAGACCCTGATGGTCTAAATTGCGACTAAGTGTGAGGGTGGGTGTGTGTGGTTTCCTACGACTTGACATTTATTGATCAATGAGTAGATGAGGTTCCCTATTGTTCGAGCAAGAAACTCGATAGGTAGATGACGTTTCCCTGTGGGCGGTAGCTAGTTACATAGTTGCCCAAAACGGAAGATAATTGTCTGGTTAAGCCCTCCTGTTAAGGGGCGTATCACACGCGAGGCGACGCAGCGTGCGCAGTCCGGTTATATTATTGATGAGATTACCTTGTTCCAGGAGAGACAGGAAGACAGCTGTAGGGTTAGCGGGGTAGATTGCAAGTGTATTTTGAACTTAAAAAACATAACAAGAATATACCAGTAGCTCGAAGAAATCGGTGACGTCACCAGTAGGGATTTAATAGGATATCGCGAGCACAAGGAATTTTGGGTTTGAGAGTGGTGGGGAAGAGAAGCATGATAAAGGAGCTGGTACAGAGATAAACTATAAACCAGTGGATCGAAAACAAGGGGAAAGGGGCGTGGCTGCGCACGGAGAACGCCGGCCACGGCAAGTGTAAACGGGGGAGGAGAACGGAGAAACAGGACGACTGTATAAGATCATCGTAAGGGGTACGCAGCCGCAGGGGGCTGCGTGCGCTTCGGCCGCAGGGGGCCGTAGGGGAAGGAATATAATATAACATCATATTTATCATCATTGCATAATTTGTCAAAAGGATTGTCGAAAGTCCCCACACTTGCGGGGCGAGGTAAGCAATACAAGGTTGTATATCGTAAACTGCTAGTAAGGGGAAGGGTAACAAGGGGAGTGAATTTATGTCATACGGGAGAGGGTCGGGAGGGTGGGGGAACACCCTCACTACCCCACTACAGCACATATGCACCACACTGCCACCACATAGGGAGACAAATAAAGGGGAGAAAAAGTTGGGATGGACTATGGAAATGAGGGACGAATTAAAAGACGCGATATCAACTGCTCCGGTACTTGCATCCCCAGACTATGAGCGGCGCTTCTTTATATTTTCACATTGCGACTCAGCAGTGATGAAAGCAGTATTGGCCCAAAAAACTAGCATGGGCTATAAACCAGTAGCATTTTACAGCGGTCACTTAGACCCTATAATGTTAGGCCACTTCTCTTGTGAACAAGGTCTTGCTGCAGCTGCTTTTGCAGTAGAAAAAGCATCAGCAATAACTATGGGGTGTCCAACTACACTATTTGTGGAACATGCACTATTTGCGATATTGAATAAACCTAAGTCCACGTTAACGACACAGAGGGCATCAGGTTATGAGATTATTTTGTCTAAAGCTGAACTGGCAATTGTTAGATGTAGCACGGTTAACCCTGCAAGGTTCCTAGCAGAAGTAATTGAAGAGGGAGATTACGCCCACGACTGCACCCAAGTAACTGAAATATACTCATGTACTAGGAAAGTTGAAGAAAACGCACTAGAGGGAGGTGAGCTTTTGTTTATTGATGGGTCATCAACTATTGATCAAGGAGATGGGATACGGAGGACTGGGGCAGCAGTAGTAAAAATGATGGAGGCGCCGGTGTGTGTGGCTATGAAGTGTGTACAATTACCACAGCACTACTCTGCTCAAGCGGCGGAACTCGTTGCACTAATATTGGCATTAAAGGAAAGTTTTAATAAAAGAGTAACTATATATTCCGACAGTGCATATGTTACATCCACTGTCCACTCAGGGCTATCAAAATGGAGAAGGAGAGGGTTTAGGAGAGCTGATGGCACTCCAGTACAACATGCCCTCTTGTTGGCTGAACTAATTGAAGTAATAAACGACCCCCAAGAACTAGCCCTAGTAAAATGCACCGCACACACCAATGGAGAAGACTACGTTTCAAAAGGAAATGCAGCAGCAGACGCACATGCGAAATATGCTGCATATTTTGGTGAGATATGGAACCCCACAGACTCACAGAGAGGGAGAGGGAGGGGAATAGCGAGGGAAATGTTAATAAGAGAAGGGTACGCCCATCTCCCAGCAACACAGATTATGGAGCTACAAGCGGCTGCACCAATGGCCGAAAAAGAAGTATGGGTGAAAAGAGGATGCACAATGTCACCAACCGACGCACTATGGCGCCAGGGTGGCACTGGGAAAGTTGTAATACCGTTGGCACTGTTAAATACCGCCTTGAGCCAATTACATCACCCTGCCCATACAGGCAAGGAAATAATTGCAGCACGAATTAGAGAAGATTGGTTTTGTCCCGAGTTAACCTCCCATGTGTCAAATTTTATCAGCAATTGCCTCACATGTCAACAGTTTACGGCCGGTCATACTCTAAAAGTGATAAGAGGTACAATACCCCGGCCAGAAGGACCTTTTCGGCACCTTCACATTGACTATGTTGATATGATCAACATCTGTCAAGGCAATAGGTATATGATTGTAGTAGTATGTCCATTTTCTAGGTGGATTGAAGCAGGGCCCTGTTCACACCCTGATGCGTTTAGAGCAGCCAAATTCATAGTAAGGGAGGTCTTCCCCAGGTGGGGAGTGTGCGAGGTGTTAAGATCAGACAACGGCCCCCATTTCGCAAATGAAATGTTCCAGCATATTACATCCCTGCTGAACATTAAACACAAATTTGCATGTGCATACCACCCACAGGCTAATGGTGTATGTGAACGCCTGAATGGCCTGTTGAAGGAGGCAATTGCTAAAATACAACAAACAACAAAGAAAAGTTGGTTGTATTGCCTTCCGTTAGCATTGTTTGAACTTAGAAACAGGCCAGGGTCCGACCACCACCTCACCCCTCACGAAGTGGTTACTGGACGTCAAATGCGCCTTCCCCTAACACCAACGTCAAGGGCATTCACCGATAACGAAAGTTCAGCAAATGTGTTAGGAGATGAAATGTATCAATATGTGTCTTCTTTGATTACTAGTGTCGTGTTTGTGTCTCAACAGCTCGAGCGCACACGGGGCGGGTCTACCAGCAATCAAGAAAAAGACGAAAGTACGGAATTGGGAAAGGAGAACTCGTGCAAACTTGCCAAAGGTGACCACGTACTACTTCGCAATTTCAATAGAAGGTGGCACGAGAAGAGGTTCACTGGCCCCCATCTGGTAGAGGACGTATCAACAAGAGCAGTAAAACTAAAGGATAAGCGTGCCTGGAACCACCTACATGACGTAAAGATCTACAAACTGCAGACCCGCCCCAGCGCCAACGACAGGTCCGTTGGACGAACAGCAACAACATCGCCGACAGCGGAAGAAAGTTCCACCACAGACAACGACCCAATTGTTCCCTCGGAGACGATAACTGACGAAGAAAGGGGTGATCCCCATACTGCCCACCCCATGGTCACGCGCTCAAAGAGTAAAAATACTTCCGCCATCTGAGCGCAAACCCCCCCCCATTGACTCCTAAGTACAGTTGTAACTAAAACTAAAGGACATTGCTTGCACCAATACACATGTAAACACGTGAATGTTCTCTTTTTCTCTCGCACATACAGGAACTGCGTAATATTGTATTGTTAAGAAAAGCTAATTAACAAGTTCAGTGTACAGGCGTAGATGGTGCTGCCAGACGATAACTACCCAGAAGAATTGTCACACCAATTTGTATACGAAATAAAGAGGCCAACATACCTAAAAAGGAGAAGGGTACGTGTCTACTACACAGCCTTCCTCCTGGCCATAGAATATTACATGCCCCACCTCCGCCCATACTTGCCGGTCCTAAGAGACCCATCACTTAGAGTAGCGTGGGAGCAGCTCTTCGCCTGGGCACTGAATGACCACTTGATAGGGAGAGCTTAAAGGAAACAAAACTAACATTTAATAACGAGCACTTTTGAGAATTTTTAGGCGGGCAACTGTAACGTCGCAAGAATAAGCTGCCAGGACCGCAGCAAGGTAAGAGCAAAATGCCGGTGAAACTAGCATATGTAATAAAAAATAATAGGGATTTTTATGATCACCGGATTCTTGGCTGCCTCTGTCTGGCAGTACAGCTATGCTATTGATTTTATTGCTGCACCCAAACTTAATATACCCCCGTCCCCTGCTGCAACAGGTGTTACGTCAGGTGGTAATCGTAATTTTGCACCCAAGCAAAATAGAGTTAAACGCAGCACGTACTCAGACAATAAAGGTATTGATAATTATGTACAAGATTCAGCACACGTCACAAACAACATATGGTACCAACACATGACCCGCATTGGTAAGCAGACAACTGAGGATAGCTGTTACGTTTGCTCATTAATACCATACGCCATGAGCGCTTCACGAACATTTGTTGCCACAGAAATAGATGAAAAAACAGCACAGTGCATAATATATTTGGCCCTGTTCCAAACGAAAGGAAGATTTCAAGGAACAGTAGTGCACATGACATGGAAAACACGAGACTCATACCCATATGAAAACAACTTCCTCAAGACCTATCTGAGTTATCACAAGACCAGTTTACATGCTGAAGCATTCAGGTACATAACAAGTGGCCCTGCAAAAGGAGAAACAAAGAAGGTAACACTGCAGTATCTACCATGTGATTGGTACGCAACTGAAGTTCCGGGTAAACAAGGATGCTGGGAGAGGCCGCTACTGACGATAACAGGAAAGGTGTTCCTGGGCAACAGCTGGGAGATAGGAGTAATTGGCAGCAACATGGTAACAAAAGAAACTATCTCAACTATCGAGACACACAATCATCGATGTTGGACGACGTGGATCAAGTATGTACCAATGCTCACGTGGGTAGAAGAAGATGAAGACCCGATAACTATACTACCATTGACTGCGCCTAAAGTATGCTACCAGCATAAAGGAGAGGTGGACGTATGATATAACACCAATTGTGCAAGCGTGATGGAGTTGCCTGAGGGGGGAGCGGGAACAGCAGTAATAATGGACCATTATTGGGCCTGTGGGGAAAAGGCATATCATACACTGCCTCCCCTGTGGAATGGTGTGTGCACAATGGTACACGTCAATGTACCATCACTAGTGGTACCTAAGAAGCATGTCGATGTGGCGAAATTTCCTAAAATGGATGAAGGGGATAAGAGAAGAAAGAGATCTGCACCACTTCAGAAGGAGCAAGGAAACCGGACCAACAGCAATGATACTGTCCTAAACAGGAGAAAAAGACAAGGAGAGCCATTGACAGGAAATTACCTGTGGGGAAGGTCGGAAACGGAACTAACATCAATACCGCCAGAACACAGACTATTCAGCAGAGCAGCAATGTTCTTCTCCTCAATAATACATCCGGGACTGCAGGCATACGCAAACGCAAAATGGCTCCAAATAACAAGGTGGGAACTAATGATGACCATCAATTCAACAGTAAATGGGTTCAACGCAATTAAAGAGGAGCTGCGAGCTGTAAGGATGGTAGCACTCCAGAACAGATATGTATTGGACCTTCTCACAGCAATGGAAGGAGGAGTTTGTGCAAAAATAGGACAATCTTGCTGCACGTTCATACCTGCCAACGATGCTGACAATGGTACACTGACAGAAGCAGTTTCACAATTGGCCCAGATGCACTCCAAAATGATGGACGAAAGTAAGGGTGTAAACAAGGATAAGAGCTGGTTTTCACTATTATGGTCATGGATGCCATCTTGGCTGTCAGATGGACTGAAAATAATAGTGGGATGTGCTATTTTGGCTGGAGCTACCCTGATCATAATTAGATTTTGGAAGGCCCGGAAAGCACGCACGACTGACCAGTTGCTGGAAATGGTGGGAATGCACCCCTTAATGCCAGCAGATGACGGCCAGCATACAGGTGTGATAATACAAGAAAGGGAGAAGTTGCGCACCCAAATCATCACCAATCATCTAGACCCACCATCAGTGAAGATTGAGAACCCAAGGAACCCCAGGAGCTACATAGGAAGATGGGTATACTGTACTCCTGGAGGAACATGTGAATACATGTATTGGTCATTTGAAGATCATGTAAACCATTATGGACATCTCGGAGGGATAACTAAGATATGGAGGGTAAGAGGAGATAACGAGAAGGATATGTTTGTGGTCGACAAGTCGACCAGAGGGGGGACTGAAGTGGGAGAATGGAAGACCAGGCTCCCGTCCTTCACCTCTCGCGCTTGGCCTAGAGGGTCACGGCCCAGACACCCGCCGCGGGAAGAGTTTGTCCATTTACCAGACGACCAGGTACCCTGGTACAGGAACATACGGATGTGTCCACCTGCCTGCCCAGCAGCCCGCACTGGCCATGCCGACACCTGCGGCTCGGATCAGCTAGACTAAAAACCACACGTCGTTAGAGATGCCATGACGACCTAGACAACGGGAAGCACATCTGTACAAGTATACACACTTAACATTTCCACACCAATTTACACGAAGAACATACTCAGTGCTCTGACGTAGGCGACAGGCATATTCACGGACGTGCATCTTTATTATTTTTACATAGGCTTTCAGAATGCAGAAACGCAAGATGCATCATGAACTCATCTATAACGCTTCCTCACGCTTCCCTTGAAACCCGTTACCACTATGAGAGGTATAATAGACGATACTGGTCATGGAAATGTATGCTACTATAATCTAAAGCACCTATGCACCAAACAGACTACTTAAGCACCAGGCCCGAGTAGGCCTCAAACAAGAGCTCCCGTGGACATTAACAAAGCAAGAGTCAGGTTGCTGATCCTGCAGAAAGAACCCGATGGAGCAACCAGCCAAGGTCGCAATGTTGCAAGCCCACATCCAAGAACAAATCATCAAAGGCACGATGTTGAAACCTCGCACTCCGCGTACCAACGTTAAAGTCATATCTACAAATTAAACCAGACACACAGTGGAAAAGCAATATTAATTGTGCAGAATTCTGCCTCAAACACGGTCCCGCCTCACGTGACCAAGCCGAATCTGACGAGATGCCAAAACCCAGGAGAGAAAAGGCGTCTGGGTCCCTCACTACGAGACACAGGCCGAGACACTTGAAAGGCTCAATGGACACCTGCTACAGTGGGAGCGGTCAGCCTTCCACCTATGAATAAATCCTCACATTGTCTGCACGTACCCATATTGAAACATTGTTGCAAACACAGGTACACCGAGAGCTGGGAACAACGGTGGTCCCAGGCTGGGGAGCTCACGGATGCACCAATCAGAACATGGGGCTCTTATCTCAGACGTCAGTAACATTAGCCAATCCTCAGGAGCCTTCATGTAACAATTCTTATGTATCCAATTATAGGGACAACCCAGATATACCACCTGACTACACCTTGTCCACTAATATCATTCTCTATATGTGTACTATACTAACCCTACCACTCGAGCAACCAATTAAGAGTGGCGATAGGTTTTTTGTTAACTTTCTGAAGTGACGCAAGTAGCGCGTCATAATGCAGTAAAAAGGGCCTGCGAGCCCCACGATTATGTGTGTGTCAGGACGGACGCGTACGCTCCTTGACCCATCCCTGCCGTTTTGTATAAATAAACAGCAGAGTCGCCTTGCTCCTTGTGTGCGTCTCATACTCTATCTCATCTGGGATATACGGGAGGAGTTGGGGCCTCCCTGCCCGGAGGTCTGCGGACGGCCCGGCCGACCCCGGCAGAATTTCCCCCCGACAACTAGGTAAAGAGACCTTGCACTCCATATGACTGTCATCTGAGTATTGTCTGCGCACATAAGACTCATCCTTGTATAAACGTTCGGACAATATAGAACAAACCTCAAGTGTATACTTAGGCGGAACTGCATTGTGTAGGAATATAGATTAAGGCTTACCGCGCGATCCGAGAACATACACCACCATTTTATCTCTTTGGAAATGCAAACCTGTGTAATCCTTTTGCATATTATTGTATAAGCTGTATGTGAACTAGGCACAAACTCTAGACCACAAATTATTAACATAAAGAGAGGCTGGACAATATTATTCGAAATTGTATAAAAGCATGAATGTTCTGACGTCCAGCCCTCTCTCACCTCTCTTTGTCAGGCTGGTATACGTTGCGGGGTGTTTCTTTGTAAACTTTGCTTCTTTGTAAACTGTGCAGAATAATAAAAGATCTGTGAATCTTTTCAGCCTTGATATTTCTTTGCTCTTACAGCAGGTCCATGCACGCACCCAAACTCTACTTTTGCAGCCAAGTTCTTAGTGCATAAAGTATTTCCCAGGTGGGGAGTGTGCGAAGTAATGAGATCAGATAATGGACCTCACTTTGCTAAAACAGTTTTCGTGCAGATCAGCTTGCTGCTTGGTATAAATCACAGGGGGCCTCATTATAACACAGGCGGTCTGGAAATAAAGGTGGCGGTAAACCCGCCACCACCGTTGTTTCCGGACCGCCTGATGCCGACTCCTGAAGGCGGGAGGTGATGTTCCCTCCAGGTCTGACCTGGCGGTTTTAACACCGCCCATCTGCAGGCGGACGAGGAAACACCGGCAGCATTACGAGATGCTGCCGGTGTTTCCATGATCCCCATTCCCATCGAGTCCCATAGAACTCAATGGGAATGGGTATTAACACCATTCTGCCTCCGTGATTCCTGGAAAACTGGGGTTGTAATGCCCCGGTAATTCCGGGAATCATGGAGGCGGAATGGTAAGACAAGTCCGGCGGCAACCAGGCGGTTTTACCGCCGCGGTTATCGCCGGACTCGCAATGAGGCCTAAGTTTTCTTTGGCTTATCATCCGCAAGGAAATGGTATCTGTGAAAAGCTCAATGGCTTGCTAAAAGAAAGAATAGCTAAATTGAAGCTTATGTTAAAAAAAGGGTGGTTGCACTGCCTACCACTGGCATTGTATGCATTGAGGAACCAACCAGGTTCTGACCACCATTTTACGCTGCACGAGATCGTGACAAGCAGGCAAATGAGAACGCCTTTAATGCCTCTATCCTGAGTAAGAAGTGATGCTCAACCAACGTCAGAAATTTTAGGACTTGAAATGCAAAACCATCTGAACTGTTTAACATCTAGTTTTTCTGTGATTTCAGGACACTTGCAGAGACAAGGGTGCAAGGCAGTACAGAATACAGAAAGAGATGCTTCAACAACCCAAACTCCTAAATGTCTACATCCAAGAATCTACCCAGGAGATAAAGTCCTAATTCATAACCATACAAGGAAAAAGTGAGACGAGCCCCGTTTCATCTGACCTTTTTTCGTTGAGGATGTAACGCCATCTGCTGTCAAAGTGCACGGTAGGCGAGCTTGGATTTTCCTTGGAGACACAAAGATCTACTCTGGAAAGACCCCTCTGCTTGCACCCCACCGCGAAGAAGCTACAAACTTTGGGGAAGAACCACAGCACGTGCAGACGAGATCCATGACGAAGAAGAAGGACGCATAACCCGACAAGTGGAAAGAAGGAACCTTCTAGTGAACTGTGGCTTAAATTCGGACCCTCACTTTTCAGCTACATATAAAAGGGTAAAAGGACACATCCGAACATTCTGTGCATCTTAGTTACAGTGTAAAAGAAGATCTGCATTCTTGAAAGCCACAGTAGTTTATTGACTTTGGACTAAAGCATGCTTAAGCCTTGATAAGAATAAGGATCTGACAAATTTTGATCGTGGACGCAGCAATTGGAAGAGGGTACAGTACCCTGATTCCTTTTACACCGGATTCTTGTTTGGCCTTACTCATGGTGTTACACAGTGATGACCTTTCTAAATTCGCACTTTCGTATTTTGAGTTGGTGTTACATTCTCATGCGTCACTGGTGGGGAGAACTTGCTGCATTCCAGCTTGCATTGGTAATTCTGACAATGAAAAGATCAATAGAAGATTACCCATAATCATCAATGAAGAGTTTTTGAATTTACTTGAGTTCAGTGAGGAAACCACAAATACCCTATCACCCAACACAGCACATGGACTGGTCAGTGTGGTGTTCTTCCATCTAATTGAAGACACACAATTGTAGTGACATTCTTAAGAGACCCAAGAAATACTGCGAACTTGAATGTGATCCAGAAATCAAAGAGCTGTGTAGAAACTTTCCTATGAGGAACAGATCGAGGAATTGAATAAGGGACAAAACTCTTTGTTCATGCTGACATGGAATCAACATGTCATCTGGACTGGAGCAGCTCGAGGCATTGATTGGGAACTACTAAATGAAGCATATTTCATAGAGGCTCCCTGAGGACAATTTTCTTCACGATAAAGAAACATTTTCAATCCTGATTGGGAAAATACTGGTTCCAGAGACAAGGATAACGTTATTTCGTAAAAACATCGAGAAAGCAGACAATTGATGAAGGACGAATGCTGAATGAAGACAACAGCTTCCAGAAACAATCTAAAAATGCAGAGTCATTAAAACAAATTTTTCCTTCCTTAGCATCAAATGATAGAGATAGGGAACCTACGCGGCAACATTGTGTTTCCCCATGAGGACAGACGCACAAATTGTCCCAGAAGCAGATCCTATCACTGTATTATTTACACATGCATTATATTCATACTCATAGTGCTTTCACTGACAGTGAGAACTGCTTTCTATATAGGAGCACATGATGAAAAGCTTCCTGTGTATGTTTCTGAGCAGAAGGAAACAGTGAGTGTGGCAACTACAAAGCAGCCTAGACCCTACATAGTTATTGCTATCCCAAGAAATAATGGGAAGATATCTGAGCTTGAGATGGATGTTGTCAGTAATAAATCACACACAGCACTTGTTTCAGACACTGCCTTAAAACGCCAGAGACAGGGTCGACGGAATAGGCAAATTAAGGGGTTGAAAAAGGTTGGGCCTATACAAATGATGCATACAGACACACCTGGTCCACCAACTAAAGGCCCAACACAAGTCCCACGAAGAAATCACGTGCAGAGATGATAGCAGAATCTCCATGGCCTTTTTTTAGCTATTGCCAGAAAATAACAAAGGGATGAAGAAAGACTTGCTGAACTTTCTTCTATGTAGAGAACCCGGATGGATGATCCTGCAAAACGACCAGTCAGAATAAGCTATACTGATGCATTCAAAGATGTAGTTATAAGTAACGATATTGCATGGTAATGGTGCATATATTGTGATTTGTATACTATCAGAAATACTCCTTTTTAAAAAAGATTAAAAAATTGGAACTGTGAAGAAGAAAAGATAAAAGAGAAAAGTTTTTTAATGTTTAAATATGGAAAATAAAAAACTATTTTTTGATACAATGTGGTGTAGTATGAGAATTTAATGGCTATTAACCTCATACAGTAAGGTTCAACCAAATATGGACTTGGGGAAGCAAGGGACCGAGTGAACATTGTGTATTGTTTAAGAGTTATAAGTAACTACATGAAGAATTTAAGGACCAAAAGAAGCACTGGACGTCCGATGAAGAGTGCTTTGTATGGGCAATCCTGCCATGCCGCATAGTGAAATCAAAGATATTCATAGGTATTGAAATAGATGTCCTAACTGCACACTGCATAGTGCACCTATCTTTCTGTAGTACCAGAGGCCAATTTATGGGTCGAACAGCCTCTCTCAAATGGGCAACTGAAGTAACAGATCCAAATGAAGATGACTTTCTTCAAGACATAAACAAGAAGCAATGCCAAAATAAAGAATATTGTGATCAGATATGACAAACCTGGAGTAAAAGGAACTGCAGTAAGAAGAGAACTAAATCAAAAACGGAAAGTTCCAGGATACTCTCCAGAAGACATCCGCAGATGGAAGAACAGAGGCCAGATGCAGATTTGGGAAACTGTCTTATCACCAGATGGATGGGAAGATGGAGTAGTGATATGCAGAGACTGGGTAATAATGGGTCACTACCAAACAACAATTGACATTGCACAAATGTTATGTAAGCCTCTATGGCCAAAACCTGCTGAACTACTGACATGGGTTGAAGACAGAGCAGGACCTTTGCAGATAGTACCATTGGACAGTTCTAAATTGTGCTTCAGGAACAAAGGTACAAGAAAACTGGGAGAATATCAGAACTGTGATCGAATCTTCGATGCACCAGGAATGAATATCGGGACAGCAGTAATCATGGATCATTATTGGGCGTGTGGATCTAAGGCCTACATCAGACTGCCTAAAGACTGGGGAGGAATATGCACATTGGTGAATGTCCATGTTCCTGCATTAGTGATTCCTAAAGGTGACCTGAACATTGATAGTTTCCCGAAAGCAGATGCTCATCTAAGAAAGATGAGATCTGTGGAACTAATAAATCGAATGAAGAGCGAGAACTACCTTTCAGGTAAATCAATAGCAGCCTTTGATGCTATTCCATATGAAAATAGACTGTTCATTGTTCAAATTGATCTTCATGCCAAGGGTCTAGGTTGAAGTAAATACAAAGTGGCTTCAGGTCACAAGATGGGAACTGCTACAGATGATTAATACTACCGTAAAGGGAGTCAATGCAATCACAGAATAGCTGAGAGCTGTAGGATTGATGAGCCTCCAGAACAGATATGTCCTGGATATGATCACAGCTATGGATGGAGGTGTTTGTGCCAAAATTGGAGAATCGTCTTACACATTTATACCTTCTCATGATGACGAGAATGGAACATTAACAGAGGCCATAGATATGCTAACGAAACTCCATGGCCAGATGATAGAAGAGGTTGAAGACATTGCTGATGACAGCTGGTTTGGATCACTCTTCTCATCGGTTCCACAATGGATGGCAAATGTATTCATATTTCTTCGAGCTTTGTTATTATTAGTAATGCTTGGATTCTGCGTGATCAAAATAATAATCTCGCAATGCAAGAAGACGGCAAAGAAAGCCATAGCGATGAAGATTATGATTGATGTTGAATCAGGATGGAAGCCTAAAAATCTGACTGATGAAGAATTCAGAGACTTTGTGAACGTCAGGATCCATGCACCTGAGGGAAAAAAGTTCCTGTATCCAAAGGACCCTAAGAAGTATGTGAGAAGATGCATCTATTGCAATCCAAGTGGGCAGTGCATGCTCATGACATGGAACAAGGATGAGCATGCAAAATCAGATGAATGCTTCAAAGGAGTCATAAAGATATGGATTGTTAAGAAGCATTTCTACAGACAAAGATGTCTAGATGAAGACGAAGATGTGAGAGTGGTCAATAAATCGCCCACAGGGGGGAGTGTAGAGGAAGAGCCAAGTACCCCCACTCCACCTGCCCCACCTACATTACCTGAAATGTATGAACCAAAATATGTGACATATACTGAACAGTTAAACCAACAACAAGAATAGAAAGGGCTCTGTGCAGTACCCATAAGAATACCTATACCTAAGAGAATATGGGAAGTAAAATACCCATTGAGTAAACCATACTTACATCCAAGACAATATGGTGGCCATTTGAATGAGATTCCTGATGAAACAAAGAAACTGAATGACCGGGATGAATGGTGAGATCATATAAAAAGAATCAACACCCTGATAGAAAGATAACCAGACCCGAGAGGCAGACAATTTATGAAGAACAAAGAAGTACCAAAGGTAAATGACATCTTGGGATCAAGATGAAGAAACTTATGCCACAAACGTGATGAAGATATTTAGTTAGTTTAAACGTGTACAGATGCAATAAAATGCAAGCAGAAAAGTAATCATGAAGCTAGCCACATGCTTAAACAAATTAGACAGCGGCAAGCATCAACATATAACGATATACCTCATAGATAAATATGGATTATGTGAAGAATAAATGTTTCCACTACATATAAAGCAGTACTGAACAAACACGAGAAAGGCCTTATTTCAGTGTCGCAGTTACAAAAAGCAAGTGAATTAAATAGAATCCATTTCAACTAAAGGAGTTCACTGAACCAAGAAAGCCAAAGTCTTATCAAACTAGGAGTTGGCTGACATTGGATATAATTAGCATGAACAAACAGAAGCTCCTATTCAAAAAGGTCAAGCAAAAACAAAAGATGTCAGAGGACTATTGAAGAATAAAATTAAATACACAAAAAGGCTCAATTCATGGTGTCCAGTCACATGATGGAAGAAGGATAGTGCCCATACCCCTTAAAAATTCTCATAGAGCAGTACAAACTCAAGGCCTACTTCAAAGTACTAATTGAAACTGGACCAATGAAGTGATGATGGATCCTATTTTAATTGGTGGGAAGCTGGTGCAAAGACGAGCTTATCCGCACCTGGTTGTTCAGTCTGCGTGCTCCTTACGTAGGTGGAAATTACTGACGGGGGTTAGAAGCCAACCAATTGTAGGGGACCATGCAGTTAGGGGTCCTATAGTTTGAGTAGCCAATTGGACGTTGTACATTTAGTGACGTTCATAGGGGCCATTTTGAAGGGAGGGCTTAGTTGCCCCACCTAATGTAAGCTATCCTATTGCATTTCTCCATTACTCCATACAAATAAAGTACATATGCTTAGTTATTCACTTAGAACCAGTCCTGCTTCCCGATAGGTTTAGTAGTTTGACACATAGGATGACGTTGGTATTGACACAGGTCAGCTCGTCCATTTTTGGGTACAAAAGCCCATTTTTATTTATGAAGTAGTTAGAGTCGAGCGATTGCTGATGTTCATTGTACTCCCTGTTTTAAGACTTGTATTAAAACAGACAAACTTTGCCAAACTATTGTCGTCTTGATTATTGATGTATGAGTAGAATCTGCACCCCCACCCATCTCCAGGGTATTGCTACTCATCTTAAAGGGCTGGAAGCCTCCAGTTCAGTGAAGTATGATTTGTTGTGTGTGGTAAGCTCCTAGTGCCTTGGATGCATGGTGGCAGGCCTTGTTTTCATGGCTGCAGGCCTTGCACCAAAAAGTATGTCCATTGGTTGCAAGTACATTTCACATTGTTGCCTTGGGTGTGTGGTTTATAAGCACTGTACACATTGTTGGTTGCATGGGTGTGATGATTGTTAGCACAATCTCTAGTTTTTGGTACATGGCTGGAGATGGTGCAGTGAACAGTCCTGCGGTGTATCCACTGGGCAAAGTGTTGAAGTACTGTGTGTTTAGAAGTGGATAGGGTTCCAGTGGATGGTGTATGTGGTTGGGTTGTCGCCATTGTGCATATTACTCAGTACTGAACTGCATTATGCTGTAGTGGTTCTTTGTAGTCAATAAAGTGTTGGGCCAGGGGCAATGTTGTGAAGATTTTGTGGTTTGGTTGGAAGTCGGTAGGGGTGCCAGAGGCTGTGTTATGTTTGTGGGTTCTGGTACCTGGTTACATGTTTGCATGCATGGCTGCATTATGTTGTGTGGGTTCAGTAGGACTGCCGGTGTCTATGTTATGTTTCTGGGTTGTGGTACCTGGTCACATGCTGGCATGCGCTGTTGTGGGTATGGCCAAGGCCTAGGCTCTTGGGTGCGTGGCCGAAGGCCGTAGGCTGTAGGCCATGCGCACAAGAGGGTAGCCCTTGGCCGCACCCACCATGACCTAATGTAGCCATGCATGCTAACAATGTTATACTGGTGTATGGATGCAACAAATATGTTTATGGAATCATTTTTTTGTTCACCTTTGCTCCTTTGGGTAACTTGTTACAACGATAGGTTGGTGCTTCGTACACAGTTACAAGTGTGCATCTCTCCGAGGGTGGTCACCTTTACAGAATGGTTGTGAAGGACAGTTTACACTTGCCGGAGCAGTAGAAATGAGCTGTTAAGCGTACACATCTATATGGTGTAGGTTACAGTACTTGTCCCACATTAGAGAGCAATATGCCACTACTTGCGTTTGCTGTGGTTAGTTCCTGAAGAGACCCTTAGTTTAGGCAGTGCAATACACTATTGTGTCATGAAAGGATTTGCTCGGTATGACACATTTAAAATATGCAAAATGTACACAGCCACCCACATATAGTTGCTGTTACGTAGAACTTACTTTCACCTACATGGAGAGAAGGTACTACCTTCCATATATCAATGTACATTTGCGGGCCCTATCTGCTACCTCTATGTGTAGAGTCTTATGATTGAACGGTGTTGGTTGGCTGACTGTGTGTGCGCTATGGCTGCACATACGTGGGTGGCATGGCCATTTTATGCACTGTAGTGCCTTTCGGCAAGGACAGTTCATGCCCTCTTGTTCACGAAAGGAAAAACATTACTTTACAACTCATTTACCTATTGTACTTGATTTCTAATGTCTGCTTTACAGTGAACTGAACTGATTGTGTTACCTGTGTGGTGGATTGTGTTACCTGTGTGGTGGATTATGGCCGTTGGTGAGAAGGTTTTGTTGGCAAGTGGTACCTGTCAGTGTGTGAAGGTTGTAAGCACGCAGTTATTTTTGTTTCCATCTGCATTACATGTTGAAAGCATTCTTATTACGTATTGCCTATATGATTGTATATGTAAGTTGGAACGAATACCGGAATTGCAAGGCCTACACAATATGGTATGGCTTGCTTTGTGTGCCACTTGCTAAAATGCCATGGAATCTCAGTTAGGCATATATATATAGAGAAAACGTTTGTTCAGGACTTTTTCTGGAATGACATGATTGCAGAGAGTGCATGTATGTTGCCACATGTAGGAAGTCTCAAAGATTTCATGTATGGGTATGTTTTTGTTTCCCTATATTTGTACTAACTACATGAGACATTTCTGTGAATTCCCTTCCCTTGAGAGCCGTTTACAGAACTGTTTTTAAAAAAATGCTGGCATGTGTAATACATAATTGATTGCTACATTTGCATAGTAATATACATCACTTGTATTGCGAAATTTGAATGGACCAGGTACTTGGAATCTCAGTTAGGCATAGTTATATAGAGGAAGCGTTCCTTCAGGACTTGTCCTGGAATAACATGATTGCAGAGACTGCATGTCTGTTGCCACATGTAGTTAGCCTCAAAAATATCATGTATGGGTGTGTTTTTGTTTCCCTATGTTTGCACTAACTACATGAGAACTTTCTGTGCATCCCCTTCTCTGTTTAATGTGGCCTTACCATTCTAGCACAGTAGTCCAATTACTGTCTTAATCCTGAGATTCTACAACTGTACCATTTGTAAACAGAAGTGGTGAGAGCCGTTCACAGAGCTGTTTTCAAAAATTGCTTGCATGTGTAATATCATTGATTGCTACATTTGCATAGTAATGTACACCACTCGTATTGCGAAATTTGAATGGACCAGTTACTTTTGAGTTTGAGTACTTTTTCCTTAGTAGACTTTACAATGGTGTGTTGCTTACAATTTCATATGGTGGAAGGTAATTTTGCAAGGTGGTTCGGAAATGCAGCTTACCAAGTATACTGGTACTCCTGTGTATGTCTGCCCTGGACAGGAGTTAAGAATTTGTAGTACATTAATCTGTCATTTGTCGTTGCCTTTCATATGGTGGTCGAGGAACTGCTGCAATTACTTGATAGACGTGTGCCGCCCGTTACACATTGATGTGTACTCTGGGTTGCATTTTCAAGGTGAAACGCCCCTGCCTTTCAGAACAGAGGTGGTTACGGCAGCTGTGAAAGAACATAGTATGAAAATATGTTTCTTAATGGCATATTGAGTGAATTTGCAGACTACAGTAAGTAAAAGGGTCGGAGGATGTGTTGGCAGGAAGACTTAGTGTATATGTGTAATGGGATGGCTTTGTATATGAATAGGAACTTGACGGCATTAGTACTGTTGGGGAGGGGGCAAAAGCTTCACTTGTGAGTGTGTTGTACGATGTGCAGGTTAGCTGGTGTGTGCATTGCTGTATGAGTATTAACTTTGCAAATGGGTTATTTGTACTTGTAGAAGGGTCAGAAAAGGTTTTGGAAAGATGTTCAGCTTGGTAAGGAAAATGTTTTTTTGTGTGAAATTTCAATACCTTTTCTGCGTGTATATGCTTTCTACATGAGTGGAGCAATTATTTCACTTGTTGGTTTCATTTACCCAGATTTACGATTCTAGTGTTGTGGATGCACAGATAATGTTTTCTGCTTTTATCCGTAATGTCATTCTCTGCAGTGCGCAAGGTAAGTGGCAGGCACCCTGTTCCGATGCATGCAATGTGTATAGTTGGTTTGGATCGGTAGTGTGCATCAGGTGCTCCTTTGCTGCAACCATTTTACGAATGTTATACAAGATATGCTAGTGGGGACAACAGTTGCACAATTGCCAGACGAAAAGAAGAGATTAACTATTTGGATATTGCAATGGTTGATATGGGTACATGAAACGTTTGAAAGCCCATACCATTGCAAGTGGTATTTGATGGTAGGTCATGGGAGAAATGAGCGTATGTTTCCTGAGAAGCTTAGAGGCACTTATACCAGATGTGCAAAAGTACTGTATACAATATATCGACACCTGTCCTTTCTGCTGGTGGATGGGGATGTGCATTAATCTGGATGCATACATTTTGCATACTTTTACAGAAGCTTCTACTGCAGATGCTTTACGATCACACTAGACTTGTACTGTGAGTGGTTTACGGTACATATGGTGTGTTGCGTAGAAATTATATTTTTAGATGCCGAGGTGTTGGATGTGATTGGTGGATGCGTGTGTAACTATTTAACAGTATCCTATGAGCAAGTGCTATAAAAGAGTAGTGGAAAAGGAAGAAACACTGACCCTGCTTGACTAGGGTGTGGTCCTCCCAGTAGTTGGAGAAGTGCACGTGCCACAGCCTGCACTTGTCAGCATGCTGGGCGTGCAAATGGGACTGTGGAGAGTATCCAATCAGATGGTGTGGGTGTGCCTCACTGGAAGGGGCAGTAACACTTTTTTCATTGCTCTCTGTTGTGAGGATGGCAGAGATCGCGAGAAACACTGTGTTGCTACTGGGTGATGCATTTGTGTAAGATCTGCACAGGTATGCCCTGGAATTAGGCATTGTTGAAAATTTCAATATGGAAGGAGTGAAGGCTTTGTGGTGGGGTGTGCGTGTGTGCAGCTTTGGTGCTGTGGTTGGACTTTTGCAGACATGTGGCCACTGTTGCTACTGTTCACATTGTCGTTGTGCACTATGGGGCCTTGCACTTGGGTTACATACCTTGTGCACGTTTGCTGCGTCAAGAAATTGCTCAAAGCAGTGAAATGGATTTTCCCCACTACCATGGTACTTCTTTCATGTATACCACCAAGAAGAGTATGGGATTATCCAAATGTAATTAGTCCACAGCCAGAGGTCAGAAGGTGTCTAATTAACAGAAGCATGTTTGAATTTTTAAGTGCAGCTGGGATGTTCTACTGTGACAATGGCATCCTTAATCCTAGAAATGTGTACTTTTTCCATGCTAATGGCATTTCTTTGACCACCATTGGAAATTAAATTTTCTCTTACAATCTACAGGAATCTTTGAAGAGGTTCCTGTAAGAATGTGGATGTAAGGAAGAGAAGAAAAGAAAAATCCCCAAACAAACAAAAAAAAGAAAGTGTTTCCTTGCAAGTAGAAATATTAAAAACAAACTATAAAAAAGGCTCTTTTCAGAGTCACCACTACAGATGAAATCTGCTACCCTGGATTAAATGTGTTCCTCCACGCTCTTATGCAGCACGATATGTCTGCGAATATCGATGTATTTGCAGGAACGCACATGCCTCATCCGGAGTTTTTCAAGCTGGTAGGCATGGCAATGGGACTGTGGAGGCTAACGGATTGGTCAGTCAGGTATTTGGGTGTGGTGGGAAGTGTTGCAAACTTGGTGATGTTTTCCCTGCATTTGGGGGAAATCACAGACCCCGTAGCGACTTTGCACTGTAAAAGCGGCTACCGACAAATGTAGATACTTTCTGCATTGGTTTGGAAACTTACAGTTTTTTTGATTCCTTTGCAATTCATTTTAAAAAGTAAATACTGTGCAAGTTGCATCACATTTTATTAAAAACTGGCACTTGCGTGATATTGAAAAAGTCTGGCACAAAAAAGGTGGAAGAGCCATTGCAACTGTGGGCCACTTTTTCATTGGTACCTGAGACCATTTTATGGCCCAGTTCAAATGTGACGCTTACCTAGCAGGATGTTCTGCAGATCAGAAGCAGCGAGGTGAGGTGCTTTGGCAGAGCAGTGCATTGTGTCAGTACTGGAACTGTCACATTTCTGGCACTTTGAAGTTCCATTATTGTTCACATCTGTACAGCTGTGTATGGCTGAACTACTTTCTGGGTTGAAAGTGGACAAGGGCCCGGCAGAGGAATTTTATATATTTTTATTGATTTCCTCCACATTACACGGCCTGTGGTAGCGGCCATGTAGTTATGGTTATCTTGCTAATCTCAGTTTGGAAGCTAGGTGATGTTTGTGGAGGGGGGCAAATGTTACAGTGGGGGGTCCCAATAATATTTTTTTTTCCAAACACTGAATGGAAAAAAAACTTTGCATAGGCCTACAGTCCAAACGGTTGGACAGATTTTCACCAAATTTGGGGAAGGAGTGGTGCCTTGGTCCAGAAAGTGTGCTCTTGTGAATTTGATGATAATTAGTCCTGTACTTCTTTTAAAAGCAGGTAAAATGTATATATCAAATAATTTGTGATAGCTGACTCTGCTTCGTGGTTCCATTTCCCTGTTTTCTCTGCCGTCAAAAGTCTGATTGGGCTGGAGTGTGGCGTGATATTGGCGGACATTGGACGTGCCCGGCGGTTGGCTGGAGGGAAGCGTAATGTGCATCATAAGTTTGGGTAACGCCACCATGCTGTAGCCGAGGATAATGCAGTGCCGAAAGGGGCTGGAAAACATGCGTTCCGGCATATGGTGGTGGGAAGATGGGACGGAAAGGGAGGGGAAGTGCATTCGTGTATACTGCACCAATTTGAAGGAACCTCCTCAGGTGACTAGCTTGTATGGTGATTGCAGGCAGCCTTCGTTACGGCACAATACGTCCTGAGGCAACCTGTTTGTGTGGCGAGTGCTTGCTGCCTCAATTGAAGATAAGGAGTGCATTGCATATGACATGAGCATTTTGGCATAGTGTCTACTAGGCTTGTGTGTGGTAATCACCTAGCATCTGCGAAGTATGGCTGGACATGTGATTGTGCATTTCCGATATTGTGGCCATTGTGCATATTACTGATTACTGCATTGTACTATGATGTATTGGTTCTGTGTAGTTAATAGACTGCTGGGAGCAGGGACAATGTTCTGAAGATTTTGTGGTTTGGTTGGCAGTAGGAAAATACTATGTGAGTGGAAGTGGGTAGCGGTGCTGGAGGCTGTGTTATATTTGTCGATTTTGCTAACTACCTACATGTTTCAATGCATGGCAGTATTATGGTTCTGGGGTTGGGTAGCAGCGCCGGTGGCTGTATTACGTTTGTGGGTTGTAGTACCTGGCCACATGTTTACATGCATGGGTGCATAATGTTGCCGTGGGTGTGGCCAAGGCGTAGGTGCATGGGTGCATGGCCAAAGGCCGTAGGCCATAGCAGTGCTGGTGGTTGTATAACATTTGTGGGTGCTGGTATCTGGCCACATGTTGACATGCATGGCTGCATAACATTGCGGTGGGTGTGGCCAAGGCCTAGGTTCTTGGGTGCATGGCCAAGAGCCTAGGCCTTGTCCACACCCACCACAATGTTATGCAGCCATGCTTGGCAACTGTCTGATACTGCTATATGGATTTTCTTTTCGAATTCACTAGAAGGTCTACATTTGGCACAAATCAAGCGTTCCACTGAAGCCTATTTTACAATGAGCTGTCCCCCTGTTGATAGAGAGGTATGGCAGAGTTGCATTTCCTACCACCATGCGGCTAGAAAAACAAATTCAGGTGGCAACGTGTTACCATGTCATTGTGCATTTCCGCTGCAAAGTACGTTGGTTACGTACACCTTCCTTGTGTACTAGTTGCAAGTAGGTTTCACATTGTTGCCTCATATGTGTGATGTGTCACCATTGTACATATTGTTGGTTGAATCGGTGTGGTGCTTTTTGTTCCATCCTACAGTTTTGCGTCCATGGCTAGGAATTATGGAGTCTACAGTCCTGTAATGTGTCCACTGGGTGTTGTGTTGGAATATTGTGTTTATAAAAGTGTGTAGGGTTCCAGTGCATGTTTTATGTGGTTAGGTTGTGGGTCTTGCACAGACTACAGAGTACTGCACGGTACTATGCTGTAATGGGTGTGTGTACTTAATAGACTGCAGTGCGCAGGGCCAATTCTCTGAAGATTTTGTGGTTTGGTTGGCAGTACAAAAATACTATGACAGTGGAAGTGGGTAGAGGTGCAAGAGGCTGTGTTATGTTTGTGGATATTCCTACCTACCTACATGTTTGTATGCATGGCTGTATTATGGTGTGGGGGTTGGGTAGGAGTGCCAGTGTCTTCATTATGTTTGTTGGTTCTGGTACCTGGCCACATGTTCACATGCATTGCTGCATAATGTTGCAGTGGTTGTGCCCAAGGCCTAGGCTCTTGGGTGCATGGGCAAAGGCCGTAGGTCATGCACCGAAGACGGTAGGCCTTGGCCACACCCACTGCAAAGGTATGCATCTATGAATGCCACCAATGTAATACCGGTATATCGATTTTGTTTTTGAATTGTATAGAGTCTGTACATTTGGCACAATTCATGCTTAGCACTGAAACCTATTTTACACTGAGCTTTTCCGCTGTTGATAGAGAGGTATGACATGTTTCCATTTCCGGCTAACGTGCAGCTATAAAGATAAAATGAAGGCAGCAACATGTTACTATTTGATTGTGCAAAGAACTCCACTCACGTACAACTTCTCTTTACGTACATGGAGACATGTGTGTACATTGTACATGGTGCACTGCATGTACAGCTGAAACAATATAATCATGTACATGTATGGCCCCTATCTATTATTTGTATGTGCAGTGAGTTTCAAATTAACAGTGTATGTTGGCAGACTCTGTGTGCAATGGGTGCACATACGTGGGTGTCAGGGCCATTTTATGGACTTTAGTGCCTTTGGGAAGGAGATTTTTGGGCCTTTGCTTCATGAAAGGAAACTAATTCCTTTAGAACTGTTTGAAAGATTGTACGTGCTTGCTAATGTACAAAGTGCAGTGCCCTGACCTGGTTTTGTCATCTGTGTGGTACATAACGGCTATTGGTGTGAACGTTTGTTGCCACACGACACCTGTTCATGTGTGAAGGAAGTCAGATTGCACTTTCTTTTTTTTCCATCCTCATTGTACGTGGAAAGCATTCATGTTATGTGTTCCCTATGGTATTATATATGTATGGTGGAATGATTATTGGAATTGGAAGGCCTATACAATGTGCTATGGTTTGAATTTGTACAACCTGTTGAAATGGAATGGAATCACAGTTAGGCAGAGATACAGAGAGAAAGCGTTCGTTAGGGACTTTTTCCGGAATGACATGCTTGCAGAGAGTGCATGTATTTTTCCACATGTAGGAAATCGGTCGGTGAGGAGCCCAGGGGACAGGAATGGTATTTTTTTTACTGGACATCTAATAGAGATGTGAATGAAAAAATACCAAGCTTTCCCCTGGACCTCCAACACCTTACATACACACATAATCACTTTGATTGTATGCGTGTGTTTGGCGCTGTGAGGCCCAGGAGGCAGGGATGATATCCTTTTACCAGATATCTATCATAGATGTCCAGTCAAACATACCATGCCTGCCCACTAGGCACCCCACTGCCAAATGCAAAGTGTTTGGCTGGTTACCCAAAGTTTTTTTAAAAGTATGCTCCAAAATGGATAATTTAAGCCCATTATTTAAAGGAAATTTCCCGGGGGAATAATCCCCCTCGAACCCGCTTTGATTGGCTCGGGCTCCCTCGCTGCTCTCGGTTTCTGTGGCATATCTGGGATAAATATTTATGCCCCTGCACTTAAAAAAATCACCAGCGCCACTGGCCGTGGGACTGTGCTGGAATCGGGGTGTGGCGAGCCCAGGGACTGTGGTGGGAGCCTGATGTGGGGGTCATGGCATAGTGGTGGGAGCAGAATAGTGAGAGCCCAGGGAAATTGGTGGGTAGGGACCAGCGTCTGTGGTGGGGTGGTTAGGAGTGCGATGAGGGAGTTGAGAGATGGTGATGAGAGCAGGTGGGGTTGCCCAGGCACTGGGAGTAGTGTGCGGTGATGCCGTGCTATAGTTCATAGCCATAGGTCTTAGAGGCATGCAAATATCCTGCAGGTTACCTTGACCGTTCCTCTTGTCTGCAACCTTTCCAGACTACCAAATAGTACAATACACCTCTGCTTCCCCGCGAGTGAAAAATCTTACTGGTGTCATAGTCTATGCGTCTTTTTACCTATATCGGTGGCAGTCGAGATGCTGCTGGCTGGAGTCCGGGATGTATAGATTTGTCGAGTGACTTATGAAAACACGGCATCTGACTTGAGATTACTTAGTAAAACTAGTCAGATGGCAGCTTATTCCACTTTGGTGAGGACGGTATAGGGACCAACTTGTTAGGTAAAAACTTGCATGGTACTTTCAGTCATAAGGTCTTTGGGTCTATCCAGTCTTTCTCTCCCAGTTTATAATCTGGAGCCTCTCAGCAATGTTTTCCGGTTTACAGTTTTGTAGTGAACAGAGGCTAGCACAGGACCAATGCGCTGGTCTTCGGGGACAAGACCACGCAGACCAACAGAGGGTCGAATCCCGGATCCACGCTTAGAAACCAAACTCAGATACGGTATTAGGCGTGTTATAAAAAAACAATAAATTAAATAAATAAAAATTGTCCTTGGTTTCAGCCAAATGTGCCTTACCTGCAAGTAATATCTCTTAAAGTTGGGTCAGATGATCCTGAGCTAAGATAATTTTATCCTTTCCTGGGCATTCAAAAGCGAGTAAGATGGGTTGATAAAATGTAAACAGTAGAATGGCAAACATTTCATTGAACAATAGATTGCGTTGTTGTAAGTAAACTCCCTTTCCCTCAATAAATCAAGTCAATATATCTTTTCTTGCATTACCAGACAAAGCAAGCATTGTTAAAATTCTTGATTGGTGCGCTCAGTTTGTCCTTCAGTTTGAAGGTGACTACGGATAGACAATGAATACTCAACTCTCAATTGCTCACAAAAAGCTCTACAAAATATTAAGGTAAATTGTGTTCCCTGATGAATGACTATAATGGTGGGTAATCCATGCAATTTGACTACCTGCTGGGCCTGTATTGTGATCCTTGGAGGTGGGAAGGCTTTAAAGGGAATGAATGTAGCCATATTGCGTGGTTATTAACAACCACCAGAATGGTACCTTACCCTTTGCACCTTCGGAGTTTGACAATGAATTCCATGCCCTATGAATGCTACACTCTCGGTGGTACCTCGAAGGGCTGAAGCAACATGGCAGGGGTGATTTGAGTGAGTGTTTGCTCTGTGCACAATGTGAAACTGATAGCTCCCAGTGTTGCTCCATATGTTTCTTCGCTCTTCAACTCCACTCTTGACAGTGCCACTTTTCCATCATCCTACAAGTCGGCTCTTGTCATTCATAGCCTAAAGGAACCTGACCTAAATCCTAACTATCTTTCCAACTTTCGCCCTGTCTCTCTTCTACCTCAATATGACAAAATCCTAGAGTGTGTAGTTTTCAACCAACTCACTGAATTACTAACACACACAACCTCTGGGATCCTTTTCAAGCTGGTTTTTGACCTTTGCAATCTCCTGAGTAAGCTCTCCTCAATGTCAGCAACTACAACTCTTCTGCTTGTTCATGCAAGCCATTCATCTATTCTTATTCTTCTTGACCTGACTGCTGCCTATGATACCGTCAACCATTGTGACCTTTTCTCAATATTATCTCTCCTAGACATCAGGCACAAGGCCCTTGCTTGTTTTCCTTCATACCTCACCCCCAGTCACTTCCAGGTGTACTGGAACAGCCTTACCTCCCCACTCACCCGCCTTACTGTTGGTATTCCCAATGTTTCTGTTCTGGGTTCACTTCTCTTCACACTCAATAGCTATGCTCTTGGCACCTTGATTTTCTCCTATGGTCTCTCCTTTAAACTCTTCGCTGATGACAAGTAAAAGGGTATTTGCGCTCAAGCACTTAAATATGTTAGTACGGCTGGCCATGTTACTGTCACTGGGTGGTAGAACCCCAACCAACCCAACATTTTGAAAGTTAGAAGTTGTTGTGAAGTAATTTGTGCATAGCCCATGTATCCAATGCTAGAATCTTACTATACTTCATTGGTCATAAAAGTATGTGAACAAGGTTCATTCAATGTTGTGCAGACTGGTTTATTCTTGTGTTCAGCCGACACGTGTTTCAATGCTATGTCATTGAAACACGTGTTTCAATGACATAGCAAGGCAATGGAATATGTTTCAATACCCGGCTGATCATGGCTGTTCTAGCAATGAACGGTTGGCCAGCGACCCCAGGGATCTAACCCTGGGACAATTTGACAGTATATGGATAACTATCTGTGTTGCAAGGAATCCCACAAGACCCATGAAAGGGATCACCAGGCCAGTGCTACAGTAGTTGTAGATAGCATGGTCCCCGGCCCCAGACAGCCTTATGGATGATGCAGAGGGATTTGAATTTGATTCTTGCAGCAACCGTGATCCAGTTCAGAGATACTAGGGCTGGAGAGATGCGGTCCCTGGGATTGACACCAAGGATAAGTCTTGCAGCCCTATGCTGGATTAGCTGGAGGGGATATAGAGAGGAAGAAGGTAGATTAAGGAAGAGGCTATTGCAGTAGTCTATCCTAGAGATAACCAGAGCTCTGGAGACATTGAGCTTCTGGGGGAAAGTGAGGAAAGTATGCCTTTGAGGAGGTGGAGTTGAAAGTGGGCCTTCTTGGCAATGTCCTGGATGTGAGGGAGGGAGGAAAGAGAGGAGTAAAAAATAACTCCAAGGTTTTAAGCTTCAGATTAAGGGGAAGGGGGGAACCCATAGAGTGTGGACAGAGAGAGGGGAAGAAAGAGGGAGCCGGAGTCCCAATGGGAAGGATCTCAGGTTCGCTGGCATTGTGGTAGGGATCATTGGTGCCACACCACGACTGGATGGCAGCTAGGCAGTCAGGAATGATGGAGGAAGTAAGGCGAGGATCAGAGAGAAGCTTGAAGAAAAGTTGTGTGTCATCAGCGGAACACTGGAAGTAAGCCTGGAATGTGGAAATTAAGTGTGCAAGCAAAGCAAGATAGATGTTTAAGAGCCAAGGAGAAAGGTTGGAGCCCTGGGGGAAGTCACAGGTGGAGATAGAAGTGGGAGAAGAGAAAGACCCCAGTATAACCTGGGAGGGATGGTCATTGATGAAGGAGATCAACCAGTCCAGTGCTCACTCTGAAATACATAGGGTATTGTGGGGCCATTTTATGAGGATGGAGTGGTTGACCACGTCAAATGAAGAGCAGAGATCAACTAGAATGAGAATAGCTTGAGAGTTAGAATCAAGACATGCAGATTTTCACATGTGTTCAGAAGAGCCGTTTCCAGGCCTCTGGATGCTCAGAATACAGATAAATGGTCGTGTAGGCAACCAACAAGCTCAGTGTGCTGGGTCATTTGGGTCATTTGGGTGAAGACAACCTTCTCCAAGAGTTTCCCAAGGAAGGGTGTGATAGAGATTGGGCATTAGTTATTCGGAAAAGACACGTCTGCAGAAGATTTTTTTCAGGAGGGGGTGCATGAGAGTGTTCTTGAGGGAAGAGGGGAAAGACCCAATAGCAAAAGAGTGATTGCAGAAATCAGCAAGTGCAGGGGCAAGAGAGCCAATATTGTCCTTAATAGTCTTGGATGAACAGGGGGAGACCTGTTTGGAAGAGACCTCCATAGAGTGGACAACTCTAGTGACCTCATCAGATTTGATGGGAGAGGAGTGAAAGGCAAAGGAGGGACTGGACGTCATAGGTAGGAGGGTCAGGGGTAAGGGAGGGGTGGGGGAAAGGGAAGCAAGGGTGCTCAGGATGTCCTGGGTTTTTGAAGTGAAGTGTGTGGCCTATGCATTGCAGAGGGCCTGGGTGGGGAGAGGCATGGTAGAGACGCTGGAAGGGCTGGCTAGTTGCTTGCAGATTTTAAAGAGTTCAGCCCTGTTGTTAGCTGCACCAGAGACATGAGTCTGGATGTGGGCCCTTTTCTTGGAGCAAATGGAGAGTCAGCATTGGCGACAGGCCAGTTTGTCAGAGGGTGAGCCTGAGGCATGACACTTCCGTTCCACACCTTTGCACTTGTATTTCAGGGCTGCAAGTTCAGAGTCATGTCAGGTGTTTTGATTGGAGGCATGTTTCAGGATGATCTTCATGACTGGGGCAAGGATGTCAAGAGTATTTGTGATGGCGAGGTGGAGGTTGCTGAGAGCTGAGTCAGAGGTAGAGTCTGCAGTAGGGGGCAGGCGGGATGAAGGTAGATGCGAAGGCAGCAGCTGACATTTGTTTCATCGGACGGATGTTCATGAATGACGTTGGCTGGGCTGGGGGAGGTGCCTTCAGACGGCTGGGAGGATTCAGGTGAGAGGAGAGGAGGGAATGGTCTGACAAGGAGAGTTGGGTGGGGAGTAGGGAGGAGAGCAACAGATCAGTGTGGATGATAGCATTGAGAGTGTGTCCAGCCTAGTGGGTAGGCCCAGATGGAAGAATGGAGATGGAGAGTAAGGGGCAGGGGTCAAGGAAGAAAGTGGATGCCGTGCTTGAGGAGTTAAGGTGGATTTTGAAGTCACCCAGGGGAAGGAGTTTGGAGGCGGATGTGAGGAGAGAGGAGGAGAAATCCACCCTTTCAGAGAGGAACAGGGTGGTAGAGCCAGGTGGGCTGTAGATAATGACAATGGTTAGGGAGGGAGTGGGAGAGATGACCTGCTTGCAAATCAGGGTCACGAAAGAAGAGTAAGGCTGGGTGGGTATGAGGGAAGAAGGGACCCACTCAGGGAAGATCAGGACAACCTCACTGCCAGCACGGTTAGGGCAAGGCTTGGAGATGATCTTATAGCCATCAGGAAGAAGCGAGTCAAAGCAGTGACTGAGTTGGCATTGAGCAAAATCTCGGTGAGAGTGAGGATATCAAGGTCAAGGTATTTAAGGAGTAAGCATATGTCCACAGAGTGTTTGATAGCATAGCGAGCATTAAGTGTGGCTTGATACAAGAGGTTAGTGACTTTGAAGGTTTTCCGAGGATTGGTACATGGGTGTGGTGCCAGTTGGAGTAGGAGGGTAGAGAGAGAGGAGGACAGAGTAGCAGGTGTGGGAAGGAAGTTGATGAGGAATGGCAAGTGCCGGTCAAAGAGTAGGAGGTTGGGTTGAGGACCCTGAGCCATGATAGTGCTAATGCAATAGACATTAATGATACACCTGGATGATGAGAAGCCCACCAAAAGTACTTCCCATCTACTGCCACCATTAGTGGGTGAAGATGTGAGAGGAGAGAGAGTAGCGATAAGATGAAGAGTCCATAGATCTGGATAGGGGACAGAAAGAGAAAATCAGTGAAAATCTGTCTAGAAATTGCACTGACATAGGTGTCTGCAATGGGAAGGCCATGGTTAGTGGTCAGGATGTCTTTTTTAAGCTTTATTCTTCCAGACATCGTGAGAGAGGGAGGATATCTGATAGTATTGCATTTTGAATAGAATGGGAGATGCTGAATGCAATAGGGGTGGCGGAGGATAGGGTGGAGAATAGCAGTGGTACTGCACAGCACAGCATGAGCACAAACTCACCATGCAGCATAGTAGCCAAGAGAAGCAAGGAAACAGGGTACACAGATGTTAAAAACACACAAGGATTCGAATTACCAAAAAGCACAGCAATGCAATGCAATATGGCATGCATAGATGTTAAAAACACACCAGGATTTGAATTATCAAAAAGCACAGAAATTCAGTGCAACGAGGAATAAAGTAAGGCTTGGAAGGCAGAATGGCATAGGCACGCCCATTGTCAAAAGGCAGCAGAAATAGTTACAATGCAGATTTAGAACATATCTGGATTCAAGTTTCAAGAATACAATAAAACGAATGTAGAATTTGAACTAGAGCTAATGGAGTTAAAGAACAATCCAATAAACCAATATGCAAAGCATCACATATGGTTTTTAAAGTAAGGCGAAAGAGGCCACAAGTTAGGAAGCTGGGAGTGTTTGGGGGAAGCTAGGCACACGTGAACTTATTTCAGTGCAGATAGCATAAATAAGCAGCACGATAAAGAAACAGAATGTTAAGAAGTTTGTTTTTCGAAAGTGTGAAGATTACTGATTCGGGGGAAGGACAGTTTGATGGGGGAGTTTAGCAAGTCACAGATGGAATCTTTAAGGCATGCGAGAGTTGTGGCAGTCTGGAATTTCAGAAGAAAGGAGCGCCTTGCATAATGAAGCAGGTGTTGAAGAGGGAAAGCGAGTATTGGAGCATGCCGTGGAAGAGGCAAGCCAGAGCACTTTGAAGGCATGTGGCGATGAGGCAGCAGGTTCAACTGTAGGCCTGCACTTGGAAGTGAGTGTGAAGGCTGCGGGAGTGGCTTCCAAGCAGTTCACAGCAGCCGGGGCACTCCCGGCACGTCGGCCATGGTCAGTAAGGGGCCTTAGAGTGGTCCTTGGAGCTAGGCGGAGGCAGCTTTACCTCGCTGACACCCTCAGTTGATCAAATAAAAATGTGAGAAGCCAATCAGGCTTTAGGGAAGGCTTTGGGGCTCAAGGCTGGTGAATACTGCCTCCGGCAACAGCTAGGCCCATCTTTATGTGCACATGGATGCAGACAGTATTGTGAGCCCAGGCGGCCTTACCTCTGTATATTCGCCAACATGAGGATCCTCCAGTGAATGAAAGGCATGGCAGGGGAAACAAAGTGCAGCCCTGCCAATTGCAGTAGATTTATATTTTATGAGCTACGGTCAAAGCTTTCTAACTGTCTCTCTGTCAACAAATACTGGATGGCATCTCACTTGCTCATGCTCCATCATGCTCCATCCACTAAGATTAAAGCTATCTGCTTCCCATCCAAAAAGGCTATCTCTTCTTCTAACCCCCTTCTATTCTTCTTTCCTGAATAGCTTCCCAACTCCGCTTCTTTTCTGAACCTTGTTGCTGTCTTCAAACCTTCTCACAACTTCTCACTCTTCATCTCCAAATCTTTCACTGTGGCTAGACTTAATCTCCTCAACATCTGAAAAATAAGATATTAGGCCTCATTACAAGGTTGGCAGTAACCTGCTGGTGCTGCTGGCGGGTAGCCAGTAACCCTGTTACACCGATTCCGAGACCTGATATGCCAGTGCCACCGGGATTTTACAAGTGGTGGCGGCAAAGTAAATACCCATTACCATGGAGTCCAGACTCCATGGAAATGAGGAAATTGAAACACCTGCACCATTTCTAGCAGTGCCTGTTCTTCAGTGAGAGACATTCCGGTAGGGGCCTGAACTTACAGCAGGTCAGGCCTGCTGGGGGATCCGTGCCCCTACCGACATTCTCATAGTATGGCGGTGCAGAAAGGGTCCAGAAAGGGTGCTGGTATGTTGCTACATTGCTACCAGCACCCTTATTTCCGGACTGCCATACTAATCACCGTTTTAGTACCCTCTTGATCTAACTACTGTGCCAGTCTACTCTATGGCCACCACAACTATGCTTTTTCACCTCTAGATAAAGTCCTCAACTTTGCTGTCTGTACACTCTTCAACCTTCCCCGCTTCACCTCCACCTCTCCAGCCCGTTGTCAGTTAGGCTGGTTATCTATAAGATGGAGGACAAAGTATAAACTAATTCTCATCATCTTCAAAACTATACAAGAATGTGCCCCACCATACCTATCACCCCATATCACTCGCTACGCTCCCTCACTCGCTACAATCATCCTCGGCTCACCTCCTTCCCACCTCTCCTCTCTCCCTTATTCTGGAATGCTCTACCCCTCCCTCTCCGCACTACTCCCTATATATATCTATTTAAATCCAAGTTCCAAGCTGAAGAACCACATGCATAGCATTCTACGCCCCCACCTCTCCCTGTTCTCCTCTTCCCCACCATCCTGTGACAACCCCACAGCGCTTGTCCCTCATTGATTCATCCTAAAATGCAGCACTTCCTCCACTTACCTCTTCCTATATCATGCTCTACTCTCCTTGTCTCTGGTTCATGTTTCTACCTTCTCTGGATCACCTGTTCTTATAGCGACACCCTCCCATCTATTGTTAAGGGCACTGGTTCTCCGCTCTGTAAATCAATGTTAAAATGTTGATTTCCCTGTAATTTTCATTACATAATAATAATTTAACGAACAATTTAAAGTGAAAAGGGGAGATGCAGAAAAGCCGAGTTTAAAATGGGACTCTCATCATTCATGACACCCTACTGTATGCAATCATGCACAGTTGGGAGTTATGCTAAGGAAGTGATGTGGTGTCTGAAAAATGTAAAAGGAACATTGCATTACATCAATAATCACATAAATCCTTATAAATCATGGAACGAGCAGCAGAAAATGTAAAACGTAAGTTTGAGAAATTAGGTGTAAAATATGAAATGTTATTTTAACTGCCAACTGTGGATATTTTCACAGTTACAAATGCCTTATTTTATACATGGCAAAATATGGTGTTTTCTATTGGAATACACGTTATCATTGCAATAGAAGTGAATAGGCTTTCTAAGCATACAGAAACATGAGATGTTCTGAGTTGGCTTGGGGCAATGCTGGTCAGTTTTTCAATGGGATCAATGACAAACTCACTTCTTCACTTCAGCCCTGCATTAGGTTTCCTTTTCGGGGAGGTTAAAACTCCCATGAGACCTACCTTTACCATCTGTAATGTTTAACCTGTGCTTGCCTTGGATCAGAACAAAATGTCCTGTGAACAGTCCCTCTGAGTTAATGAGCAGGTTCCAGCTTTGTGAATTCTTCATAGGGAGACAGTATTACTATGAATACAGCCTACTTTCCACAAATGAATTTTCTAGTATCTGCTGGTTGATAACATTCAGGCATGATCTCACTAGCTCCAGCTTCAAAAAGACATTATTGCCATTGATCTGTCAGATTTGACATTATTGAAGGCAAAGATGCTGGCCAAATACAGCTTATTGGAAAACCAAATAAAGAGGTCCTGTGCAACAGGTACAGGGGAATAACTGGCTGAGAGGAAGTGTTTAATTATCCACAGAAATGACTCCTTGGGAAACCATGGATCGTTTAAAGTAACCTTACACTTGCATTTAAATATGTTTTTATATGAAGTGTAAGAGAGGTTTGGCATCAAAGTAAGACTGGCAAAAATGATCACAGTTCGCAGGTGTTTATTAAACTGTAAAATGGGTGAGATAAACGCCTAATCTAAAGCTAAAGCTAAAATGGGAGCAAGCTACGACCATCAAATAATAATAATACCATCCAAGTGGAGACAAGTTAAAATAAAGGGCCTATACTAAGAAATCTATTGCCAATCCTTACCACTATGTTACAAAATAGTGTGGGGTAATGTTCAAAAGAAAATAAAGAAGTGTTCACAAATGATAAGTCAGGATGTAATGGCCAGGGTCTCCCTTCCCTAAATTTTTAGCACGGGACAAAGAGGGACTGTCGAGCACAGCACACCCCTGGGCTTCTCCGGTACAAGCTTACAGTTGCTTTTCTCAAATCAGGGTCTTCTGTGCCCAAGTCTCTTTTTATGCAAAGTCTCATGCTTCAGAGGGCCTGACATGCCAAAACAACAAAAACATATGTTCCTTCTGTTAACCTTAACGTCGGGTGGTTACCCTTCACCCTTGGATCCTCCTCAGCCGGGCTCCGATCTTTCTCTCAGTCATCAGCCTCCCTCAGTCGGGCTCAGACCAACCAGTCACTGTGGACATCCCTCAGTCGGGGTCATAATTGTCATCACAATGCTGTTCAGTTGGTTTCTTCACAATTAAATGAAAGTTCCTCAGTCGGGTTTACTATCGCCTTTCAATCACGATCTCCTTATTTTGTGATATTCAAGAGTCTCAATGTATTTCTAAACAATCCCCTCGGTTTAGTGAGGTCCCACTCATCCGGGCTCAGACCTTCCAAAGCAATTGCCAATTTAAACAGAGACGTCAGAAGGGTGATCTCATCTTGCTGGGTCACTCTGTTAGCCTACAGCAAGCAAGAGTTTCACACAATCATAGTTCACACAGTGTTCCCCTCAGCTAGGTGCAAACGCCTGTTTCGCAATATCAAAAACATGTGCAATGTGTCTAAGACTTTCGATTGTACAAGGGATTTGGTTTGACCCTTGTATGACTACCTTAACACCTTATACCGTCCTACTTGTAGTTTCTTTACTCACAATGTTCTACACAGTCTCTTTGTTCAATAGAGGGGTACCAGTCAGAGACCTTCGACTGAGCGCCCACGTGACGCCGGACCACTCTACCTCTGGTACCAAGTTTATTCACAAAAGACCTCTTGTCTAATTATCTTTGTAATGTTGCTTCTGCAACCTTGAGCCTAACACAGTCTGGTTGACTATTAGGTTCTTAGACTCACCGGCTGTGCTGAACTCTTTGGTGCTTCCTTTGCCGCTGGAGTCATGGACGGTACCACAATTGCAACTTCGTCTCCCCGCCCTGGCTACCATTGCAGGAGGGTTCCATGTACCTCTGACATCCATTACACCATTTGCCAGCTGCGAATCCCAGTCTTATGTTTCTTTCATCTGAGGCTTTGTGGGTCTGAGTTGAAAAGGGCAAAGACAACTCCCTCCTTGACGTCCTTTCAGGTCTCGCCACCTTTCTTCTCCATTTGAACTACCGTCCTGGAATGGCTGCTTCCTCATGCATTCGGCCTTGCTCGTATTTGTGCTCTTGTGCTCTGCCTTGTATCCCTATGGGGAAGAGAAAGGGTAGTCGGGTGTGTGTAGCTCTCGGGAATTGTCTGACTTTGCCTGACTCTTTTGTTGGGACATGTCAGGAAAACGGCTCGGGATTAGTCCATTGTCATTCATGTTGCAAGAAAGTGTTTGTGTTGGAAATGGGGGGGAAGAGTATCAAAATATCCTACTAGGCAGGATAGGAAAAAGCTGTCAAAAGGAAGGGGACACAGCGTCTCAACCTTTGGTGTCCAACTTCCACTCCCTGAAGACCCCTCATCCAGGTGATCCTCCCGCACGGTCCACCCTCAGAAACTGGATCCAATAGTGATGGCTGTGTCCTGGCCACCTGGATGACAGATACCCAGGGACTAGTGAGTGAGAAAACTTCAGGTTTCTCACAGAACCTTCAACTAAATAAGTTGCAAACAAGTCAAAAGCTGAGTTTTTAGCTAAGAAGCTCCTCTTTGAAATAAGGAACACAATTATGAATATGTGTTACTTCTTTATCAATAAGTATCTGAGATAGTTATGCCACACATCCAGATGTGCATGTGGGCAAGTGGGTGGCAGGAAGGTATGTTCTATATATGTGGCATGTTGCTACAAGAAAATGAAGCATAACATGTATTTTGCATTTAAAAGTATTAAAAGCAGATTGGTGCCCAACTTTTTCTTTTCACATACATAGAAATTATAATCAAACAATGAAGATTAGGGGTGTGTATTCTATGGGAATGCCAATACAGCATTTGAGCAATTAAAAACTGGGACATAGGGGTAATTTTAGGTTTCCCGGTATCCCACCGGTAATTCTGGTGGGATGCTGAGAAACTGACCCTACTGTTAGCAGCGCTTGATATATATTCCAAGTGCCTGCAACTGCAGTAAATCTTCATTCCATGGAGTCCCATAGGACTGGTAACCGGTGGCCAGTGCTGGTAATTCTGACATTTATTTCTCAGTGGGGGCCGGCAATTGTACCGGTAAATATGTAATGACCCCATAATCCTGACATAATCATGGAAATATTGCACATTTTAAAAAGCGGGCACACACAGGGAATTGCATGCTGACCCTGGAATTTGCACTGTAGGCAAGAAGAACACCTGTCCCCACAAGATGAGTGATGAATCTGAATACCATCTGTAAAATGAGGCCTTTTCCATAGGGGATACTAAACCAACCTACCTGAGGCAGACCTGCCTTTTTTTTATCATATTTTATCATATCAAATGGTAACTGTGCAGTGCAGTATCAATAGTCAAACATCCCACACAATGCAATTCTTACAAATGTGTTTTTGGTTCCATGTAATAATGTCTCAGAGATAAATTGTCATGAGAAGAAATCGCTGTGATTTGGTCGTGCAAATATCCTTTTGTAATAAATAAGCTATTATGCTTTTAAATTATATATTTACATTAAACGGTGCGTAAATATCTGCTTTAAAGCAGTGAACATTTGATAAATATACAGAGAAAGAGCTTGTCCATTAAATTGAAATCTGAAAGTGACAAGCACTCAAGGGAAAGAGAAGCTGTCAATTAACAGACCTGCAGTACTTGCAAGTAGTAGCATTCAATATATATATATATAATTTTTATTTATTTGTATTTAATCAAATTTAGATTTTAACAAAATAGAAAAGGTTTCTGATCAGTTCTTGGTTGTGTTATTTATCCCTGTGAATTTTGAAGGTCCTTCGTGGTTGACTGGTTAACCGGAAGGTTGATGAGTTGAAGAATTTTTTAAGTTGCTAGTAACCACTGCGTCTTATCGCCACCAATCAATCGAGCCCAACACGTAAGTTTGTCCAACAGTACAAAGTCTGAAAAGATATGCTTTAGATAACGGTCTCTTGTCTGTTGATTACTGGGACATTGTAAGAGTAGATGTAGGATAGTTTCTTTTTCAGACGTTTGACAGAAACAACACAAATTCGAAGGGGACTTGCCTCTGATGGCCAATATCTCATTTGTTGGGAGCAGGTTTAACTGAGCGTGCAAAGGAAGGTCTCTCCCCTTCTTACTTGGACATTTTGTGATGTAGGGCTGGAGCTCGTTTAATTTCTTTGTGTTTGCTGGAAGATGGGTTGTCAGGTTGTTTTTTCCTGCTTCTTCCAACGTAGTTATCCAGTCTTGCCCCTTCAGTTTTTTTAGGATTACCCCAGGATTACCAATCAGTGTTTCTTCATCACACCCTATTGATTCAAGCACTTCGATGTTTCCCTTTTTCCAAAGAGATAGCTTTTTGCTGCTGTTTGACTCCATTTCTTGGTTTATTAAGTTGTAGATTGACGGGGGATCTGCCATTCGGCATTTCCAATACAGCATCAATGTGGACTGTCTTGCTGTCCCTTTCAGAGAGGGCAGACTTAGTTCTCGGCGGATGGACACGATTGGAGTAGAATTTGGCAAACGCAGTATTTTTCTCCAAAATGATGCTTCTAGTTTAGGCCAGATGTTCAGCGGTAAATTTGGCATGGCGTTGCTTCCATATATTAGTGATGGAACCACTTTTTCTTTTATAGAACTCCCACAATGGGACTATTGAGTATTTGCCAAATTTTTTGCCAATCGCTTTTCCTTGAGCTGCCAGTTTGTTAGTTTTAGCTCTTAGTGACTCTTGCATAGCAGAGTCTTGCTTCGTGCTGTCCAGTGTTTCCCCAGATATTTAAAGTCCTGTACTTTTTCAATGGGTGTTCCTTCAAGGCTGAGGCACATTTTCTCTCTCTTCCTACTTGATGATTCTAGAGTCATGAACTTTGTTTTCTGTTCATTGATTTCTAGATTGTTTTCCTGAATGTATTTTTGTAGGTTATTTAGTTGACGTTGTAATCCGATTAGTGTATGATCTAACAGGACTAGATCATCGGCGTAAAGTAGCCTCATGATTGCTGTTTTACACAGCTTTGGCGGGAATGCTCTTATTTCTGCATCTGAATCCTTAAGGTCCCCCATAAATGCCAGGAAGAGTGCCGGAGCAAGCGGGCACCCTTGCTTTATGCCTCGTGCTATTGGGATCTGGGCTGACAGTGATCCTCGTTGATCTAGGCAAATTCTTATACTGGTGTCAGTGTGGAGTGCCTTGATAGAGTCTAGAAGGGCTGCAGGGCATTCCCAGGCCTCGAGCTTTGACCATAGTCTCGATCTCTCTACTCGGTCAAATGCCTGGGTGAGGTTGATAAAGGTGATCAAGATTCGAGGCCTTCCTCCAATACCTTGTTCTTTAAGACGTTTAGGAGTAGGATGTTTGCCGCTGTGCCCACGTTCTTCTTAAAGGTGTGTTTTTTGGCCCAGATCTTAAATCTATCTAGCAGAAGAGAGCCAAATACTTTCCCCTTTTACGTCTAACAACGCAATTGGACGGTAATTCGCCAGGTCCTTTTTATTGCCTTCTTGAACATTGGAACCACTGTTGATGTTCTCCATGAAGGGGGGGATGGTTTTTAGGTCAGCACATCTCCCAAAGATTTTGCTGAGGAGTCTGGCTCACTCATTTGGGCGTGCTTTTAGGTTCACGTTGGTAATCACGTCTGGTGCGGGGGCTCTGGAGTACTTTAGAGACTTAATCCGTTATATAATCTTGTCCTGGTCGTCCACCCTCACCCATGATGAAGAGTCCACCTGGCACAAGGAGTCAGTGTGGTTGCCGGGCTTTGATACAAGGTCTTAAAGTGCAGTGTACAGGTGTACTCACCGATGTCATGTATTATGGAATTTTCCAGACCTGTGGTTGCTGTTTTCAATAAGGTCCAGAATTCCCTCGCTTTGTTACCACCAATGGCGTTTAAGATGTTTTCAGAATCCTGTTGATAGAGATTTAACTGATGGCTTTTAACCAAAGATTTATATTGCTTTGAGACTACTTCGCCTCTTTAAATGCTGACAAAGTTGAAGTGGTTTTTGCCTTGCGTTGGATTCTCCTCAATTCTCGTTGTTTGTCTACTAGGACTTTATTGAACACATGTGTTCTCCAGAGCTGTACTTGGAGGTGGATACTTTCTTATACATCGTAAGTAGAGGTAAGTAGTCGGTTTGGTTTTGACAATTTGTGTGAGTCAGGGTAGTAAATCTATTTTCCAGGTCTCTAATTGAGTTTGATGACAGTTTTAGTCTATCCCCCTGAGCATTGATGTCTAAAGTTTGCATGCATTTGGTCCCTAGGGGGGGCTGTTGTCACCCATGTAGTTGATAATGGGTTGTGGTCGCTAACATTGACTCTTATGACTTCAAAAGCTTTTGTCACAGATAATATTGATTCTGTGACAAATATGTAGTCGATCGTGGCCTTTGCGTCATCTCTCTCTCATGACGGTGGACGATTTGAGTAAGGGAAGGCCTCGTCCAGGTTGTGCAGGTTTCTTGAGGCCATCAGCCGCATCAACAAATTTTTGCGCTGCTCTGCGGCTGATGGCTTCCCTGAAATGGGAACTGCTCCTGCTTTCAGTGGGCAGAGTGCATTGAGGTCACCACATATCAAAACGTGCTGTGCCAAATAAATTGCGAAGTCCTCATCTATTGCTTCTTCTACCATCTCCAGGTAAACTGTTGGTCCACAGAGGCCGGATTCCAGTACGTGTTCGCTATTATTATTGTTGTTTTTTGGTACGTCCCCTTCTTCTGATCTAGGTTTGCCATTTTGCTTTTACCCTCAGGATAGCTAGATTGCTAATCAGTGTCTGCTCCAATAGGATCCCACATCCGTTTTTGCAGGCAATCAACAGGCCTGATGAAGGCCGTCCCAGCAGACCTTTTTTTGCTGGAGCCAGCAGTAACTCGTAGCCTTGCATTGAAGGGCGCTGTGTCAGCCAAGTCTCCTGAGGGCATATTGTGTCGTAGGCCCCAATGCAGATGTGAGTGCCCTCTCGTGTTCCATGAGCACAACCTTATAACTTGTGTAAGTTGATTAGGGTGATGGTTTTCCTGATGGGCGTGCTCAAGTTCTGAGGATTGCTACTTTTTTTTGTATGGTTAGGGCTTTCGGCAGCCAGGACCATAAGCCTTGCATTGGAGGGCATTTCTTCAATGGGTCAGTCTATGCTTTTTGTGTTGGCACCTCTTGTGTAATGGATCTCATGATGGTGATGTCTCTATCTGTGTGTCTTTCTTTTTCTGACCTAATACTGTCCTTTCGTCGGTTATTTATTGACACACTAACCGGAGCAGAGAGCTTTCCCTCCCAAACCTTGTTTTTGGGAATGGTGCGGTTATGACTAGCCTTCTTATATTGGGGCAATCTGCCACTTATCTCCTCCACAGTCTTATGTTTTCTTGCTGCCACGTCCCCTCACAGGCTGGTTCTCGAGTAAGATTGATTACGGGAACATTGGCTTAGCGGCCACAACCGCTGATTTTCTTTTTTTTTTTTTTAAACTCTGTTTATTGAATTTTTAACAACATAACATAGAGAAACGTACATGAATAAGACATGAATCAGCAGTGTACATGTTGAAGGCAATTATCCATAGCAACAGGGCCCGTAGGGCCGAGGACCGCAAGACAACAATAGGACAAGGCAGGCAAACAATGCTAGCAGCGTTACCGGTGTGCCCCCACCCGCGGGGCTCAATGAGCGTCTAGCCATTTACCCCATATTTTTTCGAATTTGCGGGGACAGCCCCTTGCATTATAGATCCGGCGCTCTAAGGTTGCGCACCTGTCCAACTCATTACTCCAACGGTTCAGGCTCAATGGTCCGGCAGATCCCCAATTGGCCGCAATAAGTCTTTTGCCTGCCCCCAATGCAATTGCCAAGAACATTTTTTCATATTTGGACAGGTCTACTTCACCCCCAATGCCCAAGAGTATCATCTTGGGGTCCCTAGGGATTGGTGTCGCCAGAGCGGCTGAGACTGTGTTGACACAGCCCACCCAGAAGGCCTGTATCGCCTGACAGTCCCATATCATATGGTAGAAGGTGGCGGGTTCAGTTTTGCAGCGGACACATGTCCCGTCTTCTATTCCCCCCCATCTGGCCATTGAGTGGTATGAACGATGGAGAATCCTCAGCTGTATTAGTCTGAGCTTGGATTCTATTCCAATTTCTCTGGGGGACATTAACGCCTCCACCCAATCTTCAAGTTCCAGGGGGTCCAGATCCCTTTCCCACTTTGCCCTTAGCCCGTCGAGTTGTGTAGCCCCGAATGAGTTAAGGGCCTGATAGAGAGTGGAAGTGACCCTAGAGGAGATGTGCTGTGGAAGGATATTGGTCTCGATGGGAGAACAGGGAGGTACGACCGTAGTTTCGGGGAATTGGGTGCGGATGGCGTGGGACAGTTGTGCATGCCGAAACCGGTCCATGGGTGCCAGGTCGAATTGTTTGCGCATGGTCTCGAAACTCAGGAGGCGGCCCTCTTGTATCACGTGTGCTAATGTGTGTATTCCTTTTGCCAGCCAGTGACCGAACAAGCCCATTTTCACTAGTTCCGGGAGGAGCGCATTGTGCCATATGGGTTGCGACAGTGTTGGCTGTTCTTCCCAGCCGATTAGTTTGTGTGCGGCCCGCCATGCGCGCCGGATGTGGTGGGTCATTTTGGGCAGCAACGGGAGTTGATTGTTGGTGGCGTAGAGGATTTGGAGCGGTGTTAGCGGGGACATGGTCTCCAGCTCTATTCGGGTGTGTGGAAGTGTGGGATCTGCGTGGATCCAGTCATTCACCACCCCTATCTGTGTGGCCAGGTAATAGGTGCGTATGCAGGGTAAACCGATGCCTCCCTCCCACACCGATCTCTGGAGCATAACAAGGGCAATCCTGGATTGTTTCCCGCCCCATAGCAGTGTGCGGAGGTTCTTGTCAATGAGTGCGAATGTTTCTCGGGTGATGGGGAATGGGGCATTTTGGAGGACATACAATAGTCTGGGAAGGGTCATCATTTTGAATAATACGGCCCTGCCCATTAGCGATAGGGGAAGAGATTGCCAATGGGGGGTGTCTCTGTTGAACCGCTCTATGACTGGTTGTATATTAAGCCGGGGGAACCCATCAAGCGTCGGGTCAAGCCGTATACCCAGGTATTTGAGTTCCCTGATAGAGACGTGATATGGGCAGGTCTCCGGGATTGCCGATTCGCCACCCTGGATCGGGAAGAAGATGGTTTTGGCCTCATTAACCTTCAGTCCTGCAAAGTACTGATATTCCCTGAGTATGCGGGAGACCACCGGGCATGAGATAATCGGGTTACTGAGGTATAAGAGCAGGTTGTCCGCATAGAGCGAAAGACGGTCTTCTCGCCCTCCCGGCCAGGAGAAACCAGTCCAGTTGGTGTTAGCTCTAAGCTCAATCGCTAGCGGCTCGATGGCAAGGAGGAAGAGGAGTGGAGACAGCGGGCATCCCTGTCTCGTGCCCCGACCCAGGGGGAAAGGTTTGGAGGACCTGCCGTTCACCCTCACTGTGGCTTCCGGGGATGCATATAAAAGTTTTACCCAGGATATAAATGTCTGGCCCAGATTCATCCTAGCCATGATCTCCCACAAAGCATCCCACCCCACAGAGTCAAAAGCTTTTTCGAAGTCCACCGCCAGGAGGGCGAGTGGGGCTGGTATTTCCTTTGCCCTAGACAGTGCCAATTGGACTCTGCGTAGGTTCATCCGAGTTGATTTATTGGGCATAAAACCACATTGGTCTGGGTGAACAAGGGTCTCGATCACTTGCAGCAGTCTGTTAGCGAGTGTTTTGGCAAAAACCTTCGCTTTGCCATTGATCAAGGATATCGGACGATAGGAGGCGCATTCCTCCGGGGGTTTCCCAGGCTTATGTATGACAACTATGCATGCCTTCCTGAGGTCTGGGGGAAGGGCTCCTAGTTCCTTGCTGCGTAGAAACATGCGGTGCATGTGGACAGGTAGCATGCCTCCGAGGCACTTCCACGTTTCAGTTGGGAACCCATTAGGGCCCGGAGTTTTCCCGGGTTGGAGTTGCGCCAGTGCATCTTGTACCTCGGTGCCAGTGATGTCCGCATTCAGGAGATCAGATTGGTGCTGCGGGAGTATCGGAATCTCGATGTGGTCGAGGTATCGAGAGGGTTCAACTGATGGATTCCCAATAGGTGGGGTATAGAGATTTTTATAATAGGTGGCGAATGCCTCGACGATATCCGAGTCTTTTGTCAACAATGTCCCATCCGGTGATCTGATTGCCCTTACGTGTCCCCTGCTTTGCTCGCGTCTCTCCAACCAGGCCAGAGTCTTGTTAGCTTTGTCGCCCCCTTCGTATATTTGGCTCCGGACTAATTAGTGGGCAGTTCGTGCGTTGTCTAGGGACAGGTTACTGAGGGCGTCTTGCGCCGTGAGCATCGCTTCCTTTGTTTCTTGGGTGTTTTGTATAAGGATTTGTCGCTCACACTCTAGGACGCGTGTTTCTGCTTCCCTGATCTTCTGGACTTGGCGTTGTTGGTAGGCAGAAACCGTGGAAATAACCTCCCCTCGTAGGACTGTTTTGTATGCCTCCCAGATCGAGATCGGGCAGTCCACCGAGCCCGCATTAATTTCGAAGTATTCCGTTTTCCTCTTTTCTAGCTCCTCCGCAATTTCAGGGAGACGGAGATGGTATGTATTTAGGCGCCAATTACGATCCGGGCGACAGGAGGATTTTTTGAGAGTTAAAAGAAGCGGGGAGTGGTCCAAAATTCCTCTCGCGAGGAATGCAGCATTGAGAAGCCTGTGGGTCATGTTGCGGGGGACGAAGGCGTACTCAATCCTGGAGAATGATTTCTGGACACCTGAGTAGAAGGAGAACCCTGCCTCGTCTCCATGAAGTGTGCGCCACGCGTCCACCATTCCTGAAGCCTCGGCGAACATGGCGAGCGGCGTGGAGGTGGGACCTGTTCCTGGCGACTGTGATGTCCATTACTTCGTTAAAGTCCCCTCCGAGCACCCACACATCAGCCTCCTCCTCCAGGAGCAAGCTCTGAAGCTCGGCGAGCAGTTCTTTCGTCAGCGTGGGGGGGGGGCATAGATTTTTGCCAGGCCCCATTTCTCGCCCCAGATGTCCGCTAGCATCAATACATAGCGACCCTGGGGGTCCGCCCTGATCTTCCTAACCTGGAGAGGGACTCTCTTGTGAACGAGAATCATTGTGCCCCTGGCTCCTTTCGTGAATCCGGCATGGTAGACATTCGAGTAGTTGGACCTTTTGAAAAAGTTGGTGTTTGTGCCTATCAAGTGCGTTTCGTTTAAGAGGGCAATGTCCGGGGAGTGTCGGTTTAGGTACTGGAGCACCAGTCTCCGCTTTATGCTAGAGCCGAGGCCATTGACGTTCCAGGACAGTATTGTCAGCTTGTTGGAGTTCATCCTGTCTGCGTGAGTCTATTTGGCGTGGTAGCAGGGAGGATTAGTGGCTGTTGCATTTTTCCCCTTGGGGACATGTGTCGTTTTCCTCTCGGGGGGGACATCCGGGGGCCGCTTTGCACTGGAGCGCCTGAAGGCTGGTAGACACTTGTGTCTCTGGTCCTGGCCCAAAACAGTATTTGTTTGCCTTGTCTGTTCTCGTTGGTTTCCATCTTTCTTTTCTCGTGATTCTGTTTCCTCGGTTCCCCAAAACTCCCCCCACCCTGTACTTCCCCCCCAACTGGGAGCACCTGTCACCCAAACATTGAACTTATAACTTGGTGAACTTAAACTGCGTCGGGATGACTCGACCTAGGGTGGTAGCCCTTGTGGAGACTGCGGTACCTGAATGGTGGCGGCCGCAATTATGTAGTTTCCGTGTTGTCACGTAGCCAGTTCGGTTCTGTGGTGCCCAGACCTCATCCGTTCAGAGTGGTGTTTTGGGTGGGATGCTGTGGCGATGCGGTTTCCGGGTCTGTCTGGGTGAAGGGTGGCGAGCGCTGCCCGGGCCCGGGTTTGCGCGCAGGCGGTCCGGAGGGCGAGCGTCGGGCCATGGGCCCATTGAGGATCTGTGTTTCAAGCCAGTCCCATGCTTCTTTGGGATTGTGGAATAAATGGGTCGTGCCCTCGTGGTGGACCTTGAGTATCGCCAGGAAGAAGAGAGCAAACTTAATTGACAAGGAGTGAAGTTTCTTCTTGACAGAGTCGTATGACTGGCGGGCCTTCTGGACCTCTTTGGTATAGTCCGGGAAAAACCCCACTCTATAGCCGTTGTATGTGATTGGGCCGGAGGCCCGTGCCATCTGCAGGATAGCGTCTCGGTCCCGGTAGTTGAGGAGGCGTGCTATTATTGTTCTAGGCGAGGCTCCTGGGATGGGTCTCCCAGTGGGTACCCTATGTGCTCTCTCGATAGAGAAGAATTTCGACAATTTGTTGGGGGCAAAGACATGAGGTAGCCAGTCCTCTAGGAAAAGTTCAACACTAGGGCCTTCCTCTCTTTCCGGGATCCCGAGAATCCTGAGGTTGTTGCGGCGTGCTCTGCTCACTGTCTTCGGCCCGGTATTCAAGTTGGTTAACTTTCTGGGCGATTATGGCTAGTTGTTGTTCCAGCTGGCGGACGTTATCTTCTGTATCCGACACCCTTTGTTCCGCTTCTCCGACCCTGGACGACAGGTTGCGTAGATCCTGGCGAAGGAGAGATACTTCCGTGGAGACACCTCCTATTTTAAGTTCCAGCGAGGTTCTCGAGTCCCCAATTGCCTTCATTAAGTCATTCAGGGAGAGTTGGGGGTCCTGAGTTCCTTCCATGTTGCCTGCTTCCGCCGGGTTTTGTGTCTCCTGGCGGGAGGGGGCCTCCACTGTGTAAAGATCCATTTTACTCTGCAAGGTTTGTCGCTTGACCTTGTCTTTTCCCATGGCCGAGCCGGTGTTTTATGTGAGGATTTAGGCCCGGGTGGGTCGTGTGGATGCCCCGCGGGGATCGCCGAGGGCACCAAGTCGGGGTGGGCTCGCCGGTCGTCTATCTTTTGCCACTCTGTCTCTGTTTCGAAACACTGGTAGGGGCATACACGTGAGGACCGTGCCCACCGTCTCGAATGTGTACTGTTCCTGAGTGGATTGAAGCGCAGAGGGGCGCTGTCTCCGGCGCCAGTCACGCACACCCCACCGCGTGCACTTCTGTAGGAGTATTATCCTCCCAGGGACCTGGTTGTAGGGTGACGGCCCGGTCTCCCAGCGGTAATGGTGCCCGAGGCCCTTGATCTGCGGCGGGGGGGGTTGCCCCAATGCTCATCTCCACCGGGAGTTGTTCCCCCTTGTGGGGTGTGTGTCCAGAAACTTTTTGCCAGTGGGGCTATGGGTCCTGCAACAGGGGCCTTCGTGCCCCCAACAATCGTGTCCCAAGGTTGCCGCTTTGTGGCCAGTGCTCCGGGTCTTTGAAGCCCTTTCGCAGTGTGGGGGTGAGGTTATGCGCCCAGTCACCAGTACAGGGTGCTCCTAGAGGTGGGGGCGGAGAGCGCCTTCAATCCCCTTCACTCATCTCCGTTGTTGTCGTGGGAGGGGGGGTGTGCCCCTTCCTTCGTGCGGGACGCCGTCCCTCGGTTCGTTGGGGGGGGGGGAGGTTCCATGTACCTTGTCAGTATTGTTGGGGGGAGCGCGACACTGTGTTGCCCGTGTCTGCGTCGCGGCTCAACCCCGGACGCTGCTGTCTCCCCAGTGGCGGGGGAGGGGCGGAGAGATCTCAGCTCCGTGTCTCGTCCCCCGTCCTCTTCCTCTCCTATGCCGTCCGGCCCGGCAGCGTGGGCAGGCGTCTGGCTGTCTTGCGTGGCTCAGAGAGAGAGGGGCACCGGGCTGCAGTCTGTAGGTGTCGGTTCGGGGCCGTCTTCTGCCTTCTATGAAGTGCCCGCACCTCGATGGCTCAGGGGGGGAGGGGCGGAGCGGCCGCTCTGCAGCCGCGCGGCAATGGCGGCAAGTCTCACACCAGCGACTCCGGGGTCATGTTCTTCGCCTTTCCGGGACCGATTTCGCCCCAGGCCGCAGCTATTGTTGCCTGGGGACGTCCGCCAACGGGGTGCTGTGTCTTGGGGTCGGGTGGTTCCGATGTACGGACTAATTACAGGATATATTCCGCGGCCGCCGGGAGCCCGAGACGATTAGCTCTTCATGCGCGGCTCGCGCATGCGCAGTCCACCGCTGATTTTCAACGTGCCTAGGTGTTCTCTTTGCCATGCTGCTTGAAGGATAGGCAGTTAAATCATATCCCATTCCTACGAGTTCACTTGCTTCATCTTTTAAGATGGTCTTTATTGTAGTTGAAGCAATGTGTAAAGGTGCTCTTGCTTTCTTGTGTTTATGGCTTGGTTCCCCCAGTAGGAGATCTTCTGATTTGATTTGACGCAAGTTCGGGATATGTTTGAAGAGTGATAGCACTGATCTCCTATCTAGTGTTACTCTGTCAGTGTGTTCCGCAGATTGTGTCAATTTGATTATCCATTTTGCCTGTTCCCATTTTCTTGGTTTTTCATTGTAAATGTGGGTTCTAGATCTATAGTGCAGACCAGTCTCGCTCCTTTCTTTGGGTGTATGGCTGTGCAAAGTTCCATTCTCCTGGCTCATCTTGTTCCTTTCTTTACTATAGTTGGGGGGCCATGATGGACTATATTATTTTACCCTCCCACCATTTTAGCATTTGTGGCTTGTTGAGGTCCCATGTTTCTGTCTCTTCTTAGTCCTTTCTTTGGGATGGTCGTAGGACCTTGGCGGGGTGTGTTGTTTCGCCATTCCAACTGTTTGGCACTCCTGATCCTCAAAGACCTCCTTTGATTTCAGTTCACAAGCATTTTGCTCCACTGATGAAGGATTTTCCTGGTTCCAGTTTACCTTTTTGTTTAGTCTTTTGCATCTGTCCTCCAAGGTTAGGTGATGACTTTCCCAATTCTCGTCCTTCTCGCTGAAGTAGTCCTTTAGTTTGTTAGTAATTGTTTTGCTCAATAGAGTGGTATTTTTCTCCACACTCGATTGCGTAGGTGACTGATCTATTAGATGTTGACTAAGATTCATCAAAGAGTCGTTCTCGAGAAAGTCGTCAATCGTTTTTGGTGATGGAGCATCATTAGTTTTAGGTTTGCAATTAGTTTCCTCAATGCTTTTTTTTATGCAGCTTTTTCCACCTGCTGGCTTAGGGAAGTTGTTGGCGTTGATTTTTGCTCTTTAGTAAAATGTGGCTGAGTGAAAAATTGGAAGATTGGTTCTGTCGTTTGAGGTCCTGATTTTCCCGAAGGTAAAGTTACTATTTTCTTGCGGGTAGTTGTTCCCGAAGCCGTTGCCTTTTGAAGCACACTCCTGCAGGTGTCTGGTACTTCGTAGAGGTCTGCGGTATGATCTACTATAGGTCCTCTTTGAGTTTTAGATTGTTTTTCTTGGTTTCTGCATGACCACGTTGTGATTGTTTCAATGTCAGGTGGTACGATCAGTCCCTGAGTATCTTGGTTGTTGGCTGTTAGATCAATCCATATTGTAGTTTGTGTTCCTGTCGTGCTGCTGGCCACCCCCTGTTTCATTTCCTTTGGAGAATCTTGAATAGTTGTAGACAACTGTTCTTAGCAGGTCACTGAGTTCTTGGATTGAATTACCAGTGCCATGATGTACGCTTCAAGAAAAATTACCTTACTGTGAATCATTGCTTGTAGTGTTCTCTGGTCTTTTAGAGAGTCTGCCACCGCTTTGCATAGCTTAATGAATCGTGCTAAAGCTATTGTCATGGCTGACATGATCAAAGAAAGTCTGCTTTTCTGTTAGGCGTCCCAGGCAGGCTAGGTGATGATTGGTGCATTGAAGATCTTCTAGTCTGGGATTCAGGTCGAGAAGCTGTAGGTCCTGAACGGTGGAGTTTGCCAAGCCAATGGGTGTACGAGGAACTTCTTCTATTCACGTTTGGATCAGGAGAGAACGGATGGTGTTCTACGCCCAAGATTTCTTGTTGTAAGGGCTGACTCCGCCCTCCACTTCCATCAGGGCGTTTGGCTGCCATGCTGGATGGAATTGTTGAGTTATCTTTGTTTGTGTCGAGGTCAGATGATCCTGGCGGCGTTCTGATGGAGGTTCATCTCCTTTCCTAGGCGTGGGATGGACATTTTTGGGTGTCTCATTATTAGGATCTGCCGACAAGTCCTGGTCCCTCTGACGAGGCGATAGATTGTCTAAGGTGTTGTTGGGTGGTCCCGAGTTTGCCAGGTCGTTTCGTCCCTTAGGGTCTGTTTGCCTGTTTGGCGGGGATTCGTGCTCAGCACCGTGCGTTACTGGTGTTGCCTTTGCCAGGGACGTGGGGAGGTTACAGGCCACCACCCCCTCCCTTGTTGTTCTTGTTGTTTAGCTATTCACTCCCTTTGTTTAGGACTCAGAGGGACTGTTTCCTGTTGGAAGTGGGTTAAGTTGGTATCGATCCTGCGTTGTTTAGAGACAGGTAGACATTCCCTGATGGCCTCGAGTATTTCGACATCAGAGAGTTACAATGAACACAGCCTTTTCTCAGATCTAGAGTTAGCGCAAGTGTTGAAGGTGTCTGTCACGAAATTTCATGGGGCAGGCTCATCGTTCCTTTTAGTAATTTGTATGTGTTTTCCATCTTTAGAGACCGGATCATGTTCTTTGCCAGTGGTTTGTTAACACACATGTGTTTTTTCCATGAGCCTTTCAAACGGTTCATTGCCGTTTTTTTTTAAATTTTTTTTTTTACTTTCAGTTCTGCAATGTTGTGCGTTCTTTGTCTTTTCTTTGGGTTAGAGGTAAGGATTGAAGGGTCCAATTCCAAGACAGACTCTCAGGCGTCAGCCAACACAGACCTCAGTTGCTGGTCTGGGTCTGAGTACGACCCAGTCTCCGTAGCTGCGTGGATCAGCCTTCACCCACGTTGACGTCAGCAGGTGGGGTGGAGCCAGCTCTATTAAATATCAATTTAATGGTAGACGAAAAGGAAACAAGAAATGAATGCACAAACTTACTGAAAGCAAAGTATTATCTCCGCATTTTCGTCTCTCAGCCACCTTTAACGTGCCTCAGAGAACCAAAAACAACTAATACAAATTGTCTTTAGATAGAAACAACGCCGGAAAAAGTTCAGTTTCTGATAATAGCAAGTAAAGAATCCAGTTGCAGCATTTATTCCATTTTGCGAAAGTCCCCATTCAGTCAGAACGCAAGAAAGGTGAAAAATAATGTTGTTTGGCATTCAGTAATCTAGCAAGACAACAGACAACTCGCCAGACAATAGCTATGCTGATTACTTTTCGCAAAGTGGCAATATCAATAAAATATTATTTGCCGCGGCATATGTCAGGCGGCGAGTTGAGTTGCCATTGAATGTTTAAAACTAAAGGCGTTTATTAATGTTATGATATGATATGATATGGCATTTATAACGCGCCTATACACAAGTGCTTCAAGGCGCGATGTTTAAACCTAAAGGTGTGCATTAATGTTAAAAATAAACATGTTTGTGTGGCTTGTGTAAACTGACTCTTTTTTCTCAGCGACATTTTGTAAAACGATTTTTATAAGGGGACATTATTACGTGATAACGTGCTCTTAATACTAACCCTCTTATTTCAACTCCCACCACCCTCCATGCCCCTCCTACCCCTCCACCTACAAACTAATTCCCATGTCTCAACATCCCTTCCCTTCCTTCCCAACTCTGCCCCCCCTCCCCTGCCTCTGGTTTCTTCATGTGCACATCTTAAGTGGGTGTCATCTCCGTCCCCACCTATTTCTTTCTGTCATCCTGCTCGTCTCTGCTATGGATATTAGGTTGGCAGGGGTTCATCTGAAAGTAGCTTATCGTCTGATGGATAAAGTAGAACATTTATCAAGGTGTTCCATGCCATGAGTGCATTGTCTCCCATCTCGTCTCCCTTGTCTCTAGATTTCAGCCTCAAATCTGTTTCCACCTGACTTATTCTCGTATGGTCTTCTAGCCACTTGTTAATTTCAGGGCCTTCTCTATCCTTTCATGCCACTGCGAGTCTACGTTTTGCTATCACAAATGCCAGATCCACAAGCCTAAGCACATGCTTTGTAGTTCTGCATCCGTCTCTGGGGTACATACCCACCAGGTACGTATCTGAGTTGTAAGGGTAGCCAGTTACATCGAGTTAGGCCGGTTTATCATAAATCGCCCTGCAGCATCCCTGCATTACCGGGCATCCCCAGAATACATGTAAAAATCTGGCATTGTCCTAGGTGCACCTACAGCAGGGCAGAGGATGTTTCGTAAATATCCTAACCACTTGAGCTGGCGTTAGATAAAGCCTGTGTAACTGGTTGCATTGTGGCAGCTTGAATCTAGCATTACGCAAAACCTTCTGGGGGTACAGCAGTGCCATGGTCCATCTCTGTTCCTCAATGTCCGTTTCAGGTCCTGTTCCCATGCAGCCTTAATTTGGAGTTCCTCTCCACTATCACAGGCTAGTAACATCTTGTATATCTGTGAGACCATACCAGGGGCATCAGCCGCCTTGTATAGTTTGGTCAATAGCAGATCAATCTCTGGTTCCATTGAGAGGGATGGCAGTGCTTCCTCGCACTGTTTATCAAGGCTGCGTACATCAAAAATCTGCCAAATTATAGGTCATTTTTGACCCTTGCTTCGGCAAATGAAAATAGCCTCTCATTTTTAAATAAGTCTCCCCACAACCTTACCCCCTTTTCTGCCCACATCCTCAACTGTGATCGCAAACTCTCCTGCAGCCCCAACAAATTGCAAGATATTGTGATGTTTGGTGACACTGGCCCCTACGGCTAAGAATTCTCATGGTGTGGTTCCGCAGTTTCCTGCCCAGGGTCAGCAGCTGTGGGGTTTTCGCGTGACAGTCTGTCTTTCCCCAAAAGGGTCTCTTTCATTGTGTAATGAGGGTTTAGAGGCGATAACAGTCTGATAGCCAGAGCGCCACAAATTTAAATTGCGCAGCCAGATCACAGAGCTCAGAGGGAGGGATTTGCAAGCCTCCTTTCTCGCATGCTCTTCTAAGTGTCCCCAAGGCTACTCTCTTCCTCCCTTCCACCTACAGCAGGTCTCGGACGTTTAAAAGTGTTTCCTTTGAATCTCAAAGGGAATATTTGTATAGAAATACAACATCCTTGGTGGGAGGACCATTTTATTTAGCTCTATCAACACATAAGGGAACGTGGTAGTCTCTTCCATAGTTGTATCGTCAGGGCCATCCTAGCCAGTACGCTCTTGTGTTGTATACATGCGTATACATGCGTATCTCAGGTCTCATGGTGCACCTCCATGTTAAATCTGTAGCTTGCAGTCCTCCTTAACTTCTCAGGGCTGTTTCAGGGAAAATACGTGACTTCATTATCAATGAAACTTTATGCCCCATAATTTACCAACATTTCCCTCTACCATCAGGATAAGGGTTGGGAGGGTGGGTGAAGATGGAGGTGGGGGAGCCAGCCATCAGGCAGCATGGAACGCGGTTTTACACCAGTGGTTCAAGCCAGTATTCCCACCTTTCTGATTGACTGGCTTCCCCCACCAGGGTGCTAAGGCTAATTGCAATTCTAAGACATGCCATGGGGGCTCTTATTATGAGCATGTGAAAGCCATGAGAAAAACTTAGCATATGCTTACACAATCCAAATAAGCTTTGTAGGCCATAATACCCCTTACTCAATGGGCTCAAAACAGTCCGTATCAACCGCAGCCATCATCATGACACCATTGACCTATATGGCTATTATGGGGAAGGAGCCTAAAGCAAAGGGCTTACAAAAAAAACAAAAACAAAGCGCCTGAAGATTTTTGTAGAGGGGCCCTTGCCATGGCATTCTTTCACATATAACAGTGGATTATTAGGATAGGCAGGAAACTCAATAACCTTAGAGACAGTTTTGGAGTGATGATACAAATAAAATGACACACCGGAAGAAGTAAATGCTCGACCTATAACACCAACAGCATAAATATCTGCTACTCACTGAAGAGTATGACCAGTTTAGCAGACAACTGCTTCAGGGACAGCTGGACATTGGAACACCATCACTCACACATGCAAACAACCAGATTAATATGCCACAGGTGGGAGTACTGAGGGGCCGAATGAGTCCAAACACAGTGACAAACCAGCAGATGCTCACCTACTGGAACCCTGCCACCAGTTCACTGTATGTCAAAATCAATGTTCATTACACGTCCATCATAGGATACGATGTAGAGGAAGCTAGTTGCACCAAAAAGCTCAGCTCTGTCGCTACAGGGGCCAGATGGGCATTGACAGCCCCTATCATACCACCTTTCCCAGGCTGCCTGGGCTGATTTATAAAATCAGAGGGTAGAGTGGCCCATGACTTGTTAAATAATGCTGAAGCTGAGCTAGAAAGACATTGTGGTGTCCAACGGGCCCCAATATGAGCCACACAAATAGTTGAGGGACCTGTCCAGCACCAGTGGATGGGATTCCCCCTGTGGTCCATGAAGTATATCAATCAACATTGGAAAAATCCAAGGGACATCAATGAGAAGCTGGTACCGATGCAGGTACCTCTTGAGTGTACAGAATCATCCTCACTATGTCCCCTGCACTTTCCATTACGCCTCAAATGTATGTACTTTACCATGGCAATAGCGCTGTGATGTCCCCAGGCTCTTTGTGTGCTTTACAAATGAAAAAATAAATACATAAAAATAAGAAACACTGGATACCACGCCTGCATTGGCCACCAAGATGTCACTAGAACTGTGGTAGTGTCCCTGATCTTAACCTGCAAAAGAAACATGATGGTGAGAAAGAATTGAGGAAAAACATACACAGTGCTCTTGCCTCAGTCCCTCAGTCCTATCAGAAAGCACCTGTAGCCAGGTCATACAAATCCGGACCCTTATTGAAAAACTGTGGGATCTAGGTATTGAGCCAGAATACAAAGACCCTCTAAATATTTGATAGGCTTTTGAGACTCCTCACGTGAACACCAACATCCTGTGGAAGTGCCACTGTGTTAATCACCCCAACAGCTATGGCTGGCATCAGACTACAAAACAACATTCGGGACAATACAGAAACTCTTACAACATTGTCTCACCTACTCTCTACAACATTTTCACAAAACCTCTCTTTGACAAACTTGACCAACTCGGCATATCTTACACTAACTACGCTGATGACACGCAAATCCTCATACACTTAACAGGCAACCACGACACAGACACACAACGACTCAATGACATCTATCTTATCATACCAGCTTGGATGGCACTACACGGGCTCTGCCTCAATGATGATAAGACTGAGCTTCTCCTTGTGGGTACCCAAGCTAGACTCAACAAACTCGACAACAAATTCAACACCTTCATTATTGACGGTAACATCATCAAAGTATCTAAAGATGTCAAAACTCTAGGCATGTACATAGACTCTTCCATCTCCCTCGGTAAACAAATGAACGCTACCGCCTCTACGACTGCTTACACTTGTAAGATCATCAACGCATGCAGACCTTTCCTGACGACCGCAAACTTTATCATCCTGGCTAGGGTGCTAGTACTAACCAAACTAGACTACTGCAATGCGCTGTACCTATGCACTAGTTAGCACAACCTAAATAAACTACAAATCTATCAAAACAACGCCTTAAGAGCAGCCACCAACTTCCCCAGAAAACTAAATATCTCAGAACTGAGAGGTTATATTCACTGGCTCTCTATCAACCAAAGAATCAAACTCAAAACTCTCTCCCTCTTGCACAAATGTATAGATAATCAAGCACTTAAATACCTTTGCAGTAAATTCAGACTCCAACCATCATTAAGACAAACGAGATCTTCCAACTCTAACCTTCTCATCATCCCAAAATTCAAACTGCAAAAGGCAGGGGACAACAGCTTCCCAGTCCTAGCAGCCAAAACCTGGAATGCACTACCTCCCAACATCAGGTTAGAACATTCCTTCCATAAATTCCGACATTTGGCCAAATCCTGGATCTTTCTGAACAAAAACTAATCATCTTCACCACCAACATACAAACATTGCTAGCTATAAAGAGTCTAGTCTCCAGCTATCTACCTATACTGTATATCTACTACTGCGTAATATCTATGCGTGTACATGTCTTTCTAGGCCTATAAATGATGTGTTCTGACTGTAATTGTAAGCAATGTCATCTCCTATGCCTGTATTTGTAAATATAATTATGTCTTTTGTACGTACGAAAAGTGCCCAGCTGCCTCAGGTTTTGGCGCGCTATATAAATAAAATACAATACAATTGCATCTACATGATGGAGACAGCATTCTAACTCTTCTCATGCATCTAAAGAAAGTTGCAACCAGTCAGGGTACCACCCTCGCAGAGCTTCCATATCTTCAACCACTGCAGGGTCCTGTAATGCAGGAGAGCCAGACAAATAATTTGAGTTCAGGCTGACAAGAGCCCCACTGTTCTGCCCACTTGTTAGATAGGCAATACCCGACCGACAGAGTGTGCCCAATTTCCTTACTGATGCTGCAGACTTTTTGCCCTGGGATACCATAGGGTAAAGGAACCACAATCTATTACAAAGCCTACAACTGCAGATTTTGAGAAGGTGCACATTCAGACTCCTCCCAATTAACCAGAAAGCCCAGTAATTGCAAATGAACAATTGTGAAGCATATGTGTTTCAACTGAGTGTCCCATGCCTGAGCCAAAATAAGGATGTCATCGAGGTAAATCAACAACCAGACTCTCCAAAGCCACAAAAACATGAGACTGACAGGTTTGCTGGAAGGTTTTGCTACTGCTGCAATTAGTGGCAGCAGCCCGGCCAGCCACCCAACCCTTACAGTGTCCGGTCTGCCAGAGAAATGGGGATGAACATTTTTCAGAAGCGATGTCTGAACCTTCTCAAGGGTAGTGAATGTGGCCACAAATTTGCCAATCTCCTTGACAGAACCATCACCAAAAAGAACATCCTCCAAGTCCCCTGCCTCTTGGGCCTCAGTCAAGCCAATTCAATTGGGTTTTGACTTCATAAGAATACCTTTGCAATGTTTCTGTATCAAAGAAATGATGGTGTCTCCCAGAAAAGCAAGGCACTCTGAGTCCACCAAGAGATAATCTCTGGGTCCCTAGGCTGATCCAAGACCCGAACCGTGTTTGCGATGTCCAACATGTTCAATATCGGGCAAACAATGTTTAATAGACAGCCCTGGCACATGGCCATAACGGGTGATGAAAATAGCCAGCTTAGTGTCTATGGAAGGTACCATATACTGCTTGCCTGACATGGAACGCTTCAACACTCTGTGCCTTCATTTTTCTCCTGGAGCTAGTGCCCAATTTCTTTTGCAAAACAAACTGCGCACATATCTCCACAATTGGCAGCTCATGCCACTGCGAGGAATTGGGATGAGGTAACCCAAAGGGGGTGAACATGGAATTCCCATGCAGTCAGGCATGACTGAAGTAGATGGGCTCTCTCCTGTCAAATCCATGAAGTCACCAACTAAAGGCATGTTTGGATATTCAAAGAAAGTAGGGGAATCTGGATCATCCCAAACCAGGATACAGTCATATTTCCTAGACAACGAGCCGTGTGACACTAACCTGTGCCTTTTTGGTGAATGCTGGTCATCCCCACTGTCTAGGTGCCCACATGGTGAAATCTAGTCTCCTTCCAATTGCACTTCAGATAGTACACAATTCCAGAGGAAGCAAGACTGTACCAACATAACCATGTCTGATATGGTCTGGGTCTGTGCAAGAGGAATTGAATTGATATTTTATTTATATGGCGCTCATACACAAGTGTTTCAGAGTGCGGTGACGCTTCTGGGATGCTTTGATTTATGCTCTCTTATTGGATCTGTTTGCAATGAGGGCTTTGCCTCCTTCTCCTATTTGCCTGCCATGTTCTCCAGTATTTGAGGATCAGTGAACATAATACACAGCTGTTACCACAATAAAATACTTCTATGACCCAAGCACAGAGCCACCTATTCCGGATGCAGCTCCCAAGTCCTGTTTCTGCTTTGGCTGTAAATGCCCCAACAGTAGGTCCTTTCCTTGACACCGGTGCAGTGCATTTGAAGCAGCAGTTAGTAACGCAGCTGGTCCCGTAACATGGCAATCACTAGGTACGGGGGTGGGGAGTGAGCATGGGCAAGAACGACTACCACAAACACTCCACAGCAGGAGGGGCTGGAAACCTAACAAATACATGCAGGCCGTACAAACCGCGTGATTAGCCGTACCATGAGAAGCAGCTTAAGCATATACCCTGAGCACTGCTTTGCTGCGCATCTATCTGGCCCCGCCACCTCACGCTCCCCATCACCTGAAGATTAAACATAAACTCAAGAGGGGACCCCCATGCCACACCTGATGCACATAATACTTACTGTTTTGTAGGAGCAGGTAGAAAAGAGGATCGTCAAAGGAACTGGGCAGATCTTTTGGGAGAATTTCTGCAGTGTTTGGAGGACTGTAGGAGGGAGGCACATGAGTAAAGACTTGTGGGAGCAGTAGTTTCCTTTTCTTGTTGCTATTATGAATAAAGAAAAGAATAGTGCATAGTAGGAGTCTTCCATGCCTTAGAATTGTGGGAATGGATTTGCAACTCATAACAGATTCTGATCCCCACTTCTATTAATAAGGGAGTCCATAAGTCTACATTTGTTGCCTTGAAACTATGTTTCCACATATCAGAGAAATACTCCAGGCCCGATTCAGCTCTCATTGGTTGTTTTTTTGATTTGTTCAAATATAGCACATAGACAAAATGAAATGTCTCCAGAGTTTACTCAATCCAGATCTGGAGGTGCCAGGGAGAATTCCATGTACAGTTGAAACAGGGAGTAGTATAGCATGTTTTCCTGATAGATCATGCATGCCTAGTCGAAGAAATGATACAAACATTTCCTGACATGATCTCAAAGAAGGTGGGAACCTGAAAGTATTTCCAACGTGAGTTAGGGATGAATCAGGGGGTGATACTGGTCAATTGAAGGTGAGAAAATACCTTCTACACCTACATGTCCCTTTGGAAAAATCACTCTGCAGGATGGCAGCAGAGAGTTTAATAGGAGAGCATTTCACACAAGGCCTGGAATAGCACTTAGTAACAACAGGGTAGCTTAGCAGTCCTACAGCAACTTTCTGTACCAATACTGTCATGGGTCATCATTCCATCCCACAGGTGAAGTCTCCAAAAGAGAGGCCTCAAGCATCTGTGTGGATGCTGATCTGCTTCCTTTCGATAATGACATGTCTGTAGTAAAGATTCCTGAGTTACTGAAGAGGATGTCCCTCATTCTCATCCCTATAGTAGGCTGTTCCCGCACTGCTCTCAGAGATTTTAACAGGTGTCATTGATTACTTTCTATTGATGCCACTGTCATTTAGTGCTTGCCATGCCCATTCACATGGCAACAGGTAGGCTGGTTGGTGATCTTGCTGTTGCCTGTTATCTTGATTTGATGATGCATTTGCTGCAGTGGATCACTGTGCAAGTTTGAAGACAGGATCCCCACTAGACAATACACAGGACACGCTGCTAAGGTTGAGGCCAAGCAGGTTAGCCAGAGGGAGAATCCCACTTGGGGATGTGCTGTGATGGCTAACACATTTGATGGCCTCCTCAAACGTACACAGTACAAAGCAGATATTAGACAAAAGCTTCTACTGACCCAGTGTTACAAATGCTCTATTGAGAGTTTTGCTATGAGTGTTGCAGTTGTCAGTGATATAGTGGCATAGAACTGATCATTTAACCCTTCTAGCAAATGCAAAGTAGAGTTAGAATGAGTGGCTACTGAGATTTTGAGTTTGTTCCATGGCAACAGCGTACACTGGATTAAAATGTGAGCTTATCTTCTATGCCACAGTTACCATTTCTTTGACAAGTTGGCACTTTCTGATAAAGCATGTGACTACGAGCCTCATTACGGCTTTGGTGGTAGCCATGCTGCTATTGGCGGCATGGCTGCCTCCAAAACCGGGTCCGGGCTCCCTGAATGGGGAATTACCGGGCCATTCCGAGTTAGGAGGGCCCGGTAATTCCTCCCTCAGGGAACCCGGGCCCGGACCTTCCCCATTCCCATTAGAGCCCCCATAGGGCTCAATGGGAATAGGTGCAGGGAGCTAACAATGGGCCGATTACGACCGGCCCGTTGTTAGCTCCCTGGTCCCCTCACGGGACCCGGTAACGACGCCTGGTTTTACCAGGCATCCTTACCGGGTCCCGCGAGGGGAACTCGTAATCAGGCGGAATGGGAATAATGGGTCCGCATCCATTAGTGGACCCCGTTAACCCATTCCGCCTGACTCGTAATGAGGCCCTACAAGTTGAAGGGTATGTGCAAAGCAGGAGATGTGCATTTTCTTGCCAGTTTGTAAATTAGCAAGGACATTTGATCCATTATCTGCTGCCACAAAACTCAAATGTAAACTGCAAAGAATTCACCACTGTGCTTTCACTTCCTCCATTGTCTCGCATATGGCTTATGCTCTGAAACTCTTGCATGCACAAGGTTGGGTGGTGAGCTTCAATTAATACTGAAACATGCCCATCTGTGATGGTGTCAATCTTCTCTTCCATCCGTAACGCTTGTTCTCACCTGGCTCTGAGGGAGCATACACTTTGTCTAGATCATCATCACCGGTAGCATCATCATTACTCGCTTACCCAGTGAGAGCAGTGGAACACTCTGTCAATCTTCCCTGATATTTTTTAGGTAAGATCTCTACACCTCACCCTTCTGCCTTAGAGGTGTGAGATTAACTGAAAATACACCTTCTTCTATCAGTCACAGTGAATGCTCATTATCATGGTGGAATACATGTGCTTTTCGTGCACTATTTTAAGAACCCCTGAGTGACATGTGATAGGGGGAAGTGGAACATGAGTTAGATGATTCCCTCAATTGACTAAATGCAATTCTGGCCTCCTCCGTGCACACAGCAAGGGTTGTTCCAGGAGTGTAATGAACATGAGCAGAATGTCTCCCTCTGCATCTTGTTTGTTTGGATGCAGTCAATGTGTTCCAAATCATCCACCTTCAGGAATCTCTGCTGCCCCCTACCAGACAAAATAGGTTAGCTTGACTCTCGAACATTCTGCCCTAAAGGGCTCATCCTGCTCCTCCACTCATGTGCCACCCAATGGCACTTGCCTCACCCACTCATGTCAATAGCCAGATACCACACTGAATCTCCTCATGTCCCACAAAGTAAATTAAGAGAGTTTGACTCACCCATAATTTACCATCCTGGAATGACAGGTTCCCCCACTAACCCTCCCAGCTGTCTCAAGATGTCAGGTTTTTACCCACTTATGTCAAGAGATAGACACTGACTGGTGTGATGCCTGCCTCCCTTAATCTCTACTGCATTCTCCCAGGTAAATCCGGCATGGATGATTCTCCCACAAGTTGCCCACACGGATAACCAGCTCCTCCCATTCATCCTCCCAGGTGTCACCCAGTGAATGGCACATGCCTTACTTACTTATGTCAAAAGACAGACAATGACTACTATGTCATTGCTGCTTCCTCTGAGGTATATCAGGTGAGCAGGACTCTCCAACAAGTTGCTCTCTGGGTTTACTGGCTGCCTACTGATTCTCCTCCAATATAGCTCCCACTTGCTTCAATTGATTTATTTTATTTCTTTTGGGGTATTTATAATGCCCCTCTACACCAAAAGGTGTTTCAAGGTGCAATAGATTAACACTGACTGGTCTGTTGGCCAACTCCCTGAATCTATGCTTCTCCCTCTCAGGTAAATCAAGTGAGTGTGACTCTTAGGAATTTGTGTCTCCTGCAACTCCTTCCAATAGGTGTGAACTGATGACAATTGTTTTCCCACTCATGTCAAGAGATGTACACTGACTAGTTTGTTGGCCACTTCCTACCCTGAAACTCTACTGCTCCCCAGGTACATCAGGTGAGTGTGATTCTCCCACAAGCTACCCTCAGAGATTCTCAGCTCCTTATGCTTCTCTCCAGGTGTCTCTCGATGGCATGTGTCTCAGATACTCGAGTCAAGAGACTGACACTGACTGGTGTGTCGCCCGACTCCCTGAATCTCTTCTGGTAAGTCAGGCGAGTGTGATTCTTCCACAAGGGATTCCCAGTTCCTTTGATTCCTCCTGTCAGGTGTCACCTAATTGGATGTTTCTTGCCCACATCTGTCAAAAGACAGACACTGACTAGTATGTCACCACCTCCCTGGATCTATACCACTACCTCCCAGTTGAATCATGCAAGCCTGACTCTTCCCCAAGCCTCCCCATGGATTGCCGGCTCATCACCTCCTCACAGGTGTCACCCAATGACACGTGACTTTCCCACTGCCATCTAGAGATGGATACTGACTGATGTGACAGCTGTCTCCTTGAATCTCTGCTTGTCCCTCTCAACTAAATCAGGCAGGCATGACTGATGCTTCAGGCACCTCAGTTATTTCCAGCTGCCCCTGTTACTCTTCCCAGGTGTCCCTCGATGGCACGTGCCTCACCCACTCATGTCAAGAGATGGACACTGACGTATTGCCCAGCTCACGAAATCTCTTAAAATGGCACTTGTTTTGTCCATCACTCCAATTCAGTGAAAGTGTAACATAGTTCAGTGTAGAAAAAAACAACTCCAAATCTCACTGCCTGATTGGGTCACACATACGCACTACATTTCTGTACCCTTCTTCATACAACTACTGTAAATATCCCTACACTTCCCCCAAAGTATACTAAGCCTGCCTCTGGCAACCACCTCCTGCCTCTCTGATAACTACCTTACACTGAATGGGAATTTCAGCCACGTGTCACCCTTGACACCATACTCAGGCAAACCTTACATAAAGTTCGTCCATTGTTGGTCCTTGTTACTACTATTATTGTTGATGAATCACTCAAAATGCTGGTGATTTGGGTTTGTTTTTTTGGGAATGTGCATCCAGACCTAGCCACAGTCCCAACTTGTAAAAGTAAATGTATTTATTTGCTGACTAGGACCCACATGCTTCATACATATATAATTGTTTAGCTTACTAAGCAAACATCGGCTGCACATTCATATGTAACTTGCAATCATTCTTCTTTGGGTATTGATAATTGTATGAAATACTATTCTGATGACAAACAACATGAAAGTAGACAAAACATTTAGGGGGTGTTGTGAAACATATTCATTGGGCAGCAAATGAAGCTTGCATAGACCATACACCATGGATGGGTTAATCACCAGCCAATGCTTCAATAAACTCACTGGCACAGAACCCGTAAGATACTCAAAGGATATTTCCATCGAATCAGGCATGCATGGCTGGATTGTGTGCCTAATTACTGTTTATGCATCCAAAGAATATAGGCAGTGATTTCAGAAAACAGAGCACTGTAGCGTCCAGATGGTTTCAGACTGAATGCCCAGGGAGTACATGTTCAAAGGTAAAATCGGTATGCACCAACAAACTGCACCAGCTAGTTTGTCAAGATAAATAAAGCCTGGCCTGAATGTTCGCTGCGGAGTGTATGTCCTTTTGTGTATTTTGTTTGTGTGTGTGTGATCTCACACATGCATGTGAGTAAGTATAATGTATATAACATATAAATATACCGGCTTGTGTCTATCAATAATGTAAAACAAATCAGATATTCTGCAGTCACCCTTAACACTCAATACTGGTGTGTGCCACTGCCTTAAGATGGTTGTTACTGTGACCATAGAATGTGTACAATGTGTAATCACTGATGAATATCCAGCATGGTACCTAATGCATATATAATTGGTATTCTTGTATTTGCAATCATATATAGCTTTAAAACGCCATCAAATCACACATCCTGCTAGAAGCACAATGCAAAGAGGGCCTTTCTCATCATATTATGCTTTCTACAGCCCCTACACATATGTCTCCTGATTCACATGGAAGACCTGCATGAATTGTGAGGGCGGGCCGTGGAATCCATTTCCCAGCAGCACAATACTCATGCATAGGAGCAGATCTGCTGTGCCCGCCCCTCTCAGATGCCAGTCCCATATGGGTGGAGAGGTGGCGCCTGCTGACATAAACAAGGCTTCAGCGCATTTCATTTCCCAAAACTCAAATGGCATGTCGCCTGGGCTGGTATTAGAGAAACTTTGCAACAGTGCAAGTGCCGTTAACATTAGTGCAAAAACTGCTATAGTCCAAACAACATATTGTTTAATGTACTTTTGCATCACGGAAAAAACTTCCATAGTGCAAAAAACATATTGTTTAATATATTTTAGCGACAGGAAAGATGTTGCCTTAGGCCTATCCTCTTTCACTGGTAGAAAAATGCATTGAAAGAATATGCATATTTGTATTAATGCAAGTTTTCTGTAATTCCGCGCTGAAGGGGTTTGTTTCAGTGGTGGGAATATGAAGCAGAATAGAGACACTTAGGGTGTGCATGGCCAGTTCTTTTTAGGGCCCTGAGGGGTAGACATCAATGTAAAAAGATCCCTGTGTATCATCTGTGAATGCTGTATGCGCCTAACACATACCTTAGCTCATTCGTAGACACAGATTTTGCTTGAAACACAAAATGCATGCACAAAGTAATTTGCACAATCATTGATTCTAACCATGAATTACTTCAAATGCAACATATGGCCACCTTTCCTACTTGCAACAGCAGCTGAGCACAGAAGTAGGAACATTCCTTGTTGAATCGTGGCCATTGTTTATTTTTATTTATTGTGATTTAGTTTACTATAAAACTTTACACATAAAATATATCTTAAATAAGAACAAGATTATGGTGAGAAAATTATCAATAATTAATAATTATTAACAAAACAAAAAACATTGCATAAAAGATACCAAGAAAGGCAATACATTATATTCTCTAGATATACATTTCCTAAAACCTTATAAAACAGCTTCAATTTTAGATTCGCATTTACATTTACAATAGTTCTGAAGCCATGGCTTAACACATACTGCCATATGATCTCTACTAAGAGTTTCAGATGGAATATCAGTCTAAATACCGTAATGTTACGGATCCTATACAGATAAATGCCAATGTTGGCCAGCAATCCTTCATGGTTTCCATCTTTAACTATACATCGACTCTTCCTTATGTCCACCTATATGGTTATCTTAAGTTTTATTTCCACTTTCAGCCAGATATTGTACAATGCCATCAGGAGCCTCATACTGTTTGAATTAATACAGTGATGCCAAAATAGTTCCTCATAGATATAACCTTGGTTATTCACAAACGGCCCCAAACCAAGGTTTATGGTACGTGACATTTTGCAACATTCGGTCAGTACGTGTCTGGCCGTTTCTAGCCGATTCACTTCTTTACATAGCCGGCAAAGCCGTAATTCTAGGGGGATCATATCTCTTCTACCTGTTGTCATTAAGGTAGGCAGTTGTTCTAGTCTTAGTAGTAATATAAAACGTCTAAGTCTCCTATCTGGGCATAGATTGAGATATCTCTGCAGATTTTTGTAGTTATACAGTCTACACTGGACGAACTGATAGCTTTTCAGCTTCTGGAGATGAGCGTAATTCTCCAGCCAGTCCCAGAGCTCTATGCGTTTATCCAGGGCCCTTTGCGTTTCTATAGTAACACTGCCTTCCCTAATTTGCCACCCAATGGTCTTCAGAAATTTAGACATTTGTTCCTTCAAGGGGCACGCGGGTTGGTCTTTCGAGATCTCTAAGTAGACCGCCTTAAGTAGCCCATTCTTAGTCTCCTCCCTTATTTTCAGATATAGCAGGGCTCGCTTTTTTAATACAATCGCTTTCAATGAGGTCAGCCCCAATTCTAGTCTTAGTATTGCCATTGGGATTCCCGGTGGGAGGCCCAGGATAGAACGCCAAAATTTCCCCTCAATCACCTGCAACCATTTCAGGTCAGAGTTGAGGAGGGCTTCTAGACCATAGGTGATCATCGGTGATAATACCTGCACGTACAGTTGTCTCGTTCCCCAGATAGTAAATCCCCCCTGTTTCACTGTGAATCTGTGGAACAGTGCAGTCAGTTGGAATGCCTTTGCATTGCGTGACTGCTTGCAGAGTACATAGTCGCCGATACTCTCAAATTCTATCCCCAGGTAGCGGTAATGAGGAGAATAGGCAATGGTATCTGTACCAACTCTGAGCTGTACAGGTGTGGTGTTCTTGATGGTGAATCTCATTGCCTTAGTTTTATCCAGATTAATTTTGAGGCCGTTTCTCTCAGCATATTCCCATAAGGCAATGGCCGACCTTCGTAGCCCACCAATTGTGTGGTCCAAAATAACCAGGTCGTCCGCATAGGCCAGGACAGGGCAGGTGGAATCACCTATTTTCGGAGGGCAATTTGTCGCTGCCCTAATGGCCTCCGGGATGTCATGTACGTACATATTATAGATCAGTGGGGCCGTGACACATCCTTGTTTAACCCCCCTATTTTGGAGCACACTTCTAGTGGTGTGTCCTTCCTGATCTAACTTTACTTTAGCAGATGTGTTATGATGGAGTAATCTAAGATAATAGGTCAGGCCATCCGGGCAACCCATTGCTTTTAACTTCCTCCAGAGGGCCTCTCTTGGTATAGAGTCAAATGCCGCCGAGAAATCTATATAGAGGGCATATAGTGGTGGTTGCCCACTTGATCTGGCCCGTGTTCTCAGAAGATCCAGCACCATGATGTTGTGTGCCGTCGAGTATCCTTTCCTAAAGCCACTCTGAAATTTACAAAGTATGTCTGATTGCTCTACCCAGAGCTGCAGCTCCTTTAGAAGGAGAGAGGCAAATATTTTGCCCGTGACATCCAGCATTGAGAGTAGCCTATAGTTGCTAGGATCCGCTCGATTACCCTTCTTAAAGACTGGTATGAGTACCGCTGTTTGCCAGGATCGGGGAATTCTCCCTTCTTTTAAGATCTTTTTAAACATTATAGCTAACAGGGATGCCCAGAATTCAGGATGCGCCTTCATCACAATATTTGCTAGACCATTCGGGCCCGGGGCGCGGGAAGACTTTAGTTCAGTGATTGTATTCAGGACCATTTGATATGTCACATTAAAAGGGGGGTTAGCTGGCCTATAAATCAATGTATGAGGTTCCTCTGAGTCTGCTTTGGAATTCCTATTTTCGAGGAAGGCTATCCATGTTTCAGCATTAATAGGGTTAGCTATTGTACCTTGTGTAGTGCCTCGCGCATCACCTAGCAGTTTCCAGATGTTCCGCGTTTTGCCTGTACAGATCGTATTAACTAATCTTTGCCAGGCCTTGATTTTATCTAGTTTCCGTTTGGCCTTGATCATGGCTCTATATTTGTTTTTAATGCTCCTAACCCTCAGAAAATAGACATCTGGGGGGTGAGCTTGTCTCTTGGCCAACCGGAGTTCAGCTCTACGCTCTCTTTTTAAGTTTCTTATAGCTATGTCAAAGGGTGGCATTTCCCTACCGCAGCTAATCATGGGCCCCATTCGACAGACTGCATGTTTCTTAGCAAAGTTGCAGATCCAGTATTCAATGGCTTCACTCGACATCTCCTGGAAATCCGGTAGTGAATTTGGATCAATATTGGCCAAAGCTGCCACAGCAAAAGCGACGTTTTTGTCTGACCAGCTGATCCTAGTGCCGGTTTTATTTGGTACGATATTACCCATGTTGATACTAATAGGGGCTTTTGTCCCGATATTCAATTTGCATATGAGTGTGGCATGATCACTCCACTCATTGGGGGTTATTTGCATGTCCTCCACTATCTCGTAAAGGCTAGGGGAGACAAAAATGTAGTCTATGGTACTGCTCGTAATGCCATTGGACCAGGTATAGTTACCTGGCGAGTCGCTCACTGTTTTACCATTAAGCATTTCAATGTCCCATAGATCAAACAAATGTTTCCATCCTTGGCCCTCGGGATCATTTTTTTTGGAGTATAGCATATAATTTTTAGTTTTTAAATTAAGGTTGTAGGACTTCTCTATGTTACCGCTCATGTGGCAGTTGAAGTCTCCCACCACTATTACCCCAGTATTCCCAGATTTTAGCAACCATGTAGCCAATAGATTATGTAAGGCCTCCTGGAGTTGTTCTCTTATTAGTGCACCCGGGGGGTTATAGAGACTAACTAATAGTAAATGCTCCATTCCTGACTGGTTATTATAATCAACCTCAACTGCCATCAAGTTACTGGAACAATCAGTTTTCACTAATTTAGAGCCAAACATGTTAGCCACCCCTATGATTCGTCCGCCACAGGGTCTTCCTTTTGTACCTTTATTAGCTACCATTTGATAGATAGCAAAGCCATCCAGGATCAATGGCTCCATTGCCCAAGTTTCTTGGAGGCAAAAACAGCTGTGTTTATCTAAGATCTTAATGGAGCCCTCAGTTGACAACAAATGAGCAAAACCCCTACAATTCCAGGAGAGAATAGACATATCTCATTGCTTTAGCAGTACTTCTGCTAGCGAATCCGCAAGCCATTTTAATGCTTGTTGTATGTCTAAAATGCCCACATTTTTACCTTCCGGGAAATTGGGGCGAGGGTTAGTTTCAGGTATCAGGTCTACCTTAGTGGGCGGTTGACGTGGGTCTGGTTCATTGATATCTACATCAACCTCCACATCGACTGCTTTCAGTTCGGTCTTATAGTTCCTTAGCAATGTCGCTGTGGATAAAAACTTACAATGCAATGCTGAAACCTGAGGATTAGGGCCATTTAGTGGTTCCACGAATTGGAAATCGTCTGACTTGAGGACCCTCAGTTGTGGTACATAGCTCAGTCTAAGTAGTAATTCTGAGCGAGAGAGCCACTTTGGGTTTTTACTTAGGTACGAATTCTTTATAAGATATATACGATTTCCTTCCATGGTAGATGTAGATTCGGTGGGACGAGTTATAGTAGATGTTGCTGATAGCTCTAATGGACTCTCGGAGTTGTCCTTGACCACAATCTCTGGTCCTTCACTCGGGTTTTCCTCCTCACGTATATCCTCCACCTCCTCAGGCTCAATCATTTTTTCCCTGTCGGTTATTAGCCAACTGGTCAGGCATCCCTCACCACTGTTCTTCCTTTTCTTTGCTCTGGCTGCCCGTTTTTTGGCTTTCTTTGAGGGGTGCCCTGCGGATTCCTTGACCGACTTGAGGATGGCCATTTCTTTAGCTCTATTGATCCTTGCTGCCCTCCTGGCCATTCTGCATTGCTTACGCGAGAAGAATGGTTCTTCGTTTTCTTTGTCTGTCGCCAACCCCGGGCTGTGAAGCTCATCAGAATGGTGTTCTTCACTTAAGTCCGCCAGTTTTATGGCTTCCGAGAGATTGGACTCTGCTGATTGGTCGACTTCAGCAGTACCCTCTTCTTTCTCTCTCACGGCCATCTCTAAGGTTAGGGCATTTGAGTTGTCCAGGATTTTCCCCGTCATTTTCAGTAAAACCTTAAGGGCGAATTGCAACGATGCAACTGAGGACTGAATCTCCGCAATCTCTGTAGCTCCCGGATAAGTATCAGCCAGGCATACACTTTCAGCTGTAGGACTGTCTTCCATAGAAGCCATCGCTAGATTTGGTGATGCTGATAGTCTGCCCATGGCTTCAACTGAAGTCGGGGAAGCAAATCGAGTGTTTCCCTGCTTGTTTGGATTAGCACAGTCCACGCTAATAGGTAGCGAGCATGGGGCAGGAGTCATTTTCCTCTGAATATTAAGACATAGTTCCAATAAAGAATTATTGTCAATGTCATCGTAATTAGAGGCACATATAGATCCTACGTTGGAAGGCACAAGAACCAGTTCTTCCTCAATTGTGGTCGAATTAGTTTCAGGAAGTGGGTTTTGCGGAAAAAACTCAGTGATCACTTCCTGATCCGCAGGTACGTTGTTCTTAGCTTTCTTTTTGGGTTTAGCCCGCCCAGTAGTGTTGTTTGCGGGATTCTTAGTTGTCTCCATTCCCTTGGTTCCTCTAAGGTTGTACTTTGACTGTATGGATCTCTTCTTCGGAGGCATACGGGTTTTCGCAATTTAGCACCCTCCGGGCTTTATAACGTCCAGGATCAAAGGCCTAAGCCCGCAGTCTCCTGTGCGTATGACCTTAAAGCCCGATTTCGTAAGTTGGGTAACACTGGCCCCACTACTCACTTCTAGGAGAAGATAGGCACAAGGTAGAAGTGTTGGATCAACCAAAGCTCCTGCAAAAGGCCCCACTGATCAGGGTGGGTTGAGGGTATGCACTCCACTGGAGGTTATTAGGGCGCAAAAACTCTCCGCCCAGTTATATTCCTGTCCCAGCTGGCCCTCTGGTTCTATTGTACTGCCTGATTCAAGTTCACGTATGTCAACCAATGGGTCTCAATGCTGGCTCTATACGGATCCAATGCGGAGAGCGTTAGGTGCAGCCCCAGGGATATGCTACATAGCTCCCCACTCACCTCTGAAATGTACAGAAAACCCTCGTTTTCCTTGAGTATGGGAGCCACCGGGAGAAGGCACGATGTCCGTCCTCCTTCTTCCGCTCCGTGACTCCCCAACAGGACACGTAGTCCCGCTCCCCGTCCTTTCACTGCTCTGACTCTCCTTCTGTGCAGCAGTTCCCGTGGGCGTCGGGGGACCGGGGGACCGAGGGCCACGTAGTAACTCGTCGGCATCCGTGTCGCATCCGTATCGGGCCGGTCACTCCTCACTCCTCAGCCGCTCCACGCTTCGTTAGAGGAAAGGACCCTGCGGCGTGGGACGAACGTGTGTACGCGAGCCAGGAAGTGTCAAGCCGCACCTCGAGTCAAACACAGCGTACGCAAGACCGTACAGCGAGAGGCCGCTTCCGACACTTACGATGTCATGTGATGTAATTGTAGAATTAAAACTTCATGACAGAATAAGATAGTCATGAACATTTCATGACTACATTTCTAGAGATGTATTTCTGTCTGTCATATAACCCTAGTGGTAAGTTGACTTGGTCACTTAATTTTAATGAACAATTTACAAAAGAAACTACAATTTGCAATGAGATCCTTAACAGTGTTTATTAGATATTTCCAAGGGAATGCCACTAAGGCATATATTATTCACATTGATGTCAATTCACCAAAATGACAGCGGTAACAGAGTGACATCACATATCTTTTGACATGCCTTCATGGTATCACAGGAAGTGGCATTCCATGACCTTTCACCCGATGACAGTTCCAGAAGTGGTGTTAGAGGCCAATTGACTTTTAAGAGGTCATTAGTACCCCGTCACGTGGGACCGGGTTACTAATAATATTTTTAATTGAGTTAAGAAATGACATGTCAACTGTTTCTCGACTCGAGCAACAAAAAAATGGCCACCATGGAAGGGGAGAAGGGACTACATGTAGTCCCATCTCCCATTCCATGGTGGCCATTAAAACAAAAAAGAGAGAAAATGGCCACCATGGAATGGGGCAAAGGGACTACCCGTAGTCCCTTCTCCCTTTCCATTGTGGCCGGTGAAGAAAGGAAAGGAACCCGCGGGACACAATGTTCTAATCAGAGCACAGCAGATGGGTGTTTGTCGGCTGGGTAATGACTCAACTAGGACCAATCAGATTGTTTGTAACAATCTGGTTGTCCCTCACCAGGTACTAATATTGGATAATGGCTCCCATCCTTTTTGAACAAGCATAGGAGAAGCAAGATGTCAATTCCCAGAAAACAGTTCATTCGGATTATCCTTCTCATTGGCAAGAGTTAAAGTCAAAACATCCAACCAGTGGTTCCAATTGGTTTGCGTTCTCTATTCTTAGCACTCCTTTCACCACATTCGGATGTTATAGGGTTTTGACTGCCAACTCACTGGTACATTTCTCTCTAGCTCTCTCATTGCCTGTTGCACTAAATTGGAGAGCGACATGTGTTTCATTCCCAGAAGACAGTTCTCCTTTGTTCTCTTGAGAATTATTACTGCCACATGATATGGTTTAGGAAAGTGTTAAAACGAGTAGTTCCAATAAACACATCCTATTATTTCACTTTTTTGTATAACTTTAAAGTGTCAAGACTGTAACTCCATGAAAGCATCTTAATTTGGTTCGCAAATGTTTTGATATGGGAAAGGTGTGTCTATGGTTAAAGAAAGAAACACAACAAACTGTAATAAAACAAATGTTTTACTTTATCCAAAAAATTGTCAATTCCCCAAACAACAAATGGCATGCACGTGTCAATGATCACACATTTCTTTTTTGGTTTTTTTCAAAGTATATCAGCAAACTAAATCCTGTCCTTGTGTAGTAGACAAGATCACACAATAACATAAAAACCACAAACCACAAATGTAACATACACACAATCAAATCCTGAATTAGTACGGCTCAGCACATGTGTTAGGTTGTGGTTCCATAGCATCAATGCAACCAAGTAAATCTTGCAGTCAGAACATCAGACTTCAAGATTTAATGTGTTGTACTGAGTTGTTTGAGTATCTACAATGAATTCTTGATTAAACTAACTCAGAATGTGATTGTTTGTAGGTTACATGTTTTTGTATTTTATTGTATTCTATTGTGTGTCCTTGTTTACCAGACAAGGACAGGATTTAGTATGTTGATATACTTTGACAAAAAAACAGAAACATGTTGTGATCATTGACACATGCATGACATTTGTTGTTTTGGGGAATTGCCAACTTTTTGGATAAAGTTAAATGTTTATTTTATTACAGTTTGTTATGTATCTTTCTTCAACCTTAGACACACCTGTGTTGTATTCATGATTACCATCCCTAGTGTTTAAGGTTGTCAATAGGACTAACCTACCTTGGGTTTTACATTGATATGGAAAGAACCATTCCTTCCACCAAACACTTCCTGTTGATTCTCTTCCTCTCTTACTCTGCACCTCTAGTACATTTTAGGGAGTATCAAGACCCCAGAAGACTTGTTGCACCAATTAGCACTTTTTCTCTAATTGCACCAATCAGAGAAAAATACTCCTTCTCCAATTATACTGGTTTCCTTTGCTTACTTCCATTTTCTGCATCCTCCGGTGAAGTGTGGCAGCCCCACAACTTTCATCATGTGATTACTGTGGAGTCACCTTCAGATGCTTTGCACCACTCCTTCTCAAAAGATGCCAACCCAAATGCCAGCTATCCACACTCTGTACAGCGCTCTGGTGCTGTCGAGCTGGGTGCACGCTTTAAACAATAAAAAAAGAAATGTGCATTCTTACCACTTCTTCCTCCACATAGTCAGACACTGGCTCCATGTCAAAATCTTCATTCTCTTTCCATTATTTTTCTTTACCCTCAACATTGTTCATTCTATATGTTTGTGCCAGTGTTCTTGAGCTTGACATAGCTTTAGTGGGATAGCAGTTTCCTTGGTGAATAGACAACTCTGAAACATAGTGGCATCCGTCAACATATTTAGCTTATCTTAGCTGAACATTGCTTCCATCAATTTCTTACGTCAGTGTAGTTCATCGTCCCTTCTTCGTCCTTCTAACCTCATTCCACCACAAAATGTCCTTCCACTTCCTTCTCAGACCTGTGCATATCAACCTTTAATTTTCTGCTCTGACCTTCTTTCTTCACTACGCTGATCCAAGGACCAAGTAACCTGATTACAAATCGGTCTTAGATAATGGACTTTCTGATTTGCCTGATTAAGGAACTTTGCAGCAGAGGAAAACCTGTTGCATCTACCAACCAAAGAGCTGAACCTAGCCCCCAATTATTTCTCTACATTTGTCACTTGTATTTGAGTTTGAAAGGAAGTAGATGTTACCCCTCCCAAATATGTTTTGAATGCACAGCAAAATATGCTTGGGTGGTCCTTGGCAAATATTGTAGACAGCATCTAAATGTCACCACTGGGAAATGTCAAACACTTTAGCACAGAAAGAGCAGAGGGGTAGTTTAAGTGATACAAATGTCACTAGATTTTCAAGAGGGAAATACTTAAGCATATAAAACATAAAATAATAAAATGTAACATTCATAAAGTACACATGACAAATTCAATTGAGCCGTGGTGCTTAATACAAGGTATTATTAGTTAACCCAGGAAGGAAGAATCTGAGTCAACCCTGCCAGGAATCCCACCTATGTCTTCAGGCTGCACACATATGCTAACAGCAAGTGCTTACCTTGCTGATGTATCTTACTATTTACAGGAAGAAGATACATAACTGTAGAGACGAGGATGGGAGAACGGAGAACATGAGACATTGCTCTGAGTTTGGTGGTATTTCTGGTTGATATGATAGGTTATTTATAACACGCTTAATACCCAGGGGTTTGTAAGTGCGGACCCAGGGTTTGAACCTGTGTTACTCCATGTCCTCTTTCTCCCAAGGTGAGCACGTCATCATCCCGAGAACTTCCAAACTGGGTTATAGTTACTACCACTCAGTGTGGTGGTAAATCTGCCCAGATTGTGAATAGGGTAAAGGCAGAAATAGTCCCGATTTTTGGAGTCCATTGGATTCCTTGGGGATTTTGGAGCAATTACCATTAGAGGTAATTTTGTCACACTAGTTGCTCCAAACATGAAGCACTTCCCTCCAGGACTTGGTTGAAAGCAACTCTTATATGTATTTGCCATCCCAGAATGTGTTGGTCAAGCAAACATTAATTATTTTGCCACCAATGATGTACTGCATCACTGAACTTGAAATTAGCCTGATGGTCTCCTCATCATTTATTGCCATATGGTCTATCTTCTGATACTCCTCAGCCATACAATTTTGATGTTGCATCTACAGGGATCCTCAGAGGGTAAACTTGATCTACCTATGAAGAATGTAATGTCATTTCTGGCATGTGGTAATGTGTTGTGTCTTACAACCACCTTCATCAGAGATGCAATTTCAAATCATGTGTCCTATATTATATAATTTCCTTGGATGTCTTTAAATTGTGAACTGAACATGTCCAAAGCCAGTGTTAGCATAAAATCCAGCTACAATTCTGTACATGGTAAATATTACCTTGGGACAGCCAGTGGATTCTAATGGAGTGTCTCATGTCACAGCAATTCCAGCCATAGATGGAAATGTAAATCCTGTTGTTGTCCTTAAACACAATTTATGGTTCAATGTTCAATGATACAAACATTCCTTTTGTTCACCAATCTGAGCATTAAACCCATTCTGGATTATATACTCAAGAACCTTGATTCAAGAATACAACACTACAGTGACATATCTGTGAAATATAAAGTTCCAAATGTCCTTTGATTGTCTGCCTGCTGAAACACTTACTGCTGATATGTTTCCCATTCCCTTTTCTCACAGGGTTTTTTGTTTTGGAAAGAGTACAAGATGAATGCCATTTTGGAATGAAAACCTTTTATCAGAAAATAATGTAAATCATTATTCTTTGTTTGGAACAATGTGTTTTGCTCAGTCAGAACCATGTATATTCTTATAATTACAAAAATACATACCAGCAGAGACCACTAGAAATGTGCATATTAACATTTTAAAAGGAACCTATTTACAATGCAAATAAAAATACTTATTTCTTTATAACTGTTGTTTCAAAATGCTACATCTGCTTTGTTTTGTTTTTTCTTTATTTTTCAAATGAAGCATTTCATTATTTACAATGTACTTGTAATGTGACAATGTACTTCAAGAAAAGCGTAAATGCATGTTTAAATAAAAACTGTGTATTTTTCTTTCTACCTCCCAGTTTCTGTTATATTTACCCAAAATACCACTATTTAAAGAATATGTTAGTCAGAGAAATTGTTGTGGTTCACTTCTAAATACAATTAGAACCATGTTATGAATGTATTGAGCATTATAGCCACATGTTAGATTGTATACAGGGAAGTGGTACTATTTAAAATCTAGAGAGCAGATTGTTTTTTCTGAGTTGGCTAGGCCAGCTCTGTTTACTTGTTTACTTGACCAAAAGTTAAACTCCACTTCAGCCTTACATATATAGTCAAAGGGGCGGAAGGAATAATGTCCCAGGAGACTTGCCATGGCAATCTGGAGTGAATACAATGTGGTTGCCTTTAATCATGGACACCCATTAAGTTCATAGAACAAAGGACCATTGGAACCAATCCTATGAGTTAACGAGATGCCCCCTACTTCTGTGAGCTCCTTTCAAGAGAATACTCTTTATGAATACATTTTAAAAGTCCATAACAGCTGAATCTAAATACTCCTAAACTGATAAGAATCAGAACTGCGTGCATGACAACCTATTCCTAATGCAGAACTTCAAAGAAATATTATTTCACGTAAAGTATTGCATTTTACCTCAATTAAGCAAATGTTGTCAACCAAATGCCCACTAATAGAAGGGCGGACAAAGAGACCTGTCATTTACTCATATCAATAATTGACTGAAAGCTTTACAAAGCACTGCTCATAAGAGTCACTGTGCTGAACATGAGCTTTCATGTTTGCAGTTCAAATATACGGTATTATTTAATATATAACGTTATTTGGTGCCAAATAAAAACAGATTTTGCTTACAAATCCTCACCCATATTTCCTAGAAACAAATACGTGTGTTATAATCATCACATATTCAGATATTATATGAGTCAGAATTGTGCAAGTTTTAAAATAATGTTTAAAATAATGGACTTTTAATGACTTCATGTAAAAAAAAATGCATACTAATTCTGCATGTCTCAATGTCTGTCTAGGCCACGGATCCCAGAAATCCATGTTTCATTGATGTGCAATGTTAGTATGATGAGATATGGAATACACATATTTTCCATTCTAAATTATGAGAGCAGAGAGTCCCAACCTGTTTCATATAATTGAAAATGTTATCAACCTAAGAAGATTTGAAGTGTGTATTATATGTGGCTGTCTAACTAGTAATCAACCCAATTGAAATATTTGACCAATCAAAAGGTCTGACACCATCATGACAGAGGCCCTCATTAGGACCCAGGCGTTAAGGGGTTTACGGCGCCGTAAACGGCGCCGACCCTTAACGCCTGATTCCAAGGTCCCTTTGCGGGATGGTGATTTTAACGCCTGCTTTTTGCAGGCGTTAAAACCCATGCCGCAAAGGGACCTTGGTGCTAATTACGCCACCGTAATTTACAGTGGCGTAATTAGCGCCTTTCCCCATTCCCATTATGCCCTATGGGGCAAAAATGGGAATGGGGAAGGGTAAAATGGGAAATGGGGATTTACCGCCCCACTCACCTTGGAATGGGGCGGTAAATCCGCCATCCACCATGGTGTAAACGTAAACGTAGTTTACACCATGGTGGTAAGGGTACTACCCAGGCGGTAACCTACCGCCTGGGTCGTAATGAGGCCCAAAGAGTGGGAATATCATGATTATTAAAAACAGAAACACACAGGAAATAGGGATTTCACTCTGGAATTATAAGGTGGAGGAAAGAGAGCACATGTTCCAAATGGATGCATGCTGATCAAGCATAACATTTGAAGATGAAAAGGCTGTGTCCATGAGAGAGGATGAACCTACTTAACATGAGGAAGATCTACTTTTCTGAAAAAAAGGGGAAGGTACCAGGAGAGGCCACCAAATGGGAATTCCTTAGGATCACCTTTGTGTCTCTGGGCCTTAAATAATAATTCAAAAGTGAGTATGAAAACTCTGCCACATTTAATTTGATAAGTTCCCTAGAATCATTGCCCTACTAGGTGCCTGAAAGGTGGGGGGAATTGGAAGTGATTTCTATCACTGGAAGTTAATTCCAAATAAATATCTTGATATTTTTGTGTGAAATGCTACAGTGCTTTCTCACTGGTTTTAAAGTACAGTGATATTTGACTTCTCATAGAAAAGATAGCATTGTCTGTGCACAGAGTGTGACAGCTGATACATATTAACAGAATTAAAATAAAATATTGTTTGTTATTGTGAATTATATCCTGATTTTCCTTTTCTTTAATTTGAGTGAGATTACATTTAAAGAGTGAAAGAATTGCATTTTTCAGCACATTGTGCATAGGGTAGGATCAAGAACAGATTCAACTGAAGGGTTCCTTGTTTGTAAATTAAATCCAATCAACTTGTGCCCAGACTGTTTTGAAATGTTTATTCAACCATTTGCTCTTTGATTTGAATGGCTGTTTTCCATAGACTAATGAAGAATTGTTTGATAGCTCACAACCTGTGAAAGGTATAGGGCCTCATTACACGGAAGGCGGTAAGGGTTAACGGTCACCGGTAATGGTACCGGTGACCGTTAACCCTTACCGCCTTACTACGAGGTCCCTTTGCGGGTAGGTACTTTAACGCCTGCTGTTTAGCAGGCATTAAAAACCAACCCGCAAAGGGACCAGGGTGCTAATTACGGTACCGCAATTTGCTGCACCGTAATTAGCGCCTTCCCCATTCCCATAGAGCCCTATGGGGCAAAAATGGGAATGGGAAGGGCAATGGGGAATTACCGCCACGCCAACCTTGGAATAAGGTGGTAATTCCCCTTTCCAACAAGGCGGTGCCGGTATTTTACCGGCATGGACCAAGGTGCTAATAGCACCTTGGTATACCGTCTAATGTGTAATGAGGCCCATAGATATTTAAAACGTGAATGGGAAATGAAAGGGAATTTAGCTATGCCACTTCCATTCCCATAGAAAAGGATGCTGATATAAATTATATGTTCTCCTCTCACCTGTCATTGCTCATTAGGGAAAGGGGTTTGCACCAGTGGCACCCAAATCATGAACTGAAGTGGAAGGGGTATTCAACACTGTATTAGAAAATTATAAAACCATGTTTGTATGTTCTTTGGGTGAACTAATATCCTGTGAGCACTAAACCGAATGCACTGATTTCCCTAACCCAAACCTGTAGAATGACATTATAGCCTGCATTCACATTGAAAGTACATACTAGCAATCTTAAGCACCGCATTTACATGAGGCGGGGGTTGAATTCTTTTGAATGATAATAGTGGTGAAATGTATGCAACCTTTCTTTGTTACCAATACTTGTTTATAATACTAGAGAAAATAAAAAGTTTTAAAATTGGCGAATTGACCAGGAGTGAAAGGATTTGAACACACTTGGCAATAAGTGAATTATGTAGATCTTATTTTGTAATAGTGCAGATGAGCATTAAGAAAGACTAATTGATCCTGTGGGCAAGCTAAGAGCTAGGAGCAAAACGTGACAGGCTTTGCATACTGATTCCATGCTGAAATAAAACTATATGTGCGGAACAAGGTTTGGAGTGATCCTGTGGTTCCTATACAGCAGATTTGTAAAGCAGAAAACAGCAACGCTTGCCTTTGTTGTGCAAAGATTAATTGATATAGAGCAACTGTGTATGTGTATTGGACATAGTGAGGATTGTATATGCAGTGTGAGTTTCTCAGTAGACAAACTGCTCATGCTTACATTTATATGTTATATTTTGGTGACTTTCCATGCATAAAGTAAGGGGATTACGTTTGCTTTCCTTTTATTTAAATACATTCAAGTTTCAACTATAAACACAACCTGTTTCTTGTCCCAGACTTGTAAAGTGGGTGTGTATAGTAGGTAATGTTAGATCAGGGATTGCCACGTAATGAAATGAGAAACATACCAACAGATTTCTCAACATGACATGGGCTTGTCTGTAGATGACATCACAGATGTTACTAACCCGTGCACTCAGAAACACAAAATGTGCATACAATTACAGCTGTATTGAATTAGATGGTTCCTATTATACATTCACATTGGAGTGCACAGGCTATTATTTTGACTTAGAGGTTGTGGTATTGTAGGTCCAGAAATAGTGGATTTGGAAGTGAGAAAAATAATTCAGGTGGATTGTTAATAGATCGTAGGTTAGTGATGTGTATACATATACAATTATACTTGTGATCAGATTTGCAATACAGTCATGTAATCACAAGTCCCGGATGATTTTAAAATGGCTCTTGGCCATGCATCGACTAGATATTTCCTGCGAGTGGCCTTGTGGGTGGGACCACACTGATAAGCAAATGGATATTTCTCCTCTGTGAAGGGTGCAGTGAGCTAAAAGGTGGTTTTAGACCCTCCTGACTGGAAGTAACTCCATAGAACAGGGTATTTGACCCATGTTTGTTCTCAGTAAAGGGGCTCCAACACCTTTGCTTAATTTGTAAACCTTGGGGTTTCACCCAAAGGAACCCAGGGTAATCCAGACATGGACCCCTTGCTCACTGTGACTTAAAGAGGCTCAGGTTCACATTACTGAGGAGGTCCAACAAGGCTGAAATACGTGTCTCAGGTTGATGATGGTACGTTGTTCAGAGGAGATTTGCCTAGCATTTCGGTGCTGGTCTGCCCTTGTGGGTGGGACCAGACTGATATGCAGATGGGTAACTCTCCCCTATTAAGAGTGCAGTGAGCTAAAACTTTGTTGTAGACCCTCCTGAGTGGGAGACATTTCACAGAACAGGTCATTTGAACCATGTCATTCTCAGTAGAGGAGCTCCCACTAACTTATACCATACTATTGACAGCTCCCAGATGAGATTTGAGACCCATACCCAAAAGATCATTGGATAAGAGACAAAAGAGAACCACACAAATAGGAAAACTCCTTACAATCACTATTACAGGGTGGACACATTTGCAGGCTTGGAGGTCTATTTATTGATGAGAGAACTTGGACCCAATTCACAAGACATAGCAAACAAACACCACAATCACAGTTTATGAAAAGCCCAATCAAACATATGAAGTCCATAAAAAGCTTTATGACCCATTTATCATACAAATGCACAATATTCTGTATGAAACATTTAGAGCTATATGAACAGATTATGTCATCCTTTGGATTGACAAATGACCAAAACAACATTGGCTTCATAAAAAGAACATTCTCCCAGGTTTTCTCATTTCTTTGCTGTGCTGGAAGATCAAAATCATTACAAATGGTCCTCTTACAAGGCAGCCATTCTGAAATATTTTTCAACTCACAGAATCCCATGAGAATCCTGCAAGGCAGCCTATAATATAATGTGTGCTGAAGATCAATCTCCTTGGTATTTTCTGAAGATCTCAAGCTCACATTTGCCCAAATCTCTCAACATGTCAATACAATCACGATTTCAAAACTAAATTATTCCATGCCCTTCCAAAATACATAGTGATCCAGTTACTTTGTGATTTTGATAACAAAACATTCAATACATTGGTATATTGTCTTTGGTTTGAGGGAGCCAATCCCCAGATTTTACATAGTGGTGTTGTGAAATATGAAGTGATTTTATTAGTAATCCAACAAAAAGCAAAACATCAATTTGCTCAGGGGTTCATACCAGAAAATTCAAAACATATCTGTTTATTTATATTCATAGATTACATGGTCTTTGAACTCCCAGAAGGTTATCGTAAACTAGTATTGTAGAAGGTAATAGTCATGTCACCTTTAACAACGTCAGACTCACATAAATGTTGTCACTGTCTGGATGTTGTTTTCTCTAGAGGGGAAGGAACATCAATGCCAGGCACAGTACCAATTTCTTGGACAGATCATTACCTCAGGCGTTTTTCATTTAATTTAAACGGACATAAAAATCACTCATCTATGACCAATTGCATGTATTTAATAAGCAAAAGCAAAGACTTAGATACTATTCCTGGTAGTGATTTAAGAGTTGCTCTGGCCTCTTGCAATCTTCCTTCTGAATGTGATGCCTTTTTTAGGCATGGAGCCTCAATAATTAACAATTTTTGTACTATGTATGCCCTTTTAAGAACAATAACTCATAAGGGAGTCTCTAAAGCGTGGTACACTGGTCAGCTACTGGATTTAAAGAAAACATATAATGGACTTGAGAAAAGATGACATTCCTCAAAATTGCCTGAATATGCCAAACATCGCAAGGGCAGCCCTAAGAAGGTTTAAAACAGCTATTTTAGGGTAAAATCTTATTTCTTAGCAGGAAAGATTACAGCAGTGGGTAATCGGTATACATGCATTTCGCCGACCTATTTTTGGTCGTGGTACTTTTCATCGCCGGATTTTACATCGCCAGAAACCCGTTTTTTTATTTTTTATTTTGGAGGGTGTTTTGTTGGGGTTGGGGTATTATTATAATAGTAAGGGGTGGGTCTGGTGGGGGGACCCCCCCAGAATAAAACAAAAACAAAAAACAGGGTTTCTGGCGATGTAAAATCCGGTGATGAAAAGTACCATGACCAAAAATAGGTCGGCAAAATCACGTAGAACCGGTTAATCACTCTCAAGAACTTTTCAGAGAGATAGCTAATTTGGTGTGCCCAAACATGATGCTCCCTGCGAAGCAATCATCGACTGATCATGGACAAGATCATAATGATCCAGGAAAGCATTAAACTTCAAAGAGAATCAGAGGAAATGGTCTCCCCTAACCGTCCACACATAAGGATTCTGCCAAAGGGAGGAGGGAAGTCCAATATCCCACCATTCCTTTTTAAGCCAGTGTCAGAAGAGAATATTTGTACTCTTATAATAGCTCCAAAACCTACTAATAGTACATTATTTCCCCTCCTGCATATTCAGCAAAGCGTATGGCCTCAGACCTAACCCCATTTGTTGCTAATTCGTCATTTAATCAGTGGACCCTTCCATCTGAACTGAAACTGTCATTTATCTCCCGTTTGCTGAAGAAGCCAAACCTGGACCCAGCTAACCTTCAGAATGACTGCCCTATTGCAGGTCTTCCCTGGCCTGGAAATTCTTTAGAAAAAGTGGCCACAATACAGTTTCATGATTATATAAAAAAATAGGGAGTTTTAGATCCCCTACAAACAGGGTTTTGGCCTAAATTGGGTTCCAAAACGGCACTGACTGCACTGAAGAGAGAGTTATTACGAGCGGGAGATGATGGTAAACTATACCTACTCATAATGCTCGACCTATCCATGGCTTTCTATACTGTTGATCACAATGTTCTATTGGAATGTCTAAAATTCACTGGACATTTTTCAGAGAGTGCTCCTGAATGGTTTGCCTCCTTCCTGAATGGGAATGGACAATGAGTGCAACTGGGGGGTTTCTTGTCTGAAAATCTCCCAAAAATCTGCAGGGTCCCACAGGGCTCTTCACATTCACCACTCCTGTTCAATTTGTACCTCCGCCCACTGATGGATATTCTGGGAAAACATAACAGAATTTTTCAATCTTACGCTGACGATACTCAGCTGTACATCAGGCTTGATGATGTAGAAGACTCCCTCATCAGGGTGGGTAGGTGTTTGGGAGAAATAGGGGCATGGATGGCGTCAAACTGGCTACAACTCAATTGAAGCAAGACCGAGGTGATACTTTTCAGACCAAAACATCTGCTGGAGGTGAACAACAACCCCCCCCTTCATTGTAGGGCTCAAAATTTGAAGTATGTGTCCACAGTAAAAAACTTGGGGTGCATTTGGCAAAGTTACATGGGCTGCGATGGGCAGGTTTCAGCAAAATTCTAGGCAGCATTTTATAATCTATGGCTGCTGCGACAGGCTCTTCCCTATGTCCCTGAGAAGGACCGTGCCATAGTGGTAGGAGCCAGCCCTAGTGAACTCAAAGCTGGAGTATTGGAATGGCTTACTCGCTGGGGCAAGGTAAGAAAATAGAGTAAACAGCTATCCCTCCCTCTAGTGTCCTTGATTTATCAGCCAATTCCAGGGCAACCCAGGTATCTCCCATGAGAGCTTGATGGTCTATAGTCCTAATTTATTTCCATAAATCTGTCGGAAGAATTACGGGGAACAATAGATCAATATCACCTAAGGTGAAGACTGACAAGCACAAAACCGACTCTATTTCTTTATAAAATCCTGTAGGACTCTTTCTAATATCTGTAATTGATTGCTTTAGAGTGTTTACTTCTTGTCGTGAAAAGGGAACATGAACAAATTGGGAAATGTAATGGGCTGGAATAGTCGTGGCAGGTGCTCCCCCTACAGCAGTATTTCCAATTTCGGGTTAAGAGTTGGAGGAACCTCTCTCATGGGCAATTGCATCATGGGAATGTTTAAACGTTTATTAAGGAGCAAAGCCAAATCGAGTGACAATGAAGTTAGTGCAGTGTCAGCAGAAAACGCATGTTAATAAATCACCATAATGTCAGCAGGATTGCACAAATTCTTTTTCAAACATTAATCTTGTATATATTCTAGCATTACCTGTAATACGTTTCTCTGCATAGATAGAGAATATTGGTTGACCGTGCCATGTACTTCAATTCAGTGTAATGGAAGTGTCTGAAATCCATCTAAGAGCCTCTCTCGTACATATGCGTGTTTCTTAACTGACTATTTTCGAGGATGGCAAAAATGTCTTCTGCACATACGATGGCAATCGTGTGCCTTTGTCTAATGCTATTTGATGTAGGCAGTCTAATTCTCGTTTATGGACAAATAATTTCGACACATGATCACGCACTTTCAACGCAGTATCTCTAGTATGAGATAAAAAATTAGAATCCCGCAATTCTTGCGGTACTATCGAATCAGTCAAATCACCCCAAACTTCGGCTAAATATATGTTCATTTTTCAGCAACAGAATATGCTGTAAATCCTGCTACGCTTTAATAGTCTGGATGGCATGTTCACAATTGACTACAAAAGCAAGACAGTCAGGAAAGACAGAACGGCACCTAATTTACAGATTAACTATGTTTGTGCCAGTGCTTCAAGGTTCTCTGTTGCAGAGTTCAGCATGCTCAGCAATTCTTAGCATTCCTGTGTGGGGGCAGTTTTCAGGGAAGCTTCCTAAGTGGTGACTTTGTGACCTTTCAACGCGTTCAGAATGAAAGCTCGAAAATGGGAACAGAGCAGCCAAGATGGCATTTTACGGACACTGCAATGGTGCAGTCCAGTGTGTATGTTCAATGTGTATGTGTATGTGCTTAGGCCAACATTACAATGCACATTATATCTACGTTTAAAAGTGTGTCATGTTAAAGAGAATCTACAATATGAATATTCCCTCCTGATGAAGCAGTCAGTATACCTGTATGCGTGTTAAGGACCTTATTGATTACCAGCATGTGTACCCATGCTTCACACAGTAATTCCTACTTCTGTCCTTGTTTGAAATTTATTTATTTACCTACATGTGTATTGTAGGCAATATTGCTAGTCTTTCCTGTAGGAGCTACTGTGAACAAATTGTCTTTGTTTCCAACTCTGGAGCAAGCCGCATAAAGCTGACCATGAGAAAAGCATGAATCCAATAAATCATTTCCAGATACATTGAGGCGGACCGTTGAGATTGTGCAGCAATATTACTGGTGTCCCGATCTAAAGCTGATGAAGCAGCAACCTCAACATAAGTGGTGTACGTGAAGGGCTGAAGAGTGCAAGCTTGAAGTGCTGTACGCATACGAGTACAGTTGAAGCATGTAATCTTTGTGTTGAGATGACATACATTCATCAATTTCCGTGAGAAATGAAGTTTCTGTAATTATCATGAGAGATTTGCCACAATGTGATGGACAGCGTAATTGCACCGTTTCCTGTCACCTGCATAGCTACAAAAGCACTGTATTGTGTCACCCGCATGACTTCAAAAGTGAGTGCCTGTAATGTCAGCTAGAATGCTGATAGTGTACAAAGTTTAGGAACAATGAACTGCTGAAGTTTTCATGAACTGCTGAACTTTAAGAACAATGAATGTAGAACTATGGCAGAACTACAGCGCAAAGAGCCATATGGCATGGGTAAGCTTTGGAGACTGCTTAAAATAAATTCAGAAAAGGGTATATTTTATACTTGTTACATTGTCTACACCATGGAACCTACACAGATGCCACATTTTAGGTTTAAAGCATGTTGGGAAGTATGCTGAACATTTCAAACAGTCATACATGCATATCCAAGAATTGCAGACCGCTGAAAAAAACGGAACATTGGAAAAATGTATATTTTATACTTTTTTCATTGTCTGCACCATGAACCTACCCACATTCCAAATGTCAGGTTTGTAGCATGTTGGGAAGTATGCTGAACAATTCGAAAAGACACACAAACACATATATACACATTTCTATGTATATATACTAGCTGAAAGTATCTGTTCTCCGAAAGGGTTCTGTAGACAAACATGACAACAATCACATTAATTGTTGAAAATAAATTATCCTGTAGGTCACTGTTGCCATTTCTCTCATTGCTTAATGTGCTTTGCACCCTGAAGTAAACTGCACTGAGAATGGGTGTGTGTGGCTGACAGACATACCCCAGAGCAGACGTTGGGGGGGAGGTGAGAGTTTGTGTGCTGCTGTATACTGGGACCTACAATGCTCTCTCCCCACCAGTTGTGGTGCAGTTAATTTTGATGCATTGCAGTGCAAATATCTCGGAAACTGTGCATCCTAGGGACTTCAAACATGGTTGAGTTTTGTGCTTCGTGTCAGGTCGGTATTTCTATGGCCACATTGATGTTTCGCTGATTTCAGGCAACCGTCTCATGTGTGAAGGTGCTGAAAATCAGGGGACTGGGTGGGGTGTCCAAGTGTTATGTAGCCAGTAATGTCCAGAGGGTGTGAACAGGTAACTATGCAAAATGTGGTGCAGTTTGGTGAAACGGTGTGGAATTGTATAAGGAACAACGCTTCACCACAAATCCTGCACACAAACAAATGTTCACTTTTATATATACAGATCGATAGATATGGATAGATAGAGTACCTACATTACCTATGTTTAACATTTGAACACTTTGATTGTATGTTTCCTGTCTACTAAATAAGGCATGTAACTCAAAATTGGCAAATGTGTACTACTGAACAATGCATTACGTAACTCTATTATTCTTCCAGACCATGGCTCATGTGATTCTGTTTTAAACCGGGCTGGAAAAAAGTGTGTATCATTGCAAACAATATGAGGAATAGTCTTCTCTTAAGAAAGACTCATGTGACTGTTTCAAGCCAGGCAACGTGTGTGTGATAAAACAGCCTTTCAACTTTCATCCTCCAATATAACTGCAAAGGTTAACTATTCGTGTTACCCTAAACAGAATACCAAAATCTGATTCATAGAGCTCTATTACTTTTTGAAGCTGGATCTGTACTGAAAAATGCCCAAAATAATATGCATATTAACTCAGATTGATAACAAAATGTTTTCTTTGTATTGTGGAGTAAAGTGCAATACATTATGCAATGATTTTTTACAGCGAGACATTTAGAAACAATACTTTTAGGATGTCCATGGAAGGAGAGTTGCACTCAAACTCTGTGACCCTGATTACAATGTGTTGTTCCATGGGATTGTCCCATTAAAAAAGCTTTCGTAAATCAGGCCCTGTGTCATAAAAATCGATGTATTCTTGCATCTACATTTGCAGTAAAGAACACCAGTGCTCTTTCTCAAGACTTGCATGTTACAAATATGAGGTGATATTTTACACAAAAGAAATATATTTCACCATTCCATTGTGTAGTTCAAAAAGACTGCGTATGGTGTCCATGTTGGAATAACCAACCAACTTTAGATAATAATGCAAATAGTCAATATGGCTCTAAATTAAAACCATAATATACTAATATAACATTTGGTAACAAGTAATCACTTATGGTGTCATACTAAATCTGCAAATTACTAATCTTAATCAAATGAAACAATGGATCAAAACAATTATTGACAAATATAAATATAGAAACGCACATCATGAAATAGAGACATATATTTGCGAAAGCAGCCGAGGACGTGAGAGCGGCTTACCAGGGTCAGTGTTATTTTGAAAAGAAAGCTCCATTGAACTAAGCCCACTAAAAATGGTTAACTATTACAAAAGAAATCAGACTTATTGACAATTTGCTGGATTACAATAAAGGAATAAGGAAATCAAGCTCAAATAGCTACATTAATGGGACCAAAAAGTATTTCTCTTTCTCCTGACGAACCATTGGAATTGGAATTGACAATGGGAAACACGTGTCGAGACAATGAATTAATTTGTTCTTTGAAAATAA